>NC_045803.1:55426233-56060299 GCF_009873245.2 Balaenoptera musculus
CTACACTTGTGCGCTGGCCCTGGCCTATCTCCCAAGTTCCAGGGCCACCCTGTCATTCCCCACAGGTTACCTTCCATAGGAGAGCCTCTTGGCCCTTCACACAGCATGTCAACCCACTTGAGGATTCTCTGCCTCCATCACCCCCCCAGATCTGCCCCCATCCTGGGATCCCTTGTTCCCAGCAGGACATCGTTCCATGGCCGTGCCCCCTGGCAGTCACCCTTGACCTTCTGCAAGCACCATCTGCCCCAGGACGAGCGCTGGGTTTCCCTCACAGTCCTGTGCATTTTCCCCTCTGTGTCTTTGATTTAAAAAATCCCTGGGTGAGAAAAGCCTTCTCCTCTCCTTTCTGTTTTCCTCGCCGTAGCTCTTCACAAGATTCTGGGTTAGATCCGCCCCATCTAGGAAGCGGTGCTCCACATCTGAGTCTTCCACAGCCTTCTTCCTCCTCCAGTCTCTGACTGCTCTGACCTGCAGCCCTCACATGGCATTTGCCACATGCTCCTTTACACTGTCATCTGTCTCTTTAAAGAATATCTCCTTCCATCAGACTTCCCTGGCCGTCCAGCGGTTAAGACTTCGCCTTCCAATGCACGGGGCGCAGGTTCGATCCCTGGTCACGGAACTAAGATCCCACATGCCGCGTGCCCCGCCCCCCGCAAGAAAAAAACCAACAAGAATATCCCCTTCCTCTTGGCCTAGACCTGATGCAGTAACCGCTAGTCACATGTGGTTATTTAAATTTTAATTGACATCCTTGAAATTAAAATGTAAAAATCAATTTCTTGGTCAGACCAGCCACATCTCAAGTGCTCAGGAGCCCTGTGTGGCTAGTGGCCACCGTACTGGCCAAGACAGAGACTGTTACCACCATCACAGAAAGTGCTAGTGGGCACCGCTGGCCTAGACAGTAAATTTCCTGAGAACAGAGATTGTGATCATCTGCATGTTTGTTTGCCCACTACCTACCACAATTTCAGCACTCCTAAAACTCCTAATTATAGGTTTTTTGGTATATTGACAAGAATGAGTTGGAGATGACACTAAGATTTTACATGTGAAGAGTGGGAAACAGTAGCTGGAAATGGGGAATTATTGGAAAGGGAGGAAGAGAATGAAATTTGCATTGAAACTCTGATTGTCACTTGGAAAATGTAATCGTTTCTCGTTTAAAATAGGAAGCAGAAAAAAGAACATTTTAAGTCCATTTCCTCCATTTTGTCTCTCATTCTCTTTCCAAACCTCCCTATTTTTATGACTGCCTGACTGACGTATTATCTTCAGAGGCAAGTAAGAACTTTCCATTTCTCCCTTTATTCCCTGCCCAGCACACATGTGCGAGAACACACACACGCACACACACCAGCTTTCCCATAACCCCTAATTCTCCTGAAGGCACTTGCAAATTCTTCCTACAAGAGAAAGGTGATTTCTCCATCTCAGCTTCTCTTTTTACTGGTAGAAAATGCTTTGTAAGTCTCTATTTATAAACCAAAATGATAATATAGTAGATCATTCCATTTTTAAGGTTTATTTGGGGGATAAATGTGTCTCAAGTTCATGATCTTATCATTTGGGTTTTTGTTAAGTAGCAATAAGTATATTATTATGGGAGTTGAATTAAGCCTTTCTAGCTACAATACATAAACAGCTCCAAAAAGGGAAAAAAAGATCAACGCAATCTGACCAAAATTGGAAAGTCAATGAAAATGAATGAAAAATGACATGTTTCTGTGAGGGTTTCCAGAGTTCAGTGTTGACCCAGGCAACATGGCTACAATCTGAAGGAAAGAAATGTCCTTGAATTCAGGCAAGCCTTGCCTGTTTACTAGCGCTGTGCTAAGATTCTCTTCGGCAAGTTTGCTGAAAGGGTAAAACGTGACTTCAAGTTACTTATCTTTAAAGGGACAGAACTTGCGCGTCAGACTTCCCGTGAGTATGTTGCAGTTTGCAGTGTTTTCATCTCACGATACCTTTCCTAGGGTTCATGGCCATATGACAAGTTCCCGCGGCAGGATTATGGAATTGTTTGTTACTATTTCTGGAGACCTTCTGAGAAGGCATCCTGTCTTAGGTGTGGTTTCAAAAGTCTACTTCTGGATCATCTGGGCAGAACACTTAAAACAGGTTTATGCACCATTCGTTTTTAGGAAAATATTCCATTGGGACCCCTACAGACTTTGATATGATTTAAAGCAATGTTAAGTGTGGTTACCATGTATTCACTCACAGTAACTCAACTGGTGTGTTTGCGCGTTGAGTGGGTGTTGACAAATAGGATGGGGACTCCTCCTAGAGCTGGGGCCCCTGCGGTTTCGCACATGGTTTGCTCCTGTCTGGCCCCCGCCTTGTGGGAGTGGAGGTTCCGGAAGTTCAAGCGTTGACCTGAGCTCGATTGATGTGAAGTTTTCACTTTGATTTTCCATCTAGTACGTTCCCAAAGAGGACCCCGACAGGACCCCAGGAGGGAGGTGACAGAGGACCTCAGGGAGGTGGGCAGGCACTCTTTCTTTGGAACCTGCCCGTCCGCCTTCCCTGCCTGGCACACGGTCACGCTGCGCTAAAGCTTGTCATGGGGGACAGTCAGTGCTCTTTAATGCTGCCATTTTGGTTGCTGCCCTTTCTTCCTCCCAGGACGCCCTGAGCGGGGCCAGGGGAGACAGGGGCTCTTGCCACTCTGCTGCTCCCCGCGCTCGACAGGAGAGGATTGTGTCGGTGTGTCCTCCCTGCACAGTCCCAGTCCTCAGCTCAGAAACAGCTTTGCTGCGAGATGAAGGGAAGCAAGGATGTGGGAGAGAGAGAGGCAGGCAGCGCGAAACGGATGGCCCCTCTGTGTGCTCAGGCCGCTCTCTGGCCAGGTGACCTTTCATTGCCCAGGGTGTCGTTGCAGCCTCTGGACCCGATTGCAGTGCAGAGCCGGGAGCGAGACCACCCATCTCTCACCCACCCTGGGCAATGGGAATATGCTAGAAGGCAGCACATCCACTTCATCTTCTGAGGACCCATAACTGACCCCCTCCTCTCCCTCCTAACTACGATCAGCCTCTGACTTGGCTTCCAATTCTGTGGGCCAGCCTTGCCCAGCAGATGCTGTCTGTCCAGTGGGCATCTCCCTGAGATGTTCCTCCTCCACTGAGCCGTGACCTTGGGGAGAACACCAGGCCAGGTGGAAAACGATATGGTCCGTGGAAGGGACAGTGGGTCAGTCCCTGCTTTCCAAGGTTAACTACACTGTGGCTTCCCCCAAAACGGGTGTATTTGCAGGCACTGTGATTCAGGAGTCCTCTGGGGCAGCACAGTTGACTGCAGGCCTTCTTTGGATAGTGGACCACCTGGGAATGTGTAGCCTGGAAAAGAGGGGCTCAGAGGGAACAGGAGGGCTGTCTTCCTGTTTAAGGAGGGCTGGTCTTTGGAAAGAGAGAGTGGATTTGTTCTGCTTACTCTCCTAGAGGGGAAGAGTGGAATCAACTAGGACACTGGTTCTCGAACTTTGCTGAGGAGCTTTAGAAACCTCGGTGCTCCAAACAAAGCTGGATCCGTAAAATCAGTCTCGGGGCGGGTAGAACACAGGCATCAGTAGTTTAAAGAAGAACCCAGGTGATTCAGATGTGCTGTGAATTGCACGGTCTTCCTGCCTTTGGAGAGCATGTTTCAGTGTTCCTGCTGACTTATGAGGTGGGATCTGGGGAAAGAATCCTGGCCCCATCATTTATTTGGTTTTTGACCTAGGTGAGTGTATTCGTCTCCTAGGACTGCTGTTATGAAGTACCACAAGCTGGGTGGCTTAAAACAACAGAATTTTTTTCTCTCACAGCTCTGAAGGTCAGAAGTCTGAAATCAAGGTGTCAGGGGGGCCAGGCTCCTTCGGAAGGTTCTAGGGGAGGATCCTTCCTTGCCTCTTCTAGCTGCTGGTAGTTGTCAGCAGTTCTTGGTGTTGCTTGTCTTGTAGAGACATCATTCCAGTCTCCAGCTCCATCTTCACATGTCCTTCTTCTGGAACAGTGTATCTTCACGTTGTCTTCCCTCTGTGCGTGCCTGTGTCTTCCTATAAGACACCAGTCATACTGGATTAGGACCCACCCTAAAGACCTCATCGTTGCTCGATTACATCTGCAAAGACCCTGTTTCCAAATAAGGTCACATGCACAGGTACTTGGGGTTAGGACTTCAACATATCTTTTGCGGGGACACACTTCAACCCATAGCAGTGAGTTATTGGACCTCTCTGTGCCTTGGTTTTCACCTATAAAATGGGAATAGCAGCACGTACCTCAAGTGGGTTGTTGGTGAGGATCAGATGTGTCAAAATATGTAAAGCACATTGTCTATTCTAAATAAACACAAGCTAGCATCATTATCATTATTGATTTAGTAGTACATTTTAAGAGTGGTTAGTGAGCTCGCTGTTGTAGGATATAGTCAAACACAGACTGCCCTTTGTAGGACGTAACAGAAGGGATTCAGTTAACCAGTAAAGGTTATATCTTTAATGTCTTTTCCAACTTTGAGACTATAGTTCTTTAAAAAAGAACATTTATTGAATGCCTTTGGTGTGCGATTTGTTCTAAGGATGCCGCCTGTGAGTGCCAGTTCCCCACCTGGCCAGCTGTGTAACGCTGGGCAAATCATTTACCTTCTCTGAGCCCATTTCCTCATCAGTAATCACTGGTAATGACATCTGGACTACCAACTGTATCGCCTTTTCGAGATGTGCACAACCCCCTCTCCTTCTGCAGATAGCAAAGCATTGTACAGTCATTACCATTTGTCACACTTCCTATGACTGCTGATAACTCGGGCTCCAGTTCCCATCAAATGCTGCTGAGAGCTTTACATACTGTTTCTACCCACATGTCACAGACATAAGAAGAGTCTCCCCAGATTGTGCAGAGTATGTTCACTTTATTCTGTGAGTCATGACTCTTCGTTTTTGCCAATGCTGGGCTGGGTTTTACTGCAATTCCTTGGATTCACAGCTGAGTCGTGAGAGCAGCTGCAGTGACCATGTATTGCCCTTGCCTTATCATAAGTTTGATGTTAATAGACATCAAGTTTGACTTGGAAACTTGGTGTATTTTCCATTACAAGCTCTTCCGTTCACTTTTTCTGAAACCGTTCCAGAACATACCCTTTCTAAAGAAAGAGATGTTGGATCTTTATCCCATCTCTCTATTCCCATTGCCAAACATAGTGCCAGGTAAATAAGACACTCGGTAAAGATTTGTTGGATGGATGGATGAAGGGCTGGATGGAGGGATGGATGGATAAAGAGATGGATGGATAAAGAGATGGATGGAGGGGGAGGGATGGAAGAAGGGATGGACAGAGGGATGGATGGATGAAGGGAAGGACGGAGGGATAGATGGATGAATAGATAGATGGAGGGATGGATGGCTTGTGTTCCTTCAGTTTGTGTCTGTGAGTACCTAGGTATCAGACTGTCTCTGAACTTACTGCAAGATCCACATCCTAGCATGGGTATATAAACAGAAGAAATGATTTTATTTTAGTTGAGAGCTTACTCTTGCCCTTGTGTAATCATCCAGCAATCTCATTTATTCACCTTATACGTACCCTGTGTGAGGAACTGCACTAGGCTCTAAGAATACCTTGGTGAATAGGATGGTCATAAGGATCTGGGTTTCTTGCTTAAATGGGGAAATGTTTGGAGAAAATAAGGACCATATCCTACTAAACGAAATTGGGTTCACTGGGGGCACTGTTTTATTCTTTTCTAAAACCATACTCAGCCCCTCATTCTGATAGCTCTGTCTATGTTTTTAAACTATGTCTGGCTGCACTACAAAGTAAAATCAGATAAAGGTCCCTAACATTTGATAAATGGTTTATTTAGTCGATCATCTTGGCTGCTAGACTGAAATTCATCAGCTGAAATCTGCCAGCTTTTCTGAACATAGCCAGCGCAATTTGCAACTATTCAAAGTAGCTAATGGTCAGTGTGGGGGGTTTGTTTTCTTTTTCTTGCTTGCTTTTTTCTTGCAAATGGAAACAGTCTCCAAATGAGGCCCTTAAAATGCAGTGTTAACATTTCCATTGTAAAAGTATCATTAGTCTTTTTAAGGAGTTTGAGCTGAGCACTTTCCTGTCTTTGTTTGAATTCTCCTTTATCTTGTTTTTTAACATCTTTATTGGAGTATAATTGCTTTACAATGTTGTGTTAGTTTCTGCTTTACAACAAAGTGAATCAGCTATACATATACATATATCCCAATATCTCTTCCCTCTTGCATCTCCCTCCCTCCCACCCTCCCTAGCCCACCTCTCTAGGTGGTCACTAAGCACAGAGCTAATTTCCCGGTGCTATGCACCTGTTTCCCACTAGCTAGCTGTTTTACATTTGGTAGTGTATATATGTCAGTGCTACTCTCCCACTTCGTCCCAGCTTACCCTTCCCACCCCACTGTGTCCTCAAGTCCATTCTCTACATCTGCGGCTTTATTCCTGCCCTGCCCCTAGATTCATCAGAACCATTTTTTTTTAGATTTCATATATATGTGTTAGCATACGGTATTTGTTTTTCTCTTTCTGACTTCATTCTGTATGACAGACTCTAGGTCCGTCCACCTCACTGCAAATAACTCAATTTCGTTTCTTTTTATGGCTGAGTAATATTCCATTGTATATACGTGCCACATCTTCTTTATCCATTCATCTGTCGATGGACACTTAGGTTGCTTCCATGTCCTGGCTATCATAAATAGTGCTGCAATGAACGATGTGGTACATGTCTCTTTTTGAATTGTGGTTTTCTCAGGGTATATTCCCAGTAGTGGGATTGCTGGGTCATATGGTAGTTCTATTTTTAGTTTTTTAAGGAACCTCCATACTGTTCTCCATAGTGGCTGTATCAATTTACATTCCCACCAACAGTGCAAGAGGGTTCCCTTTTCTCCACACTCTCTCCAGCATTTATTGTTTGTAGAAGATGGAGACTCTTGATGTCACTGAGATGTGACCCTAATCAGCCTGTCTCCAAAGCCCATGCGTTTTACCCCCAGTATATGGATCAAAATTATTACTTATTTGGAATGTAACCTCACAGAGGAAATCGATTTTGAACCGTCTATTGAACACAGGAAAGCAAAACACGGAGTTTTGAGGCAGCTTTTGCGCTGATTAAGATGTGGGCTTTCAGTGCCTGCCAGGTGGCCTTCTTCCAGGTTACAGAGCCCAGGTGACTTCTAGAACTTGGTGCAAAAAGTCCATGGAGAAAGGTACTCTCCTGCCTTAGTATGGAAATACAAATTGGCCCTATTTGTTGGGTATTTTGGCAATAAGAATCAAATAGCTTTTTTAAATGCCCCTAGTATTCTTTGACTAAGCAGTTCTACATAATCAAGTATCCACCAGTGGGAGTTTTTGTTGGATTTATTTAAAGAGGTAAACTAAGTGTCCAACCATTGAGGATCTGTTCAACTGTTCGATAAATTGTGCTATATTCCTACATTGGGCTTCCATTAAGTCATGTAAAGTGATGTGGTAAAAGAACATATGATGATATGGAAGGATTTTCACATATATTAACATGCAGTTCGCAAAGCACCACATAGGCTCTGATTCTTTTTTGTTTATATATATATATCATTATCATCATCATCTTATTCTATTCAGGCTGCTATAACAAACTACTAGAGATTGGGTGGCTTAGACAACAGGAATTTATTTCTCACAATTCTGGAGGCTGGAAGTCCAAGATCAAGGTGCTGGCCAATTCATTTCTTGGTGAGAGCCCCAGATGGCCGTTTTCTCGTTACGTCTTCCCATGGCAAAGAGAGGATGCTTTGGTCTCTCTTCCTTTTCTTATAAGGATACTATTGGGACTTTCATGTCCTCATCTAAATCTAATTACCTCCCAAAGGCCCCACCTCCCAATACCATCCCACTGGGGGGTTAGCACTTCAACATATGCATTTTAGGGGGTCAGAAACATTCAGTCCATAACACATATCATCACAGTCCAAGATGTGAAAGGGTATGTGTAAATGTGTTAGGAATGGTCATTTTCGGATTGCAAGTGATCTTAATTTTCCTGCAGTGCAGTGTCTAAGATGACAGTCTTCAGATCCAGGTTGCTTGAGTTTGAATTTCAGCCTCCCCACCCCCGCCCCACCTCTTACCAGCTCTGTGATCCTGGGAACATTAGTAGCTTGAACAACTGGTAGCCATAATTTTCATGTCCATGTCATTAAATATTCTTCTCCTACATCATTGTAAATGCTCCCAGAGAGCTCCATTGTATGAAAGTGGCATAATACAGAGAACAAACCCCTTATGGTTGGAACTGTGCCTTAGTTTCCTCATCTGTAAAATGGGAATCATAATAGTCTTCCTCATCAGGCTGTTGTGAGGATTAAATGAATTAATATAAGCACATACTTAGAAGCATAACAGGTTTGAGTTAGCTGTTGCCATTATCTGTATTATCTAGTTTGGGTACAGTGACCGTGTATTGTTTTGGTAATGAAAATACAATTCTGTTCATCTTTTTGGAACGCAGTTATATCTGGGTCTTGAGGGCAGGGGATTCCAAGTTAGGACACCACACCACGATGGCTCAAGGGGCAGCATGACTGTCACCTTTGGGTTCAGAGACTGGTTCCTACATGAGCCAGTTTATTCGTTGACAAAACAGTGGAAATCATACCAGGCATCGTGGCCTCTGCCAATATTGCTAGGATCACAGGCAACACATTTAAAATGTCAGGAAAGAATGTTTTTAAGGGTGTATTAAGGTAAATCTTGTCGAAACTTCCCCACTTGAAGTGATAAGCATTCTCATTTCTTCAAGCCACATGGCCATGGCAGCGGCTTTCCTCATCATGTATATGTGCTGCTTACCTTTCCTTTCATCGGTTCCAGCAGGCAGCTTAATAGATATAGTGTGGTGTGTGTTTCTGTGTTTTTAAGACAGCCATGGGAAATGAAATTTTTTTGACCTTTGCAAAGAACAGCTGTAGAAATGACTGTTGAAATTCAATGAACAGCATCTCTATTTATGGACCTCAGAAGTAGGAACCAAGATTAAATTCCTTTAGATATTTGCTCCCCTGTGTCTTATAAACTGTTTTGCAGATTTCTTTTTCTCCATGCAAGACTCCTTGGGTTCTAATTCTTGTTTTCTGTCTCCTTGAGCTCTGGATTCCTGGGATGGGGAAGAATGGAAAACTCCATTCTTACCTCTTCTTGGTGTTAGATTATCTAATACGTGGGGGAGTGTATGTTGTACTCCCATTGGACATCTACGGTGTGAACAATTACAGCATCTATTTTTTCAGCCAGGCATTAAGTCAGGGCCATAACCCTCATAGGACCACCATACCCATTTTCCACAGGGGCAACCAAGTTCCCGAGGGCTGATGTGACCTTCCTGATTCACATGCTGGAAATCCATGTGAGAATTGGACTTGACCCCCAAACTTCTGGTTTGTCTACTCCCCGCAGGCTGCTGAGTGAAAAGCACAGACCATATTGAGGGGAAAATCTGGACACTTAAAGGACAACCTTATAGTTTATAAAACTTATTCAGGGATTTCTTTGTTCTCTGCTCTGAGCCTCTTCACACGTTTGAAAAGTTTGACTTGGTTTCCCTCAGTTAGAAAGGCCGTGGGGTGTAATGGCTCAGAGCACGGGCCTGGGAATTTTAGAGCCCTGAGGAGGAATCCTGGCTCTGCATCTTGTTAGCTGTGTGACCTTGGACAAGTTACTTCACCTCTCTGAGCTTCAGTTTCTTCACCTCTAAAATGGTGCTTATAATGTGACCTATACGGTAGACAGAATATGCCACCTCAAGATGTCCTCATCCTAATCCCCAGAGCCTGTGAATATGTTAGGTTACAGGGCAAAAGGAACTTCACAGATGTGATTAAGTTAAGAATACTGAGATGCAGAGATTATCCTGGGTTTTCTATTTGGACCTGATATAATCACAAGTGTCCCTATGTGGGGGAAGTAGGAAGGTCAAGAGTCAGAGAGAGAGAGAGATTTAAAGATGCTGTGCTACTGGCTTTGAAGATGGAGGAAGGGGTCACCATCCAAGAGATGTAGGCAGCTTCCAGAAACCGGAATAGACAAGGAAACAAGTTCAGAGAACTTCCAGAAGGAACGCAGCCCTGCCAACACCTTGATGTTACCCACTGAGACCCACTTTGGATTTCTGATCTCCAGAACTATAAGATAATAAACCCATTTTTTCTTCAAGTCACTAAGTTATGTAAGATGTTACAGCAGCCATAGGAAACTGATACAACCTGCTTTGCATGGTTTGGAAGAGCAAAGGTGAGGACATGTGAAATACATCAGCTTTGGCACGTAGAAAGCTCTCAACCAATAGTAGCCATTGTTACCAGTAATAAAATAATGATGAGACTTGAGGATGACACAGATGTGTTCTATCCAGGGGTGAAGTCCACTTGGCCAGACCGTTATCAGGCCTATCAGTTAATAGCTCAGGGCCTGTCTGGAAGGTTGAGTGTCTGCCATCCAACCCAACCAGCCCACTTGAGTCAGTGGAAGGAAATACCAGTGTTGCCTGCAGGAGGTGGCTTCCATTAGTTCTCATTAAGGGCACAGTAGAACCTGTTGCTTCTGCTTTAGTTCTGTGCCTTACAGAGTCTCCACCGGAGTGTGGATTTTGCATCCTCTGGAGAGCTGTAATCACAGGTGCTGGATATATGTTGATGAGACCAGCCACATCCTCATTAATTAGGCAAAGGGTAGAAGTTAAGGGCTTTCTTCATTCAGGCAAATGCTATAGTGTTGGGGTGCTAGGAGTCCATGAACAATGCCCTTCCTTCTTTCTCCTCCCAAATTAGAACCCCCTAAGGAATAAGACACAGGACAACTGGAGACCAAGCCGTAGGCTCAGTTACCAACGAAGCTGATCGACAAGGAGAGCCATGAGTCTGTGGCCAAGGAAACTTGCTGATACTTCATGCTTTAATTAGAGACTTGGCCCGTCTGAGTCACAGGCAGAGTGGGACAACCACAGGCTACACCCACCTGCGTGGGGCCCACCCCAGGAATCCTCTCCCAGGCAGAGAGGCAAAGCCTGGGGCGGAGAGAGATGGCAGGGAGGAAGAAAGAGAGAGACAGAGGGAGAGCCAGCTGGGGAGATGCCACGCTCACAGCCCAGTGTCTCCATCCACTTCCCTGGGGTGGAGTGAGGGCAGGAGGACGCAGCCCGACAGCCTTGGCCCATAAGCTACCTTCGTGCAAGATAGGAAAAGGGACCTGTTCCTCTGAATGGACGCAGGGCACAGGGGAAAAACCCAGAGTGTCCACCAGTTCAAGTCCTTCCACAGAGAAACCAGACGATGGAAAAATGGAGCATGGCCCTTGGTTCTTCTCTTCTGAGGGCTCACTGGGCGGGAGGATTTTAGAGGGGTTTCTTGAACCCAGCACAGAGCAGCTTTCCTGTTAAAGAGAGAGAAAAGGGCGGACACCATCAAAAAGCACTCAGCGTACTGAATGTCCCCACAGGCAGAGGGGGACAGTGAAGGCTTTGCTGGCCACTTCTTTTGTTGTGCGGGGTAGAAAATGGAGCGGGACATTTGTGACCTGGACTCGGCGTTTTCCGCTCTGGCAAGATGGGAGCCAGCCCTGGAGCTGGGTCCACCCTGAGTAACTGGCTGGTGTGGCTACGGGGCCAGAGATAACAGCTTCACCCTCCCCACCAGACACCCAGCCGGAGCTCAGCCTGACAGCAGCTGGTGTTAGAGCAGATAACGAGGTTACCTGGCCTCCCAGGGCGACCAGCGCAGCCGCTTCAAAGAATGTTCTTCGTAAATAACATTTGTTTATAGTGGTTTTTTAAAAATAGGGAATATATTCATACAAGCCAGCAGTTAGTGTCCTGCCAAATAAGTCCCATGGTGACATGTGAATGTAGTTATTAAAAAGAAAAATCAGCCTCAAATAAAGCATCAAAATTTCCAACTTTAAAATCTCCCTTCTCTGTAAAAAATTCCTGTAATTTTTCCTAGAGGCAGGGCCCTAATCTGAGGTCTGTGGATAGAATCTAGGGCGGTGCATGAACGTGAATGAGAAAAATACTTCATATTTATTTTCATTAACTACTAACTACAATTTGTATCTTTTTCCTTTGGGAGAGTAGATAAACCAGGACAGTGCTGGCTGTTTCGGCAACTCTTGATAACCAAAGTCACAGATATTTTCATATCCCATCACAGTGGATGGAGATATATCCAAAAAATTTCCCCTGCAATTTTTGTTTACTTCTTTGAAATTAATGTAATAATTAGATTTAACACTCAGTCTTGTTACTGATGAGTTGATAAAGAAGCACATGTACCATCAAGTTATTTTCCTTATATTTTGATAACTGTGTTTAAATATAATTGTCTTCCGTTGTTATCCTAAGAATTTATTTTATGTGTTTAAAAACATATTCTGAGAAGGTGTCCACAAGCTTCATCAGGCCCCTAAAGGTGTCCATGGCACAAAATGTCTAAGACTCCAGCTTGGAGGAACTGAGTGGAAGCTACATCTCCCTTGCTTAACGCTCCCTCTTCCCTCTGGGAGAGCCCACATGTGTTGGGTTCATTCTCCTGCCCTCCATCTCACTACACAGAGACATTGTTGATGGTCACTCTATGCCTTTGCCTTCCTTGTGACTGGCTGTCACAGAGCCCAAGCATAATGGGTCCCTAGGCATGCTTTGTTAAGTGACCTATCAGTGATTCTCTGAATTGATAGAAAAGGAAATGAGAACCTATCAGATTGTAAATTTTAAACCTTGGGCTTGTGTGGCCCCCAAATGAATCCATTGATTCAGTCCAACAGTTGGTTCTAGGGAAGGAATAACAATGTGGATGTTAGTTTGGTGTGGTACTTTGCTTGGTTGGCAGATCTTATAGCCAAGGAGAGAGGTAGCCATGGTCTACACAGTTAAAAGTGAAATATAGCTTTAAGTTCACACGCCACTCTGAAGGCTATCAGTGGCTTTCTGGAGTGCTGTGTTGGGAAGGATTCTGAGTCACATTTGGTTTCTCCAGTAGTTGATTAGTAATGTCTTCCCTGAGAGAGGAAAGTAGGAGTGGGGACGCTCTTGCCACGTCATTTGTCATCCGTGACATGGACAGATAGAAGAGGAAAACATGGGGTTATTGAATCTTTGATCGAGGTGGTCAGTGTTTATTGAGTTCATCTCCTGTCCAGCAAACTCTCCAGCATACTGGCATGACAGAAATAAATAAGTCATAGATACAGACTTTGAGATGCTCGGCCAAACTCGTGTCTCAAATACAATACTGCTACAACACAGGGCCATGCCAAGAGCCAGGAAGAAGGAATTCTATGACCGCTTGAAGAAGATGAGAGCTATCCTGCTGGCCACATTAGCCACTAAAATCGGCCACCTCCCCCAATATTCAAATTTTGATCATCCAAACAACATCTTCCAGACTATTGCCTCCTACGTTCAGAAGCAACACAGTGCTTCTCCATCTGAGCATGGGTGCCGAGAGGATCTGACAACAGCAGTGCCTCCAGAAAAGAGAAATACTACTTCAGTGAAATAATAGTATCTAGAAAAATGCCGTCTGTACCAGGGACCTGCTTGGCTATTTGCCCTACTTGGTTCTAAGTAACAGGTCAAGGGAAAACATTTAGCCACCCATAAATGCTCACCAGCCTTCCATTTATCAATCTTATGGGTTTGTCTCTAGTGGAGGGGAGCCAGGATGTAGAGACATGGTGGCGGAAGGGAAAGAAGAACGGAGAGGGTGAGCATAGTCACCCAACTGTGGCACCATCTCTGTCTTCGCCTCTTACTCTCATGCAAAGAGGAGAAAACATGATTCCCTGACCCCAACCTCTGACCTTAGACTTGAACTTAGTTGTCCCTGTCTCTGCATTAAGTTTAAACAACTCTGGCCTCCAGACCCCACACTCCCCCTCCTCATTCCTTCGGCAGTCCATGACATAGTGCTGTTATTCCCACCTTGCTCATGAGAAAGCTGAAGGTCAGAGGGGACATCCACTTTCAGGGACTGGGGTTAAGGTGGAATTCATACCCAGATCAGCATGACCCCAAAGAGGCTGTCATTTTGATTTGCTGTTCTACTCATGGCAAACAGAATTTGATATCATTCCAGACCAAGACAGGCTGTCAGACCATGCAGGAATAGAAAGTCAAAGTGGAAGGAAGAAGACATCGTCTTCTGGGCCTTTAGCCTCTTAGTTTGGGTCTGGGGCAAGCCGGTCAGAGTGGAGGGTGTGGAAAAGCTAGTCTGGATGCTCTCAAAGATGTGGAGCCCTTTGATCTCTCTGGGAGGCCAGTTCAGAGGGAGGGACTCATTGCTGAGAATCCAGTTCTGCTATGGACACCCATCGCTCCTGAATCCAGATCCCAACAGCTGAGAGGAAGGAAAGACCAGCAGGTGTAGTGGCTTCCCTTGTCTAACCTCCTCGGTCTAAACTACAATCTGACTTAAGCTTTCTGATTATTATCTCCTGCTACTGCTTCCCTAGCTCACCCTACATTCCCATGGCACGGCATCAACATTTTCCCTTTCCCTGAAAGACGATGCGCTTCTTGCTTTTGCATATTATGGCAGCCAGCCCCCCAGATGGCCCCCAATAATCCCTACCTCCCAGTATCCATGCTCTTATGTAGCCCCCTCCCAAGTGGAAGAGGGATGACCTGTGTAACCATAGATCTAGCAGAAATGACGTCGTATGACTTCCAGGCCTTGGTTATTCTTGTTCTTCCTTGCTATGGCGGAAGCCAACTGCCGTGTTGTGAGGACACTCAAGTAGCCCTATGGAGAGAGACACATGGCAAATAACAGGCCACCTACCAAGAGCCAGCACCTACTCACCAGCAGTGTGGCTGAGCCATCTTGGGAGCAGACCCTCTAGCCCCGGCCAAGTGTTTAGATAACCACAGCCTCACCAACATCTTGATGGCTAACTCATGAGAGACATGGAACCAGAATCACCCAACTAAACAACGTCTAAATTCCTAACTCACAGAAACTGTGTAAGATAATAAATGTTTTTCATTGCTTTAAAGCACTAAGTCCGGGGCAATTTGTTATGCAGCAGTAGATAACTATTTCACCTACACTGTTTCCTTTGTTAATGTTGCTGCTCAGTTCTCTGTACCTTTCCAGATCTGGTTTGAGTATCTCCGCTACGGAGCCTTCCCAGTCTTCCTTGGCTGAATTGATTGCTCCCTCTTCATTTTCACACACAAATTATTTATCATCCCATTAATGCAGTTATCACAAGAAAAAACAATGTTTTGAATATAGTCTCTCTCCTCTGTCAATTCTGGGCTTCTTGAGAAGGTTTGCAATGTATTCATTAATTCATAGAGGTATTGTCCCTAACAGGGGCTCAGAAGATGGTTGAATGTCTGAATGAAGAGTCCATATAGAAACCTGGGGAAATTTAAGTCAAATACATTTGAAGCCAATGGTATTTTCAAAGCAGTCTTCATTAGAAAGACTAAGTCCTTTAAAGGGGTTTAGAAGCAGTATTAACTAGTTCATACTCTTAATCCCATTCTTAACAGTAGAATAATGATATTTGGTTGCTTCTTTGGAAGGGAATTAGAGAACCAAAAAAAAATAAAAATTTTCCAAAGACAACTGGAATGCTTAACTGAGCTAGACTGTTGGTATCTAAAGCCACCCTGCCTGTTGGCATAGCTCTCTGAATTGCCTGATCCTGTTTAATGGCGCATGCTCAAACATCCTTGTTTTTAAATAAAAATTGACCAAGAGTCTTATCACTTAATTTAAAAATAATTTTTACTTAGTAAATGTAGAGTCTTCTGAATCAGAGCAATAATTTCCTTCTAGTGTCCCTGGTTCAACAACGTACTCACTGGGGCTCTGAAGGGGAGAGTGAGGAGATGGAATGGAAAATTGGGGATAAACCATGCATCCCCTACCCCTGCTAATGCAATATGGTGATGGCATCAACCCTCTGACTCTTGGGTTAGATAACGTGGCAGTGCCCTACACTCACCACTCCCAATGGGCTGTCGGCTTCTTCATCCCTGCAGCTGTCAGCCTGGAGACTTCCTCTTCCCATGGGAGTGTGCTCAGTCTTCTGGGGGAGTTCATGCTCAAGGAGCAGCCGTCAACCCTCGAGAGACAAGAGTTATGGATGATAAATATCCCTTCCTCACCCTTTGAGTAGGGCAGCTCTGAGATGTGTTCTACCCAGTCTCCCAATAACCCTGCAGGATTGAACCCCAACTGCCCACAGTGATAACCTGCTCATTACCGCCCCATATATTGGGTTTTTTCTTATTTTCTGTCTCACTTCTCCTGTTCACTCACTTGGGCTTCTTGGGATCACCTCCTGAATAAGCTATTTGCACCCAAATCTTGGTCTTAGGGTCTGCTTCTGGGAGAACAAAATGAAATCAGAGAGCCAGCTAGATCCATCCTTCCCTTCTGGTCTCTATATTTAAGCTGTCATGCAACGGGTACAGGTGCCATGTAGGACTGAGGTGTGTCGACTGAAGAAAAATGCACAACCTAAAAGTTGAGAGTAAATGTTTTATTTGGCAGACATTCTTAGGACTTCAAGCCTGGGAGACAGGACTCTCAGATAGCTCTGAGGGACTGCTCTGAAGAGGCGGGGCGGGGTGGGGGGAGCCAGGATATACAGGAGTTTTTGCAACAAAGACCAGGTAGTCAGAACATCAAAAGATTATTGTTAATTAAAGAAAACCAGACATCTCAAGTTAATAAAATTAGTGCTTTTCTATGAATGGGAAGATTCAGAGTCTGGGCTCATTGAAATCATTCCTTTGATATGCACCTCAGCTATCTGGACCAGTATCCTCTGTGTTCTCATCCTGAATCTCCTCAGGGTGCATTGTCTTGTCAGGGTGGCTGCAGCAGTTGACTGCTAGATGGCTGGCATCCTGTTTCCATCCCGAGTTCCCACAGGGCTCACCTTCGGGGGGTCGCTGTAATGTGGTGGCTTGATGACTGCAACATCCTTTGTTTACTGATATGGCAGGCAGCATTCCTAGTCCACAGGTGTGAAGACCCTACTGATGTGTGTGCGTTTGTACTTTGCTATGCTGCTAACGGGTGCATGGAGTTACAGGCTATGCAAAAGTATGTATATGTGAACATAGCTGTGTGCACAGGTGGGTGTACACTTGTCTCTGTGGGGTGTGTGTAGCGTGCATGCATTGCAAAAGCCCTCTGTCCTCCCTTCTGTGACCCCTACTGGAAGCTGAGATTCCAGAGTCCCTCCACGCAACCCTCTTCTCCTCCACCCCACAGGGCCTTCCTTCTCTGAAGGCCTTCACCCTCCTAGCCTGGGGTTTCAAAGATGTGAGAGCTGATGCCCACCTGCAAGGTGCTCACACAGTGTAGCAGGAAGACAGGCGTGGAGATGATTGTTTATAGCACAGTGATACGTGGGACCAGGGACATGCATGGCCAGAGAAGTAGCTTTGTCTCAGAGGACTGGGGAAGATGGCCACGAATGGGATGACTTGATCTGGGGGCTCAGAGCAGCGATCTGCAAACTTTATCTATGGGAGGCAACATGGTAAATATTTCAGGTTTTCTGGGCAATATGGTCTCTGTTGCAACTACTCAACTTTGCCACTGTAGCGCAAAAGTAGCTACAGACAGCACAGCATAAACAGATGAGCATGGCTGTGTTCCAGTAAAACTTTATTGACAAAAGCAAGTGGTGGGTCAGATTTGGCCCATGGGCCATAGTGTGCTGACTCCTGACTTAGACAGTAAGAAGAAGGTTTCTGCGAAGAGAGGGAGGAAGACTGTTACTGGCAGAGGGAAGAAAACAAAAAGGCAAAGAGTAAGACATCAGAAGAAATGAAACAAGTTATCAAAGAGTCCTTATTTGGCAGTAAAAAGTCATACTAATAATGGAACTTTTATTGAAGATTCAGTATGAGCCAGTCATTGGGCTGAATACTTTCCATGAATTCTCATTTCATTCTTACACTCTCTGAGTTTGGGGGACTGTTATTTTCTTCATGATACACATGGGGATGCTAAGCTCGAAGGTTGGTAACTTGCCCAGGGTCACGCAGCTGGTAGGTGGCAAGGTGACAGGAACCTGGTCAGAATAATGGAAGCCTGGTTTGATTCTGTGGGCGTATCTCCTTCATGTCTATAATTAATTCAACTTTAAAGGATTTTTTTTGTATGTTTTTGCTTTGTTTTACAGTGGGATTGGATTTGTCAGCTCAGTCCAGTAGCCCTCTGAATGGATGGCTGAGATGTGGCTGATAGGTTTCTCCTGGGGCTATTTTGTGAGAAAGAAAAGAAAAAGAGTGAGATGTTTAGATTCTTCAGGGATATTGGTTTCGAATAGATAAAGTGGAGAACATTTTTTATTCATATTAGAAGTGGTAGTTGGATGTGTGTGATTTTTTGCTTTCCGAGATGGAGAGAGAACACAGCACAGATCTCAGAATGTGAAATATGAATTTAAATGACATTTTGAGGAAACTGATAAACACACCGTCACACAATTGGACTGAACTTGCCTGTGAAAATCCTTTTGCAGCCCATAAATGATATAGTACAATTTGAAATTATAGAGATAAGTGGACAAAATCTAATGGAATATTAAAAATACACAACACGCCAATGAGAGAATAACTTTCTTTGGCAGAAGTTTCCACTTCTCAAAATGTTATCAGGAAATCAGAGGTACCTTGACAGATGACGTAATCCTTGGAATAAGGAATTTTAAGAGAAGGACCACAGTAGTTGGGAAATCCTTTCCGGAATTCTTCCATGGAGAGGATGAGACCCAGAGGCACGAGGCTAGAAGCTGATGTCCTCACCACCAGTGTTTCATTTCCCACATGTGCTTGGGGTGCTTGTCTGCCTACTTAAAGACAGAACCACACATTCTGTGTTTTCAACAAACCGTCCAGGTGATGTCAACGCACACTAACATTGAGAACCGCTGATCAAATCCAGCGGGCTTTTTAACCCTGACCCTGGAAAATCAGCTAAGTCCAGAAAGTATTTCACAGATTGGACAAAAACACGGGAAGAAAGAAAAGCCCAGATCTCTTTCGGTTGAACCTCATGTTAAGCTCCAGGGTTATGCTCGCCAAACAATTCACGAATTGTCTTTGAGCCGCTGTTGCCTGCTAGCACCACAGGAAATGGACTTTGAAACAAAGTAAGTTGGGTTGGATTTACTTTATTTTCCCAAGTTGCAAAGCATCAAGCAAAGATCAACGGTCAGGTCCGAATATGACCCGAATCCCATAGCCTGTCACTCAGACCCTGCCCCCAGGATGCCCAGTGGAAAGGGTGACAACAGAGGACTTGAAATGCTGCCTGCTCCAAAGTATCAGGTCCCCTTTATCTGGAAAATTTCTCCAAAAGGTACAAGACAAATTTCTTTTATATCTGGTTCAGAGACAAAGATCAGGTTTTTGCCAGCCCTTCTCCAGTCTCCAAATAATTGATGAAGATTAAGATTAAAAGTAGGGAAGTAAAGGGTGGAAATACAAGAGAATGTTTTGGGCCAAAAGTTGCCCCATATACCCAATAGGAAGCATCTTGGAGGTTAAAAATGTGTCAACAGAAGCTGAAAGCATCGACATTAGAATGAAATTATCCTGTGTGCTATGTAGGAATACAACCTGGGCTTAGAGACAATTCCTAATACAGCCAACATTTATCATGCTTTCACTATGTGGCAGACATAGTTCCCTATATTTACTTACATGCTTTTAATGCTCTCCACCACCCTATGCAGTGGGTGTCATTATCGCTTTCCCTACCCGGTGGAATAGTGTCCCCTAAAAATTCATGTCCCTCAGAACCTTGGAATGGACCTTATCTGGAAATAGGGTCTTTGCAAATGTATTAGATGAGGTCATACTGGATTAGGGTAGAACCGAAATCCAGTGACTGGTGGCATCCTTAAGGAAAAGAGAGACACACAGAAGATGCAGGAAGAATGCCATCTGAAGATGGAGGCAGAGACTAGAGTGATGTCCACAAGGAAGAACTGGGTCACCAGCAAACCACCAGAAGCTGGGGGAGAGGCCTGGAACAGACCCTCCCTCAGAACCTCCAGAAGGAACTAACCTTGCCGACACCTTGATTTTGGACTTTTGACCTTCAGAGCTGTGAGAGAATAAATGTCTGTTGTTTAAGTCACCCAGTTTGGGGTGCTTTGTTATGGCAGCCCTAGCATACTCATACACCCCCAATTGGACATGTAGGAATGTGGGCTGAGAGAGGTCTTCTCCTGCCCAGGCTCACGCAGCCCTTCTGTGCTCAGTGTACTCTGGGTCAGCTGGGGAGGGCTTCAGGCAAGTCATTTCACATTTCTCAGCTCTGTTTTCAGAAGAGTTAATACATCTTTACATGAGGACTCGTACGTCATCTGGGTGGTTGGATTGGATTACTTTTAAGGATTCTCCGAACCAACTTTGAGCCTCTTCGATTAGATTCTAGAAGCTTTGAAACAACCACTACAAAATTCATTTACACGGCATTTTCCATTTAAGCATTGCTCTTTTCTCTGCAGTAACTTCAGCGTCACTGCTGTTTTATGGACTTAGGAAGAGTTAACAAGCAGTAATAAACAGTCGGGACCGGTTCTTATTTCAAATGTCTGCATGTGTTTGGTCTTTTCAGTGACACAATTGAAGATGAGTTCTGTAATCAGGAGAGGAACCTTACACTGTATTGTAATTTCCCTTGATGGAAGCTAGAAAAAGATACCACTTTAGATTCACAGGGGTGAATGACTAGAAAATTACTCCAACTGTCAAAGTTTTCAATGTTAAAAAGCAATGCAAATTTTCTCAAATACTTAGAATTTCTTAGATGTCAAAACAGAGATATTACCAAAATATGAGAACTGGGGCTTTATATGCAGGTTAAAAAAAAAAAAAACCTCATTCTTTTTCCAAAAGCCACAATATTTTGTTGAGTGAATGAAGGAGTGAAAAACACACCAAGCAAAGCATTCGTTTCGTTTAGAAATAAATTAATAACTTACGTTTTATAATGTATTCACACACTCTAGCATTAAAAAATTGTGTGGGTATATATGTATATATAGATGTGTATATATGTGTGCATGTGTGTATATATATATATATATATATATATATATACACACACACATGAGCTAGGAAAAATAAAAGAAATGAAAAGCTGACATATGTGGGAGTAACATTATCTTGTTATGTTCTTTGTATTAGATGAGTTGCTTCTATTTTCTATTCCAACCCAGAAAATTAATTCAAAACTTGCTCCCAGTGGTTTATTCTAAAACTCGGTTTTTGAAGACCCCATCCAGGAGTATGTGGCGAGTTGTTATCTTTGCCATGAAAATGTGTAACAGCTATCCTCAGATAGCTCTTGTCACATGTTGACTCAGAGGGGTGGGTAGAAACTTTCCTCCAAGAATTTTGCACTGTTAGAAAATTTTCTTTGCGGTGCTAAAGAATGAAAAGCGAAAACAATTCGACAACCGAGACTGTCTGGAGAGCGTTGCTCTGTTGAGGTCCTTTTATTCTCAGAGTCGGGAGAAGTCTCTGTAATTTGGATCTTGAGCCAGGCTTGCATGACATTTCTCTTTGTGAATACTCCACTAATTTCTAGCCCATAAAAATCATGCCAGCACCACAGTGAGCTTATGTATGAGGAAGAATCAAGAAGCCAAGGATCTGACTTTATTTCACATTTTCAAAATGTGAAAATGAACTAAACTTTGCAGAAAGCAATTTGTGGGAAACAGTTCTTTACAGTGCAATGAGTTATGGGTTATCTCAAAGGAGCGTCATCTCATTCTAGATACGGGATTTTAATGTGAGAGCTGGCTTACTCATGTTGGGGGGGAGCATCTATCTGAATTGTTCTCCCTCTTATTTATAAAGGCAGATAATTTTTATGGATCAGTAGATAATTCTTGAGCACCTACTCTCTTCCAGGTACAGAATTTGGAAATGAGTGTATAGTGGTAAATAAGCCAGCTGCAGCCCCATCATCACAGAATTTATAACTCAGCAGAGAAGACATTAAATAAGAAATGCAAATGCTCTGAGTGTTACCTGGGGCAAGTTTGGGAGTATACAGTAGATGGATCTTCACCTAGCTGGGGGAATCAAGGAAGGCTTCCTGGAGGAAGTGGCACTTATTTTGAGACTTGAAGGTTGTTAGCCAGGAAAGGAGGTAAAGGAAGTGGTAGGGATTGGAGCAAAAATATTACTGGTAAAGGGACCAGTGAATTTATATTGCTGGCATATTTAAAGAATTGAAAGAAGTCTAGATACATTGGCTATCATGTTTTCCTGGATGAGTGTATAGTAATTCTGGCAAAGGTAAAAGTGAAGTGAATTCCTAGAATCTCTTACTGACTCCAGAAGAACTCTTTAGAGTCATTGGCTGTGACCAGATCTTTCACTGGGTACAATCAGTTCTAGCATAAGAAGATGCTCAAGAGGGTGGCTCTGAGAGGGTGCTGGGAGAGTGGGCCATATTCAACCTGAGAATCCCTCCGGGACAGTTCAGGAATGTGGAATGGCCAAAAGAGGCTCATTAACAGATTGTCAATCTAAAAGCAAATTAGTGTGTTAGTCAGGGCTAGACTAGGTTATGCGGCAGTAACAAGTTAACCCTAATACTTTAGTAGACATAACACAACACAGGTTCTTTCTTGCTCAAGCTACTTGTCCATCAGGGATCTGCTGGGAAGCTCTGCTCCACATAGTTACCAAGGGACCCAGGCTGACAGAGGCTCTGACAACTTGTACTGCGTGGAGCCCGTGACCTCCTTTGCAGCTGTGGCAGAGGAGGAAAGAGCCGAGGTATTGAACACCAGCTATTAAATGCTTCAAGCTGGAAGTGACACTTCCCATGGGCTAAAAGGAATCGCATGGCCCCAGAAGGCTGAAAGGGGGTGAGCACGAGGATCATCACCAGGAAGTTACTATCCTTGTTGCAGCTGGAGTCTGGGAAACAAGGCAAACTGGTTGAGAGGCTGAAAGACGGATCCAGAGGGCAAAACTCAAAGGAGAGAGAGAATTGCTAAGGGTCTGAAATAAGCTGATTAGGAACAAAGCAATGTATGAATGGAGGAAATGGACAGTGTGGCGACTTTCTTTTAGCATTCATAATAATAATAGTCAGATTGTCAATTGTACTCACTAAATGCTAGCATTGGGCTTTACACAGATTGTCTCATTTAATTTTCACATCAACCTTCTAGGTGTCAACTTAAAAAATGCACAATGTGAGAGTTGCAAGTTAAGTTTTATTTGGGGCAAAATGAGCACTGCAGCCCAGGAGACAGCATCCCAGATAGCTCTGAGACACTGCTCCAAAGAGGCAGGGGGGAAGGTCAGTATGTATGTGATTTTGGCGAAGGGGGAATACATGCAATCAAGCACATATTTTTTACAGAAGGTTTCTGCTAGTCTCATGCAGGTTACTGCTAGTCACAAGGAGCAGACGTCATCATGCAGGATTTTAGTGCTTTTCTAGATATGAGGAGATACAAAAATTGAGCTCATAAAATTGGCTCCTGAAAATATCTAACTATCTGAAGACGTGTTCTGCCGGTTTTTCCCAGAGCGCACAGTGCCTCATTTCTGCTCTCCACCCTGAACTCCTTTCACGGGGTGTTGCAAGTCAGCAGCTGCAGCAGCACATGATTTAATCCTTGGAGAGGTAGATGGCAAGTGCCAATGGAAAATGCCAATTTGTAGTTGACACAGGGTAGGTGCAGTTATGACTTCCATTTTACAAATGAGGAAACTGAGCCCTGGTGAAGTGACTCACCCCACACCTCAAGTTAGTAATATTGGAGTTAGCATTCATCGATTCCAGTTGCAGCATTGATCCCACTTCTCGGAGCCAGTAAACTTTACCATTGCCCTTAAGCCTGTCAAATCTGGAGGAATGGAGAGTGGAGTTTGAAAGAAATTGGACACATTGGAAATCTGAGGTCATTTAGTTAGGTTAGAAGACACTTTCTGCATAGAGATGGAGAGAAATGCCTGGAGTCTTGTCTCAGCCAAGCAGGATGACTTCAGAGGGTACGATCAGGAACGTGGGTTTCTCGGGCCCAACGTTAGAGCCCAGTAATAACCAAGGGCCTTTATGGGGCAGTTTGTGACATGTGGCCTCAAAGCAGCCCTCAGCTTGGAGCCTCTAGAAGAACTGTGGAGTGGCCTCAGTAATATTCCAGATACATAGAAAGAACCAGTACTTCCAGAAAAAACAAACACTTCTGTGAAAATGAATTTCATATCATATTTTTATAGTCTTCATTTGAAGGAATCTCAGTGAGTTAACAGAGGGAGAAAATGAGCTACTTTATAATACCTTGAATATTAGACTAATCCAGTTACACGTTTATAGACCCTTTGATCAGGAGCCAGAGAAGTTGTCTAGGAAATGAATTAAAGCCATTTCTAAAATGTCCGAAAAGAGCTGTTTAAAGAAACCTCTTTTACTGAACTTGAAATAGTCTAGGCAAGAGATAATGGGGGCTGAGAGCAGAGGTGGTGTGAGAGGAAAGAGGAGGAACCCCAAGACAAGAAACATTGCAGAGGTACAACCCTCCAAATTCGAGTGACAGGGGAACAAGAGTAACTAAAGATGCATGAGGAATTTAGCATTTAGGGAGTTTATTGGAGCTGGGACCGAGGAAGATTTGCAAATGGTCAGAAAGGAGATATGAGTCCTCAGCTGACAATGTTGACTTTGAAAGACACATGAAAAGAATTTAGGTGAGAACAGACAGCGAGCAATAGCAAATAAACATCTGAAGTTCAGGAAAAGGGACAGGGTCTGGGGGCTTAGGCTTGGGTACCTTCAAGACATCAACATTAACCAAAGCTGAAATCGAAGGAACTGACAATGTCAGGTCCTGGCACGGATGCAGAACAACCGGGATTCTTGAATATTGCTGATAGGAGTGTACATTTGATCACATTGGAAGTGTGTTGCGATACGTTCTAAAACCCAAATATCTGCATACCTTATAATGTAGCAATTTATCTCTGTAGACTGCCCCCAAGAGAATTAAAAGCTTATATCCACCAAAGACACACAAGAATAGTTTCAGCAATGTTTTGTATAATGGCCCCAAATTGGAAACTATAGAAATGTCCACTAACAGTAGAAAGATAGGTAGGTAGGTAGACAGACAGATAGGTAGATAAAGTGAAGTAGGCAGTAATGAAAAGAATGAACTGCTCTACACACAACATGGGTGACACCTGTGGGCTCAATATTGAATAAAAGAAGCCAGACACAAAAGAGTATATTGTGAATGATTCCATTTCTATGAAGTTCGAGAATAGGTACAACAGATCCATGGCAACAGAGGTCAGAATAGTGACTACCTTGGAGGGATGGCAGTTAGAGAGCCTGCTGGGTTGGAGAATGTCCTGTATCTTGATCTGGGTGTTGGTCACACGGATGTTTACTGAAGTGGGCTAAAGGGTCTGCCCTGTGGGAGATGCTTGGACTGTGTTTGTTCTTGGAGACCATGAATGATGTGTTTAAGAAAAGATAATCCATGTCTAGATGTCATCACAAGCATCCACTCTATGATGGCGTTAGAGCCATGTTCTTGCCTGCATATAATTTTGCCAAAGTCTCTGCCACTCGATTGCCAGTTTTGATTACGGCTTCCCAGTCTGTAAAATTGTTCTGGAAGGGTTTAATGGAGTGCTCCCAGGAATGAGGTATTATCAACTTTAGAGCCAGAAGGGGGCCTGGCTCCCTCTGCAGCTGACTGGGCAGAGCCCGGAGGGTGCTGATGGGCACTGGCTAGAGGAAAGCATGGGGTCTGCCATGTGACTCTGCACAGCTCAGGGTCTTCATCCAAGTGAGAAAAATCCCTCGAAAGGAGAGCGATGGGCTGCCCCAGAGTGCCTCTCCTTAGGTTTCAACCATTGTCTCCCAAATGCCAACTTGTAAAGTTTCGCCTTCATAATTTTTGCCGTATCTGTCTAATACCTGTTCTAACATTTACTTCCTATGCTTTATAACAACACACTTGCATTTATTCAATAAACATGTCCAAGTAGGAAATACCATATCACCATTGGGCCACTTTAATGGAAAACCAGTATTTTTCTGACACATATTAAATTTAAATTACTACATGTGCCACCTTATGTCATAACTATGAGTAATTATCTCTCACTGTTTTAGGTCCCTTCTGGCTTTAAGGCTTTATAGTTTAAATTATAAAGTAATCATCCCCCATGTGTGACTTGGGAAGTCTCTCAAGAGAGAGGGTACTCTTTGCTCTCTGAAGTTAAAAACAAATCAAAAATGGAAAAACCAATAATCTAAAAAAAAACACCTGAATTCTTGTGCTAGTATTAGTATTAATAGCCAGGAACCCTCTGCAGGGTTTTAACTTCAGGGTGTCAACAACATCAATAAAATTTGGGGTGAAGACAGCTTACTCCACAGTCTCCTGAGAGAATCGGATGACAGTACTGCCTAAACCCCTTGTCAGGCGTAAAGGGATGTAAAAGTTTCTCAAATATTGACGCAGTCATTGGCTGGTGCAGCTGGGTATTAGAGAAATCAATCTAAATTGTGTGTGGAACGACTGGCCTGGAGTCCAGCCTCGGAGCCATGCATTCTTTGGGGACTTCCCATGGAGGCCATCTGGCCTCACCTGTAGGTTCAACCCAATTCAACCCTGACAACTGAAATAATTTTTTTTCAACACTTCACAACTCAGCCCCAAAACTAGCCACCCCGTGACTATTCTCAGCGTGATCCCTGCCAGCAGCACCAAGCCCCTTTCAGACTCACCTTAGCAGGTGCTGTTCCCTCTATCTAGAACTTTCTTCACTTCCATCCTCACCTGGCTAACTTATAATTGCCCTTCAAGTTCTAGCTGAAAACTCACTTCCCCAAGGAAGCCCTTACTGACCCCCTGACCCCCCCCGTTATACCCTCCACTAGTGCCCTGATCATAGGTGCTTCTCCTCAATGCACCTGGCCCTGCTGCTTCTAAATAAATACACCCACATGTAATGAGCACGAGATCTGTGTTTGCTGTATTCGCCCAGTAGCTCCAGCACCTACTACTGTCCTGGCACATCCGCAGTAGGTGCTGGCGAATGAGTAGCTGAATATATGGGTGGAGGGAAGCCAGGTTGGCTGGTTGGCTGTCTTGCTTGAACATCAAACTCCACTCTTTGAGCCTGACAGCTGAATCCTCTTCAGACTTTCTAAACCCAATCACCTGTCTCATCATATACCCTGCTCTTTCCATTTCCCTTTGGCAGAGACTCAGATCCCACCCCAGAATCCATTGTAGGGCCTGCACTGTGCCGACAAATGCTTCCCTCACCGGGACTACCTGCCACACATATGCATTCACCGTGGGCTCACCCACTCCCCACCGCTGAGTTGGATATACTCCAGGGACACCGCCTTATCCTGTGGTCGACCCTTGCTGGCCATTTCCTTCTGGGTCCAGGCTGTCTTCTGAGGGCCACTCCCTGGCAGCTGGCTGGGGCTCCTCCTAGCCCCTTTGCCTCCACCCAATTGGCATATCCCGTCGTACACCCCACATCCTGTCCATTTTCCCCCAGCCTGCTGCATTGCTCCAGATGCACAAAGAACATTGGGAGAAAGAGGCCAGAGCGACAACAAACCCCATTCCAGTACTCGAATCTTACACCATACAACTCCTAGAAGCATCCACCATTCCTGGGAAGATGACACAGCCAGAGCCTGAACCAAGGCCCTGGAACGTAGGTCCCTATCTCTGCCCCAGCCCAAAGGGAAAGCCTCTTGTACTTCCGAAGTCACCAGTGTAATTGGCACCTTCCAACCAACCTCCTCAGATCACAGCTCTTAATCACTTACCAGACAGTCCGCCCACAGAAGCTGGGTATTATTTCAGTTGTAGAAATTAATGAAATGGAGACCAAAGTGTTGAAATGTCACCATATTTGTCATGACCTTACCATTCAGTAGATTTGTTTTCATAGAGATTCTTGTGGATTTGCATTATGTGCTGTTAAGAGAATGAATAATGCATTATTAGAAGAATAAATCAGCATGTAATATGCATGAGTAATATATTCATACCAGGCCCGGTGAAGGAGTAGATACTAATTTAATTTGTTTATACAGAAATAGATTTAAAGATGTGTAACCACATTGTTATGAGTCCTTTACAATTATAGAAGTAGAAAGTTCAGACATGACTTACAACCATAGTGAGTAGACCAAAGTGGCACGAGTTTTGTGCCTCCATTTTACTCCATTTTACTGCAAGGAGTTGGTAAAGCCCTCAGCCCTCTGAGCATGGTTTCTTCATCTTTAAAGGGGGCACATAACACTAACCTTGCAAAGCCATGAAGCCCAGAGAAGGGGTTGTCGATGGTGGGGTTTAGTGAGCTGCACATCACACGTGAGCAAGACATGGTGAAGCCAGTAGACCAAGGTTTTTCTCTTCGTAGATTCTTGCTGCGTCACCTTGGACAAAATTTTATTATTACTCTATATATTCACATTATTCTCCATCCCCTTTCTCCTGATATTTCAATGCCAAACTAGAGGCAAACAGTGGCAACAGACACGTGTCTGGCATCTTACAGCTGGAAGAGTGCTAATTCTTTTCATCCCTGCGGCATCCCTGTGAGGTGGTACTATTTGATGCCTATTTTACAAGTACAGCTCAGAGAGGCTAGGTAATTAAACCAAGGTCACAGAGCCTTTACGTGGTAGCATTAGGACTCGGGTCAGAGCCATCAGGAAGCTTAACCACTGACTCGTTCACCTTCCCCAGCCCCAGCCAGCTCAAGTTTCTCCTTTACTTTAACACTTTGTCCCAGTTCTGGGGGCAGGGAAACTTCTGTGGTAGCCCCAATTATTATCTCAAAGCAGACAGACAGAGTGGGAATTTGGAGGCAAAGGGAATTTTCTCAATCGCCGTAACTGCAGTACAGGAGGAAAAATTTGAGAATGGTCAGTGATTTTTTTTTTTTTAACTTCATCTACCTATCGCGTTAAAGAGATGACTCTGGTCAACCTGAGTCTGTTTCCTCATGTGTAAAATCGGGATAACAATACCCCTGAGAGGACCTGGGAGCAGATGCGAGACTACACCCAGCAGAGGGCTTGGCACCCATGAGCAACCCCACAGACACTTGCTCCTATTACTGTCTCTGTTATCATTAGGGTGACAGTGGCATCTACCAACTTAAATACCTTTGAGATCACAGGCATCAGTATTAGACTGTAACATGGAAACAAATCTATATTTTCTCACTAATAGTTTAATATTAATTTATGTATCAAAACTTCGAACAGTATGAGAACCAGAAGAAATCTTCAGGGCTCCCCTTGCGTGGGTTCGGTGATTTACCCAAGGGCACACAGAGAGTTTATTGGGAGCGCCAGGGCTAGACTCTACAGGTTCCAACAGAGCCTTTAATTAAAAGCACACGTGATAAGCGACAAGCGTGCTCCCCACCACACACATACACGTATTTAGTTCCGTCTGCATATTCCAAACTCGCACAAACTCTTTAATAATCCTCCTAATAGCTGTGATAACTAAACATATTCAGTTGAATAACAGTTTCATGCATGCCTTCTCCCTTAAATCTAAATAATGCCCCTGCTGCTATTCCAAAAGGAATACTATAACTGACTCTTCGCCGTAATAAAGATGGGGAAATTGGGGTTGATCACATTTTAAAGGGGGAAGTGTATTTAGAGAGATTTTAAATTGCAAAATTAAAAATGCAAAGGTGAAATATTTTTTCCATTAATGTCTTCTCCTTAGGGAAATGTCTCCTATTGCAGCCGGGCTGTCTGAATGGGCTTGTTACCCTTCTGTGGGGCTTAGAGTGAAACGTCAGCTCCTGTGAGGCTCATTCTCAAGGCGATGCAAAAATAAAAGCCTCTAATGGGCTCTTCTAAGAGCCGTTTGTGATAGCACTTACATTCACACATATATGGCATAAATGTTGTTTCAGAAGGGATTTACTGCTGTAAATATCAGATCACCTATTTCTAGATATTGCAACTGGTACTTAGATATAATTGCATCTAACACTATTAAGAAATGCTACTCAGTGAAAAAAATTTACTATGCTGGATGTGCTACTTTTTTACCCTTATTTCTGAATAGTCCATTTATGGTTCAGCTTTGGTTTTAGTCAAGATAGAGACTGATCAAATTGAGTTTCTCCAAGTTTCTTTTGTTATTCATTATGGCTGAGGAATCGTGGCTGTGTAACTGTTGAACTAGCAGCAGTCACCTTGAGAAATGTCCGAAGAGTGGTCATGCTCAGTTACTAACAGGGTAGTTACGGTTAAAGTGCTTGGCCCACCAGACTGAAATACAGTGGATTCATTTTAGGGAATATGAAAATCTCAGATTAGAAGAAAAGATGGAGGTCATTCCACCAGAGCCCCCTCCCCATGAATCCCTCTGCCTTTCTTTGAACATTGCATGTCTAGGCAAGCTTGCTGCTTTGAGAAGTTCAACTCTGTTGTTGGACATCTCTGAAGTTAAAGAGGTAGCACAGTATTAATGGCTGGGACTTTAGACTCTAGAGGCCAATGTACATGGATTTGAATCCTAGCTCTGTCACTTACAAGCCGCTCTTGCAGTATCTACTAAAATGATCAATAGGCATTGCCTTTTACCCAGCAATCCTACTTTGGAAAGCCATCCTAAAAATAGAAAACCTCAGTTCTTGAAGATAGATATACAAGGCTGTTGTTGAAGTATTGTTTTCTCCAGGCACAAAAAGTAAAAGGTTAAATAAATGTACACTGTATTACATCCATTCTATGAAATATGAACTGGCTTAAAAAAATAACTTTAATATCTCTGACTTAGTGGCCCAGAGCAATGTATATAGCTTGAGAAGAGACATGTACATGCCATTTTTTATAAAAAGAAATCACAAAAAGTCCTTGTATATGTTTTTGGAGGATTCTGTAAGGATGGTGAAAGGCATGGGTGATATGTACTAGTGTTATCTTTGAGTAGGGTAAATGGATATGGAGATTTTTTAAAAACCAAACATGTAAATCAACTGTACTTCAATAATAATAATAATAATAATGAAACTCATTTGCCTTGGTGAAAAATAATTAATTAATTAAATAAAAATTCGAAGTCTAAAAATTAAAAAACAAGCAAAAGGGAAAATTACTCACGACATAATGCTCCAGATGAAAATTTTATCTATAAAATGACCACATATGAGGAAAAAGAAGAATATGCATGCTGAAAAAAGATTAAAAGGAATCTCAATAAATGAAACATTTATTCAGTTAGGTGATTATGGGATTGTAGCTCATGTTTTTCTTAGATTTCTTTTATTTTAATATTGCGTTTGTAATAAGGGAACATTTCTAAAATCGCTTACGAAGAGAAAGTTGAAAATTCAGTCCTAGCTAAGGAGGGGAGCAAAAAGCCGGTGAAGACCATTTTAAAGGGGGGGCAAGAAAGAGTCCAGTGGCCTCCCTAGAGTTGCCAGCAGGGGGCGGTTGATACAGATGCTGAGTGGCCATGCGGAATGTTCCCTGAACATTGTCACCTGTCCTCCATCCACCCCATAGCTCTGCCCAATTGCTCCTGCTGGCCTGTGAAGAGGTTCATATATTTGAAGTGAGCATTTTGGGGGTGTTCAGTTTGGCGCTATTCATGATAATTTGTAATAGGTTAAATACTTTCAGTTAAAGCATAAGACAATGAAGCTCTCAGTTGAGAACTGTCACCAAATTGAGTGGACTGTAAAATCAGTCCCTGTAGGGCTCCATTGCTGGAATTTTGTGGAGTCACCATCAAACTGACTTCGTGCTGAGTTTTATGGTTCTCGTATTGGGCACTTTCTTAAACATTTGGATGGCATTTCCAGCTTCAGTGTCTGAAGTCGCTTTGTCATCCTCGAATGAGGACCTCCGAATAAAGAGCCAACCTGGAGCTTTGTGTCCCGGCTGAGCTGCGATTCTCTCCTTGAGGACCCTGATGCTGTGCGACCCCCGGCGTGATCTGCGGGAAGTCAGCGATGAGCTGTCAGGATGCACGTTCTTTGTCAGCCTACTTCTCCTACCACCCGCCACCCGCCTTCCGCGTCAGCCACGCCTGCAGCCCACCTCACAGCAGTCTCCTTTAATCGGACCGTGTTCCTGACTAGATGCAGAGCTGCAGAGTGAACAGAGGGTCATTTGTCTTCCCAAATAGACCAGAAGCTTTACGTTCACACGTCGCTGTAACCCAGCACTGTCTCCGCAGCACCGCGCGTGATGCCTGGCAGCCAGAGGGGCTTCACAACAGCTGGTTGGTCATCCACGGGAATATCCGAGCTGGCTGGGACCTGAGCAGTCCTCTTCCTCTCTCCTTGGCAGGAGAGGGTCAGTTCCATTAAGCCCCGTGAAACTCTCTGGTATGTGTAAGGAGCCACGAGCTGTGCCCACACCCCTACAGACGGAATTGCAGCAGCGCCCAGGGAAGAGCCCACAGCCTTACCTGCCCCTGAGCAGCGTGGCTGGTTAGTTGCCAGGCCTTCGGCCACCAGCTGTTTCTAACACAAACCCGCGGCGACACAGCTTTCCGCAAGGGAAGCTGGCTGCAGCTGCCCGTGTGCAAGAGGAGTGGGCGTGGCTACGAGGATCCCCACCTTCCTTCTCCTCCGCCTGCTCACATCACTGTCTCTCCCGAAGGCGGCTCTCATCTGGGAAGATCAGCAGGTGACAGCAGTGGGTGTCGTGCTGGAGAAGGGCAGGCGTGGGACATCTCCCCTCGATGTGACGGCCGACTCCATGCCTGTGTTTATTGCACTTAAACGTGCCCAGAAGAGCACTCCAGTGCTGCTCCCCGCCTTACGGCTGAGCTGCAGATAAACACTGATTCCAGAGGCAAAGCTTTGTCATGGGGCACGCCCCCCAGCGACAAGATTGGAGGCTCCTTTACCTCCTCCCGCCTGGATGGCAGGTGCCTGCCTGAAGCCAACAGACAGAATGTGGGGCTTTTTGCTTGGTGTTTCTAGATAAAGCTGGCGGGCTTTTCAGCATCCGTAACAACGCATGGGCATCGAGAAAAACGCCCCAAGGCGAGGAGGTGGTAGAAGGTGGGGCACACTGTTTCCTCAGCTGGGGAGGCTGTGAGGATTGAAGTATTACTCAGTTAAAAAAGAAAAGTAGTGTACTTACTTTTCTATCAAGGTACAACTCACATGACGTAAAAGTAATCACTTTAAAATGAACAATTCAGTGGCATTTAGTGCATCGACAGTGCTGTGCAGCCACCACCTCTGTCTAGTTCCAAAAGATGCCCATCACCCCAAGAGGAAAGCCAGACCTATTAAACAGTTGCTCCTCCCACCCATCCCCCAGCCCCTGCTAACCATTCACCTACTTCCTGTCTCTGTGGATGTGCCTATACTGGGCAGTTCGTATCAGTAGAATCACACAGTATGTAGTTTTTTGTGACTGGCTTCTTTCCCTGAGCATAATGTCTTCAAGGTTCACTCATGAAGTAGCATGAATCAGTACTCCATTCCTTTTTATGGCTGAATAATATTCCGTTGTACGGATGGACCACATTTTGTGTATCCATTCATCCACTGTTCAGGCTGTATCTACCTTTTGACTATTGTGAATAGTGTTGCTGGGAACATGTGTGTGCATATAGTTGAATTATTTAAATATGAATTAGCAAACACATATATATATACCCAACTGGCTGGTCAAATCCATGATTTTATCAGTAATGATTGAGGGTTTCCTCTTCACACAAATTTGTTAAAGCATAAATGTCAGAGTGAAGGATGACATTGTAGGACAATGTGAAGAAAATGATGGCTCTAGTGGAACACAGATGTGCTCAAGGCTCTTAAGTTAATCACATCTGCAGAACCCCTTTTGCCATCTAAGATACATTCGCAGGTCCTGGGGATTAGGACCGAGATATTGTTGGGGTCGTTATTCAGTCCACCAGAAACACTGAGGCCTAAAGGTCCATTAGGAATTAGCTGGGAGACCAGAGGGGGAAGGGTACTCTGGGCAGCAGCACAGCACATGCAAAGTCCCCAAGTCAGGAAGGAGGCTGGCCCCTGCGGGGGCAAGAGAAAGGTGAGGCTGGAAGAGCCATGATCACACTGGCTAGTGTGAGCGCTTGGGTCAGTGTCCAAAGGACAGTGAGAAGCCACTAGAGAATTTCAGGAAAGGGAGTGATGGGCCTGGTTGCATTCCAGAAGTCACTCTAACCACATGGCAGGTGGGTGACGTAGAGAGAGGGAAGAGCAGATTCAGGAAGAAGAGGGAGGAAGCTGTTGAGAGTTCTGGTGACAAGTGGCCACGGTTCAGATGAGTGGGTGACAGCAGGGACCAAAAGAAGTGGGCAGACTAAAAAGTATTAGGGAGCTGTGGCTGATGTTAGACCAGCTTTGCTACTTCATCTGTTCATTCAGTCATTCTGCAAATATTTATTGAGCCCTTAGCATGTGGTATTGTGCATGGTGCTAGGAATATAATGCTGATCTGCCTCCGTAATCCTGGACAAGTTCATTAACATCTAGGCCTCAGTTTTCCCAGCCATACAATGGAGATATGGTAGCGTCCATCTCTTAAGAGTGCTGTGAGGATTAAACGAGTGAATGCACACAAAGAGTTCAGGACAGTGCTTGGCACAGAAGAAGTGTTTGGAGCAGCTAAAAAGAGAAATAACCATTCAAGCTTTGGCTCACCTCTCTTTAGAGTGGTCAGTGAAAGGAATTCACCCAGGAAAGCGTTTGATTAAATACCCATGAACAGCCATGGATCTCTTTGGCATTATGAATCAAGAAATCCATTCCATAAATATCTTTTGAGCATATACTATGAGCCAAAACTATGCCAGTTGCTATGCGGGGAAAAAGTGAGCAAAAACTAAACATGTGTTGTTTCCATGTAGCTTACAGTCTAGTAGGGAAGACCTACTAGTAGTCAAATAAAGATACCAACCAAGGTAACATGTGTTAAAAGGGTCATGGTTCCCAGAGAGTCTATAGTAGGGTGGATTGACCTGACAAGGAAGTCATGGGAGGCCTTCTTGTGGAAGTGATATGTGGGGTGAATCAAGAAGATGAGGTGGTGTTAACCAAGCAAGAAGGGGTAGAAGGAACATTCCAGGGAGAGAGAGAGAGTATGAGCAAAGGTCCTGTGGGCAGTGTGAGCATGGTGAGTATTAAAGACTGAAGCAAGGCCCATGGGATGGAGCGTGGAGAGGAACAGGAGCCTGGGTGCAGGTGAGCCTGGCAAGCTCGGCAGGGACTAGGCTCTGAGGGGCTTGTGGGCCGTGTTTTGTCTTTATTCTAACGGAAACGGGAAGCCCGTTAAATAATTTAAGTGGCAATGAGACATTCGGAGATTCATTTTGGAAATATCACTCTGGTTTGAGTGTTAAGAAGAGACAGAGGTAAGAAAAACACCAACTAGGAGACTATTATTTTGGCCCAAACAAGAGACATGTGCTAGTCTGATGGTGGAGATGAAGAAGGGTACAATCCTGAGGGCTGTCTAGGGAAAAAAGCAGCAGCACTTGTGTCAGATTGACTGTCACAGATACAGAAGGGATGGATGGCAAGGATGACACCAGCAATTCTTGACTGGGGCGAGTAGAATTTGAGATGGGGAGGAGGGAGCGGAGGTGGCTCATATCAGAGTGAACTCATGATCGCAGTGAGGCAGAAGCGTGGCTTGTTTGCTGAGAAAAAAGGGTACTGAGGAAAAATGTGGATCTTAAGGGCATGCAGACACTTTGGAATGGCAGCTGTGGGGATTGTAGTAACAAGGATGATTGGCAGAAGTGATGACTTAATTGAAATCAAATTGAAATACAGGAGAACCATAGATTTAGAGTAGGCATTTCATCGGCTGTGTCTCAGAAGGCCCAGCAGTACGCTCTATCTACATAGCAGGCGCGTGGTTAGTGTCTGCTGAGCAGCTAGGCGAAACCAAATTTCACGTGACCTTCTCAAGCCGCCTGTGGCAATAAATTGGCTCATCGGTACCAGTCAATTTGTCCTGCTCTGTTTCTTTCAGTAGCATTACCTGTGTAGCACTTTAGGCTACGAACCGAAAGGTAAAATATACTTCATTTGGTTTAAGTATTTTATTTGAATGTTTTCCTTATCAGCGAGACCTGAATATATAATGTGTTAGAAACTGAATTCAGTAGATACACAGTTGTTTAATTCTTAGGAATTGGAATATGAATGACATCGAGAGAAAAGTAAAAAACGTTTACCCACACCCTGCCTAACCTAAATAAGGTTTAGGTTATGACTGCAGGACTTTTCAGAACGTTTGTAATTCTAAGGCAAAAGCTCCTTAGGCATTACTAATTCTTTGGGGGAAATGAGTTGCAAATAATAAGTACATCTAACTATCACCTGATATAGTAGCATTCTTGGGGGAAAAATGTCTATAGTAGATTGATTACCTTGAATTTTTACAATATCAAATTTTAGCCCTTTGGAAGGGATTGTACTGCAAAATTCTATCTTGGGTACATTTGATCAGGCCGTTATACTATTCTTCCCAGGTTTTCCACCATATTTCTAAAAGAATACTCTTTTATACCATAACTATATTCGAGATTGTGCCTGTTTCTCTATTGCCTTCCTAGGAATTTAATTTTGTTATCTAAATGGGGAAAGTCTGTTTCCTTTCCCAGTTATGGCCCAAATAATAAATGTTGATGTTACTGTGCTATAAAAATATGTCCTCTATAAATTGCTTTGCTTGTCATTAAGATGTCTCCTCAACAAGTTGAACATGCACAGTGTTTTTGTCAGACACTTGCAGCAATCTTAAAATACCTGCTGTGTCTATACATATTCAGAAGGCTGTAATGGAAATATGCCAACTGGCTCAGGAGAAAACCATTTCTAAAGATTAGGAGGGGACTGGGAAGCTTTGGCTCTTGTTGCTTGGATCGTGCACAATGGATTTGTTTCTGGGTAACTTTAGGTTATTTCTTTCCAGATTTATTTCAGTTTGCACAGTTTCCCAGGTATTAGTCATCAGTGTCGCCCAAAGCGTTTACACTCTACTCATCTCCATAGACAATCAGAATCTCGAGATTGAAATGACCAGTTAAGACAGACCAACAATCTGTTGATCTAGTGAAGGAAAAAAAATACAGTTTCAATTGAAAGGACTTTTATGAGATTTCACCCAGGCAGTTGAGTCCAAATTTATAGTCAAACTATAGAGAGGCACTTGAGAGAATAATTTAAAGAAGGAATGCAATCCTCAGACAATAGGATGTCCTTGTGGGTGGGTTGCAGAAAATGTGGTGGTTCCATAGAGGAGAAGTGTAGAGTGGTGGATCGGTGTCAACTGAGCACCATCATGCGATTATTTTGTCAGTGATTTGGATTTAGGCACAGAAAGAAAGGCATAGTTATCACATCAGCAGATGAGGCAAGGTTTGAAGGGTTACTTGTCCAATTAGAACATATAATGTGTTTTCAAAGACGTATTAAACTAGAATGATCCACGTGCAAGTATTTCCAGGTTGGGTAACTGGAACTGGAGCTGCTGGTTGAAGGGTATATAGAATTGTTTTAAATTATACTAGATGATGACTAATTGCCCATCACAAGTATCATGCCAGCTTAACATTTCCACTAAGAGGGCACACACATGAACCCATATAAACAGTCCTCTATGCTGAGGACTTTTCAGAACCTTTATTATACCAAGGTATATTATAAACCTTCAAGGGTGGCATCTGGTATACAAAGTGTTTCCCAAACTTTGTTTTTCAAGGAAATACTACTAATACCTTGAGGATCTATTATCCTTAGAATGCAGTTTGGGAGATGATAGTCCAGATGAAAGTGAAAGGCTCGGCTCTCTACAAGAAGCAAAAGCTGAAGAATTGAAAGAGAGAAAATCTGATAGGGGAGAAGACACGGAGGCGAGCCTGAGTGCCATTTTTTAAAAGTTCACAAAGAGTAATCATGATAATCCTAGCTGTTATTTTCAGAGCACTTTCTATGCATCAGGTACTCACTTTGTCCTCACGAGAGCTCCATGCAGGAGAGGTACTGTAATTATTTCCATTTTATAGATGATGAAATTGCTACATAGAGAGGCGAAGTCATTTGCCCAGAGTCGTGCAGACAGACTAAAATTGCTTTCTCTGTGTACACCCTGAGAGGGATGGGGTCCACAGAAAAAGGTTTCAGCTCAACATTTGAAAGAGGGCTCAGGCAGTCAAAAAGTGTGCATCAGCTATTAGGGACAGCAAAGAGGGGATTTTTGCATGATGTGGGCGTCGTCCATAAAATTCCCTGGTATTCCGTCCGTGGTTCGTCTCCTTCTGCAACTCATTCTGTGACCTTAGATACAATTCTCTTGGCTCCGAGTCTTTCTGATATGTAGGCGGCTTGTCCTGGACAAGACCTACTGAAAAATATTTTGTGTTGTTGTCAAACCAGGACAACAGTTTGTTCGGTAAAGGTGGCTGTGGAGACCACTGTGAATGCAGATGCTGCCTTGGCGTCCTCTTGACATCTCCTGGCTGAGGTCTTTATTGTCATTCCCGCTCATTCCCCAATGCATACGCCAGTCTCATCTCAGGCTCTAAGCCCAGCCATCAGCTCCAGCCTCTGGCCCGTGTTAGTGTCCAGTGACCAAGGATGATGGGAATAAGTCCAGATACATCTAGCCCATCTGCCTGTTGAATATTATTAGGAAGGTGCCAACACGCTTCCTTAGACATCTTTTCAATGTTTTTATTGCGGTAAAACACACATAACATAAAATTAACCATCTTAACCATTTTTGAGTGTACAGTTCAGTGGCGTTGAAGACATTCATAATGTTGTGAAACCATCTCCCCCATCTATCTCCATAACTCTTTTCATCTTGTAAAACTGAAACTCTGTACCCATTAAACAATCATTCCTCATTCCCCTCTCCCTCCAGCCCGTGGCAATCATTTTACTTTCTGCCTCTATGATTTTGATTACTCTAAGTACTTCATATAAGTGGAATCATACAGCATGTGTCTTTTTGTGACTGGTTTATTTCACTCAGGATAATGTCCTCAAGATTTATCCATGTTGCACATTCTGCATATTGCAGAATTCTCTTCCTTTTTAAGGCTGAATAATAGTCCATTATATGTATAGACCACATTTTGCTTATCTGTTCATCTGTCAGTGGACACTTGGGTCGCTCCCACGTATTTGCTATTGTGAATAATGCTGCTATGAGCATGGGTGTATAAATATCTCTTCAAGACCCTGCGTTCAATTCTTTTGGGTACCCAGAGGTGGAATTGCTGGATCATATATGGCAATCCTATTTTTAATTTTTTGAGGAACCACCATACTGTTTTTCACAGGACCTGTACCATTTTACATTCCCACCAGCAGTGCACAGGGTTTCAATTTCTCCACACCCTTGCCAGTAATTGTTTTTTGTTTTTCAAACAGTAGCCAGCCTAATGGGTGTGAGATGGTATCTCATGGTAGTTTTTTTTTTTTTTTAAACATCTTTATTGAAGTATAATTGCCTTACAATGGTATGTTAGCTTCTGCTTTATAACAAAGTGAATCAGTTATACACATACAATATGTTCCCATATCTCTTCCCTCTTGCATCTCCCTCCCTCCCACCCTCCCCATCCCACCCCTCTAGGTGGTCACAAAGCACCGAGCTGATCTCCCTGTGCTATGCGGCTGCTTCCCACTAGCTATCTATTTTACATTTGGTAGTGTATATATGTCCATGACACTCTCTTACCCTGTCACATCTCACCCCACCCCTCCCCTCATGGTAGTTTTGATTTGTGTTTCTCTAATGATTAGTAATATTGAACATCTTTTCACGTGCTTATTGGCCATTTGTATATCTTCTTTGGGGAAATGTCTATTCAAGTTCCATAGAAACGTTTTAATGTCATACTGTTGGAGCAATTAAGACCTAAGTGGAGTACCATAATTGTTCTTGTAAGGAAAATGGTAACCAGAGAAGCTATGGAAATTTGATTAGTTTATTATCCTTTACCAAACATCCATTGTAAATTCTTGGTACCCCACCCTCTTATTACTCCCTCCCTTTCTTCATCTGACCAACCTGACTCATCTTTCAAGACATGTGGTAGAGACAGTGTCTTCACCAAACCCATTTCCTTTTCCTCTGGCCATAGCGCTAGACTTAATTTCCCAGTGTCCTCGCGGTTGGGCAGGGCCATGTAACAGAGACTGTGGAATTTGGTAGAAGTCATTAGACCACTCCTGGGCCCTCCTCAACCTTTTCCCCATCCACCAGCTGAACTAAGAGCAGCACCCCAGGGGCAAAAAGGAGGGCATGTTCCAAGAAGGAAGGACCTGGATACCGGAATCCGCCATGACATTGAGCGTACTGGGAGGAATTAATGTTTATCTGCTAAGTTGTTGAGAATTGTAGTTTATCTGTAACAGCCGTTAGCATTGCTCTGCCTGATATAAGACTCAGCTCTACCTTATCAGGTATCCTCACAGGTTCAATAAGGTCCTTTCCCGTAGGAATGCAAAAACCGTAGACAGAATTCAGGACCCACGATACTCAAGCCACGTCTTTCTCATCTGTCAGTGTGTTCCATTCCCTAGCACAGTGGCTGGCATTTGGAAGGCACTCAATAAATATTTGTTAGCTACTATTATTACTGTCAACTTTAGTATTAGTACTACGTGACCCTTACTTCACTTACACTTTAAGTAGGCCACGGACAAGCATGGTATCAACCCAGAGCATGTTAGAAAGGCAGAGTCTCAGGCCCCACACTAGCCCTACTGGATCCGGATCTGCATTTTCACAAGACACCCCCCACCCCGTGATGCCATTCCTGCTGAGTTGTGCGTACTCACATTTGCGAGACATTGCTCTAGACCAGCCATTCGTAGCCTGGTTGCACATTAGAATCATCCTATCAGAATCCCTAAGACACTGTTTTTGTTTTTGCTTTTGTTTAAAGGCTACCCTGGTGAAAGTAATACGCAGCCAGGGTTACGAACCACGGCTCTACATCAGTAGTTCTCACACTCTGGCATGCATCAGCGTCCCCAGGAGGCCTTGTTAAGACACAGATTGCTGGATCTCCATACATACCACGGTGTCTGATTCAGTAGATCTGGGGTGGGGACCAAGAATTTGCATTTCTACCAAGCTTAGTTTCCTAGGGCTGCCATAATAAAGTACCAAAAACTAAGTGGCTAAAACAACAGAAATGTATTATCTTACAGTTCTGGAGGCTACAGGTCTGAAAGCAAGCTGTCGTCAGGGTTGTATGCTCTCTGATGGGTCTAGGGACGGCTCCTTCCTTGCCTCTTCTGTCATCTCCTGGTTGCCTGCAATCCCTGGTGTCCCTTGGCTTGTAGCTGCATCTCCCCTGTCCTCTGCCTTCACATGGCATTTTTCCTGTTTGTCTACAGATTTCTGTCTCTGTGTCCTGTTTTCCCCTTTATATAAGGACACCCATCATATTGGATCAGGACCCACACTGATGACCTCATTTTTGTCTTGTTTACCTCTATAAAGGCCCTACTCCCAAATAAAATCACATTCTGAAGTACTGGGGGTTAAGACTTCAACATATCTTTTGGGAAGGACGCAGTTCGATCCATAACACCAGGTGATACTAATGCTGCTGGTCTAAGGACACCACTTTAAGACCCACTGCTTTACTGTAAGCTACAAGAGTGCAGGAACAATATCCTTTACTCTCAGCGTGTTCTAGCCAGAGCCTAGCCTGTGGCTTGGCACACAGTAGGTTTTCAATAACTATAAGAAAAATCAATTAGTATTCCTTCCATGAGGCAATTTGGCCTTCATAAAAGACTTCAGTCTTTTCCTGATGCTGTTAGAGGCTTAACATGTGACATTTCATATAGCAGATGCTCAGTAAATGTTGGGTGAGTGAACATAGCTGTCACCCCTCATTAAAAATGTGAAAGAGACCCTTCCTGGGTCCTCATGCTTTCCTTCCACCTTATGAAGCCAAATAACAGAATGCTTATTAAATGACATGGCTCCTTTAATGGGCAATTAACAATCTACAAAACATGTGGATGGGTAGCAGGAGTCTGATGAGCTCACTGGTGATGGCGATTTGTTGATTGCACTGCCTTGGCCCCCCAGTGAGAATCGTCTCTATTTAGCAAGCATTGTGAGCTATCAGGGTAAGGGGAAATGTACCTCTTTGAATCCTAGGAACCTCTTGTTGAATCTTCATAAATCACTGTTACTTTTTACCTAAGTCAGTGGTTCTTAACTGGGGCTGGGGGTGGGGGAGGGGTGATTGTGCAACCAGGGAATATTTGGCGATGCCTGGAGACATTTTTGGTTGTCACAGTCAAGGGGGCGCTACTGGCATCTGGCGGGTCGAGGCCAGGGATGCTGCGCAACATCCTGCAGTGCACAGGACAACCAGCTGTTTGGCTCCAAAAGTCAAAATACCAAGGTGGAAAAGCCCTAACCCAGGCAAAAATAATGTGCACATGAAGCTGCCTCAGTGAACAAGACCGTGATTTTGGAACCATCTCATCAGTGACGTTTGGTGTGGCCAGTGGCGGGACGGCCAGGGAGAGTGCAGCTCTGTCGTTTAGCATCTGGTTGTTTGCAGTGGTGTTGGATCTTTCCCGGATTAAAACAGAGACCTTTCGGTCACTCCTGCAGTGTGGAAAATGAACTGCACTGAGTGGTTTCTGCGTGTCAGGCTCTGTGCAGAGTGCTTGGTGCACGTCCTCTCATTGAACGTGAGATGATGGCCCTACTCACAGTATCTCTGAAGTAGGAACTACACGATCCCACATTCCAGATGAGGAAGCCCCAGCTTTAAGGCGGAATGGTTAACCCAGCATCACATGGTGTTGAGTGGTCAAGTCCTACGGCCCAGTCTATCGGACTCCTGTGTCTATGTTTTTGATCCCTGTTATATTCTGGGTTTGAACCCGGGTTAAAATCCCTGCTCTGTTTCTTACTGATTGCATGGTCTTGGGCAATGGATTTAACCCTTCACTTTTTGTTTCCTCATCCGCAAAATGAGGACAAATAATAGTTCACAGGATTTCTACTAGAATTAAAGTATGTAAAATACCTTTGACAATGCCTGGCCATTAAGTGTGAGCTTAATATATATTAGTCTTTCTCGTGCTTACCAGCCATTACATTTATAGATATTAAGAAAGAGAAATTTATAAGTATGATATGTAATTCTTAGTTGATGAGACTTTCTATAAACTAACTAGGAGACTCCATTTACGGGAAAGATACTTAATGATGAAGCTTTTATTCTGTTCACCTCCCTCAGGGAGTGCTTAAAAATACCCCACAAACTCACTGTTAGAAACCCATGTTCTTTACCCAGTCGGGACTTAATTAGTCCTTCAGCTTCTTAGACCTTCTTCTAAGTCGTTCAGTGTTAAATCCCAGATGACCCTGGTTGGGAAGACGTGGAAACCTTCCAAGCGCGGTTCAACGTGCTCGGGGCCTAAGAAGACTTTACAGTAAGAGTTGGGGGATTTTAAAGGATATCTGATGTCAACAAAGAAGAAAAAAATAGTTTTGTGGATGTGCTAGATTAGATACTTACAAATTCCGTTCCTCTCTCCTGGGAAATATTCATTAATTTTCTCAGCGAGCAGCCTCATTCTTTTGGGCCACCAGAGGAGGATTTGTAGATTAGAGATCTGTCCCCACCTTTCTCGTGCTTAAAAAGTCTCATTATCCACCAACATCCTTAGAGGGAGAAGTCTCCTTTCTGGGCGTGGCCTTCGCTCCTGTTCACAACCTGCCCCGGCTTCCTGTCCCACCACATCTCTCCTGCCACCCTGTGGAGTCCAACATCCCTCTTCCTGCCACCTCCAAGTTTATAAATATTTATATCTAGTGATTCCCTCCTCATCCACCCAAGGAACTCCTACTTCAAGACCCCGTTTGGATATCGCCTCTCTTCTACAGCTTTCCTCAACCCTCAACCTCCCAAGGGAGAACTGACTGGCTTTCCCTGAGAATATTCATCCATCCATCCATCTGTCCGTCCATCCATTCATTCACTCATTCATTCAATGCCAGCCACCTACCAGATGCCGTTTTAGGCACTAGAGTATGAAGGGGAGCAAGAAAATGTAGGGTTTACTTTCTAGCTGGGGAATCAACATAACATAAAACATAAACTGATACTTAATTCAGAAAATGATAAGTGCTATGAGGAAATTAATATGGAGTAATGAAAGAGAGTATAACTGGCAGAGGAGAGTGTGATATTTCTCAGGGTGATCAGAGAAAGCCTCTTGGAAGTGAGGTTTGGGCTGAAACCTGAATAATGGGATAGATGCACTTATACCCAAAATAGCACTTGGTACATCGTGCAGAGGTCTGTGTGGCTCCTTCCCTCTTAAGAGGCTATGAACTCCATGAGGGCAAGACTCTTGTTTTCCTTGTCTTAGTAGCCCCAGAATCTTGGCATCCTCAGCACCTAGCACCAAACCTGCAGGTGGCGAGTAGCCACAGATGAGTGCTCAACTGACTTGATTTAATTTAACTTAAAGCTGCGTTTCCAGTTGTACCAGTTATTCATCTGTTGGCCAGGCCACTGATTTTTTTTTAAATCAAGTAAGAAAAAGGCTGTTGTGCCTTATTTCTCTGGGTTCAAGGCATTCTGAAAACACACTTGGAAATCCGTTTAGGAAATGCAATATAAATGCCAAATAACATGTTAGGATTGGTGCCATTTCTACAAATCAGTGACATCTAGGTTAACTCATGTTTTATGCTGTGCCTCCCAGTCTTTGCTCAACGAAATCTGACTCCTACTTCCTGGGTAGTTAAGTCTGGGAAGAAACAATGGTGAGGAGGAGAGGCTGTGAGGGCTTCTCTTTCCATGGCCTCAGAGCACACACCAGCCATCTGCATATCAGTAACGCCCCCTTCCACAGTCCTCACAGGGCTGCCCTTGCTTGGATGATGTACGTCTCTGCTGCTTAGCGTCGTCATGGCCAAGCCTGCCTTGTCTGAATACCCAGTGTCAATCTGCATCTGGCACGTAGTAGGTACTCAGGAAAGACTTGTGAAGTGAAGAAATGCATGAAGACACAACAACAACAGGGAATGGAAGGGACATTTCTGGTCCGGAAAAGCCTTGGCTTCAAGTTCAGGGAGAACTGTTGGCGTGAATTTTAATCCATCAGGCCATCTCCATGTATTTCCCTCCCTTCAGCGAAGGTTTATATGCCAGGCACTGTACTAGGTGCCAGGGGTAGGAAGGAGCATGGTAACCTACATAGTCCCTGCAACTCACAGAGCTTAGAGTCTCGTGGGACAGGGGAACTTCAGTCAAATGAGGGCACAGATAAATATGGAATTATGAACCGTAATAAAAGCTGAGACGGAAAGACATACGGTGTCTAACTGGGAGCCTTGACACAGGGGGATCTGGGAAGCTTGAGACCCTGGAGAAGTGATTTTGGAAACTTGATCCAAAAGACTGAAGTAGATGAAGGAGGAAGAAGGATGTGTAGCTGGAGGGAACATGAGGCACAGAGGACCTTTCGTGGGGCAGCAGGAGCCGATGGGAAGAGGCGAATGGTGTGAGACAAGCTGACGAAGCAGGCCATGGCTGGATTCTCTTCTTTTTCTTTTTTTTCCTTTTCTTTTTTTATTGAAGTATAGTTGATTTACAATGTTTCAGGTGTACAGCAAAATGACTCAGTTGCATGTGTGTATGTGTGTGTATTCTTTTTCAGATTATTCTCCCTTATAGGTTATTACAAGATATTGAGTAGAGTTCCCTGTGCTATACAGTAGGTCCTTTTTGTTTATCTATTTTATATATAGTAGTGTGTATCTGTTAATCCCAAATCCCTAATTTATCCCTCCTTCCTCTTTCCCTTTTGGTGACCATAAATTTGTTTTCTATGTCTGTGAGTCTATTTCTGTTTTGTAAATAAGTACATTTGTATCATTTTTTAAAATTCCACATATAAGTGATGTCATATGATATTTGTCTTTCTCCTTCTGACTTACTTCACTTAGTATGATAATCTCTAGGTCCATCCATGTTGTTGCAAATGGCATTATTTCATTCTTTTTTATGGCTGAGTAATATACCATTGTATATATGTACCATATCTTCTTTATCCATTCCTCTGTCAGTGGACACTTAGGTTGCTTCCATGTCTTGGCTATTGTAAATAGTGCTGCTGTGAACATTGGGGTGCATGTATCTTTTCAAACTAGAGTTTTTGTCTTTTTCGGATATATGCCCAGGAGTGGGGTTCCTGGATCATATAGTAACTCTATTTTTAGTTTTTTTAAGGAACCACCAGACTGTTCTGCATAGTGGCTGCACCAAAATACATTCCCAGCAACAGCGTAGGAGGGTTCCCTTCTCTTCACACATGGCTGGATTCTTTTAAGCTTTGTTAGAAGTCTTCATCTATATCCTCAGAGCATAGGAAAGCTTCCAAAGGTTTTGTATGGGGAGATGATGTGAGCAGAGTTGATTCTGGAATCATCGACTGGGCTGCTGTCTGGAAAGTGGGTTGGAGGAGCCAGGAGTGGCATGAGAAGATTGGCTGGAGCAGGTGTCCGAGTGGGAAGTAATGATCACTTAACCTAGTGATGAGGGTGCAGGGTGGGGAGAGGTCGGCAGATTGAGAAGATACACCCGGCAGGACTTGATGGCGGTTTACTTTAGATCAGTGGTTCTAAACCAGGGACAACTTGGGGCTATCCCACAATGTCTGGAGACTCCTGGTGGTTGCAGCAGGTGGGGAGTGAAGCACAGAGGTTGGGGGAAGGGCGTGCCATTAGCATCTAATAGGTGGACACCGGCATTGCTGCTAAATATCCTGCAGCGCACAGGACCGCGGCCCCCCCGACCTGGCTCCATTGCCAATAGTGTTGAGGTTGAGACACCCTGCTTTAGATGTCGGACACAGTGTCGAGGATGACCCTCAGGTCTTGTCTAGCTAACAGGGCAAAAGGTCATGCCATTCTCTGAGAACTAGAGTCCCTGGAGACCCAGTTCTTTCATAGGGGGAATGTGGGGTGAGTGAAGACCATGAATGGGTTTTTGAGACATTTTGGAGGCCTCAAAAGTGTGGAGCCATCCAAGTGTGGAGATGGCTTATTTTCTTTCCACATGTTCACCAGTCCTAGGAAGGCAGCCTTCTCTACCCTGTTGGTGCCATTTCCAGCCACCCCTACTCTGGATTCTCACCTCCCCAAGTCCTACCATCCAAAATCCCATTCACTCCTTCCTTCTGCCTTGAAGAGAAGCCTCCGGCCCTCTCATTCTAAGGGTTTTATTACCATCCCTGTAACAAAATAGAGAAGGGTAACAAATGCTTCAATAGCATTTTCATTTGAGGATTTTCTTTGCCTCCTCGTGTGTCATTTTCTTCTTAGGAAAACTAAGGAAGAAGTGTGATTTTTCCTCCTGTCCGCCTAATTTCCTTTCCCATCTGGCTAAGTGCTTGTCAGCTACCAGCAGATCAAGAACCACTCTGAAAGCTTGGAGGAGCAGAAAGAGGCCGAGTGACCCAGTGAAAGCCAAGCTTAACATCTCTTCACAGGTCATTAACGGCTCTCTCTAAGCACTCGGGACGTTGCCTTGGCGGGAAGGACACAAACACAGACACGCTGTGATGGAGTCCTCGGGTCTCACCTGTGAGAGCCTGTGGGTGCACCTGAAAGTCAGTCCCCAGGAACAGCCCCCCTCTCCAGCTTGTCCATCCCTGCTTCACCCCATCTCTCTTCCTTCCTCTGTGCTGAGCACCTATTTGAAAATAGGCAAAAAAAAAAAAAAAAAAAAAAAAGGAATTTCAGACAAAAGTACTAAGTCAGCATGTTGAGTGGATTAAGTTGTGTGCAAGCTGAACAGCCGCACGGTGGGGAGCACAGGAGAAGGATGTGAACCCCCAAGCGGCCCTCCCCCCGTGGCAGCTGCCATATGTTATGCCAGTTTGCGCTCCCATGTGTCCCACTCTGGGGTCCCCAGTCTGGCTGGGGATAATATCCCAGCGTGGAGCACCACCCCTTCCACGGCACGGTGACCACAGCTTTACCTCCCACATCACACTTATCCACACTCAAAAACAAAAACAAAAACAAAAACCTCTGCACAGCATGAGAAATCCAGTTAATAAAACCGCTATCACATTGAATTTGCAGTAAGAAAAAGGCGAAGCAAAACCCATCAACTGAAGAAAGAGGCATTCTCCATAATCCTTTAGAGGAAAGGTCGAAGGAGGACTGTAAAAGCTTGTTCCTGTAATCAAAGCATTTGTAACTGTTGGTGGCACCAAGGGGAAAGAGAGGGGTCCCGAGAGGGGAAACCATAAGGTTGGTTTTTACTCTGTGTGTCTGTCTGCCCTCCTGGCTTGCTGATACGATCCGGGGTTGTTTGTACCAAAAGGAGACTTAGCTGACCAAGCAGAAAATACACATTAGCACCAGCTGCCCCGGGTTGGAGGCACTCTTACCTTCTAGAGAACAGATCACAGCTTGTTGTTCTGACTCTGCGGGATTCACAATTTGAGAGCACAGAACACACTTCCGGGAAATGCGTTCTGCCGAGTGGCCGAGCACACTGGGGCTCCAATATTGTTAAAGCCCCAAGTGCTTGACCGAGACACAAGAACACCTGTCACATCTCTTGGTCGGCTGTCTAGCAGGAGCTTCAAGCCAGGGAGAACTAGAAATGTCAAATCCCCTAAAAAAGCCTCTTTCATCCAGGGGGTGGGGATGGAAGTTGTCAGTGCTCTTGGCAAAGCCTTCGAGCATCTGCTTTGATGACTTATTCCTCATGTGAGGAGTGATGTAGTTTTACAGTAATGCACGATAGGGAGCCATCAGTGACATTTGGTGATTGAACACTGCCGACAGCAGTGTCTTAATGACATGATTGACTGATAGGAGGTCAATTGCCAAGCAATTAATCAGACAGCACATTCTGCCCTTAATGGAGGAGTTGGCCCGTGTATGCACACTGGCTGCGGGAGAAGTTCCTGGGGATTCCAGCTGTGGGTCCGTCAGGAAGGAGGAAAATGTCAGTCCTTCTGTGTTTTACTTGTGAAAACGAGGCAGAAAGTTCCACGGAGGTAGGGCCACGTCCATCTTGTTCACCGTTGTATCCTTTGTGGCTGACACATAGTGGACATTCACTAAACATCCCATAAATAAGTGAAATAGTGAATGAGCTGGAAGCCGCCATGCTTAGCCTGTTTCATTTCCAGGATTCTCCATTTCTGCTGATGGTAAACCCAACTCTCAAGTTAGAAATCTCTGAGTTGCCTTAAATTTCTCCCTCTCCCTGTCCTACCAGGTCCTGTGTATTCAACCTTCTACTCCAGGAAAACATCTCTGATATGGCCCCTTGTCCCTCCCAATCGCCCATAAATGATCCCACCTCCAATCTATGCTCCATGCCTGCCCGTTACTCCTTTCAACATAAATTCCATCATGTTACAACCTTGCTTTAAACCGATCAAACAAACAACTGGTTTTCAACCATGGGATATGCTACCGTATCGCTGCAGCCTGCCTTCTTACTACATTCCAGCCTCTTTCTCATTTCAGCGCACACACCTGGTGCTTCACGGTGTGCTGCTTCTCACCTTTCCACATACCTGCCTTGCATCTTCATGTTTCCAAGTCTTTGCTCATATATTCATTCAGCCTGGATTTCCATCCTTCTCTTCTCTCCCTGGCAAAATACCCTCATTCTTTGAGACACGTCACCTAGGGAGCCTTTATGATCCCTCTACTCCCTTGGTGATATCGTATCAGCTGCCTTTCTGTTCTTCCATTTATCATCACTTCGCGGTGTCATCAATTTGGGTACCCATCTCACCTCCTGGCCTATAGGGGCATCAAGTCAGGCGACCGTAACATCTTCATCAGTGATGAATATGGTTCCTGGCACATAATTACTTAATGTTAGTCAACAAAAATGGATGGATAGGTGGATGGATGGGTGGATGAATGGGTAGATAGATGGGTGAGTTTATAGATGGGCAGGTTAAATGTATAACAGAATGAATGGCAGAAGTTTTTGGGTAGATAATAAATTGATTAATTCCAGGAGAATACTAGAAAAATAATTTGACAACTCCACCACCTTCATCTATGGGATAAATGGTATGACACCGTTCAAGGAGAGCTGAGTGTCCTCTTGGTCCATTTGTCATTTGGACTGGGAGTTCTGGGGTTCTGGGTACACAGTGATCTAGAAGGGACCCATGGGACCTGACTGGGCACATTTCCTTGGTCCTGGGGACTCTGTACCATGGAGAAGGGCACAGTTGCCTATGTCTAAAGGCATTATCTCACCAGGAAATGTTGAAGTCACGTGGTCAAGGAAATGTCAGTGTGTTAGTCAACCCAGTGACTACTGGAACTCTCAGTTACTGCGAAGAGTGCACTGATTGCTTGGTGCTCACATGATAAATCCTTCCTCAAGACATCATCCTGGCACAGCCCTCAGTCCCCTAGTCAGGCATTAACTAATAGGGGAAACGCAAAATGTTGATACTGCAGAGTATAGAGACAGAAGAGATTCACACTGAAAGTGCAAATTACTTTCTTTGCAATGGTGGAAAGTCACATTACTCTAAGATGCTGCCTAATTATCTGTAATTATGCCCAAAATAGTCAAGCTAGTTTGCTAGCCAGTTGAGGAATCACATCTTAAATGAATTTGTCACTAGAGAGAGAACGTGGGAACGTGGCAAAAGAGATTACTATATTTAGGGGAAAGATGGGGGCGGATCACATGCCACTTTCTTCTCGAAAAGCCTGTGATTGTGTGTAAACATTTTTGCTGAGGGAGCATTTATTACAGCTGCTCCATTTAGTATTTTACAATATTCAGAGGAAACTCTAATGTGAGTTCCAGGCTGTCCTGATAGTCAAATAGTTAAAGTATCTGTGAGTGAGATCTATTATCTAAATTCATAAAGTAAACTGTTTTTATATTTAAGATTTTTTTTCCTAAATATTAAGATTTTTTGAAATAAAGGAATGCAGTTCCATTGTAGAAAACACAGGAAATATAAAAGTTATAAAAATAACATTTATAATCCCATCAACCAGAGAAAACTACTGCTATTAATAACTGGGTGGGTTTCTTGTTAGTTCTTTACTATGCATAGTTTAATAACATTGGAATTTTAATATATGCATCATTGTCTAGTCACATTATTTCACTTAACTTTTATGAGCATTCTCACCTAATCAGTAGGCATTAAAGCATAGATGTTTAATGTCAAAATAATATATCTGCGGTTTTGATGTACCATCATTTACTTAACCACCAGTTTATTTTAGACATTTTTTTTTGCTATTATAAATAATTCTGCAATGGACACCTTGTACAGATATCTTTGCCTGTGTCTCTGCCTGTTTTCTTAATAAATGCCTAGGGGTAGAATGACTGGATCAAAGGGTATGATCATTTTAGGAGGTTATAGATTCAGATCTCAGTGCAATAGTGCCACTCCTGTTTGAGTCTTGCTTCCGAAATTTTCTAAACCTGGGTGTAGAAACAGTAGGTGAAAGTCTGGCTGGGAGGAGAAAGGAAGCTGTGAAAACTGGAAAAAAAACAAAAAAACAAGGAGAGCTAAAAAGCTGAACTCAGCCCGAAAATCATGGGATCCCTGGAGACCGGAAGAGTTAGTGGCAGGGGACAGCAAGCCAAACAAAAATGAGACTGAAGAAGAGATAAAGAAAAACAATTTAATGTAGGTATTGGAGGGGACATTAAATGGTGATGGAGGCAGGGATAAGAAGGCGATGGGGAAACGGAGAAGAAAATGTCGGACTAACTCTGATGGAAGGGTACACCACTTCCTAAGAACGTCCATGTCCCGGAAAGGCAGGGCTCTGCAGACCCGGGGCCACTGGGTGCAAGGACCAGTCAGCATGTACTGGGTGCAGCCCCTCATGACCATCTTACACTCAGAGGGTGCTCCTCGGGCACTTTGCCAGCCCGAATAGCCAGGTGGCTTGAAGGAGGAGAGGTCATTCACTGTAGCTCAGTGACTAGTTCACCCACAGTGTGCAAGGACACCATGGTGTGTACAGTGGGAACTCAAGCCCAGAAGCAGATCCATGTGTATCTTAGAAGCTTGTCATTCAAAGTGCAGTCCATGGACCAGCCGGATGGAAAACACCTGGAGGTTTGGTAGAAATTCATCATCTCAGACCCTGCCTGGCCCAGACCTACTGAATCACAGTCTGCATTTTGACAGGATCCTCCAGGTGATTCATGCCCACATCAAAATTTGAGAAGCCCTTAGAAGACACCTTTTCATATGGTTTTCAAACTTTGCTGGTGCTTAGATTTAAAAGTGCTGGTCTCTCTGATTCCACATTCATTGGAAAAGCCAAAGATTTATGTGAGTACTCATAGTTGGCTGAATCACGTGCGCTTTTAGAAGAGTGATTTCCAGATGTAGGACGCTTAGCATAGGTGGAGAAAACCCGTCGATAAGCCCAAGGCTGCTTGAAACCTTTGTGGCGTTTTGAGAACAGCAGTCTGCTTTGGGGATACTTTGCAAAGCCCATCAGAACAGGTGTTCCTGTTACAGGTTTTAAGCAGAATGTAGCAGGTTGGCTAACATTGCCTGTCCTCTCAGCTCCCAACCCCAGGAAGTCAAATATTTGCCATTCCAAGCCCTTTACATAAAACACCCATGCAAGGATACTCTGCTCTGTTTATAGCATCTTTTTATGTTTCTTCAATGAAAAATAATTTTGGAACCATGGGCTTACCAGAGGCAGGCAAAGCTAAGGCCTGGAAAAGCAAGATTAGTACCTGGAATGTTTTAACTGTTTTCTCTCCCATCCTAAGTAATTCAACCTGTGGACAATATTAATTTTAAATGTAATTACAAAGAGAGTTAATGGAAAAATTATGTAGGCACAGTACAAAATTTCAGTTTTTCATTTTCTTTCTGCCTGCAGCACTGTTCAAAGTTAACCATTATGAGGGGTTTGGAGACAATTTGGGTCTGGCATCAAGTCAGATAAATAATAATTTTTTATTATTGTTATTATGGTAAGGACTTCATAGGCTTTAAAGTAAGCCAGCCCTCAAAAATCCTTGCTCATGGTTTTAAATGGGAAGGAAGATTCCTCAGAGTTAGCATAAGGTGGAAAAGAGGAAACAAATACTAGGGAATAGGTACCCTGAGATAAAGAAGCCCACCACAGTCATCAGAACCGTGAGCAGACATATACTGAGCATCTACTCTGTGCCAAGCAGGGTGCAAAGTGCTTTACACGCATCCTCTCTTCCAAATAGAGATAACAAAGTTGAAGCTTGGAGGGGTCAAATAAATTGTCCAGAATCACACAGCCGTTGTGAGGGGCACCCCCGCTCCTACAGGCACACCAGAATTACAACTCTTTACAGTGCAGCTGTCAATGAGAGAGAGGTCTCAGAAGTAAGCCCAACTTATGTGGCCAATCCGCCTATGCCAAAGGAGGCAAGGATATACGACGGGGAAAAGACAGCCTTTTCAGTGGTGGTGCTGGGAAAACTGGGCAGCTACAAGCAACAGAATGAAACTGGACTGCTTTCTTACACCATATACAAAAATAAACTCAAGATGGATTAGAGGCTCAACTGTATGACTTGAAACCATAAAACTCCTAGAAGAAAATATAAGCAGTATGCTCCTGGACATCAGTCTTAATATCTTTTTGGAAATGTCTCCTCAGGTAAGGGAAACAAAAGCAAAAATAAACAAATGGGACTATATCAAATTAAAATGCTTTCGCACAGCAAAGGAAACTGTTAATAAAACAAAGCATAAACCTGGTAAAGGATCAATATCCAAAGTGTAAAAAGAACTCATCCAACTCAAAATCAAAAAAAAAAAAACAACCAAACAGCCCAATTTAAAAATAAGCAGAGGACCCCAATCAAGAATATTCCAAAGAAGACATACAAATGACCACCAGACACAGAAAGATGTTCAACATCACTGTCATCTGGAAAATGCAAATCAAAACCACAGTACAGTATCACCTCACATTTGTCAGAATGGGTATTATCAAAAAGACAACAAATAAGTGTTGGCAAGGATGTGGAGAAAAGGGAACCCTTGTGCACTGTTGGTGGGAATGTAAATTGGTGCAACCACTATGGAAATAGTATGGAGTCTCCCCCCAAAATTAAAAATAGAAACACTATACAATCCAGCAATTTCATTTCTGGGTATTTTCTAAAGAAAATAAAAACACTAATTCAGAAAGGTTCACGCACCCCTACCCCTATGTTCATTGCAGCATTATTTACAATAGCCAAGATACGGAAACAACCTAAGTGTCCATTGAAAGATGAATGGACAAAGAAGGTGTGGCATATAGATAGATTGATAGATAGATACACACATACTTACATACATACACACAATGGAATATTATTCGGTCATTAAAAAGAATAAAATCTTGCCATTTGTGATAACGCAGATGGACCTGGAGGGCATTTTGCTACGTGAAATCAGTCAAACCAAGACAAATACCATATGATATTGGGTTGGCCAAAGAAGTTCGTTCGGGTTTTTCCATAACATGAAAAACCCGAACAAACTTTTTGGCCAACCCAATATCCCTTAGATGTGCAATCTAAAAAAACAAAACAAATGGAAAAACATAACAAAACAGAAGCAGATTCACAGATACAGAGAACAAACGGGTGGTTGCCAGAGGGGAGAGAGACGGGAGGATGAGTTGAAGTAGGGAGATTTAGGGAGAGTATGAGGTATAAACTTCCAGTTGCAAAATAAATGAGTCACAGGGATGAAATGTGCAACATGGGGAATATAGTCAATAATATTGTAATAACTTTGTATGGTGACAGATGGTAACTAGACTTATCTCGATGATCATTTTATAATGTATAGAAATATCAAATCACTATGTTGTGCACCTAGAACTAACATAGTGTTGTAGGTCAATTACAGTTCCATTAAAAAAGTCATATAGCCGTAATTGTTTCAGTCAGGATTTGAACCTGGAGCTTAAGTCCTTCATCACCACACTCTCCTCCCTCTCTCATTTTGAGCATTTCTGACAAATCAAGGGACATGGAGAACAACAGGAAATATTTCCACAACATCAAGAAAACCACTTAGAACTGACCTTGGCCCTGACTTCAATAATTTATCCAGCAACGGGGCAAGCTTGTCATGGGGCACCCCACAGTTCACTCCACATTTGGGCAATTGGCAGATGGTCAAGGTGCCAGCTGGTGCCAGGGAGCTTTTTAGCAAAAGGAGTGTCCAGGCGTCTGCCTGCTGAGTCACTCACAAGCTGGAGGGGTCATTTCTTCCTGATGCGACAAGAGTCCTTCTGGGTGAACATAATAAATCACCTCTTATTGAAGGGATGAGAGTTTGGGACCATCACATTTGCTTTCTGCTAGCCCTTAGGATATCAGAGTGAATCCGCATTGTCTAGTAGGATGTTGGAAGGTCATAGGTCATGGGTCACAAAATTGGATCTGGATATACTAACGACCAGGAGCAGTTAGCAGAGAGTCGATGCTTTCAAAGAGAACCCTCCAGTGGGCACACACATCTGTAGGGGACAGGGACATATGTAATACCTGTGAAAGATATTTCCATTAAAACAGAGCTTAAAGGTAAAAAATGGAGGGATAGAGTATCCAGATTTGTCTGAAATACGCAACAGCCTCTTTCCTGACTGGTTATGCCTTTGGCAGCAGCAGTGTGTATGTAGTGAGTGCCTAACGTGTGAATAATGTACGTGTAATGTATGTCACTGCCTTAGAATAAGAAACGTGGGCACAGGTCTCGGGCACTTTAAATAATTTACGTTTTAAATCTACATCTTGTTGGAGAGTAATCTGAGCCTGCATGTAACATTTATGAATGCAAGTGAAACTTCTGTTTTTTTCAAAGCCAAATTGCCTTTTATTGAACGTTTGTATTTGAGTAAATTTAGTTGGCATCATTTCAACTTTGTTGAAATACCTAGTGCTTAAAGTGAGTGATGTGGGCCCTTGATATGATTTAATGAGAGCAACAGAGAAATTGCTCTGGGGAGGGGTAACCTTTAAATAATTACCCATGTGGTAAGTGAGAAAACAAGATCCACGGTCATGTTCAGTATGTTGGTGTCCGGAGTCCAGTGTCTGCAGTAATGTCAGGTCCTCTGTATCTACGGCAACAGCACAGAGGGGTCAGTGTCCAATACCGTGAAGAACCATATGCTTGCCTCCCACGTGGGGTCAGCATCTCATAAATCAGTCATGCTGGAGGCTGCAGAGAAGCAGGAGCCCTCTCCCGGAGCTAAAGAGAACACCTCCTCATTTGTTTTAAACACCGCTGTTTTGATCAGAAGCATTGCATGGAACTAGGAAGGCAGAGAGAAGAGAGATAGATGCAAAGATTTCATTCTAAAAAGTTAATGAAGTGATTCTGTAGCTAATGATAGCTAGTTACAATGTTGTTGAGTTATTACTATGGGCTAGTCACTGTGCTAGTCTCCTTACATATGTTACTTTATTTCATCTCTGTTTAGAAAAGCAAAAACCCTGAGGCAGGCACCCTAACTGTATCCATGTTCCAAATGAGAAGCGCGGCATGGATTATCAACTTCCCTCCTGTCACAAAGAACAAGGAGTTCAGCTCATAGCATTTTCTCGAAACTTTATGCTTTTTTGTGCTTCCCCAAATTCTCTGATTTGGAATCTTTTTATTAAATAAAATTTAAAGATTAAAGCAGATCAAACAACTGAGCAGTATACCTGTTGATTACTCAAATGATGGGGGCCACATTGTCTATTACCTTCCATAATGACAGTGGAAATGCTGGACCTTAGGGTTTGGAAGGGGTTTGAGCTCATGAAACCCTGATCCATTCAAGTTCCTATGACGCCCCAGCCCCTTTGAATGGAGCCTGCTACCTCCCTAATTATTTATATGGAAAATAGATACTCAGTGGCTTCTCTGTGCTGGTCCCTGGGAGAGGAGCTGAGTGAAGGCAAGAACAAGATACACAGAGTTCTTCCCAACATGGAGCTTAGACTCTGTGTTCTAGTCCAGGCTCTGAGCTGAAATCTTCTCTATTACTTTTAGCTATGGTTCCTAGCTCTTTACCCCGTAGCCACAGTGCTAAAAGTTGCATTGCTGCCCCCTGACAGCACTTCAAATATGTAGAAGCATAGTCATACCCCTTGAGTCTCCATCAAGCACAATCCACCTAGTCTCAGTTCTCTCATGGTCTCCACCCTGACACCTTCTACTCAGCAAATATGCAGCAGTTTCTCTTTCATATGGCGCTCAGAAGTGAAAGCAGAATCACACAGCCCAGTTGTATCATAAAGTACGCTGGTTGGGGTGACTGTAGGTTTTGGCAAGGATTCATTTGGTTGGAGGGAATAGAAACCCAATCCATCAACTCAGAGAGTAAAAATACCAAGTGGTTTCCCAGCTCTCCAGGGAAAGATAGACCACCAGGCCTGAGGTGTGGGAGGATTTGGGATGGCTCCAGGGACCTCAGCAACAGGGGTCCCTGGACCTTCCTCCTGTGAGCTCTGCCATTAATGTAAGTAGGCCACTTTCTCTGTGCGACGTCTTTTTGCATTGCTGCAAATGTATTCAGTCTCTTAGAATCTCAATTCCAAATTCACAAAAGGTGACTATGTTTGGTTCGCCCTTAATTATGAGTTGGTTCCCCTTTGGGGTGTGTCCACCTCTGGCCCAGGAAGCTATGCCCCTAGGCAAGCTATGCAAGGTTACATGTTCCATAAGGTCACTCCCTCCAGGGGCTGAGGGATGAGCAGATTAACCCAGAAGGGGAAGGGCAGATTGGAACAACCATGAAGTATAATCATCCGTAAACTCATGGTATGGCTCTTAAGAGTCTATTTCCTTTAAGTTTCCTCTCTAATTTTCTGTTATTACCAAACCAGTAGATCATTTTTGATTGACTATTCTTTTCTTCCCTTGAAAAAATCCATTCTAGTTTGTCCATCACTCCTTCAAAGATATTTGGAGGCAGAGAGGGAGTGCTATCAAAGTATATTTTTCCTCCCTCTCTGTGGGGGTCAATATTTAAGTCAATAGCAGCACAGTATAAAAAGAAAAACTACTAGCACCTAACATTTATTGAGTTTTTACTAGACTGTTGGCACTATTCTAAGCACTTTACATGTTTATTTCTTTTCTGCAGTGATCTTAGGCAAAATTGTTCAACCTCAGTGAGCCTCCATTTTCTCATTTGCAAAATGGTGATAATCCCTGATATACAAGGTGATGATGAAATTCAAGAGATAATGTAGCTAAATTTCTTATTAGTGCATAGTATGTGCTGAATAAATGGTGCCTGGTGATTGCTGTGATGGTGTCATCAACTCTAACAATGCTTAACAGCTCAGTAACAGAGCTGTTTTTTAATTCTTTAAAAGAGACCATTGCTCTGCTTCTGACTAACCCGTTTGAAGGCAGAGCACCAAGCTAAGCTGGGGATTCAGATATCCAAAGGGTGGGAGATGAATAATAAAAATGGTTAAAGTGACATGTTGGAATCCAGGAGAGCTGCAGTGCTATAGAGCCAGGATCCCAGAGAGCACAAATCTGTCCACAGAATATGGTCAAGACTCTGGAGAGCTCACAGTGGCTTCCGTGTGCTTTCCATATTCTTGATCTCAAAGGAAAGCAAAGCTCTGCATTAAGAACCCCAGCCTTGTAAATGGTCTAGCCTTTTGTTTTATGGGGAGGCTCTGTTGACAGTGGAACTCTAGGTGCTGAAAGGATAGTTCAGAACTAGAGTTCTAGTCTGAAGAGGGCATTGGAATTCTTTTTTTTTCCCACAATATATATTTTTTTAATTGAAGTGTAGTTGATATGTATATAATATTATATAAAATAGAGGTGTACAACATAGTGATTCACACTGTTTAAAGGTTATACTCCATTTACAGTTATTATAAAATATTTGCTATATTCTCCGTGTTGTACAATATATCCTTGTAGCTTATTTTATACCTTACAGTTTGTACCTCTTAATCCCCTACCCCTATATTGCCCCTCCCCCTTTCTTTCTACCCACTGGTAACCACTAATTTGTTATCTATATCTGTGAGTCTGCTTCTTTTTTGTTATGTTCTCTAGTTTATTGTATTTTTTTTTTAGATTCCACATGTAAGTGATATCATACAGTGTTTGTCTTTCTCTGTATTTCACCACTTAGCATAAGGACTCTGTGTTTTTGATTGGATTAGATCAGACATCAGTGTCCTTGCCAAGAGTAAGAACTTTTCATCTTTCCACCTCTGGGGAGTTTAGTTCTAGTAAGCCAGAATAGCAAAAACATCAAAAAAAGAAAAAACAGACAACATTAACTTCCTTTCTTATGTAACCCAGAGCGGACAGGAAGCAAGTATCGTAATCTGGTTCAGCGAAAACAGTGGGTTACATTTGGGTTCCATAAAATATCAGATGTTTGATCTCTATTTGCCTAGTTCAGTCTTCAATCTTAGTAGCCCTATATGAAGTTGCACAAGTAAAAAGAAGCTCATGAAAATAAACTTTCCGGCAAATGTAAGACTTTGGATAAAACGTATCTTGGCTAAATGGATTGTCTTTTCTCTTAATGAACCTTCATACAGTGTAGGCTAGGTGAATAGTTTCTCTGAAGTTGATGTGCTCGCACCCACGTGGAGTGTTTTTGCCTGTCTATTTTGGGTAGAAGAGACTTAGAACGAAAGTATCCTTGAAGGGAGGAGATTGTTAAGAAATAAACCATGTTTGTGCTGTGATAGAACTAATATCAAACACTGCCAGTGTGTGTGTGAAACATAGCTAGAAGTGCTGTTCTACTGATACAATAAACAACCCTGAGTGTATATTTGGTTCGACTGTGAGACAGCCAAAAGGAACGAGGACCTGAATTGTGTCCTGAGCTTGAACCTTGGAGACGTCCCCTTTCCTCTCTCTCTGGGGGTGTCTCCTCATCTGTTACAGGAGGAGACCTGGATTAGCTGGTTTGTGAGGTCCCTTTCATGGTCAGAAGTGCAGAGTGTGTGACTGATGAGTGAATGAACAGATTGCTTCTTGTCACCATATTCCAGAAATGGTTGATGGATTTGCAGAGAAAGGCAAGAAGTGGCATATACTGGTTGCTTCCTTTTCCTAGGTCATCCAGCAGATCCTAATCATGTGGGGAAGCATTACTGAATTCCAATTATGTAGAATATTACTAATTTTAAGGTAATGGCTATTCTTTGGGGGAATGTAAGCAGTCATGGAACCAGGGTGGGTTCCTGCGATGGACAGTGCATTTATTCACCTCAAATTCAACATGATGAAAATGTTTTTGAAGCTATATTTTTCTATCCTCGAAAAAGACTGAATTTAAAGTGGTGTTCGAAGAGAAAAAGCAACTATGAGCAAATGTATTAATTAGATTTTAAATGTTCACTTTTTACTGTAGAATTCATCCATTGGTTAAGCTGAGGTCTTGCTTGGGGGTGGGGAGGAGGGACACTTATCTCATCTCTCCTGATAATCAGTGTGCTTGAATCACACAGATTGCTGAAAGTTGTACATGTCATTCTGTGAATCCTCTTGACTACAGCGTGGGTCTCCTCTAGAAAAGACCACTTTTAGGAAGGCACATATGTACAAAACAGCAAGACTTCTTGAGAAACAGATCAAAAAGACTATAACTACCCAAACCAAAGCTGCCTGTCCTATTTTCTGCCTTCCCTCTGCCTCCTTCCAGGGTTGACCCACCCTCTATCTGAGTAACATGGCACCACAGCCATCCAGGAGAAGAAGCATGTGTTCTTTTCTTTATTCAGTGAAGCAGCTGTGAATGTGGGCCCTGGAATCTGAGAAACCCAGGTCTGAATATCAGTCCCTTCAAATCCTGCCTTTATGACTTTGGAAAAGTAATCTCAACTCTTAGTTTCCTCATCTGTAAGATGGAGATGTAGATCCTTCCTCACAGAGCAGTCATGAGGCCAAATGAGATCAAGTATGTGAAATGATTAGCACAATGCCTGGTACTTTGTAAATGTTCAATATATGGTAGGTACTACTAGTGTTATTATTACCATTGTTATTAGTCAAGTGCCTTCTGTGTACAAGGCACCATGCAAATTGCCAGGGATGCAAACTTGGACCTAGTCTGGGATTTCAAGTAGTTCAAAATCTAGTGGAGAAGAATGTTGGGTAAACAAGTAATTATGGAACAAGGTGGTAAGTGTTATGAAAATAGAGCATTGGCATAAACCCAAATCAGGATCATTAGAGGGTGAGGTAGGACTTCTTGGAAAAGGCAACATTTGGGCTGAGTTTTAACCTGAGTATCAAAGAGGTGAAAATACTATGTGACCTGTTTGGGGAACTCTAGGTCCATTCGTGAGGCAGAGTAAAGAGACTAGGGATATGACAAAGGAGAGCAGCCTTTCCCCTGCCTGGCTCCTCAGTTCTCATGTCCACCATAGGCCAGTTCCCTCAGAGTCCCGTTGTGAATGCTGTGAATTGTTCTTGCCAGTGAGAAGCGATCTCAGGTAGAGATGGAATGCCACATAGGGCCACCATGGCAAAGGGAATCTCTTGTTTTGTCTGTTACTTCTCAGTGTCTTTGAGTCTCTGCCTGCATCACTCTCGTGCCCTGAACCTGTCAAGTGTCAGGGTATTTTTGCATGTTTGCAGTTCATCAACACCCTTCAGGTCCAGTGATCCTTCTCGGACCCTTCGCCTTTAGAGAAACAGGTCAAACCTTGCCCAAGGCTTCCTCCTTGGTTTCTGGCTAAAATTGACCTCCTCAAAGAACCCTGACCCCAGACTCCTGCTCGACACCATGCACTGGAGTTCTCCAAGCCCTCTTCTCTGTTGCCGGCACACACTGCTTTTTCAGCCCTGACAGTCCTCATCTCAGATCCCTCCCTGGGATTCTCATCCCTCTGCCATTCTTCTTTTTTTCTTGCTTGTAGAGAGCTTTTCTGGAGAACTGATTACCAGGCCCCTTCTGTCCTCAAGAGTGCTTCTTTATCACAATGATTCCACTCTTTCAGGACATTTGGTGACATTTAGTTCATCTCCTGTTGTCTGCTTGGATGAATACTTGGAAACTCCCTGAGAGAACGGACGAGGCAGTAAGACATCTGAGAAATGCAATCTTTATGTGGTGGGTGAAGGTGATGGATTTTCACCTCCTTTCTTATACTTTTTCCAGCTGCATGGGGACCTCTGGGCATTCACCCTCCTCTTCTCTGCTTTCAGCTGATTTATTCTTTTCTGGTTTATTATTGTTCTGTGTACCTTGTCTGATTTTTCTTCTTTCAGTGTCCAGTTCTCATTCTGTAGCTTTTGCACTGTATTCTCAAAGTTGTGTGTCTATTGGCCTGACAGTTCCACAGTGCCATTCCCATATCTGGAGGAAATGCCAAATGCCTAATTGATGATTGGCACCTCTGCTCACAGTGGAAGGAAAGGTAGGCATTTCTCCCAACACCCATCCTTCGTTGGGAAGGGAGAGACTGCTCTTCCTCTTTCTACAACTTGTATTTCAATGCATAGAGAATGTCTTCCATATAGGACAGGAGTGGGATGGGGACCTCTGCCCCTCTTTGAACCCCTTACTCATTCTTCTTACAGGAGGATGAGTTGCTAAATGATTGTGGGTCTGGAACCTCCTTTGGGCCAAGTCTGCTGTTAGATAAGATCCCTGCATCTCAAAGTCAGTATCCCAGCTCCATTCTTCTTTCTTCCCCTTTCATTTTTTCCATCCAAATATAGCGGGCCCTTTGTGCCTGGGGTCTGAGCAGGCCCCTAGGCAGGCTGGAGATTTGCCCTCATAGTCCTGTCTTGTAAAGCAGGATAGAGGATCCGGTGGAGTCCCAGTCTCCAGTTCATTTTACAATAGTGCTCTGCCCTCAGAGTTATCAGTCACCTGCTCAGATATTAATTATCAAGTTCATCATTTCTCATCTTGCTGGCTCCTTGCATGTCACTTCCAGAGGCAAAATCCCAGAGGAGGAACCTCAGACCCACAAATGTCCCCGTTCCCTTGTCTCTCATCTCATGATACCCTCTGCCCAAGTCTCTCACCTTTCCTCTCTCCACTTCCCCATGTTCACTCCATCCCTAAGGCACTCACCACCTGCCATTCCCTGCATGTGAAATTATAGGCTCTTTGCTATTGTTCCACCTTCACCTGGAATGCCAGGTCGTGACCAGCTTCCCCATTTACCATCTGACCAACCCCTGCTTGTCCTCCAGAACTCGGATTCCACTTCACTGAACCTGATCGGATTCCAGGTGACCTCTGACTTCCCGGGCTGGCTGAGACGCCCCTCCTCCGTGCTTTCTTAAGCCCACGCCGTCTCCATCACAGCTCTCATTACCATGTTCTCTGAACCCTCCCCCACTTCCCCAGTAGCTTGTGAGTCTTTTGAAGGAAATGCCATATCGGTCGAACTCTCTGTTCCAAGAAACATGGGCAACCAGAAAAGGCATGAGGCACTAAAGCAGAGATTAACAAATGCCCCTTTAATTAAGGGCATGCCTATTAACTAGGAAACATCTGAACTTATGAGGTGCAGATGGGGAAACCAAGGCACAGGAAGAGTCGCTGGCAGAAGGCTTAGCCAGTAAATGGCACAGCTGGTACACTGAAGATTTATAAAACAGAAACATGTACTTGTTTAAATTTTTAAAAGAAAATGTGCACCAGTTCTGATCCTGTAAATTCTGTTGCCTCTAGCTGCAACCAAAGTAACAATTTGCCCCGTTCTACACGGAGGGATGCCCACAGCCCTGGAGAATCCTGTCTCCTTCCCCCCACACCCAGCTCACAGGCAGGCAGCAGGCTCATTAACTCATCGAATCCCCTTCTCACAAGCTCATTTCAAAGACGTTTCATTGGTCTGCACACAGGTGCTTGTGGAATGAAATGAAACTCGCCCCAAAACAAAGGGGAAAAAAGCCCATCCGATGCAAAATCTCTCTGCATTTCAGAAGCTGTCAAGATGAAAAATGAAGCCAGGAGTTTGGCCTTTAAAAATATTAATTTCTTGTAGAGATGAACTGGAGAGTGGTAGAGAGAAAATTCCCTTATCTCCTAGGAGGAGGGAACAGGACCAAATTCTGATCCTTCTTCCTGGGTCTTTCCAAACCCAGTGAGTACTTGTTTGCACTTCATTTGTGAAGTTTCCAAGCATAATGAACGTCCACATGTGTCCTGGAGTTATCAGTGAATCTCCTGTCCTGTTCTGAGCTTAGTTGATGTGATTCAATGTGCTTTGGCTCTGTTGTTTGGGGTTGGGGGATGAACACAATGGAAGCAAATCTGGCCAACTTCTGACTGGGGCAGGGTTTAGGCTCAAGTAAGGGCACCAGCAATGAATGAATGAATGAATGAATGCCTTGTTGCTAATAGACAGGAAGGACCAAGAAGACACAGGAGAAAGAAACGCATCCTGCTAACTTCTGACGGTCAAACTTAAGGAGATGGTGTCTGTTTCAGTAAGGTGCCTTTTCAAGCAGTTATAAAGGGTCCTCAGTCACCCTCCCCTCCCTCATACCCAGTCCGTCCCCCAGAAGCTCCTCATGACCTGCTCTCAAAGGCGTCCACTGCTCTGCACCGTCAGAGCCTCTGTCCTCGTTCTGCCCCTCGCCTCTCTTGCCTGGACCATTGCAGAGTCTCATAACTGCCTCTCCGTGCTGCCGACTCCACCATCCTCCTGCTGCCTCCAGAACATTCTCCTTTTCTAAAGCATCCTCGCCTGCTTAAAAATACTGATAACTCTATCTTGCCTAGTGCATCAACTCCAAGTCTTCAACATCTGCTCTCAAACCACTCTGCCAGCCTCCTCTCCTTTCCCTCTTTCTGCTGACTTCAGACTCCTGCCAAATATGTGTAACATTATTCCACAAACATACAAGGCTTTTTCATGCTCTCTGTCTTGTGCACACACTGTTCCTTCAGTCTACGTGCCCTTCCCGCCCTCGTCCACCTGAGGAACTCCTATGCATCTTTTCAGGCCCAGCTTACAGGCCCCGCCAAGCCTTCCCTGGACTTCCAAGTCGAATCAGCTGTGCCCCACACAATTCCACTGTGATGCCAGCCTCATTGCACGTGGTCTGTCACTTACTGAGCAATTGTCCCTGTAAGCCAGTCTGCTCAGGGCCATCTCTGAGAAATTGATGTGTCCTCCCTCCCCAGGGACTCACTTTAGGCAAGTTGCAGGGACCTGTGGGCTATGAACTGGACGCTCTTTTTTCTCTAGAAATGATATTCAAGAGACACTTGGATGAATGAAATAATAACACATGCAGCAAATATACTTTTGTTTTACTTTTTCCAAAAGTCTCATTCCCAATTTTCATCAGATTCAAAGGAGAAAAATCCTTCCAATTCCTAATCATCTCCTTCCCAAGATAACAGGGCTCCGTCCTCTGTTCATATAGACTTGGGGTGTGCTCAAAGATGTCTGGACGTCTGGCCTCCGGCCTGTCTGCCTCTCTGCAGAAGCCAGTGGTTTTAAACTTATCAGCCATTCCCTTTCTCAGACTCAGGCCTGTGGTTCTGTGTGGCCTGTGTTTTCTTATAAAATGTACCAGTGCGTGGGGAGAAGTTCCATCTTGTGACCAGAAAGCAAAGCAAAGGAGACCGGGACATATGAGGTCCTGACTCATACCATGCCAAACGGAGTCTCCACGCCCTCAGTGGCCACACAACGACCTGGAGAGCTGGCAGAAGGGCCGCATGGAGTCCTTTGTGTCTGCCCACCCATCCTCTAAAGCCCACCTCCTCCTGTTTCTCTCAGGGCTCATCTGGGGTGACGTTTATCTCAGGGCCTTGACTCTGTGTCTCCCCTTGAGATGATGTCCCGATTTGCTGCTTAAGCAAACACTTCCTGAGCTCGGACAGCATGCCAGCACCAAGCCAGGCGGTGGGGACAAAGCCGAGGAAAGCTGGATTCCTGCCCTCACGGCGCTCATGCTCTAGTGAGGGGAGAGCCTTGCCCTCCCTAAGAAGCTGCTGTGAGAAGAAATGAGGGCAACATTCTGAGACAACTGGAAATGATGGCTGGAGGACTCAGCACAGGAGACAAAACCCATCCTAGAATTCCAGAAAGTTCCCTTTCGTCCTTTCCTTACAACCATCTGGTCTCAACTCAGAGGCTGGCAACCACACTGAATGTTTGAAAGCAGAGAAGCTACATCTTTCGCCAGCATGAATGAACAACACCTACCAAAGGAAGCCAAAATATACCCTGTGAACACATACATATTTCTACAAACGTAACAGTCCTTTTCACTTTGTGTAATTACCAAAATGTTTGGAAGTAATTCCCAATGGAAATCGTCACCCAATTTGCTCCGTATGGATTCTTTTTTTTTTTTTTAAAGATTTTTTTGGATGTGGACCTCTTTTAAAGTCTTTATTGAATCTGTTACAGTATTGCTTCTTTTTTATGTGTTGGATTTTTGGCCACTGAGGCATGTGGGATCTTAGCTCCCTGACCAGGAATTGAACCCGCACCCCCTACATTGGAAGGCGAAGTCTTAACCACTGGACTGCCAGAGAAGTCCCTGGATTCTTTAATATCATATTGCTGCCAAGAAATCTAAATGTCCTACCTGCAAGGGAATTAAAAGACAGAAAATTATCACTCCCCGGCAGTTCATACCGATTCAGACTTGGAGGGACAAAAACAAAATTGACAATTGCTGCTGGAGGAGGCTTGAACAGTCTTTATTTCATTTTCCTTAGCTTGGCATCAGTCCAAGGTTTTATTCCCTTTTTAAAAAATTCTGGCCCTTAAAGCAATAGATATCGACCACCTAAATGATCTGTGCATTGAATTAGACTAATAACCTAAATTTAAGCAAATTTGAAAGAATGGTCTTGACAGGGAGACAGCAGGCCCTGAGTTAGTTCTTCAAGGTAACAGTGATCATATGTCTCTACCTACCACATAATCAAGAAATATTTGCCTGACTCTCCCTAGTGTGAGGCTGGCATCTGCCCTGAGAATCCAGCACAGGGAGTTTACTATGAAGGAGAAGCAGGGGTAAAGTTTATTCTCTCTTTCTCTTTCTTCTCAATTTTAACTCAGCCTTAAATTGGCCACACTCTTGTCCTCCAACCCTGCTTTTTCTTTTCGTCCTGATTCCATGGTTGGTCTTAACTCCATCGACTTAGGTGCCCAAGGTAGAAAGTGTCCCCTCGCTCATCGCATCAAATACACACACTGGCTATGGAGCTGAGAAGTCATTCTGCCTGTGTGCAGATCCTGGCTCTGTTACTTGCTTCTGGAATAACTTGGAGAAGTCATATAAAGTTTCTGAGCCTCAGTTTTCTCGTCTGTAAAATGGGTGTGTGTGGTGCTGGTGGCGATATCCTTGTCCCAGGGTGCAGTGAGGGTCAAATAGGATAATGTTTAGACAGTTCACACGGCTTCACCTATCTTCAGTGATCAATAGTGTTATCTCTTTTCATAACTATCATTACCCTAATTGATAACTAGGTCTTTTTGATTCCATTTCCTAAAATTTTCTTTCATTTCCCTCCTACTCTTCCTTCTGAACCATCTCATCTCACCTGGATGGATACAGTATTGGTGTCTGATTCATCTCTTAAGTCCCCAGTGCTGAGCACGGGGCCTGGCACCTCATAGGACCTCAATAAGTCCCTGTTCCGTTGGATTGAATAGTCTAGCCTTAGCTCACCAGTTACGATGTGTTATTCCTGGGTTTTTCCAGGACATGGGCAGAAGAAAAGCTGTCGGACGTGTATAATAGCCAAACATGGCATTCCTGATTTGGAAGAATTTATAACAGACCCAAAATATACTTTGGAAATTCAAATCATACATCACTTCTCCTATAAATTTTAGTGGTCATTTCTGTTTAGTTTGTTTTAAAGATCTGATGCATTTAAAGTTTAAATGTGGGAAAGTTATGCCTTCTCCCTTTGTTTTATTTCCCAGCGCTATGACCAATGAGGCAAAGAATCCAAACTCATTAAGTTTCACACATAAAGAATTGAAATGTATACAGTACTTACAGACACTGCAGGCTGAATGATGAAGCTCTCTTTTTAGGCCTTGAACATGTTGACACACTCAATATTTTTCATCCACAGAATGCGGTATGAGCATTGTCTCGCACCACATAACATTAATATTATTTTTATGACTGCACAACACAGTGACATGTTGCTGAGCTGCTGAGAAATTTGAAGAATAAAAAAGATTTAGACACTGAAAGAACCTTGAATCATTGAGTTTGGAGAGGTAGGGGAGAAGGGAGAAGGGAGGGGTAGGAGCTGGTTACACAGATTCTATCAGATGAACTGGAGCCAACATATGTATTTCTTAGACGGCCTGGACCCTAGGATCTAGTGCCGGTGGGTGTGGCTCCGCTCAGCACGGTCGGAATTTAGTGGGTTGGGGTTTGCGCTCGCTCAGCAAGAGAACCAGGCCAGCCACCTACCAGCTTGGAGGTAACCAGGGAACTTGTAGGAGGTCATACAACCACCAGGGGAAGGAGACTGGCTATTGTGATGGTCCTACTCGTGCTCGCCCCTCCTGCCCCTGTGGGGACATCACTAATCAGCCGTGGCACCCTTGCCTTTGGAGTCCACATGCAACCTCAGGATCCTGCTCCTGGCGCAGAGCTGTCGTAAGAAAAATCTGCTTTTCCATGTAAATAGAAATCTACCTAACGTTCCTAAAACTATAAAAAAATTAAATATAAAACAAAGGCAGAAAGAAATCCAAGATTTGTAAATGAGGCTGCATGTTTTTAATGCAGTGACTGTTTTCTTATCACCACAGCAGATTGTTTAAAGGCAAAAAGACCAGATTTGTTTAATCAACTCACTCATTTAGTTGATAAACATTTATTGAGGACCTACTAGATGCCAGTTATATGCATGCTAATTGAGTAGCTGCCCACTTGTCTGGGCAGTTCTCAGCGCTTAACCTTGGCATGGGGGAGCCCAAACCATCTTGCCCCAGATTTGAGTGAATTGGGTGTCCTGGATTTAGGGAAGAAACTGGGATCTCCAGAGACCTTCTGCCCAGTCTCCAGGTACAAGAGTTTCTCCAACTATACCTTTCCCAGGAAGCGCCCTTGGGCCCCATACCCCTCGATTTTCCAGTTTTGAAATCGGAATGCTACTGATACAGACCGTGCAGTGTCGTCCTGAAGATTCTGATGAGGGATGCCTAGCTCAATGAAGATGCTCCAGAAATGGCAGCAGATGTTGTCACTATGGTGACATTGCTATTGTTGTCGTTATCCTTCCTCTGGGTGCACACCCTTGACATGTCAGACATGGACACCCAGCTCTCTGAGCTTAGAAGCCACGTTAATACACTTGAGTTTGCATCCAAAGTCTACAGTCTGATTATTGACACATTTGACTGCACAGCTCCAAGCGGAGAGGACCCACCAGGCCCTCACTGCAGTGTTCTCTTGGAAGCCTGTGCCTCAAAAACCCTGGTGAGAAGTAGCAGCTGGGACTCCAGACCAGGTACCAAATCCCACAGTCTAGATGAGGTTGACCGTTTAGGCTGCTCTGAGGTCAGACCGAGGCTCAAATCTTGACCTCACTCACTACTTACCAAGCTCAGAATTGGGAATTCCTTCAGCTCTTACAGCCTCCGTGTTCTCATCTGCAGGTTGGAAATTGCACTTAGTGATTCCTAGTGAGTCTTGACATATAAGTTCCCTCTCTTCCCAAACCATGACCAAGTCATACCAGGCAGATCAGAATCTGATGTAACATCTCCCCAGGAAACAATGTACAAGAAACCATAATTTCACATACAATTTCTGAGGTTAGGAGATGTCCCAAATTCATCCCTGGGGTGTCCATGAACTCCAGTTTTAAAACCCCAATCCAAAAAAAAAACAAAACCCCAATCCATGAAGAGTAATTTTTAAAGAGATCAATTTGTATGCCTACATCAAAAAAAAAAGACAGATAATATGACCTAGAAATTCCACTCCTAAGTATATACACAAGAGAAATGAAAACATAGGTCCACATGAAAATGTGTACATGAGTTCTCATAGCAGCATTATCCATAATAGCCAAAAAAGTAGAAGCGACCCAATGTCCATCTGTTGATGAGTGGATAAGTAAAATGGGGTAGATCCATACAATGGAGCATTATGTGGCCATAAAAAGGACTGAAATACTGTGAGACAATAAATGTCTGTTGCTTTAAGCCACCCAGTTTGTGGTGCCGTGTTACAGCAGCCCCAGGAAACTAATATAAGGGACTGCTAATATGTATGGGTATGTTCCATCCAAACATTAGACCTCGTGGTGCTTTCACAGGCACAGAATACCATGTGGATAATGGATGCTTTGGGGGTAGGAAAGAGTTAAACAGCTCTGCTCCTCCTGTGCTTACTGGCCAGATCCTCCTCATGACTTATGGATGACCGCATTAAAGGAAGCAAAGCTGGGAAAAGACGAAGTTTCCCAGCACAGCCTTTAAAGGACCCCCATGTCACACCTCAAGGCCAATTAACATTTAGTCGAATTCTTGGTTCGCACCCCAACCAGCTGTCGGCCGGGCTCTCTGGAGAGGCCTGCGTGTTTGCTGAGATATAAACGTGCAGGGCTGCACGCTGACATTTAGAGAGCCGCCTCGAGGCCTGTGTCCTTTACTTAATGTGCTTTTTCTATTGTAATGGGAGGGCCGCACAGATGCCCCTCTTAGAATTGCTAATGGCCGTCACTTCTCGGTTCAAGGAAATGGTTGTCTGCTTTCAAGCAAAGCCGGGGTCTTGGGACTCTTGGCTTTGCACTGGAGCCTAGGACATGAGGAGGAGAGAAGAGCAAGAGGCCACATCCAGTACCACACGCCTTGTGATCCATTCCCCCTCCCCAAAATCACATAGAAATGTCCAAATCACCTTGACCTTACATTTCAGTTCAGGTAATAAAACTTACTCTTTTTCCGACCACTAAATAATGTTTATTGTAAAAAGTTAGAAAATTAGAAAAGAACACAAAGAATAAAATTAAAATTGCATAACCACACCAGTCAGAGATGATTGCTGTTAATATCTTGCTATACGTAATTCTCCTGCCCTATTTAAAAATTGCGTATAGATAAGTCCATTTCTTACAAAAATGGGATCTCCGTGTTCATACAGTTTTGTTACCTGCTTTTTCCTTTCAACAATGTAATAGAAACATTTTCCATGCCATTAAATATTCTCCGACTAAGCATTTATTTTTAATGTGGGTGCCTCTGGCTTGAACAGAGGCAGTCTTCAATACTGCAGAGAGCTATGCTGGGTGGATTTGAGTAGATTTTTTTCTCACAGTATTATGATGATGTTTAAATGGTGTATCTGTGAAAATATCCCTGGCCACCCGTTCCTGCATGGTGAAGAATGTCCAGCCATTCTTGATTTGCTCAGACCCTGTAAAATATCCATTACTCATAGCCACAGGGCCTTTTTCTGGATGGTAAAATATGCTGGGACTGAGGGTTCCAGGGTACAGACCAGCAGTGAGTGTCTGGCTGATTGAGAGCTTGTCAAGGGGACGTGGTTACACGGGCACACCCCATCTTTCAGGGCAGCTGAAATGTAAATAACCATTGTAGGTTCCAGGCTGAAATATATTACAGGGAAGATGTGAGAGACATGAAAATGTTGTAGGTTTCAAAAGCAGATAACCTACAGTAGGAAGTAGGGACCGCCTTCAGGATGTGAGGGACCCTTGAGCCAAGCCCTCAAGGGCAGGTATGGTTTGGAGAGACAGAGGGCAGTAGACGTTTGGGTAGGCACTGGTCTGCTAGTGTTTAATGAACATCTGCTGTACGCCTGACAATAGGCAGGTGTCACGGATATGACAATGAAGAGACATCAGTGATCCCTGGCTCCTAACAGCTTACAGCTTGGTAAACATATGGCACAATTCACAGTGATAAGCGGTCCAGTAAGAGAGCATCCTGGGTGCAATCATAGTAATAATAAATGCTCAACAAATGCTCACTATTGGGTCTTGTGCATGTATCATTTCATTTAGTCCTCCCAACAACACTGTGGGGTAGATACTATTATTCCCTCTCTTTTACAAATGATAAAAGTGAGACTTCGTGAGAGTAACTCGTCCACAGTCAACACGTGCAGCTAGGTGGTGGTGTTCCCTTCATGATGTGCTAATCATTTTGCAGGCATCCTCTTCCTTAATCCTCACGACAACCTTTCAAGGTAGATGATGATATACCCATTTTCAGAGGCGGTATTGGAAGCACCGAGAAAGCTAAGTGATTTGTCCAGGTCCACACGGGTAGTAAGGGCTGGGACAGGGCTGCATCTCATGCTGTCTGATTCTGAAGGCCACACCATCTCCACACCTCGTTATTACGACCTCAGCCAGAGGTGGATCCTGGCTGGTCCAGGGGACTGTTACTCACCAAGATTCCGAGTTTCCTAAGGCTGAAGTCACACTCGATCATTCTTTCCAATTTTAAGTATTTATTAGGCATCTTTGATGTCCAAGAACTATACTGATGGGCACGGAGTCACAGCCGTTGAGAAGCTTACAAGCTAGCAGGGAGCTAAATGTGCAATAGTGGTAAGGTGGGTATTTATTAAACCTAAGCACGAATAAGGCACAGTGTGAGTGCAGAAAAGTAGACTCCAAAGTAGACGTGGCAGAATCCGAATAGGCTTCACAGAGGAGTAACGTGGGAGCTAAGACTTAACCGATGAGTGGGTGCCTGCCTGGGGGACACGTGGATGGAAGCCGTCCTAGGCAACGGGAACAGTGTTTGCGGAGGCATAGAGGTGAGGAGAACCTGGCGGGGTTAAGAAACCATGGCCAGCGATTAAGTATTGCTGGGATAACGAATGAGGGGAGGCGTGGTAGGAAATGCGATTAGAGGGGGACAAATCTCCAAGGGCGTTCAAGTGCCAAGCCCCAGAGCTTAGACAGGATCCTGGCAGCAATAAGGAGCCGTGGAAAGGTTTAGAGCACAGCAGCAGAGTGAGCAGGGTTGAGCGTTAGAAAGATAATTGTCATGAAAATGCACTTGAGGTGGTGAGATGGCACTCAGGGAGACCACAGAGGCTTATTTTTTGTGCCTTGAACTAAAGGAGAAATAATGGGAATGGAAAGAAGAGGATGGATATAAACAATTTAAGGGGGTGGAATTGATCAACTTGGTAATTGATTAAATTGGGTCTGGGGAGGTCCTAAGTCTGAGATCAGTGCACCACCCAGTTTTCATTTCTGTCCATTTCATTACTTTCCCTTTTCTTTTACGCTCTCTTATTAAAAGTTCCATGGGGTTGGAGTTGACTATAATAAGAAGTCTGAGAACTGCCAAATGTTTGCGTTGATTGCTGGGCCAAATAGCAACACTTAGCGTCCCTGTTAGATGACAGATCTCCGTTTGTGGGAGTCAGTGTTTATAAAAGAAAGAAAAGTGCATTCCGCATAGAAGGTGTCATTTATTCTGTTTATTTTTTAAATACTTTTATGTTGTTAAAATCCCAGCCTTTGATTTTAGGTCTATAATGAAATTTGGGGCAGATTGCATTTCAGCTGGCATTGAATGAAACATGCTTTTTATTTTTGTTAAGTTGATGAAAAAACCTTTTTTTCTCTTTTATAAAAATCACAACTATATTCATTTCGTCCATCCAACAAATGAATATGGGACATTTGGAAGGCAGGTATGGTCTCTGCCCTCATAAAGCTTATAGTCAAGTCATCTATCCAAAACTACCATCTCCAGCATTTGCTTCTATTTTAAATAGGTGCTCACTGCCTTGAATATCAATAGAGCAGAATAGCAAGAATGTCAGAAGTCAGTCCTCAAGAATTACTTCAGTGTTTTAAAATATTTCAGACTTAACTATCCATTCCACGTGCCTCTACCTCAGGACCTTTGCACTTGCTAATTCATCTGCCTGGATTGCTCTCTCCCAGGGTATCTTTGTGGCTCCTCCTTGGTCTCTTCATGGCTCTGATCAGATGTGACCTTCTTTGAGCCTCCACCCTCACTCCAGAACTCTCTATCCCCCTTCTTAATTTTTTCGCATAGCATCTATCTCTGTTGGTTTTGTTACAATCTGTCTCCTCACCTAGAAGATAAGCTCCATGAGCGGGGGGTTGGGTGGGGAGTCTTTGTGACTTTTGTCTGCAGCTCTATCCCCACCAGCTAAACAAACACATGGCCCTCAATTGGCCCTCAGAGAACATTTGAGGAATAAATGAATGAACCCTCTCTGAGTCTCAGGTTCTCACCTGCAGCCCGGGGGCGGGGGGGAGGGCTTGCTGAGATGTGAGTGAAAGGAGAGCGGCAGAGTCTCAGGATGCTTGGCTGCGGGGGGGGGGGGGGGGGGGGGGGGGGGTGGACCGCGGCCAGCGTCGTGGGCAGGTCAGGCTGCTTGAGCAGTACAGCGCTCAGCCAATGTCTCTCTGTCTCTTTTTTTTTTTTTTTTTTTTTATTTATTTATGACTGTGTTGGGTCTTCGTTTCTGTGTGAGGGTTTTCTCCAGTTGCGGCAAGAGGGGGCCACTCTTTCATCGCGGCGCGCGGGCCTCTCACTGTCACAGCCCTCTCTGTTGCGGAGCACAGGCTCCAGACGCGCAGGCTCAGCAATTGTGGCTCACGGGCCTAGTCGCTCCGCGGCATGTGGGATCCTCCCAGACCAGGGCTCGAATCTGTGTCCCCTGCATTGGCAGGCGGATTCTCAACCACTGCGCCACCAGGGAAGCCCCCGTCTCTCTGTCTTTATACCGATGTTTTCTGGTTTTTACACAGCTCTTGGCTTAATACATTTTTCTCCATTGGGCCCAAAATACTATTTAAAAGGGAAAAAAAAATATTCTGAGGGTATAGATCTAATGTCATAAGCATCACTTTGAAGAGGTTTTGTGTTTATTTTGTCGTTTTTCTTTTTTAACACTGTAACTTTTAAAATGTATTTCCTCATAACCCAAGCCATACATTTTTCTAGTAGGAAAAAATAGTAAATATAGATAACCCAAAACAGGGAGGAAAAAAGAATATGTATCTGTAATTCCATCATACTGACCTAACCATTGTAAACAGTGTGTGTGTGTGTGTGTATGGATGGATGGATAGATAGATATAGAGATAGACTTTTAAACAGATAGATATATATATAAATAAAATCTCAGATATATATAGATATATATATATATATATATATAAAATCTCCCACTGGCCAGTGGTTACAGCTGCTGGTGCACCATATGCTGGGCTGGTCCAGGTGGCCTTCCCTCCATCAGTGTCATGATGCTGCTAAACCAGGACCTCTTTCTACCTTCCTGCACCCTATAACTCCTTCCCAAATTGCTCCAAAGTTTGTATTCTGCTATCTCAGGAAACAGCGGTCAAAGCGAGACACAGTGACCCACACTCAGACAAGGGCAGTGGGAATAGTGAGAATGGGGTAATGTGAGATTCCTTTTTAAGAGAGAGTCAGAGGGGATGAGAGAGGGTACCAGGGCCTTCTAGTACGGTGGCCTGGGTGGAGGACACCACAAACCAGGACAGGGAGGGAGTGTGCTTGGCTCGGAAGATCCTGAGTTTGCTTTGGGACATGCTGTATTTGCAGTGCTTGTGAAACGTTCAGGTGGAAATGTCAAGCAAGCAGTTAGAAGTGTGTATTTGGGAATTAGGAGAGATTTGGACGTAAAAGAGACAGGTGGTAATTGAAGTTGTCAGAATCAGTAAGGTAGGGAGAAATGAAGCTGTGGGAATACTGGGGTCTCCAAGAAGGCAGACATTTAGAGACTTGGTGGAGAGTGTCCCAAAGAGCTGCCTACACCTGGTGACTGATCTGAAAGAAGCTCCGATCCTTCCAAGCCCAACCCATCCAGGGCTGGTGTGAACAGATGGGAAATGGGTTCCCATATGGAATCCATGGGCTACCACTAAGAGAGGCTATGAGGTGACGAGGGGACCCCAGAGTGTAGCAGTTAGGAGTGTAGGCTGTGGACCCAAGAACTTGCGTTCCAGTCCCAGCTCCATCACGTAAGAGCTGTGTGTCCTTGGGCAACAGAATCCTCACCGATACAGTGGGAGCTACAGTCTTACCCTCCTAAGGGGGGGTGGGTCATGAGGATCGGCAGAGGCAAGGCACACGAAGGGTTAAGCACCACTTCCAGTACATAGCAAGTGCTCGATGAGGGACGTAGCCATGATTATTAATAATGACTGACGGTCTGAATGGCACCCAGCTGGACTGGTAAGGAATGAGTACTTGTGGCCTGGAGCAGACAGGGCCACCCACAGGTTGGGGTTAGAGCCAGGAGGGAGCACGAGGCACAGAGGTGTGGTCTCGTCCCCGGGCTGAGGTCTGACCCCCACTGGGACCTGAGCTGAGGCTCTGGGATTCCCTCTCGGACATCTCTATAGGCAGCAGAGCTCAATTCCTCTCTACTTTGAAAAGGGCACTGGAGAGGAGCTGGAGGGAACACAGAGCACTCTATTTATTGTTATTTTTAAAAAATAAAATGGAAAGGAGCCCTCCAAGGGCATGTTCACGGGTTTTATTATTTGTGAGGAAGAACACACTTGTCTTTATCAACATTCTGGCTGTCTGCGAGACTGGGCCGGCAAAGGGCAAGACCAAATGTTAAGTCATAACATTTGACTTCTTGTTCCTTGCTCAGCTAACATGCAAGGGTGTTAATAGGCTCAGCTCTTGTCAGCCGAGCCAAGACGATTTCAAGACCAAAATGAATGACGCAGCCAAGATCACAAAAGGGCCGCCTCATGCAAATGGGGCAGGAGATCACGATGCTGGGTGGTCTCGTCCAAATAATGCGGGAGGAAGGTGAGCAAGAGGACGCACTGTGCCAGGCATGGAAGTGGCAGGAGAGCCTTCCAGAAGAATCCACGGCCGGGTTATCCTTGTTGCCTTTTCTCCCTGGTAATATGAATTCGCTTTGGGAACAACAGCAGTGGCATAATCGGAATCCATCTTGTGTGATTTTTCCTCGGATGATTTAGAAATAGTTCAATCCATCTTCAAAGAGGATAACCCAATGACGTGTACAAGGACTATCCTGGATCGCTTTCCTGTCCTCGGGTGGAGTGGGGGGGGTGTCAGTGGCCGATTCGCTACTCTCTCAGTGGGGTCCTTTGTTTCTAAAGCTACCTGGGATTATTACAGCAATAGAACTCTAAAGCCAAGTAAGCTTTGCATAAAAATGCATTTGGCTTCAGAGAAAACATACAATACTGATGAAAAGTAACCCTGGATGGCAGATTCCATTAAGAGATCACATCTGCATGGGAGCAGGCTCTAGGAAAGCTGGATGGATCAAGCTTGACAAAGGCGGCCTAGACTGTGCTTGTCTAAGGGGAGGAGGTGACACTGATTAAGTGCCTGAAATTAACGGGCAAAAGGCCATTAACATGCAGAGAACCAAGAGCAGGCAAAGGTGGTAAAGCCGCAATGGCTCCAAGTCGTAAGCATTTAGAACCTAATTTTAGAAACATCCTCCAACCCTCGGTGGGCTCACGTGCTTTTGTCACTGGGAGTCAGTAATTGAATTTTCTGGACGTTTTGATCAGTATGTATCTTTGTGAAGCCGATTACACAGCAGAACGCAGTTTTTAGTCTGACCTTAAAAGCATTACCTTCTGCTGTGTGATTAGAAAACATGCAGAGAGTGCCGCCCTTCTCACTGCACTTGATCTGGGGGAGAGGAAAGGAAAAAAAACCCCTTGCTATTCCATGTCACCTAGTAAGATTCATTTAGATTCTATGCAGGTAATTTAATAACAGATTTTGTAAAACCTTAACATAAGGAACCACCGTAAAACGTATTATCTTTTATTACCCATACAGAGAATGACATTTTAGAAGGTAATAAATTGAAACCCAAGAAAAGCTATTTGCTTTCGGAGACTGCTTGGCAGATGACAGGGATACCAGTTTCCCGATTTTATACTGTGGCACCTATGGCTCCCCAGGGTCACCGGAGGCAGCCCCCAGACGGGTTTGCTGAGGCCTGTCTGAGCAACATTCCCTCGCCCTCTCTTCTTTTTTGAAAGGTCGTTCCCATCCAGACCTCACTGCTGAGCCTTGGGTTGTCCCACCTTTACCGGTCCCCCTTCCGTCTTATACAGTCGGGATTTGTGACAGGCCAAGAGCTGAGCCTGGGCTTGGGACCTGCCCTGGGGCATCTGCCATGAGGTGGGGGAGAGCTCACCCCACCAGCATCAGAGAAGGCGAAGCCTCCCTTGGCATGGATGTCTCTCTAACGGGGAAGGACTTTCCCTGCTCGCTCCTGGAAAGCTAGAGCCTTGTCACCGTGCCCTACTCTGCACAACCCAGCCTCCTAGAGACCAGCTCAGCCCATCCAACCTTGCCCAGGCCCTGCCTTTGGACCCACAACTGCTGCAACCCGGAAGAGCATCCCTGAGGCCAAGTTTTCTGCGTAGTGATCCGCATCACCATCCTTTGATTTATTCATTTGTCAAATATTAACAGAGAGTACCAGACACTGGGATGGCTGTGTGATTTTTCCCCGGGGGGTTTAGAATTCAATTTATTTTCAAAGAGTGTAACCCAGTGGCCACATAAAGGCAGTATTTTGGGGCCTCCATGTCTCAGAGGGCCAGGTGTCGGGGATATGGCAGGAGTAAGTTAGAGACAGGGTCCTTGCTTCCATCGACGGCTCTAATGAATACTCGGAAAGTGACTGACATATTGAAAACCGTATATTTTGAAGAGAAAACTCTCCAATAAACTGAACTGGTATTCACCACTTTGTAGATGGGAAGAAATTCATCTCCTCTTCCTGCTGGACAGAGTTGTAGGAAAGGTCTGGTTGACGTTACGCTTCAAAGGATTGAAATGGAAATATTTTCCAGAGGGAAGATAGTGGATGCTATTCTGGGAAGGTGGGCAGTCCTGGGAAGGGGGCAGCTGGGAGTGAAATGAAGGTGGCAGCTGGTGACAGCGAGCACCACATGGGGCAGGGAGGCTGGCGAGCATCTTGGCTCTGCAGGATGCTTGATGAGCGCTCTCCAGAGAAGCTGTATCCATTCCCTACGGCTGCCATAGCAAGACCACAAAATCTGTGGCTTAAACACACACATTTATTATCTACAGTTCTGGAAAGCAGAAGTCCAAAATGAGTTTCACTGGGCTAAATTCAAGGTGTCAGTGGGGCTGATTCCTTCTGGAAGCTCTAGGGAAACATTTGTCCCCTTGCCTTTCCCACCTTCTAGAGGCCACCTGCATTCCTTAACTCATGGTCCCTTCCTCCATCTCTCCATCTTTAAGGCCAGCAGTGTACCATCTTCTTCATCTTCAAGCCCCTCTCTCTCTCCTCTCTCCTCTCTCTCTCTCTCTCTCTCTCTCTCTCTCCCTCTCCCTCCCCCTCTCTCCCTCTCTCCCTCTCTCTCTCTCTCTCCCTCTCTCTCTCTCTCCCCCTCCCTCTCTCTCTCTCTCTCTCCCCCTCTCTCTCTCTCTCCCTCCCTCTCTCTCTCTCTCTCCCTCTCTCTCTCTCTCTCTGTCTCTCTCTGTCTCTGTCTCTCTCTGTCTCTGTCTCTCTGTCTCTGTCTCTCTCTCTGTCTCTGTCTCTCTCTCTCTCTCTCTCTCTCTCTCTGTCTCTGTCTCTCTCTGTCTCTGTCTCTCTGTCTCTGTCTCTCTCTCTGTCTCTGTCTCTCTCTCTCTCTCTCTCTCTCTCTCTGTCTCTCTGTCTCTCTGTCTCTGTCTCTCTCCTTCCATTGTTGGCATCTCCTTCTTTGGCTTTCCCACCTCCCTCTTATAAGGACCCTTGTAATTACTTTGGATCCACCCGGATAATCCAGGATAATCTTCTCCTCTCAATATTCTTTACTCAATCACATCTCCAAAGTCCTTTTAGCCACATAAGTTACCATATTCCCTGGTTCCAGGGATTAGGACATGGACATCTTTGGGGGCCAGTATTCTGCCTACCACAGAAGGTATGAAAGCCTCTAGGACCAAAAGCTTGACGGCATTTAGAGCTCACTTCCACTGTGCCCTGTGCTTGACTCATGAACCTGACACTGGGCACCTAACAGCTTAATCACAGAGACAGACATGTGAAGGGAACATTGCTGTGTCATTAAGTCAACCAAGAAAAAAGCATTCACCATGACATACACACAAGGCTAATGCAGAGGAGGAAGGAGTAATTCTGGGAAGAGCAGAAAAGCTTTAGGAGGGAAACACATCTAAGTAAGGTTTATAAGGACGAGTAATTCTCCAAGGGGGTGGAGGGAATCATGGGTGGGGAGGGCCTCCCAGGCAGAGGGCGCAGCATGAGCTAAGGTGTCAAGGAGTGAAGAGCCCGAGGTGTTGGGATTGCAGGTAGCCCGGCGTTACAGGGGTGCAGCGCTGTGAGTGAGGAGCGCTAGGAGATCAGGCCAGGGCGGGGGTGTCTTCTACGCCTCAGGAGCTTGGAGCTTATCCTGTAGCTACCGAAGGGCTGCTGACGCATTTTGAGGAGGGTCCTGTGGTCAAGTGGCAGTTTAGACAGCTCACTGTATCTGGCTTTGGGTGGAGAGGGGTCTGGAAGAGAGCAGAGGGAACCAGTCTGGAAGCTGTTGTAGTAACTCAGGTGAGAAAAGATGAGGACTCGAAGTCATGTGACAACAGGGATGACAGAGAAAAGAGAATGGACGCAGGAGAGGCTGGGGAGGCGACATCAGTAACACTTGATGATGGGCTCTTTGAAGTGAAAGCGGGAAGAGCTGAGGACAGCTCCCAGGCGTTCAGCTTGAGGTGATGCCTCCGAGAGGAGGGCCATGTTGCAGGGACCATGACAAGTTCTGTCATTGGTCCATGAAAATTGAGGGAGAACATCCAAAGGAGACATCCAGAAGATGAAGCAGGCTCGAGGGGCAACCATAGTGTTAGTTAATGTCTTACTGGGAGTACAGTTTTTCTAGAAAGGGAAAAAAAAGGAAAATTCCACGGAGAAACTTTGGTAAACTATGTTTCTGTTTTTCATTTAAATTGCATCATAAACGGGTGAGTTTTAAGTTAAAATAAGGGTACTCGTTGACCTGCATTTTGTCAAGTGTTCATTCCAAACGATGCTGATCAAAGCGTGGTCCTCAGATCAGCAGCATCAGCATCTCCTAGAAACTTTCCGAAAATGCACATCCTCAGGCCCTACTCCGGACCTCATGAACCATAAGCCCTCGAAGTGGGCTGAAATCTGTGTTTTAATGCACCCACCATGGAATTCTGATACAAGCAAGTTCCAGAAGCACTGACTGAGACAGTCTGTCTTAAGCACCTACTATGTACTGGGCATAATGTTGCCATGACAATTCAAGGCCAAAAGTTTAGAAGAAACAGGCTAACACAGTAAACAGTGACTGTGAAAATATATAAAAACGATAGAGAAAGAGCACTTTCATTTAATTTTATTTTCCTTCAAGTTTTAGACGTCTGTACTTCCTTGTCTCAATCAAACAGATTAAACCAAGCAATTCTTCAGCATGTTCAGATCTGCCCCAAACCAACCATATGCTTCTTGGGATTCCCTAAGTCTCTTCCCTCAGGCTGGGAGCTCCTTGAAGGTGGGATGGGCTAGATGATGTCTGAGATACTTTCAAGAAACAATAGGTTGTGTCTCTTCTCATCATAAACCTTGATTCCAGCCACACTAGTGGCCCTGTGTTAGCTGGACCTCCATGCTGGTGCTCAGGCTCCTCTTCCCCCTCTGAATTCTCTGCCCTCACAGCCTCCTTCAAAGCTCAGCTCCAGCCTGCATTATCCTGAAGCCACTTAAAAACCACAGTAGCCCTCCCAGCTGCACCGTTCACATCTGAAGCTATTGCATACATGTGCAGCACACACTACCTGGTGCCTTGTGGAGCCACTTATACATGTTTTACCTTCAGCCAAGCTATGAGTTCCTTGAAAGTAGGGAATATATTTTATACTTCTTCTTGTTCCCAGGGTGTCCTGCCCAGAATCAGAATCAGTCTTCAGTTCTGATTAAACCATTGAATTTAATACTGTTTTAGGATTAATAGCTTCTCATCTTCTTCCACAGAAATTCACTTCCACATCAAGACCCCATTTCTAATCCTATAGTAGGAGATTCTCCTCTGCAGGAACGTCTCCTTCCTCCCCCCACCAAGGTCTGGGCTAAGTGGCCTTTCTTTTGCAATAACCACAGCACTCTTCTTACTCCCGTCTCATTCTGCTGAAATTACCTGGGAATTATCTAGCACCAGATTTGTCTCCCTTTACTCGTTACTACTCTCTAGCACAATGCCTGATGCGTCGTAAGTGCTCAGTAAATATTAAATAAAATTCATATCGCCTTCCTGAGCACCCCATGTCCTGACCCCCTTCTCACAGACCTTAATTGGTACACTTCAAATAACACTTATCTCATCATACTTTATCTACTTGCTTTCTGTTCATTTATCTAAAAATGGACTGAAAGCAGCATCTGTATCATTCATCACATCCTCGCAGAGTTACTTGAACCTAGTAGACACTATATAAATGTTTCAGTGGAATCAACCTGAATGTCAAATATTTACCACCTTGGGTCTGAAGGGTGTGATTTTTCCAGGTACGTTATGAATGCCTTTGGCATTTTATTTGCCGTGACTCATCAGTAACATCAGAAGAAGTACACTTCACGTGGAAATGTTTTATTTGATTTGGGTATCCCTCAACCTGAAATCTATCACTTAGGTTATTCCAACCTCATGTGTCTAAGAGGCTGTGTTTATTTCCCCTGCTGCTTCCCCACCCTGCTGGCTTTGTCAGCAACCAGTAAATGTGGGGAAATGAGCTATGCCTTCTCTTTATCCTTACCCCAGCCGAAATGAAAACACAGCAGATGACAGCCAAGTACCTGAACGTTCACATTAGCGCTGAGCAGCAAAGTAAAAGGAGGCCTAAAGACAAACACAAGTCAAACCCAACTCGCCGTGTTGCATAGGAAGATGGAGGAATGTCACTCGCTGTCTGCAGTGGGAAAAGGGCACCTTTTACAAGGGGATGTACACGGTTCCTGCTGGATTTATGGACTACCTTTCCCCAGTGTTATGTGGCCAGAGTGGATAAATCAAACTCCAGACAGACAACAACTTGTTCTGCTCCAGATAATGTTTTCACCAATCTGCTTGCAGTATTTATAGACTAGGTGTCAGGTGCAGAAGAATGTGGTCCCTGTTCAGGTGCCATATCACAAGGAGTCTCAGCCTATCCGGGCAAAGCTGATGAGTAAATAAATAAATAAATTGCATTACATCTTTCCCATAAATCTCATATTAATATTTCTCATTAACAATACCTGCAATGTTAGACAACAAAAGGATTTATTGAAAAAGACTCTTACAGATTTCCTTGAACCTTAAAGCACAGTTTATAAGCTGGAGCCAACTCTTACCAGCTCATAATAACTGATTGTGTATATCACTTTCCAACTATGTACTCTATGACATCATGGTAGCTTGAAATCAGCCATGGTAAGAGTATTTAAACCACCAAAATTGACAAACGCTGCAAATCAGGCACATGTGCTGTTAAACATTTACAGGCACATCACTCTTTGTAATTCATTATTTTATTAAAAATGTATCTATAAGTGACTAATTAGTGCATAACAGCCATGTGCCAGGCACTGAATTAGTAGCTGGGAGATAAAACTTTAAACAAGGCAAGGTCCATGACCTCATGGAGCTCAAGTGGTCAGGGTCAACATAGCCAATAAACAAGTAATCAATAAATGAGAATATTACAGACTGTGATAGTGCTGGAGAAAAACTGTATTCATTATTTATTGCAGCATAACAAATTACTCCAAAATGTAGTAACTTAAAACAAGAGATATTTCCTGTCTCACAGTTTGTGTGTTCAGGAGTCTGGGCATGGCTTAGCTGTGTCCTCTGCTCACTAGACTGTCACAGAGTTGCAGTCTCTGTGTTGGTGCAGAATTTGCAGTCTCATCAGAAGGTTTGACTGGGGAAGGATCCACTTCCGGGCTCTTCAGTGGTTGCTGGCAGCATTCAGTTGCTTCTGGCTGTCCCTGGAGGCCATCCTAGCTTCTTGCCACATCCTTAGAAGACTTTCCAAAGGTTCTACTACGTAATAACAGCAGCCATCTACACATGCCAAGCTCCATGCTTGGCATTTTATCTTACCTATTTTAATCCTCACTTATCCTAGAAGTATTATTATTCTCCCCATTGGACAGGTGAGGAAACTGAGGCAAGGAGAACTTAAGTAACTTGACCAGGTTCACTCAGCTACTAAGAGGTGGAGCCAAGATAACAGTGATTGATCAAATACTGATTGTCCTTCCCTAAGTGTCAGCTACCCCATTATGCAATAAGGTCCCTGCCTTCATGGAGCTTCAGTGCAGTGAAGGATGACCATCAGAAATGAGCAGGAATTCACCTAAAGGAGGAAGTAGAGGTGGAAAGGTCAAAAGTAAGAAAAAGTGGGGTACAGTAGAAGGAAATCCAGTCTGGACAAAGTGTGAAAAGAGATGTGGAGGGCAGTTGAAGATGAAGCAAGAGGAGGATGGGGTACCACATGGGTTAATAGCAGAACCTTTCTCCATGTAACATTTATTCATTGATTCCCCCCCACAGCTACCATTGTGCTTGTTATTAGTGATAAATGTTCCGTTAAATGCTCACTCGTATGGCAGTCGCGGTAGCTGTGTAAAACATCAAGGGTCCGGTGATTGATTACATGCCATATTTAGTGACACGGCTTGATTCTTTTTTTTCAAGATGGAATGTTTGCTTTTCAAATCAGTGTGATCAGTGAACCCAGCCCGTGTCTGTGGAGATACACCCAAGGCTTTTTCTTGCAGACACACCATCTTCCTTTTGTTTCTAGGATATATATTAACTGGTAGCAAGTAGACACCCAGGAAGAGATGGCAAATACAGTAGAAATGCATAGCTGCAGAATTCAAACCAGGAGAGCAGCTTGACTCTTAGATATGTCTTACAGATCAGATAGCTTAAAATAAAATCAAAGCAGTCAATTTCATTCTCCCAGTTTTGACACAGTGCTTCTCTTTGTCAAAATACACTCCTATCTCCTTGAGCTAGAGTTCCCCAAAGAATAAGCCATTCCCTGAGAATAAATGGCTCTGGTTTGGAAATGCCACTGATATGCTCAGACCTTTGAGATATAATTTAGTTCAGGGAAACAGTACTATATCATCATTATCAATAATGAAAGTAAATCACCCAGCTTGCGTGCTGCATACTGGCTAGGTGTTGGGGTCAAAGGCATGGTCCTTGCCCTTGAAAACTTTGTCATCCACTTAGGGAGATAGTAAATGGGCATTCAAAATAAGACCAAACAGGAAATATAGCCTTCAAATTAGTCAGGGTAGTCTAAGCACTGTAATAAACTTCCCTTAAACCTGAACAACGGCTTGTATCTTGTTCACGTCTCAGTCTAAAGCAGGTCAGCAAAGGGTCTCTGTGCCATATAGTCATTTGGAGATCCAGGCTTCTTCCTCTTTGGGAATAGGAAACATGGAGGAATACGTGGGAGTTTTAGGGGCCAGGTCAGTCCATCACTTCTGCCCACATTCCATTGGCCAGAATTGGTCACACAAGTTCCTCTTACAGTCTAGCTGTATGCCCTGCAGGCAAAAGCAATAGGATTGGGTAAACAAGTAACATTTTCCTCACCACAGTTTCCTCTGATGGCAAGAAACTGAAATTGATTCTGGCTGACTTCAGTGCCAAAAAGAATCTCCTGAATAAACACCAGGGTGTGTTACAGAATCCAGGGGAGAGTTGAAGTCAAGAGCCAGCACAGGCCCAGATCTCAGAGGCAGAGCTTGCATCTTTCTGGTTAGAGTGGTGCCTTCAGTGTAACTCAGCCGGAAAGGCTCTTTCTATTGGAGTTGATAATACCTATCTCCCCTCTGAGCCTTGAACCAACGGAGAGAAATAAACCCAAGAATCAGATCGTGCCAAGGAGAGTGCAGGTTGGCCTTTAGAGAACAATGAGCTTCCTACCCCCTGTTCAGTTCACTCACCAGTGACAGAACAGCTGGACGGCTGAAGATCTCGTCTCCCAGACGGGGTGCGTCCCGCATGGGCAGAGAAGAGCACCAGGGTGGTAAGTGTCCTCCCAGAACATTCAAGAAGGTAAAATCCTGGACTTCCCTGGTGGCCCAGTGGTTAAGAATCCGCCTGTCAATGCAGGGGACACGGGTTAGAGCCCTGGTCCAGGAAGATCCCACATGCCACGGAGCAACTAAGCCCGTGCGCCACAACTACTGTGCTCTAGAGCCCACGAGCCACAAGTACTGAAGCCCATGCGCCTAGAGCCCGTGCTCCACAAGAAGAGAAGCCACCGCAATGAGAAGCCCGCCCACTGCAACAAAGAGTAGCCCCCGCTCTCTGCAACTAGAGAAAGCCTACGCACAGCAACGAAGACCCAACACAGCCAAAAATAAATAAAATAAGTAAATAAATTTATTTTAAAAAACCAAAAAAAAGAACGTAAAATCCTTCTATTGGGCCCAGGAGCAGCATGGGAGAAGCAAGAGGGTTTGCCCTACGTTCTGTCTCCATGATGCCTGGTTTCACATTTCATATTCCCAGAATCCGATTGTCCCAGCTGGGGTTGGGGAGTTAACCGTGACTCACTCAACTGTTGTGAGGGAGACAAATGTGCACGTGGCCACCAGGGCCTATTCCTCTGCATCAGTGTTTCTTCCCAGACGATGGGCAGCTGTGGGCTGCCTAGGAGCCTTGTCCAGCAGAGTAACAAAGGCAGAGTGACTCTGAGCGGTGCAGAAATGCGCATGTGCATGTATATTTCAAGTAAGAGGGATTTAGGGGCAGACTTCCTAGAAAAGGCTCAGCTGGAGTGGGAGGCAGGTCAGAGGTGAGTGGAAGGTTTTCCAGTTGTGCAAGAGCAAGGGGGCTCATACATATGCCATTTTCTCTAAGTCTTCCACGTTTCAGAGGAGGTGCTTTTATCATTGGTTGCTTGGTTTCTATTATTTTTGTCATTGTGAAAGCAATTATGTTTATTATAGAAAAATCCCCAAATACTCATAGGCCAGTGGACTTCTTATCTTCGAGTTGCTTTTCAAAGTGGAAATCTGGAAACAACTCAAACAAATGACCGTCCAATAGGGAATGACTGAATAAATTATGCTGGTCTGGAAACAACTCAAACAAGTGACCGACCATCCAATAGGGAATGATTGAATAAATTATGCTGGTCTGGAAACAACTCAAACAAGTGACCATCCAGTAGGGAATGATTGAATAAATTATGCTGGTCTGGAAACAACTCAAACAAGTGACCATCCAATAGGGAATGATTGAATAAATTATGCTGGGTCCATACAGTGGACTGTTATACAGCTGTTGAAATGAATAGACAGATCTATAAGCAGAGGTGAAAGTGATATGGCAAGACGGATTGTACAATGGTGTGAATGCTATCATTTGTTTAAATATATGTGTATCTAAAATGTCTGTTGTGTGCGTGTGTGTGATGTGTAGGACAAAGGAGGGAGACACCAGACTACTAACAACATTTACCTCTTGGAGATGGGGTTGGGGGTGGGTAGAGAGGAATGCTCACTTTCCACTTTAGAAATGACTGGATCATTTCTATTTTCCTTACAATAATTGGATATTCTTTGACAATACAAACATATTCTTTGGTAGCCTTAAGTTTGGCAGAAAATTGAGACTTTGGAACATCTCATTTCAAACCTTGCGATATATCTAGTTCATAGTCTAATTGATTTTCCACTAGGTTAATCAGTCGCGTTCCCATTGCAGTCATAAAGTTTTATTTATATGAGGAGACAGGAATTGGCTGGTTCATTTTTTTTAATTATTTATAAAATTTGTTAAACTACAGGAGAGTTAAGCCATGTCCTTCCTTTGTGCTAGCGAAAGAATTTGTATGTACCTCTGCTTAGCTCTGACTCTATTTTGTTACAGTTATATGTGAACATGCCTGTCGTCAACCCTAAACATCTCTGAACCCCTTAAAGAAAAGGACCCTTTTCCCATCCCTATATCCCCAGCACCATATTTAGACTAGATGTTCAATAACTTCCAACTAAAGGAATGCATAAACTAATGAAAGAAAAAATTATAATAACTCTCTTTGGTCAAAATAATATTTCTGCAGAGGGGAAAATTTTAAAAGGAAAAACAATGTATTCATGAAATTATTGGAATACTATTGTGAAGAGCCTATTGTGATACCCTAGTGTGATACAATTGCTCTTACACTTTCTTTCAAATAACCAGATAATTGATCATAGCATTCGTTGCAATATTAGTCAGAATTCCCTTGTTGCTTCTCACAGAACATCTCAATTAAATGTCTTAAGGAAAGGAGAAATTTATTAGCTCATAGAAATCACAAATCTGAGGGGTAAATTCTGGCTTCAACAATGGCTATTAAAGAGCTCAAATTAGGTTAAAAGAACTCCATCCCTACCTCTCAGTTCTGTGTTGTCTTCTTTCTCAGGCTGCCTTTCTCTGTGTGGTTGCAAATGGTCACCACCAGCTCCAGATTTTGGTCCTACCACCTTCAAGTCCAACAGAAAGAGGAGTTCTTTTGCCTACAAGTTCTAAAGAAATATGTCCTGGAACTGAGTTTCAATCCCAGGTGGCCTAACTTGGGTTATGTGCCCATCACATGGCAATGGGAATGGGAGGCCCTGATTGTACAAGCCTGAGCTACATGACCATCCCTAGTCCAGGGATAGAGTCAACCCTACCTGAACTCCACGTGTACTAAGATTGTGGAAGGGATGATACCCCCAAAGGAAGTATAGCCTCAGTACCAGAGGAGGATGGGATGGACGCTTGGGAAGGCAAGGCAGCACATATCCACTAGAGTTAGCGCTTGAAGCTGCCCTGGGGTATGTCCACAGCTACCTTCACTGCAAGTTGGTGAAGGGCAAGTGCTATGAGAAATTTACGTCCTTGTTCGACAACCATTATAGAATCATGCTCATCCCCCAATGTGCTTCATGGGGCGAGGTCGGCTGTTCTTTAGCAACAAGCCATGCCTGGGGTCATAAACTAAACATCCTGATAGGAACGATACGAAAATCGGTAAGATCTTCTTGAAAGCAATGTTGAAATATCAATAAAGACTCTTAAAATGTTCATACTCTTTAGCCTAATAATTCTACTTCCTGGAATCTATCATTTTTTTTTTTAATCAAAATACATTGAGAGCTTCCTGAATAAAGATGTTCATTGCAGTGTTATTTAAAATTGTCAAAATTTTAAGAAGACTAGAAATAACCTCAAGTCCTAATAATTGAAGATGATGAAATAAATTATAAATTATGCATATGATTATATTTTATGCAACCCTTAAAATAATATCAAGGAATTATGGTGGTAAATGATATTGCATGAGGGAAATGATATTAAGTTTCCATCCCCACAGCCAACTCTAGTCTATGAATAGTGACTGTCTTGCCTTGGAGAGATTCCAAAGACACATTTATGCACAACAGGTAAGAGTGCTATGACAGGCGCCTGCCCTAGATGGAGAGGGGCACACAGCGTCAGCCCAAGCAACGTGCATCTCCCCTATCCCGAGTGATAACCCAGATCTAAATGTCATCCTCTGTTGTGCTTTTGCTTTGTAGACGCTGGAAAATCCCAAGTATGAGTTGATCATTGAGGCTCAAGATATGGCTGGACTGGATGTTGGATTAACAGGCACGGCCACAGCGACAATCATGATCGATGACAAAAACGATCACTCACCTAAATTCACCAAGAAAGAGGTAAACCCCTGTTGAACGCCAGCCTTGTGGTCATGGCCGTGATTGCTGATTAATATTAATTCAGTGTACCACAGCCCTAGCCAGCTCCCTGTTTGGGACATCAAAACCCTCCTTTGTGGAGAGAAGATGGTGTCTTGCTGGAATACTTTTTTACTTTTTTTTCTTTTTTTTTTTCTTTTTTTTTTTTGTAAAGCTGAAAATACCAAAGCATTTTGAAAACAAAAGCATTGAATCTTGTTAAAGTCCATAAGAAGACAACTTTTAATGCCAAAGTGCCATTTTCATAGTTTTATTGGTGTTATTTAGTGCTGAATTGTGTGAGTCCTATTGTGATTTTAGCATAACAATAACTATTTTTTTCAGCAAGTACAGATTGAGAGGCCAGACGGAAAAACATCAAGAAGGTAAAGCAGATTTTCTTGGCCATAACAGGGTGGCCCAGGAGCTTATAAATAACAACCAAGTTAGCTTGTCTGGGAGAGCTAGCTGCGAATTACTTACTCGCAGCTCCTGTGCTTTTGTGATTGTGGATCGTGCTTGCTGTTGCCCATTTTTTCCGGTGGAGCAATGTTGGGGGACAGGCTGAGTATGCACGATTTCATCCAGCTGCTGAATTTGTATCCAGGCTAGGAAGTCACTGGCACTGTGCATCTGATGGAAATGTGCTACGGTCATGGTTTCTTTGGGGGTCAGGACCAGAGCCAAGGACTTGACGCCCCCCTTACTGAGCAGGAGCATAGCATCAGTAATGACAGCCCCGTCGTTTGCCAGACCTTTCCCGGGCATCCGCCACCACCACGGGCTCTCCACCCTCCATCCATTGCCTCATCTGACCGTGTGGGGTTGGATTCGTGAGCCACATTTTTGACCCAATGAGAGTGCTTATTTTAAGCTCAGAGAATCTAGATCTCCAGGTTATAGGCAGAGTAAGTGGCAGAAATGGGACGTGAGCACAGCTCCCTGTTTACCATGCTCTCAGCTGCAGTGCTTTGCTTCCAAGGAAGCCGTTGATAGTTTCTACCCTCCTGGGCGTTCAGAGAAAAGATCCGTGTCTGGATTTGCAGTTGCCCACCCCTCTCTCAAGTGTCTCAGGGCTACCCCAGGTGGCCCTTCTCAGCCCCCTGGTTCCGCAGTGACCTCTCCACATTAGCAGCCCTACATGACTCATTCAGGAGGTGGAAATCTCCCCCTCTCCCAGTGGTGTCTTGGACACTCAGGATTCTAACCTCAAAACAACAAAGTCCACGTAGCTAACACGGTCTGTTCTGTTGCTCCCATGACACTGTTTCTAAAACTGCTAACACAGATTGCTTATTATTCCCATGTTTCTCAAACTGTGTTCCAAGAAATTAGTTCCACAAGTTATTATCATTATAGGGCAGGGGGTGGGGAGAGATTTCAGGGTCAGACAGATGTGGAGAACACTGAGATGAATGGTGTGAAAGATTTCTTTTACTGTAGGACTTCTGGGTACCTTTAAAATGCTTTGTGTTTCTCCAAGAGGGGTAGGTATGTCCTGTAGGGTTTCTCAGACTTATTTAGCCTGGGAATAATTTTTCCTGGTCCATCTCACCATGGCTCATCGAGCTGGTATTCATGGGATATTCATTGGGAGATATTGGTTTATCTGCAGAATTTCTTGCAAACCTCTTTCAAAAGAATAACTCAAGGCACAGTGTAATATTCAATATAGACATAGTAATGAAAATAGAAATTGGATAACCCCAATCTAAAATGAGAAAACCTAATAACATTACCAGGTGGGTGAGATTAATTAGTTATTTCAGTGGAGCCTAAACTAAGCTCAGAATTGTATACCTAGTTATGGACTAAATACCGTGAGTGAGAGGCTTTTGTTGTTGTTGTTATTAATACCAATGAATTCAAGGAAAAATTTTAACATAGATCTTAAAGTAAGAGACCTTAAATAGTATAATGGAAAATGTATTCATCTGTGAATATTGGCAAAAGCACAAAACTCTCTTCAAATGGACATTGGGGGCTTCCCTGGTGGCGCAGTGGTTGAGAATCCGCCTGCCACTGCAGGGGACATGGGTTCGAGCCCTGGTCCGGGAAGATCCCACATGCCGCGGAGCAACTAAGCCTGTGCACCACAACTACTGAGCCTGGGCTCTAGGGCCTGTGAGCCACAACTACTGAGCCCGCGCACCACAACTACTGAAGCCCGAGCACCTAGAGCCCATGCTCCACAACAAGAGAAGCCACCACAATGAGAAGCCCGCGCACCACAACAAAGTTTCCCCTGCTCACCACAACTAGAGAAACCCCGCGCACAGCAACGAAGACCCAACACAGCCAAAAATAAATAAATAAATAAATTTATTTTTTAAAAAATGGACATTGGACAATGAGCTTGAGATTCCCTCAGGGCAGAGATGATGTCACAACTCATATGGAGATACAAGTAACAAAACGAGAAAAATGGGTAACTAGCCAAGTACATCAGAGTCTCTCTCTTAGATATTACGTATCCCATAGGAGTCTTTGCCGACGCTGGATAAATCAAATTCACAATTAAATTTTCTAACACGTTCCAGGATGGCTGATGTTCTTTATCACTGATTCATACATTTGGACACCAGAACGGTAGAGGTGGTATAACAGCGATGGGAAGGGCTGGGCTCTGGACCAGAACTGGATTCATATCACACCTACCAGCCACGGGATCTGAGCACGTTCACCATCTACATTCTCGTTTTGTCACCTGTTCATGGGGCTGATCATAACGCCCACCTCACTGGGTTCTTGTGCATGTCAAGTGAGCTGCATGGTGAAGAGCACTAGTGCTTGTCACCTCGTGTTCTCTGGCGTGCTGGCCATGGGGAAATGGTGGTAACTTAGAAGGTGGTAGTGAGGACAGTGATGACGAGGATAGTGGGACGGAGGCAGCGACGAAGGTGGTGAGGAAGGTGGTGGTGAGGAAGACGGCTGCGGTGAGCCAGATGATGATATGATGGTGATGATGTTTCTAAAATTCAAAAGGTCAACTGGCGTTCTTGTCTAACGGCCATCTCCCCTCCATGTTGAAAAGCTGCTGTTTTCCTTGAAAGCGATCTATGAAGCTGCTCAAGCACTTCAAAATACGTGATTAAGACCCTCAAGTTCCAGGGGTGAAGTAATTCTGGAGGAGAGGTGGCAGAATCTGTAAAACTCATCACTGTGGGCAAAAGCAAAGAAGGCTAAGAGGAACCTGTTAGGCGGAAAAAGAGGACTGATAAGGACTCAGCCCAAAGGCAGTGGTCTTGGGTGTGGAAGTGGTCAAACAGGATGAACTAGAAAGAGAGAGAAAACATGGACCCTGTGATCTTGAAGATGAAATAATTTTCAGAGATGAAGGTCAAGGTTCAGTCATCCCAGAATGGAAATGGTGGTCATTTGGGCTTGAAGGTATCTAGAAACCTGTCCAAGAAGATGTTGTCTTATGTAAGTTTCTGCATATATTAGGACATTTCTTAGGAAATTCATAGAAGTATAGGGTTCTTATCTTTTTTAAAAATTCTATTTTACATGGTCTTCCATCTCCAGAGAGGTGCATTTTTTGATCTGTTTAAAAGAGGAGTTTCATTTGGCCACAAATAACAGACAGGAAATAATGCTCTGTTAAATGAGTCAGAGGTATAGTTTCTCTCACATAGAAGTCCGTAGGTAGACAGTCCCAGGCCAGTATGGTGAGACCATGGTATTGTCAGTTTACCGTATTCCTCTTATCTTTCTTCTGTGCCTTCCCCAAAGCTGCCTCACGGTACAATAGGGTCACCGCAGTGCCGGCCATCATGTCCATGTAACAGGTAGAAAGAAGCAGGAAATGAGAAGGGCAGAGGAGGACCTGCCACCTAAGTAAATGTCATTTCAAGAGATTCCCCAGAAGTCAAATGACTTACATCTCCTTAGCCTTCCTGATCTGTGAGGGAGACTGAGAAAAACTCCAGCCATCTTTAGTTGGCAGGTTGCAGCCCTTGGTAATATAGGGGTTGTTACTAAGGAAGGAGATATTTTAAAGGGTATTTTAAACAGCACATTCTTAGTGCAAACTAAGATCATTTGTTCCCCTTGTGTTTATTCACACTGACTGTAAGCTTGCTGAGAAGCAAAGCCCACACCTCTCTTATTCTTTGTTGCATTCCCAGTTGGCACTCAATAATTCACTCTCTGCCGAATGTTTCCTGAAGGTGATTTTAACTGGAGAACAGTGTCACTGGATATGATGAACCAAGTACTTTAAATTGTTACTGACGCATGAAATCAATTTTTAGTCATTGATTTTCATGAAAATTTAGGTTAGAAGCACTAGTCTCCCTATGGAGAGTCTTCCGTGAGTTTTCCTAATAGCTTTCGCACGTGGCTTTAACTGTTAGTTTATGTTTACATGTTAGTCGTGACTTTTCTAGATTAGGTATTTGGAAATGATTTTAGGAAATCTAGTTAAACTTTCCAAACCCAGAGTTTGGATTATAGTTGAGAATCTCAGTCCCATTTAGAGCAAAATGACTTGTCCATTTCTCTCTCTAAAGTTGCATTTTTTTTTTTTTTAAGAAAAGACATGTGATTTGTACTTATAGCATAGGCGATGCTCAACACATACTGACTGAATAACTCATTTTCACATAAACCCCAGGTCATGAGGATTAACAGACTTGCTATTAATTTTAAAAGAATGTGTTTGCAAATGATCATAAGGTTTTTAAATGAGTTTTCATTCATTTATTCAATCAGTTGATTTTCAGATTTTAATTAAAATGGCAATTGGTAATGAAGACTGAATAACAGGATTTTTTTTTTTGGCTATTTGATGAATTCTTTCTAAAGTAAATGTTTCAGTGTTCAAGCTATAACATTACGATACATGTAATGAAAATGGCATAAAACTTAAAAGGCCCTGTCTTCCTGGAAGATGAGAGATGGGTAAATGCTCTGATTTTCATAAAGGGGTGAAGATAAATGGTGTGAGCTGGAAGCCGGCAAGCTGAAACTGAGCCACCAGCAGATACTTGCATTCAGTTATCAAGGGGGTGCTGGGGTCCAGTCTCCAATTCCTAAAAGTCTTCAAGGACCTTAATGCTTTAGGAGTCTTATTTTTCTTTGGACTATGAGCTTTCATAATAAAAATATTTTCTTAATTAACTGCCTAATTTGCCCTATAATACTTTTTCTCTTACATGTTCGACTGAAAACTCTCTGGTCTCTTCTTTATATAATAATTATGCAAAACCATTTTCTATAGAAAGAGAGCAAAAAGACTAGTCTTTCCTGTAGCACGGTTGATAGAAATTTGCTCTGTATTATTGAGAGTTTAGAAACATATTTTCACCTTTACCACATTATTTTGTTGTTGGAAAACTCATGTAAATATTGAGAATTGTGGTTAAATTTAAGGAAATCTCTATCAAATTTCTGTCATATACATATTTTATATATATGTACGTATATATACATATATATATGAGCTCTGCAATTTCAAATGTTCTTGTATAAAGACTAATCGTTAAATTGATGACACTTGTTATTCATGTCACTCACATCCTTGTTTTGAGACATATTAAGAGTTTTATATTGTCTTTATTGATGTTGGTATTGCAGGTAAATCACAAGAAATTTAAATCTTTACCAATGTGTTCATTATGACTCACTTCTCTTCATTAGTAAGTTTATCAATCAAGGAACTATTTTATTTCTTACATCAGAAATTTACTTTTTCCTCTCAATGAAATATCTGATGCAAGATGATGTCAGGGTAACATTTGTTTTATTCCTTAACTTTATCATTTTTGCTTTCTGTAAACCAATAAGAGTAGAAAAGGATGACTTTAAATCAGTCTAGGATTGAATTAGTTCATCGTTGAGTTTCAGTCTTACATGAGGGCTATTGTGGTTTCCCTTACTCCTGGGTACAGCCTTTCTGGGGCCCCAGCTGAAAGATGGGTATTTTCACAAGGGCCCTTCCGCCTTGGACGCCCTGAATTTCAGTGGTCTTGTCATCCCCATGAGACTGCTGAAAGCTCTGCTCAGCTTCCTGGTCTCTTAGCAACACTTTCTTCTGCTCAGATTCTTAGCCTCTTGTCCCTGTGCCTTTATCATTTAGAAACTGTGTTAAGGGTAAAAGTTCCATAAAGTATTGGCTTCACTTCAGTAAACTTCCCTTCTCAACAGGATCCTGGATTCTCAAGTTCTGGCTGTCTTCATAGCTCTGTAGTGCTTTCAAATAGGTGGGGGGTTTTGTGAGCCATCCTAGATTTGAGGGGTGGTCTAGAAGAAGCTTGCCCCACTTACCATAAACAAAGAAAAATATGGATTAGCTTTTTAACCTGGATTACTAGGGAAAAGCAGTAGATATTGTGTATATGGAATTCACTGTAGCACAAAACATCGCAATATTTTCATTAAAAATATGGATTGAAGAAATATAATTAAATGTTTTGACAGTACCCACCCCCTCTCATACCATTTGCTTCAAAATCAACTCATTTTAGTAAAAAGATTAAAAATTTTGTGTCTCCTCCTTGATATTGATAATCAAGAAATGACTCTAACCCCAAGGGAATTGAACTGCATCATTAGAGGCAGACTTTGCTTTCCCGTTCCTTCGCTCTTGAGTTGACATGAGTATTGGGAGTTTTCTGAACTCTTTTGGATCTTTTCATTTGTTTTTGGTAGTTTGATGGCCCCAGGTATAAAGCTCGTAAATGTGCCTTTGTGTGCCAAAGGTATAACTGAAGTGAATGTATTTATCCACTCCTCCAGGATTTCATGCAATATATTTGAGTGCTTTAAATGAAACTCTCCATAAGAGTTTATTTCCCTTAGGAGAGCCCTTTAAATTCAGAGGTGCCTGTGTCTAAACACTGACCACGTAATTATATATTCTCCTTGCTCAATAGAGATTAATCCAGAAAACCAACCACATACTTCTTAGAAGATCGAACCCATTTCAGTTATCTGACACAAGTGACTTTTCTGGAGGGTGGAGTCCAAACATAACACTATTGAGATCTTTATCCCGTGCTTTGGGTGGTGGATGGAGGTATCCCAATATGTACAGAAAGGGAATATTTGGAGAGAATAGAGCAGTGTGATTTCAGTGCACGGATACCACCAATTCCCAACTGTGCAAATGGTCACATCCCTCCAGATTACATCACTTCCTTGCCCATCTTCGTCCAGGCCAACATCTTGTCCAAGGACTCCAGGGGAGCCATCTATTGCAAATTGCATTCCCAGCTTCCCAGCATATAATTGAAGAAGGGTTGGCTGCAAAACAGCCAACACCCACGTTCCCCATTTATCTTCACTTGGAAGGGGTGAGTTCATTGCTTTCTTCTCCTGCACCAAGGTCGTAGAAAAACATGAAATCATCAACTAAATCTCCTAGTGTTCAAATTTCAGAGGTACTTGAAACAGCAGGTCTACAGCTGGATTTCTCGACTGAAAGAGAGTGAAGGGAAACATTTGTTCAAATGTAAGCAGTGCTCTATAAATAGAAGCCATCATCCAAACAAGATTCTTCCCGCTAAGGAAAAGGGTAGTGTGTGCTTTCCCAGATTTAATTGTTCAAAGACAGCAGGGTGAGAAATCTTGCGTTGTCGACAATGCCCGTGTCGCTTATACACTGCGTTTGTGATGTCGAAACATCTGGATTTGTTAAAGTGAAAAACTGTAATCTACCCTGTGGCTGGTTCTTCAAGCCTCTTGTCGAGGTAGACCAGACAGCCAGATGATTTATTGCATTAATCGCTCTTTCATAATTATACTTATGATGCGTTGACCCCCATCGTCCCTGTGTGAACCTCTATGCAGATTCTGTGCCTTGGCTAACCCTCTGGTTATGCTCAGAGGGTCAGCAGCAACGCAGTGACAATGAAAGCAATTTTTTACTACCGCTGGCAGAGTCTCACCACTGAGCCACTCCATCGCACAGGGGCCTCTGAAGGCTTCATGCATCTGCTTCTGCTCAAAGACAATATCCTCACACCAAGAGCAACAACCACACAGCTGTACAACATCTATTTTTTAACTCTATAAATGTAATATCACTACACCTTGTAATGCAGCTTGCAGAATGAGAACTCAAGAGTTCACAAATAGAAAGCCAAGAGCAACCCAAAGGAGATGTTGGAAAATGCAATGTCCAAGCCTGCACTGCACCTGGAAACCATTCTGTGCTGAACAGTGTTAGAAATAAGAGCACCGGGTCTTGCGCGTGGATGGTTTTAAACACGGTCTACTTGGTCACAACCTACCTCCATCTCAGACCACACTGAAGCGCTCGTTATCCCCGCAACATAGCAAACTTTGGCGTGCCTCCGTGCCACTGCACATTCTGTTCCCTTCCCCCTGGAATGCCTTTCTCTTCTTTTGTACCTGGAAAGCGCCAATTTATGCTTTTTATAAATCCCCAAGTTATACATCCCCCAGGCAGGTTGCTGCTTCTCCCTCCTTGTTCCTGCACACTGGGCATCCCCCAGCTCGGGCTCATGACGTTGCCTTTTAGTCGTGTCATCGTCCTGTGTCTCCCAACATCGTTTAGATGCTTTGATATTTAGGGACAGGTCCTTTTCATCACTGCCTCTAGGACTCAGCACAGGGGCAACATCAAAAGTTTAACTAGAGATGAAATTGTTATTCACGCAGTAAGTCCTTATTACCACCTGTTGTGTCTCAGCTTCTAATACACTATTAAATATTATTGCAGTTCTATATTATATACAGTGTTGCATGTACACCATCATATGTCATTATGTAATATTCTGTTATGTATTCTCTTCTTTTCTAATATGTACACATCCTAGTTTGCACTTATTTTATTCTAATAATATATAACATTCACCTCCTAATGTGCCATACAATTAAGTTATTTATTTGCTTATTGTCAATCTCCCCAAATTAGAACGTAAGCTCCACGCGAAAAGGAACTTTGTCTCTTTTGTTCCCTGCTCTGGCCCCAGCACCCAGCTTTGGACCATACCCAGATAATGTGCAAAGGAGTGAATAAATTATAAATGTTTGACAATACGCAGCGGAGGCCATTGAAAAGTTAGAGAGTGATGTTGCTGGAGGGGCTTAGAAAGAACCTCACCCAACCCTCCGGCTTTAGAGCCGAGGGAGGCTGCTCACGGCTGATTGCAGATCCCAGGCCAGCCTCACTGTGGCACAAAATACTGCTGCTGGTGCAAAACCAAGGCCCTACTGTAGCACAAAGTCATGAGGGACCCTAAGGTTTATCATTTTTCTGTGGTGCAGAGAGCCGAGAGGGTTGGAGTTAAATTCCTTTCCAGAAGTGAATAAACAAATCTGCATAACTGCAGAGAGCCCTAAATCTACTTCCCTACCAGTCAAGTAAAAAAAAGAAAAAAGAAAGAAAACTGAACGTTAATAAATAATACATAAAGGAATCATTAGAGTGGAGACAGACTTGACTTTTCCTGCGAACTTAAAAACAAGGAAGAAAATATTCCACAGCCCCAGAGTTCTGTGTGGGCTCATTCTTCTAAATGGGATTAAACAAAATTATCCAGAATTGATTTTAATATATTCATTTGTTTCCAAACTAAAATCTATTTTAGTTACAGGCTGAATATCAGTTTTCCCAGTACAGGCAGCATTTTATTTTGCTGTCGACCTGCCCAGATCTGAGAAGACAGGAATTTATGAGAAGTATCTTCTTCCTCCTGTCTTAACTGAATGTACCTATTGCATATCGTAACATTATACTGTTGCCTTCCAAAGTGCATTCATTCATTCATTCACTGATTCACCAGCCCATCCATCAGAAGTGTATTCCATGCTTCCTCTTTGCCAGGAACTGTGTTAGGCTGGGATGCAGTGTGGTGAGCACAACATCCCAGCCTAACAAACATGGTCCCTGACCTCAGGAAGTTATGGTCTAAAGTGGGGACAACTGACCAGCAAAGCAAATAGCTACATATGGTCCCTAGTGACAAGATGGAATCACCGTACATGGACACATTGTGCGCACACGCCGTGACACTCACTGAGGAGGTGACATTTACAGTGACTGTGCTAGTGTCCTAGGGCTGCTGTAACAAAATATCACACACTGTGCGGCTTGAACGGCATTAATTTGCTCACAGTTCTGGAGGCCAGAAGTCCAAGATCAAAGTATCCACAGGGTGGTTCCTTCTGAGGAAGCATCTGCTCATGCCCGATTCTTAGGTTTCCGGTGGTTTGCTGGCAATCTGTGGCGCTCATAGGCTTGTAGGTGCGTCACCCGTCTGCCCTCATCTTCACATGGCCTTCTCGCTGTGTGCGTGTCTGTGCATAATTTCCCCGTTTTTGTAAGAATGCTAGTCATATTGGATTGGAGTCCACCCTGCGACCTCATTTTAGCTCGGTCACCTCTATTTCCGAAGAAGGTCATATTCTGAGATACTGCCAGTTAGGACTCCAACAGATCTTTTTGGGGAGACAAAATTCAGCCCATGCCAGTGAGACGTGGGAGTATGCAGAGGGTCCGTGTGAAGACACGGAGCCTGGGAAGAGCATGTCTTGCTTGAGGAACTGAGCTGTCCAGTGTGGCTGGAGCAGCCTGAGAGACGACGGGGGATGTGAGACTGGGGCCGGTCCGGTCACGCAGGCAAGGCTAGGAGGCTGTTCACCGGAAGTGCAGTGGGAAGACATTGGCGGACACAGTAAAGGGTAGACCTTCCAAGACTTGGAGACCCCATGCTGCTCAGGAATACCATTGTTCCTATGGTCAGAGACTGCTGGCGATGATGCCGCCAGTCACACACGACCCACCACCTATATCCTTCACAGAACTGGAAATAACAGCAGGGAACCAGCATTAGTGGACATTTACACAGTTGTTTTTAAGTTTATGAAGCCCTTCCACACTCCACATACTCTCTCCCACCTAAAACCTGGACAACCCAGTGAAAAGGGTCTCGTTCTCACCCCATGCAGATAAGAAAGCTGAGGCTAAGCAGGCTGATTCCTCCCCAGATCATTGGGGAACTAGAGGTTGAGATTCTGAACTTTGCACCTCCTTTTTCCTTGCAAATTCAAAGAGATGTCTTCTCTTAATAAGTGTTCCATCAATAATAGCAAATATGTAATGAGCTTTTATCAAAGGCAAGACTGGCCATTCTGTCAGAAGTTCTGTCTGTCCAACACTCCTGGACCTGCTCCTTCATCCTCTTTATTGTTAAACAAACATCCAGAAGCCAATGCAGAATTCTGAAAGCACTTGCTTTGTGCCAGGCAGTGTCCAAGAGGCTTACATACATTCCATTGTTCACTCCTGCTGCCAACCCTGAGACTCTCATTGTCATACCCATTTCATGGGTGTGGAGACTGAGGCTCAGAGAGCTGAAGAACTTGCCCGGAGTCTAGGCCCCATGCTCTCAACCCTGCACTAAGCTGCTTCTGCACCATGCCGGCATTAACGACTCACCAGCGCAGTGTCTGTAGACCCCATTCTCAGAGCACATCTGCCAACTTCAGCCACAGTTATTATGTTCCTATTCCATGGTCTTGCCCTTCAGGTCAGCTCTCCAGGATTCCTTGGCAGGGCTGTTCCTCAGAGAACATCCATCTGGTTTTTCCGTTACACTTGGGCACCAGGGACTGCTGAAGATGCAGGGCTTATAACCTCCAATCTCAGTTCTGCTTGAACTTTTCCAGCATCACCTCATCACCTCCTGCCTCCCTGTTGCCACACCTGCCTCTCTGTTCAAATCAGGACAGTGTTTAGTGCAAGCCCTAGATACAACTACAACACACACACACACACACACACTTCTCTCCTGGGCTCGCCAGGATGAGTGTAAGCTACTCTTTCTCCCTCCACAATTTCTTCAAATTAAAAAAAAGGGGAGAGATCTTTTATTTTATTTATTTTTTTAATATATAAATCTTTTTAATTTATTTTATTTATTTTTTTATTTTTGGCTGTGTTTGGTCTTCATTGCCACGCGTGGGCTTTCTCTAGTTGCAACGAGCAGGGGTTACTCTTCGTTGCGGTGTGTGGGCTTCTCATTGCCGTGGCTTCTCTTGTTGCGGAGCACGGGCTCTAGGCACACGGGTCCAGTAGTTGTGGCGCGTGGGCTCAGTAGCTGTGACTCGTGGGCTCTAGAGCGCAGGCTCCGTAGTTGTGGCGCACGGGCTTAGTTGCTCCGCGGCATGTGGGATCTTCCCGGACCAGGGCTCGAACCCATGTCCCCTGCATTGGCAGGCAGATTCTTAGCCACTGCGCCACCAGGGAAGCCTGGGAGAGATCTTCTAATCGCCAGTGAATTTGATTAGTAGTTTGTGTCTTTATTTTGATAGGTCTAGTGGGCAAATATAATAATCATTTCTTACAAGCAAAGAATAAATGAAAAATGTTTTCATCCAGAAAACCAATTTTTTTAAGCTAACAGTGATTAAGTGCTTACCTATGGGAGGTACTAAGTGCTTTAGGCATCTTAACTCATCTAATTCTCATAACAGTCCTATGACATAAGTACTCTTATTATCCCCGTTTCACAGATGATGAAACTGAGTCATGGGAATGTTAGAAACATGCCCACGGTTACAGTATGCTGGGGCAGGGATGCCACGTCCAGGTGTCTGGTTCCAGAGCGCAGCTCTCAGCCATTATGCTAGACTCACTTTCTGAGATTTTTACACATTGTTCTGGTTCTGTGGGATTCAGAAGTGAAAGAAGCCAGGCCCCCGACACACTGGCCTTTTGTTAGTTTCTCAACAACTAAATCAAATAACCTATGTTGAATGCAGCAACGTTGTTGGAAAGATATTGACAGTTCCACTTTATATACCTTCATGTGCATATCTAATTCAGAGTCTTCCGGTATCGCTGTCAGTGGCTTATAATGGTACACTAATTATTAGATATCTCGATTGAAATCCAGGTTTTACTCACTGGCGAATTCGGGCAAAGGCCTATAAAGCAAGAAAAACTTTGGTTCATTAACTAGGGTCATTTATACTAGTCTGCTATCTCCGATAACAATTTTTAAATCTTTTAAATTTATGACTGTCGTTACCACAGTTCCTCGAACATTAATGAAATAATGTGCTTCCTCAAGTTCACAGATCTTTTGTGCATTTGATATACTTGTTCTGAGTTAGCAGGGTTGAAAGTGGCCTCACCTTTCATTCATGCCCTCACCGCGTGCTTAGCTAATAGAGGCAGTGAGCTGAAGGCTGGAGATTTAAAGAAGATGGGCAGGCCTTTGTCTTCCTGTGGCTTAGTAGGGAGGACAGATATTAAAGGAGTGCAAGAGGGGTGCATCCCACAGATAAATTCAGAGAGCTTTGGGAACATGACCTAAGGAAAACAGACCTGGTCTGAGATCTGGAAAGGAGAGGTCGTAAAGTAATTTGTCATCCTCTTAAGTCTTGGCTTTGCTAAGAGAAGTGACGCAGGTGGTGCTAGGATAGCTCCTTCTGAGCAAAGCATGCAGCATATGCAAATGCCCTGAGGCATGCAAGTGGCCTTTGAGAGGCTGAAAGAAGGAGCTGGGGCTAGCCTGTGCTGTGTATGCACAGGGATGGGTGAGAGAGGTGGCCCACCCTGTGTGAGTTTGCTGCCCCAGTAACAGACTTCAGGAAGCCATGCATTTCCCTTAAGGTCCCCCAGGTCTCCCAGTCAGAATTAACTGGCTCTCTTTCACCAGCGTTTTTTTCCTGCCTCAATCACAGCATTCTTCCCAGCATGCGTTGGATCAGCATTTTAGGTATCCATTTCTGCCTTCTCCAGACTGGAGCTCCCTGAGGGCAGACACAGCTTCATTTGTCACCTTCTTCCCCTTCAGTCACAGAACAGTGTACACAGAGGGAGTGCAAAGAATATTTGTTGCATTAAATCAAATCCAACAAATAGCACTCTTGCCCAGCAGCTCTGCAAATAGGGACAGATGCCTTTGCTAATCGCCCCTAGATGCATGGTTTAACACAGGTTCAATTCAGAGCTGTAAATCTATATATCCGAGCCAGAACCAGTTAGCTGTCTGGTTTGTAATAGCCAAGCACTGGCCTGCCACATGATGGGCTCAGAGGAAAGCCTCAACAAACCCCAGTGAAATGAACTGACCACTTATAGCAGCCTTGTATAGAAATGGTCAAAATATCTTTTTTCCTTCAGCTCTGGGAAGTTGAAAACACAAATCAATTTGACGAAGGCTGAGACTAGAGGCTCATTCTTCCTCAAGAAAATCTGCTTTTAATTTCTCCAGAGTTAAAGATCGTTTGCTTGTACTCATTTTGTTGTTGAAAGCAGAAACCCACTTTGAACCAGCATGAGCAAATCCTGGAATGCATTGTACTCATCCCTGAGGAAGACATTGGTCCTCATCCCTGGGGAAGGCATTGTACTTATCCCTGAGGAAGACATTGGTCCTCATCCCTGAGGAAGACATTGGTCCTCATCCCTGGGGGAGGCATTGGTCCTCATCACTAGAGACTGCATTGTTCTCATCCCTGAGGAAGACATTGGTCCTCATCCCTGGGGAAGGCATTGTACTCATCCCTGGGGAAGGCATTGGTCCTCGATCCTGGGGAAGGCATTGGTCCTCATCCCTGGGGAAGGCATTGGTCCTCATCCCTGGGGGAGGCACTGAAGGGCTTTCTGACCTCAGATGTGGCTGCCTCCAGGGCTCGGGCAGCAGCATCAGAATGTTCTCTGTATGTCACTCCATCTCTCAGCTCCGCTTGTCTCTCTGTATTGGCTTTATTCTCTGGTAGGCTCTCTCCTCATGGCAGGTGAGATGGCCTCTGGTGACCATAAGCCTATGTCCCCATGGCTTATGTACAAAGGAAGACATGCACACCCTCTTGCCCAGAACCAAACAGTAATCTCACAGAAAGACTTTGATTGGTTGTACTGGGTCACAGGGTCACTCAGACCAGACACTGAGTGCCAGGGAATGATGGAATGATTGGCCCACCCAAGGTCACCTTCCCATTTCTGAGGAAGAAAAGTGAGGCCTGTGGTTGACAACACCAGTGTGACCCCAAGGGGTGGGGTAGGATTGCTCCCTGAAAAAAGGGATGCGCACAGATCGAAGCTACATTTTCCATCTACCCAGAACCTGTTTGAAAGAGAATGAGCTTAGCCTGGGGGTCACAAGCAGAGCTGCACCAGGCCGCCTTGCACTGGCTTTGCGAGAGTTGACTGAGTGCATCTCTTCCCAATTTTGTGTGCTTGACATCAGGTTGGTAGCTTTAATCAGCCGTGGTGGGGACACAAGCTACAAATCAGGGCGTTTTTTCCCCCTGAGGAGTCAGTTGTTAAGCATTTACCAGCACACCGCTGTGTATAAGTTAATCATGTTTCCCCACCTAAATATAGATAAAATTGTGTGTGTATGAGTGTGTATGCGTGTGTGTATGTATCTGTGTGTATGTGTATACGTGTATGAGTGTGTATGTGTATGTGTATATGTGTCTGTGGTGTGTATGTGTGTATGTGGTGTGTGTGTGTGTGTGTGTATGTATATGTGTGAGTGTGTATGTGGGTGTCTGTGTGTCTATGTGTGTGTGTGATGAGTCCCTTGTGTTCCCTTCGAAGATCCACGGTCCCAGGAGAGGCTTAATTCTTCCAGATTGGTTTATTGGCTTCTGCGTTCTGAAGCCCCCATGCACATATTTAAAGAATGGCCCATTCACACCCTGACCGGTGCAAGAGGCCCTCACTATGTATTTTTTGCAGATTCATTCTCTCCATCTCCCTCCAGCCCCACCCCACATGCCAGTGACTGTGGCTAACAGGGTCTGTTACCTGGTTTCACAGTTATGGGGCCGTCTACTTCCTCTGCCCGTCCTGGGATTTGGTATTTACCTCTCAGACCTGTAGAAAATACGATTTTTTTTCTCTTTGCAATTTCTGCCGCTCATATTCTCCCGCCTTTTTGCTTCAGAACAGTGAGGGGTGTCATCCACTAGTACTGAACTGGAGCACCGCTGGCCCACAGTCCCAAGGGGAGGGGACAGCTCAGCTGCTGGTACCTGGGGAGAGTCAAGTGCATCTGCGCCCTGCGCTTTGTGAGGGCAGGTCTGGAGCTTTCTCCAGGGGGCACCTCAGCCCAAGGGCCTGTGAATCTGAAGACAAAGTCAGCCCGCACTTGTGGGTGAGCCGTGGGGTAGCAGGAGACAAACACGAATGAGTGAGGTGGCACAGAAAATGTAGCATCTCAAAGCCAGGTTAGAGGAGGGCCATTCCCTCAGAGCAGCTCTGCCCAGCTGAAATGATAGGGAACGCGGTTGCTTCTTATTCCAGGGCTTTTAAATTACTTTAGCTGACGTTGCCACGCAGCGTGTGGCTGTTTCACGTTCTTCATCTTTGTAACTGTTTTGAGGCCAGACTTGATGCCAGAGGCCCAAGGAGTACAGGGAAACCATCAGCCATCTGGACATGTTAAGACACGGAGCCATCCTGGCGACTTCCTGTGAATAATGCGGTTAAAATTGTGTTGCTGGAATATTACGAGGGATAAATACCAGGATGAGGGATCTGAAAGTGCTTAGGATGTAGTTGACACTCAGGTGTTCCATGAGTATTAATTAAGCACCTCCTATGAGCCAGGCACTGTGACCAGGGAAATTTAAAGGTGAGTGAGTCAATAGATGATATTTGAATGCAAGTCATAAACATGGTTTCCTAACCTGGGTGGGAGTGGAGGGGTCTTCCATTCTTTCTGTTTAACTCATAACACCCTGTTTGCTACTTGCTTGGTGGCTGACCTCAACCTCTCTGCTCTCTTCAAACCTCTCTTTTGTCCCATCTCTCTTTCTCAGCAGTTGACTTTGTCCCCTGTTTCCAATTCGAAATAGGTCCCATTGGAGGAGGCGGCAGAGCCATGCTCAAGAGTAGACCCTTCACCCAGACACTATCAAAAGCCTTTAAAACCTTTCCTATTCATTGGTCCAGTAAATGCACTTCCAGAAATGCAGCCTAAGAGAGTAGATGTAGGTCAGCATAGATGTATAAAAACAATTCCCAGGAGCCCTCTGACCTGACTAGTTCCAATTCTAGGCAGTGGTTAACAAAACTTGTTAATTGCAAAACTCCCTGGGGCCTTTATCTTCCTCCGTCTGGCCAGTACTCACCCCATAGTCCTGCCTGTGAGGAATGTGGACATTTATTTTTTTGCCTTTGTCCCATCTCTGTTGTCTCCACTGATAAGCTACACCCCAGACCCCTTATCCATGTGACTTCCTGAGATATAGTCTAGATTCCCACAAACCTGGGGAGAATATCTTACCTATTTGGGCAAAAACTGACCTAAGACAAAAACTAATTGCCCTCAATTCTAAGACTAAACAGCCTCTGCAGTCTATATTTTTTAATCTACAAGGTTATGGGCTAAAGTGTGTCATCTATATCCATTCAGTATTTGATGAGGAGGCAAATAAAATATATTCGAGGTGGTCTAGGGGTTTTCCTAGCTGGGCCTGTGTTATCTATGGCCAGTCAATACGACCAGGTTATCTGTACTTCCTTCCCTCCTGAAAACTTGAGAAGCTGATTTGTGAAATAAAATTGAAATTGCTTATTCTGTCAAAAGCTTTCTATGGGCTTAATACCTATTTCTGGAGAAATTTTAATAACACTTCTAGGTTTTAAAGTCAGCAGGAAACCTACAATCAGGACTGTTGTATTTCCCCAATATCAAGCATAGGGCTCACATGTAATAAGAAACTCAGTACTACTTGTTGAATGAGTAAAATTTCATGGCAACTGGTAATTGCTGGTCTATAAAAGTTCTCTTCCTTATGTTTCTACTACTGAGTAAAAATGATTTTTGTATTTGTAACAGGCTATACTCATTTCAAATGGAAATATTAATCTACAATTGCCCTTGTACACGAAGCACCAAGTTCAAGGCAGAAATAACAAAGCCGGTTAACCATATGTTTCATACCTGAACATTTTACCTAAATAGAGATTGCCCAAAGAAGTTTTGTCAGCAGTCTGAAAACTTTCTCATAAGATTCAAAAATACATATTTTATGGTCAAGATGCTGCAGAACCCTCCCAGGACTAATTCATATCTGGCCAAGAAAAATTGCATTTTCCCATTTACATTCCAAAGTCTGAACTTTCATTTTATAAATGAATTTTCCCTCCAATTCAGAAACCACTGGCTGCATTACAAATTTTAAGGCTACTATTACAGAACCATAATTTTAAAAACCCAGGGTTGTCCAAGGGCTTCAGCAGCATGCCATCTCTCCACTTTATTAAAATGAATGAACAGATGTACAATTTATCTCTACCAAGCTATCATCTAAATTCATAAGCTGTTTCTCATGTGTCTGAAATCCACGTTGATTTCCCATTTTCTTTTCCTTAGAAAAAAAATTATGGTCCTTCATTTATCACTCTGGGGACATAAGTGAGAAGTCTACTCTCCACTTCATTCACTTTAGACTAATATCCTCGGCACAATTTAAATCCCATCTCTTCAGGGCTATTCAACACGAGCAAGGCGGTGGAACAACCAACATCCAATTGGAAGACTCCTCAGCCATCTATGTAGAAGATTGACAAGCCGAGTCACATGAGCTGACACCTTAGATGCAGAAGGAGGGGGCTTTGCAACACACCTTGACTCCACTGAGTTAGACAAGACAGTCTGCTAGTCTGCTGACAGTGTCAGTAACCAAAATATGTCTTAGCTTCTATCTTTTAGAACCCTCAGATCACCCTTATTTCCCATGCACTGCCTGTTGTCTGACTGGCAGCAGGAGGCAAATAACAGATGCATCTCATGTTAATGGACATTTAGCCAAGCTCGGAAGACTCACGTGTTGATCTCATATCTACTTTAGGTCCCTGCACTGCCATTTTCCTGGCTGTGTGAGCTTAGACATATTACTTAACCTCTCTGAGAGGTTTATTTAGGAGTAAAATGGAGTTAAATGTACCTACCTTGTAATAAGGGTTAAATAAAGTAGAGCATTTCAGTGTCAAGGCCAATAATATATGGCAAGCATAGTGCCCAGCATGTGGCTCAATAAAGGGGCCATTGTGATGATGATAGCATCCCAGAGATGTATTCCTGCCCCCGTAACAGTTGGGCTGAAATTACAGAGCACTCCCTCACCCACTGTCCTCAGTCTTGAGTTTGCCGGCGTGGTTCAAGGGAAACTTAAGGAAGGCATTTTGTAGCCAGCAAATGCAATCAATGAGTGTAGGTTGGAAAGGATACAGAATGAAGCCCTCAGGTTATCTGACAAAAGTCTGCTCCCTGAAGAAGTCTATTTATGAAATTCTGCCATAACTGGGCAGTAAAACTTACCTGAGTTTCTAGGTTGGCATGGAAATCTGCTCTGCATCCATAAATGCATCTTGCGTTTAGGGCTTTAATAAGATTCTGAGTGGGTTTTTTTTTTTTCGTGGCCCCGTTGCCTGGAGAAAAACACCCTGTTAACTTCATTTGCTTGAGCTCTATGACCATCCTGTAATTTCAAACATGGCTTGTCTTTTTCCCATGTAACATTTTGATGGGGGAAAGGTAGCTTCTCCTGGTGTCTGGAAGACCAGCATAAAAATGATGGAGTCCTTTCATTTAGCAGAGACGCAGCTTCACGTGGACAGTGTCAGCAGGGCAAGCTCCCCAGAGAGCGGTGACAGAGGGAAGGAAAGAGGAAAGTCACATCAGGAGGGGCCGGCGAGATGGCTTCTCAGGAGCCATTGGAGTGCCATTTGTTAGCGTTCGCACATTAAAATATTGTTGAGGGAAGCCAGCCTTGGTGACCTGTAACAGCTCCCGGCAGAGCTCTATCTGTGTACGCTGTCAATAGCCCCCTGATTAAAGCAGCCGTGTTGCCACCAATAAGTTTGTAGGCTGTTGGGGGATATGGGGCCCCAGGCAATTCTTTCGTTTTCACTTGACCAAACCACGTGTCAGGGTCATGGACCCTAGACACCCAAAAAAGATTTAAGAGTATCATTCACCAACTGGGCAGAGTAATAAGATAAACTGTCCATATGACAAGTCTGCTTTGGGGTTTTGAAATTCCAGCAAGGAAGCAAATGCCACTGACAGCAATGTGATGGAGAGTACAGGATTTTTTAAAATAATGACCCCGTTCTGTCTCAGAAGACAGAAGCCAAGGAGGGGACGACGAGGTGGGGAAGGGGCTTCATTTGCCTGGTTCCCAGTTGTCTCTCTGTTCACACAGTTGGTTTGACTAGAAGGACCCTTTTATTTACGCCCAAAAATCCCAGTTTTGTTTGTGAGTCCTTGTATCCACAAGGCAGGGTAGAGTGATGTGCGGAGACTGGTCACATGCTAAAATCGGATGACTCTTAGCTTCAGTCCCATCTCCATCATTTGCCAGCTCTTAGATATTATATGGGTTCCTTAATTCTTTTGGCCTCAGCCTCCTCCCCTGTAAAATGGAGATGTTGATGACAGTGACCAGCAACTCTGTGCAGGACAGGTTAGCGAGGTTAGGTAACATGCCCAGATTACAGCTGGTCCACCAAGGAGCTGGTGTCAGACAAATTAGAAATTATCCTCTGGCTTCCCTGGTGGCGCAGCGGATAAGAATCTGCCTGGCAATGCAGGGGACACGGGTTTGAGCCCTGGTCCGGGAAGATCCCACGTGCCGCGGAGCAACTAAGCCTGTGTGCCACAACTACTGAGCCTGCGCTCTAGAGCCCGCGAGCCACAACTACTGAGCCCGTGTGCCACAACTACTGAGCCCGCACACCTAGAGCCCATGCTCTGCAACAAGAGAAGCCACCACAATGAGAAGCCCATGCACCACAACGAAGAGTAGCCCACGCTAAGCCCACGTGCAGCAACGAAGACCCAACGCAGCCATAAATAAATAATAAATTTTATTTTAAAAAAAGAAAGAAATTATCCTCAAGGTCAGCCATGGATGGTAAAGTTTTGTCACCTTTGAACCCACATTACTGAGCCTAAGAGAAATCCCATCACTCTTGGATGAACAAAGGCTGCACCAAGAGTAATTTTATTGGCTAAGAACCCCAGAATTGTCCCATTGTGTATGTTGGTTCAGGGTGTTGAAAAACATCCTTTCTCCTTACTCAGTGTTGAAAAGCATATCTGAGAAGTATTGCTTTGAACATGTTGATGTACCATCTTTTGACAGTCCTCACCACTCTATTAGCTAAATCAGCACAAAGCCCGAGTTAACCAGATTAGGAAAGAGTTTGTTTTAATGTTGCATGGAGTGTTTTCTTATAGGGGTTCATTTCTCTGTTGAAAGATTTTGTTTCACTTCTATTAACGATCTTTCTTACTCACAGGGAAAATGGTATCTTGCTGAGTTACTTGCTCATAGGAGGAACACATTAGCTTTCTGTAGCACTTCCTCTCTCTCTCTCTCTCTCTCCAAAAAAACTATTTCCTGTCAAAATGGGGTGCATTTGAATCAGAGGTCTGGGCCTGGTACAGTGTATGGGAGCCCAACTGCAAAGTGGATTCCACCATGAACAAGTTGATCCCCCTCCAAATTAACAGTAAAATCAGCCCGTAGCCCCAAAATGCATAATTTCAGGCTTACATAGAAAGGTAACTTAATTTTTTTTAACTTTTCATTTTTAAATTACAAACATTCAGGAAGTTGCAGAAACGGTGCCTAGAGCCTGTTGACCCCTTCATTCAGCTTCCTCAGTGGTAACATCTCCTGTCAGTGTAGAACAATAGCAAGACCAGGAGGTGGACATGGGCACGGTACCGTCAACCAGATCTGATTCAGTTTCCACCAGTGTGTGTATGTGTGTGTGTGTGTGTGTGTGTGTGTGTGTGTGTGTGTGTGTGTGTGTGTGTGTATGTGGCTCTACGCATTTGATCGCATGTAGAGATTTGTATAACCACCACCAGCATCAGGATACAGGACTCCTTCATCACTACAAAGGGCTATGCTTGGTACTCCTTAATAGTTGTACCTACCTTACCTTGCCCCGACATCTGGCCTTGTCCCCAGGCACCACCAATCTGTTCTCCACGGCTATAGTTTTGTCATTTCAAGGACGGTATATAAATGGAATCAAACAATCAGTAACTCTTTAAGACTGATTTTTTTCACTTAGCATAATGCCCTTGAGAGCCATGGAAGTAGTTGCATGTATCTGTAGTTGTTCCTTTTTATTACCTGAGTAATATTCCATGGTGTGGATGCACCGGAGATTGTTTAACCATTCACCTAGTGAGGGACATTTGGCTTGTTTCTAGTTTGGAGCTATTGCAGATAAAGCTGCTATGAACATTCATGTACAGGTTTTTGTGAGAACGTAAGTTTTTGTTTTTCTGGGATAAATGCCCAAGAGTGTGATTGCTGGGTCATATGTTAAATGCATATTAGTTTTATAAGAAACTGCCAAACAGTTTTCCAAAGGAGCTGTAGTATTTTCTCTTCCTGCCAATGATGTCTGAAAAGTCCAGTTTCCCCACATCCTCACCAGAATTTGGTGTTATCATTATTTTTAATTTTAACCTTTCTGATAGGTGTTAACCATATTTCATTAGGATTATCATTTGCATTTCCCTATGTGACTAATGGTTTTAAGCATCTTTTCATGTGCTTATTTGCCATCTTTATTCTCTTTTGTGAAATGTCTGATTGCGTCTTTTGGCCACTTCTTAAATTTTATTTATTTATTTATTTATTTATTTATTTATTTATTTTTGGCTGCGTTGGGTCTTCGTTGCTGCAGGTGGGTTTTCTGTAGTTGTGGCGAGTGGGGGCCACTCTTCGTTGAGGTGCGCGGGCTTCTCATTGCAGTGACCTTTATCGCGGAGCACGGACTCTAGGCTCGCGGGCTTCAGTAGTTGCGGCATGTGGGCTCAGTGGTTGTGGCTCACAGGCTGTAGAGTGCAGGCTCAGTAGTTGTGGTGCACTTGCTTAGTTGCTCCACGGCATGTGGAATCTTCTTGTACCAGGGCTTGAACCCGTGTCCCTGGCATTGGCAGGAAGGTTCTTAACCACTGCGCCACCAGGGAAGTCCTTTTGCCCACTTTCTAATTGGATTGTTTAGAGTTGTTTACATGGTTCATATACAAGTCCTCCTTCGGAGACATGGCTTGCAAATATTTCAATCTGTGGTTTATGTTTTTATCCTCTTAATACAGTCTTTCACTGAGAAAATGCTTTTAATTTTAGTAAAGTTCAGTTTATCATTTTTTTTTATATAGATTGTACTTTCTATGTCAACTCTGAGAACTCTTTGTCTAGCAATGGGTCCTGAAGATTTTCTCCTGTTTTTTTTTTAATTGCGGTATAGTTGATTTACAAGATTATATAAGTTCAGGTATACAACATAGTGATTCACAGTTTTTAAATGTTATACTCCATTATAGCTATTATAAAATATTGTCTGTATTCCCCATGCTGTACAATATATCCTTGTAGCTCACTTATTTTGTACATAGTAGTTTATACCTCTTAACCCCCTGTCCCTGTCTTGCCCCTCCCTGCTTCCCTCTCCCCTCTGGTAACCTCTAGTTTCTTCTTTATATCTATGAATCTGTTTCTTTTTTGTTATATTCACTAGTTTGTTTTATTTTTTAGATCCACATGTAAGTGATATCATACAGTATTTGTCTTTCTCTGTCTGACTTACTTCACATAGTATGATAATCTCTAGGTCCACCCATATTGCTGCAAATGGCATTATTTCATTCTTTTTATGGCTGAGTAGTATTCCATTGTGTATATATACCGTATCTTATTTATACATTCATCTCTTGATGGTCACTCAGGTTGCTTCCATACCTTGGCTATTGTAAGTAGTGCTGCTAGAAACATTGGGGTGCATGTATCTCTTCAAATTAGTGTTTTCTTCAAAAAGTTTTATATTTTTATGTTTTACATTTAAATCCATGGTTCATTTTGAGTTAATCTTTATATAAGGTATGAGATTGGGGTTGAGGTCCTTTATTTACCTGTGGATGTGCAGTGGTTCCAGCCCCATTTTACGGGCATCTGTGTGTGGGTTTACTTCTGGGTTCTCTATTCTGTTCCATGGATCTGTGTCTCTCCCTCCACCAGTACCGCACTGTCTTGATTACTGTAGCTGTGTAGTGAGGCTTAGCATCAAGTAGAATGAGTCTTCCCACTTTATTTTTCTTTTTCTAAAGTATTTTAGAAAACAACTTAATTTTAAATGCATTTTGAATTCAACAGCATTTTATCCCCTCCAAAATTATTTTTTTCTGTTTTAAACATAATTCATCCCACTATTTAAAAAACCTTTAAAATATCATACAAGCATATAATACACAAAGTTGCCAGGTCTCTCCACTATCCCGAGAGATGAGCACTGTTAAGGTTTTAACAGGTGTCTTTTCCCTACTTTCTATTTACAAAGATGGGATCACATTATGCATACTATGTTGCAGTTTCATCAGGATTTGTACCTTTGTCCTTATCGGTAAAATGAGAGAAATAATGCTCCTTATTTCCTTAGGCTATGGTGAGGATCAAATGATATAATATGTGTAGGGAGTTTAGCCCTATCCCCGGCACAGAGTAACCACTCAGTAAACATAGACTGTTGTTGCTGTTATTTTTATTTTTTCCCCTTTTGCTTTTGCTACCTGCTTTGGGTGGTCTTGGCCTTTCTTAGTGAGAGCAAAGGGCGGAGAAACACTCCGTAATGTTTAGCCATTCAAGGCAATTGACAGAAGGCTTAAGGAGAGTGGGTTCCTCCATCTCCCAACTAAGGTTCCTTCCAGCTGGAATGAACGAGACACGGGGTATCACACCTTCTTGGTTTACTTCCATGAGTGGTCATTTCGAGCATGTCAGCAGCATCCCAGAGGTTCCACCGCCTTTATGTGTGATTCAAGTTGAGCCCCTCATGATCTTATCCTTTGTCCCCTGCACAGCCACCCACCGCCCACACACTCTACCCGACCCCTGCTCTGAGTGGAAGCCCAGCGGGAAGATGCTCCACCCCTAGAGACCACTTGCTGAATCTTCACATGGCCTGTCTCTATTTTTATACCTTTAACCTGGGGAGAGGGCTCTACCCAGGCAACTGGGAGCATCGCCCGCAGGGTCAGCCCCGCACTCCCAGCCCCTCACACACAGCAGCTTGGTGAACTCCACCTGTGTCCTTGGCTCCTGCAATCTCGACCCTTAAAGAGTCTGTAATCTCCTCTTTATCTCAGCTCTGCCTTCACACGTGCCCCTTGCATGGCCCACTTTCTCCTGATTTCATTAACTTAACACATTTTATTTCTACTAAGTAAACCCAAGGTGTTTGCATCATCCGATACAATACATTTCCCTTCTGATCAATAATGCCAAGCAATTAGCTCCCTCATCATCTTTTTTTTAATAAATTTTTATTTAGTTCTTCATTTATTTTTGGCTGCGTTGGGTCTTCGTTGCTGCACGCGGGCTTTCTCTAGTTGCGGCGAGCGGCGGCTACTCTTGGTTGCGGTGCGCGGGCTTCTCACTGCGGTGGCTTCTCTTGTTGTGGAGCACGGGCTCTAGGCACGTGGGCTTCAGTAGTTGTGGCACATGGGCTCAGTAGTTGTGGCTCGCGGGCTGTGGAGCGCAGCCTCCGTAGTTGTGGCGCACGGGCTCAGCTGCTCCACGGCATGTGGGATCTTCCCACACTAGGCCTTGAACCTGTGTCCCCTGCGTTGGCAGGCAGATTCTTAACCACTGCGCCACCAGGGAAGTCCTGCCCCCTCATTATCTTAATGGCTCTGTATCGTGTTCTGTTTCACTGGTGTCCCACGGTTTGACCAGTCCCCTAGGGATGGACATTTTGGTGGTCCCTGGTTTTTCTTTTTGTAAATATCACAGCAGTAAAAATGCTTGAATGTGTATCTTCGTGCGCACGTATGAAGGTTTTTATAGGATAAACTCTCACAAGTGAAACGCTGGGTCCAAAAGGTATAAGTATTTATTTAAATTGCAGTTTATAGCCCCTTTTCCAGTATGATCAAAGTACTTTTCAATTACCTTCACCTTTTCCATCTCCTGAGCTACACTGGTTTCTGTACTTGCGTAGACACCTACCTGACAATGGAGGAAGACCTGCCCTGCTGTGAATGGGCTCCAGCAGATGCACAGAAGAAGAGGTTCATGGTCCAGGGAAGCACCTGACATTCGGGCACAGAACAGGGACAGAATTCTAGACCCGGAAAAGGGCCCACGTTCGTAGCAGGGACCCCAGTAAAGTGGGATTCCAAGGGCCATCAGCCCAGCACACAACATCGAGGAAGCATGCAAATGTTAGCTTTTGCTATTGATATTACCATGCTATTAATCATCATTTTGCTGCTGTTAGTCTGCAGAGCGTGGCTTTCTTCAGAAAACAGGCATTTTGTACCCAATGATTTGAGTTTTCTCAGTTCAGCCAAATCCCCATGCTACAGCCTGTTCCAGCAATTCTGGGGCTGTGAAACCCCCTCTGATGGCCTCTTCTCTAGCTGCTGGTTACATCAGAAAGAGTCAGCGCCCACCTGTCACCTTTACCTGCTAATGAGCCCCTGAACTCGCTGTCCTCAGGCGTCATGTTTTTTTCTTTTCCTCCCCTGAGGTCTGTACCACACTGCTGTGACTTCAGGCCTCCTCACTTCCTTGTGGCTTAAATTACACTAACCTTCCACCTGTTCCCTGACTGTAGAAAGAACAAGGTCGCAGGCAGGTGACAGAAGAAGCTCACCATTGTGTTTTGTTTGTGAAGCTGTCTTCCTCTTTCACTTGTGTTACTATAGCAACAACGCTAGATGTGGACTCGCTTTGGAAACACTCCCTTCCTGCAAAAGATGTGTGTGTACATGTGCATACGTGTGTGTATCTGTGTGTGTGTGTTGCATCAACTTACTTATTAGCCTCTTTGAAACCTGATGGTCCAGGGACTCTATTTCCATTCAGAAGTTGCTCTTATTGACAGAGAAGACAAAGTGATGGATTTTTCCATGTTCAAGGATAGCTAGAATGTGTATCCCCAGGAATGGCCCATTTTTTCATCCTCAACAATCTTCACAAGTTGACATGTGAAGAATGAGTATTGTCCAGAGGTGGCCGTTAGCAGGGTGCTGTTTCAGGTGCATGTCTATGGGGTGCCCTCCAGCCAAAAAGGAAGAGATTATGTTCAGGTGTCCCCTTGGCTGACCCCACCAGGGCCCAGAAAGCTACCAGCTACCATGCCTGTTATGGTCCCTGTTACAATTCCCTTGCCCTGGGCAGGCCCTCTGAGATGTGTTAAAAACACAAACTTCACATAAGGTAACTGGAGGCTAAGGACCACAGATTTTGGTTGGTTCCTTGGTTTGCAACCTCTCCTTAAATATTTGTAAAGGCAACAAAAAGATGAGTTCAGGAGACGCAAACCCATCCCTTGGAAGGACCTATGTGGGGTTAATGAAACACACATGACTCATCATCCAAACATTTAGCTTATACAAGTCTGTATACACTCGAAGTCACATGTAGCTTTTTCATACAAGGTGGCCCAAGAGTAGAACAGCCTCCCAGGGCCGTGAGAGTCTCCATAAGGACCCTTTTGGAGACTTTTAAGGGTCATTTTGATCATATCCAATTGTGTCTAATGCACTGATTTTAGAAACTGTCGTAAAAAGACTGGGCTTCCTGGTAATTATCGTAGAGGCAACGCCCAGGGCCCAGAACCCACCAGCATCTTTTCTGGGTGGGGGCAGTGGACACGGTCACCCCTCCTCCCAGGGGTCCTGGCTTAGTCACTGAATCCTCAGTTCCTCCGACTGCAGTTGCTCTAAGTAGTTAGACTGGAGGCCTCAACCATTGGGTTCTATTAATATGGAAATCTCTGTCCTCAGCTTCTTCTGGCACAGGCCCTGGGAATGCCAAAAGTGCTGGAACGAGGCTCTTGACTTACCCAGATTTTCTTATTTAAGAAAAAGCAAAACCAAGCCCTTAAGCCACCCCCATCTCCCTCTTTCTACATCTCTTTCTCCTGTCTTTATTTTCTAACTTATTTATCTCTCCTTCTTTCTCTTTCCCTCTCCAGTCTGTTTCTCTCGTCTCCCTTTCTCTGTCTCTCTCTTTTTCGCATGTGTAGCCCTGCCTTCTTTCCCGGCACTGCCCTCCCCCCACTGGCTCTCTTTCTCTCTCCACCTCTTTTTTTCTGTGTGTCTCTCTGTCAATCTCCCCACTCTCTCCTCTCTCTCCCTTCAGCTTCTCTCATTTCCCACAGGCTCTCCCATGCTACCTGGCAGTTCTCACTGCCCCACCTGTCACTAGGGAGGGAAAAATCAAGCTGGAAGAGTTCACTTTTTTACTTAGAAGTCCTTAACTCTGTGAGAGCTGCTGTTTTCCATACTCACGATACAGCCTCCTTACGGCCCTCCCCATGCGCGTGGAGCAGCCCAGATGCAGCAGCCACAGGCTGGGGTTGGACAGTGTCTGGCCTGTTACGTGTGAGTTTCATGAAAAGCCTCCTTGGCACCTGTTCAGCAGACCCGGTAAGGATTCTTGAACAGTATGTTTTCTCCTATAATTACACCTCAACAACGACCAGTTATATGGTTCCTTGATTGCAGATAAATCTGCAGTCCTAAATTTTGTGCTCCCTAGCCCTCACAGCAGGTTCCAAGGTATTTAGTGCTCTGTTATCGCACAGTGGGGGCCGAGGAAATGCAGGCCCCTCTTGCGAAGGGAATGAGAGCCACGGAAGAGTGGAGGGAGGCTTTCGCTTCGCTGCGCGTGTTTTGTGGTTGTGTTCTTAATTGGAGAGTCGAGAACACGTTATAGACTTGAGAGGTGGGGTAAGTTTGCAGGTAGGGAAGCAGGACAGGAGTGGGAGGTGGAAGGGGAGGGGATGGGACCCAGGGAAGAAGTTCACATTGAACAGGAGGGAGAAGGCCCCCTCTAGTCTCTAGGTTTCCAGGCTGGGAGTGCTGAACGTAGAGGGCACCTGTATTCTGGTCTCTCTGCCCATCAGGGTCAGGCAGCAAGGACCGAGTCACCAAAAGTTGGTAGAGCGGTCTAGAGCAGACGTCTCAGACTTGGTGCAGCCCTGAATCACCTGGAAGCTGATTCTGAAGGTCTAGCGCGGGGCCCCAGATTCTGCATTTCTAACTAGCTCGCAAGTGATACCCACGCTGGCCAAGGGACCACACTTCGAGTAGCAGGGGTTTGGAAAATTGGGAGGGGAAAATGGACCACAGACAGTAATTCTTCACTGCCAAATAAGCTTGGGTCTGAACATAGTTCTAACTGGGCCAAATGGAAAAATTCTGAGGCCCATCGAGAAAGCCCCACAGGTGACAGGGCTGCCCCTCAGAGGAGGGCCCGGGTCTCTGCTGCACCTGAGTCCACGTAGCACACACAGGCTTGAACGTGTTTATTGAAAAGTGAGAGGCAGGCAAGTGTCAGGAAGAAGGAGAAGCAAGAAAAACTACCTTTCTTCTTTTATAGAAGGGATTATCAGTGGCTAATTCAAAAATTGTAGAGCAATGAAAACTACATCAATAATTTTCATAATAATTACAGTCTTTAGTTTTACCCTTGAATGTTTTTCTGGCAATGTGCGATTCAATTACCCTGGAAAATGTTATTATGCTATTTCAGTTTTCCCATGAGACTTAAGTCTAGGACCAACTTGCTGATAAATTTGCCCTGGGGGAGCTCACGGGCTGCCATTTACAGGCAGATACTTGTTAGGGAGCCCCCGACCTGGTTTAGCTAGATTAGTGATTCTCAGCCAGGGAGGATTGTATACACACACACACACACACACACACACACACACGCACGCGCGTGCACGCGCTCCCCTGGGACATCTGGCAATGTCTGCAGGCATTTTTGATTCTTACAGCTCGGGTGCCCCTGGCATCTGGTGGGTGGAGGCTACGAATGCTGCTCAACATCCTACACAGGACCCCCCCAACGCAGCAAATCGTTATCCAGCCCAAGTGTCACGAGCTCTGCTCTTGAGAAACCCTAAGTTAGATTAAAAATGCATTTAGGAACTAAAAAGTACTATTGGTCAGGACACCTCTCTAAAAGGTACTATTGGTCAGGGCACCTCTGATTATATGTGACACCAAGTCTAAGTAGTTTTAGACAACAAGGGAAATTTATATTGTCAGAAATATTATTTAGCAAAACTAGTCTACTCTAACGACAGCAACAAAAAGCCCAAAAGAACAAAGTTTATTTCTCTGGTCACATTCCTTATAATTGATGTGCACCGTTACAAACTTCATTTCTGTATTCTTTCTGTCTGTGTTCATCGTAACAATGTGCCTATATTGCTTATTACATATCTGGCATTCATCTTGACATTTATAAATATTCTCAATCATCATGATAATCCTATAAGGGTAGGGACTATTATTTTTCTCATTGTGCTGATGAGAACATCAAGACACAGAGAGGTTAAGTGACTTGACCAAGGTCACACAGCCATTACGTTATAGAGCTTCAGGGGGTGTTAAACATGAGTAACTTTCCATCATTCATTCTTTTCAACATGAAAGATGGCCATCGGGGCACCTCTCTCCCCACACAGACTTCCGGTGTGACTCCACCCTGGGATCAGAGCCCAGAAGGGACAGAGAATGATTTTTCTAATCCTTCCCCTCTCACTGGGTCTGATTCCCAAGGGAATAATTCTCAACCATCTTTTCTACCTGTGGGACTCAGATGTTCTCAGAAGCACCACAAGCCACTTCTGGGAAGAAATATGCAGAGGTGCCGATGGGAATTACAGTTGGTCCCATGGGGTCTATTTGAAACAGGAATCAATGGTGCAGACACAGACAATAGATTTAGAGCAGTTTCTTCTGACAACGACATTTGGGATTTAAATATAAATTAGAAGCTGTAAGTCAATTCCATGTGTGAATTTTTACAAATCCCTTGTAATGAAAGCAGAAGGTTTCTCGTGTCCTTATTTGTACTGGGGCATTAGCATCAGGAGCCTGACCAAGTGTGTCGATTTTCCTACCGCTCAGGAGATTAAAGATGTATTTTCTCTAGTTAGAAACAGCTGCAAGGGGCACGTACAGAGCAGGGCTTGTTCTCCGTGAGCTCCGGGGTGTCCGTCTTATTTCTGCATTAAGCTGAGCAATACCGCATGCAAATAGGGGAAAGGAGGCTACTTGAAGTGGGTTAGTCAAAGGAGATACGGTGCCCATAGATCCCCCTTCTTCCCAACCCCTCCTGCCATTCAAAGAGGGAAGCTTCATTCTCAAATATTGCCTTCCCTCACACGGGAGGGGGCAGTGAGCTCTGAGAAGCCAGCAAACAGTACATGGCCTCATGTGTTTAAAAGGTGCCACCCAAGCGCTCTCTGCATATTGGTGAATGACTTAGATCTCCACCGCATTACACACAGAGTCACCGTGTGACCCGGCAATTCCACTCCTAGGTATCTGCCCAAGGGAATGAAAACATACGTCCATATAAAAATGTGTCCATGAATGTTCAGAGCAGCATATTCACAATAGCCAAAAAGTGGAAACAGCCCACATGTTGATCAGTGGCAGAATGGTTAGATAAAATGTGGTCCATCCGTGCTGTGGAATATTATTCAGCCAGTAAAAGGAACAAAGTGCCAACACAGGTTACAACAGGGATGAACCTTGAAAGCAGTATGCTAATTGAAAGAAGCTAGACACAGAAGACCACATATTGTGTCATTCCATTTCTATGAAATTTCCAGAATGGTAAATCCATAGAGACAGAAGGTAGGTTAGTGATTGTCAGGGGCTGGGGTTGGGGTTGGGGGACGGTGAGGAATAGGATGACTGCTTAATGGGTACAGGATTTCTGTTTGAGGTGATGAAAAAGATGACCTCCAGGAGATAGCCCTGTGATTTCATTGGCAAATGTATTCCGTTGGTCCGTTAGCAACTCCTATAGACTCCCAGAGCAGAGAACTGTAAGAAATCTCAAGGGTCCCACCAGTGGCATCCTTTGGCACTCCCAGCACCGGCTAGGACCCACACAAGCTAGAATAGGTCACAATGATCTTTTTAAAGTCCGATCCTAACACTAGGAGGGGGCCTTCGGAGTCATTTCAAGCAGCTGTTCTCACCTCCTGGCCATTCATCAGAACCATCTGGGGGAGTTTTCAGAAATGCAAATGCCTAGGCCCTACCCAAAGAGAATCTCTGAATGTGGGACCTCAGATCATGAGTAGTTTTCAGGTGATTCTAATGTGCAGTCAGTGTTAAGAACTCCTGCTCTAGCCTGATACCCTACACCTCAGATAAGCAAACCTGGACTCAGAGAAGTTACAGAATTTACCCGTGAGTTAGAGGTAGATCAGAACTTGCCCCATTTCACTGAATTTTCCACACCTGTAAATTTGCAGAATTGCATAAACCAAATTCTAAGTCTTTAGAGCAGACCATGCTATTGTTCCTAAAGAAAAGTCGTTCTTCATCCAGATTCAGATATTTGTGTTGAATGCATATCCCTGCAGAAGATCTCTTTGCTTCTCAAAATTAAACTATTTTTCAGTTATCTCATCAAATGTACAAATGTGTTTTGCCTTTTCTTTCATTTTTTTAAAAAGAGAAACTCAAGCAAAGGAGAGATATTAATGTCAGATGAAATAAAGTTTCCACACCGGGCATGTGGAGAAAAAACAATGCAGGCATATTTGCTCCTTGGTTTTTATTTTTCTCTCACCATCACATGTAATATTTATTTCATCAGTTCCCTAAGGCAGTGATTTTCAAACGTCATTTCAGCAGCAAAACTTTTTTTTTGCAAGCAAAATCTTAGACAAGAACTCTAATATACAAAACAGATAAAATATATCTAGCAGATTCCTCAGGCAGTTTCAGTCTTTCTTGTTTAAAGGAAAATACGTGATACATTCGTGGGACTCCTGCACCATCTCTCAAACACTCTTTGTTCCAAGGAACATAGTTTGAGAACCATTGCCCAGCTGTATTATTTTTCTGCCAGTCTTCAGTGGCTGTGTGTTCTCATTTTGTTTTGAGGACAAAAAGATATGTTTTAGTATTTGAGTCTTTTCTTCCTGAAAACTCACTTCTTAGCTGCAATATGCATCTGTAATTGGTAAATTCGAGGAGCTTCGGTAGGCGAGGTCACGTGGAGGAAGAATTGCATAAACAAATTTGTTGGACCGTCGGGCCCCCAGCAAGCCAGAACCTGGCTGGGCATCTTCCTCCAAAGTCGGGTACCCAGCACCTCCTCTGTGTCTGCAGCAACCATGGAAACTTCTCCTAGGAAATGAATCAATACAGAAGAGAGTGCACTGAGTGGGGAGGGGAGGATAATTCCTGCCGGAGCATGAAGTGAATATTGCTTCCCTCTCTTGCCTGTTGGCTCATCCCCTGGCACCTGTACAGCTGGGAGGCTGCGTGACACTTGGTTTTTCCTCTCGTTGGAACAGGACCCCAGACGCAGCCCTCCAGGCACGTAGCTCTCCTCCCGGCCCGGGGTTCCCTGGGGTAGGGGGTTGGGGGTCACATCCACTAGGAGACGTGTGCCTCGGCTCTCCTGGACCAAGAACCACACTGCCTGGCGTGCCAGCAACTCTGGAGAGTCCTCCCCACTCAGGAACCTGTTTCTTTGTCATCGAGCTGCTATTCCTTATTATCATTGAACTATTTCCGCATTCAGCTTTTCTGTTTCCTCACCTGTTTAGTAACAGTGTGTGGCATACTGAATGTAAATGTTTAGTAACATTTAACTGAGCAGACTCTCGTAACCCATGGAGAAGTCTAATAGGCCAGTCTCTAACTGTTCTTTACCGCGGCTGCAAGGGACTCTCTCTCCCCACAATAGAAATAACATGCAAATACTTTTAGTAAAGCATCCGGCACAAAAGAAAAACACAATAATTGTCAGTAGAAGAAATTAATGTTAGTTGGATCAGGAGAGGACTTTGATTCTGTTTTCTTAAAAAGAGTTTTTAACTTTGAGCGACAAGCAATGAAATATTTACAGATTCAGTGATATGTCTGGGATTTGCTCCAAACAAGACAGGAATGGGGAGAAGTGGGCGTGTAGATGAAGCACAATGGGGGCATAAGTTGAAAATCTCTGAAGCCTGATGATAGCACATGGGGTTCATTACTTCATTCTGTCTGCTTTTATAGCTGTTTGAAAATTTCCATAGCAAGGTGTAAAAGAGAAAAAGAAAAAATATTTGAGGAAACATCTGTGAAACCCAAATCTTCATCAAAAGGACCACATTTACGTCCTGAGAGTGATAGACATCCATCCACCACAGCTGTTTTCCCAGGGCTCCATTAGTTGCAAGGAGTAGAAACCCACGTGAGACGGCTGGAGAGGAGATGGGGTTGCTGAGAGGCACGGGAGCACCCCACACAAGAAGCACAGGGAGCCTCAGGGGAACAGGAGCAGGACTGGGAAACTAGTCAGAGATCCAGGATGCTTCCTCATCTGTCTGTCTCTGAGTGCCCCCAAGATCTCTTGGTTTTTCTTTCAGTGTGTCCATTCTTTTGCTTCTCTATGCATCTATTCGTTCATGTCCAAATGACAAAAAATGGCCACTCCATTTCTCATCTACTCAGAAACTTAGGATTTAAGGACCCTTTGCTCTCTGATTATATAGCCTCTATTTCTCTGAGTTCATATGCTTAGAGAAATCATCTGATCGTTCATGAAGCGGCCAATAGATTGGTGACTTGTGAGTCCAGTGCCACTTCTGGGTCCAGTCAGCTCTGGCAACGAAAGCTGGGATCGTGTGATACAAATGGCCCTCTAGTAACACTCTTTTCAGCAGGAGCTGGGGAAGGTATAGTTTCCTCAGATGTTTTATGGATACAGGCACCCTGAACTAAATCTACTCAGAAACTTAAAGAATCTTCAGAAAAGGAAGACTGCCATCCACCATTAGAATGTTATCATCTCTGGCATGTGATGTACAATTTAGTTCACTTTCCTTTTTCTCAGTGAGAATAGAGAAGAAGTGGTCATTCTTCTTATCGTGAGACCCTCCAACACATGTACACTGTCATCTTCTCCCCTCAGGTTGTATTCTCTAGACAAAAATGATCCCAAAGTTGAATGTCTAATTATAGCGCTCTCGCTTTATGAAAGAGGTGGTGTTGGGCATTTTCGGAAACAGAGACAAGACCCATCTCACAGCTGATAGGGGCACGCCCCAGGCTGCCTCCACTTGAGAGGGCGGGGAAGTCTCTGCTCACAGTTGCCGGGAAGCCCAGCTCTAGCATCTGCTTTACGTCTTCTCTCTGTGAACTGTCTCCCATGGGCGTTGAAAACCAAAGGGCTGACACCACTCCTCATTTTCAAAGAGAAAACGATATTTAGAGAAGAGAGAATGTTGACTAGATGGGAAATGAGTAAAAGGCGCTCACCAATGTCTGGGGCCATTATGGGCTGTTGGGTTCCTGAATGGTCCCCTCCCATCTTGGTGTTTCTTCGGGGCCTGTCCATGCACATCCTACTGGGACGTGGCTAGGGAGGGACTCAGTAGGCACAGTTGTCTTGAGGGCTGGCTGATGAGCAGACCGTGGTTCTCAGCCAAGCAACCTAGAGTCCCTTGTGGGGCTCTGCTGTTCATCACTCCTTAGACATAAAGCCTTCTTTAAAATACTGAATAAACTCTATACTTAACTAAATTTGTTATTTAAATATTATCTATGTTATATTATGTGCACTTTATATATATAATTACATTTTATATTTTTATATTATATGTATTTTAAATATTTTACATTATATTACATATATATAAAGTACACATAAACATTAACTGTAAGCTGAATTAAAATGTCCTCCTATGTTTTCTTCTAAAACATTGATTGTTTTACCTTTCACAATTTCTGTATGGTGTGAGGTAGGGAATCAAGATTCTTTGTTTTTTCCACATGGCTAGCCAATGGCCCCAGCACCATTTATTAAAATGACCATTAGCTGTAAACTAAATCATGTCCAAACATAGATGCAGCCTGGGATGAATGACAATGGAGAAATGGTAGAAAACGAATTGTGTGAGCAAAGCATATAAAGAAAATGGGGTGACCAGGAGGGAATGTGTCAGTCTGCTGAGCTGTAAACCCATGAGGGGAGAGAATAGTGTCCCTCTCATTTACTGCTGTACTTCTTGTGCCTGGCAGACCCCCTGACATGCAATAGACATTTAATGACTATTTATTTAAATGAGGTGTTGCATCTTTCTACCCCAGGATGACTCCTAATCATAGATAGAAGGAAACCAGATATCTGATGCAGCTATTCCTTCTAAATGTGGGTGTGATAAGTTAACATCATTTGTCTTGGTGATAAAGATCAAGACAAGGATAGGCAAGTTTGTGAGTGTCAGGTATACACGACTGAAGAGCAAAGAGCTTCTTCCACACCCACCGAGGGAAATAAGCTATCTACACAAGACAACCACATTGGAAGGCAGACTGTGATAAGAACAGAAAGAGTCACAGGGGTTTGAGCCATATTCTCCAATTTATTAGTAAGAATTTCATATGATACAGAATGAAATCGATCATCATCACCATTGCTAACAAATACTGATTCCTTACTCTATGCCAGGATCCTTAAATGTATGATCTTATTTATAGCAATCACAGTTTCTACCCATTAGGCTATCAGCAAGAAATTAGATTTTCCCAACAAGCTGCATCGTTTATGTAAATACAGACTCATAAAAGTGCTTGCAAGTTCAATTTCTGATGATGTCTCCCTCACCCTTTTATCCTCACAAATAGAAACTGAAGTGTGTAAAACTTTCCGGGACCTTATCTTTTAATTTTTTCAAAGCCAGGGCCCAGATGACTATATCCCAGCTTTTCAAGTTCAACATCAGTTCTCCATGAAACCCCAGGGTTGGCAGCTCATGAACCTGGACTCCAGCGATCAAGCAGGCAGGCTTTCATGTGTCCTGTCCCTTAAAGTCATCAGCTGTCGCTTCTCCCCCACCTGTGGCTTTCTAGCCTGCTGATCGTTATTTCCGTCTTCCAGGTTAACCTTAAGGACCAACTCTTTGCTCTATGAGGAACAGTGTTCATTCTCAGTGTAAATTAACATGCAAGTCCCTCTTCCCCTGGTGATGGATAACCCTTGTGGCAAGTCCAAGTAGTCTCTTCCTAAATGTCCATCACAAAATTCACCTCACCTTGGCAAAGAAAAGAAAATGAAGTAACTGAGTTCTGAATTGAGAGGAGAGAGCTAATGAAACTCAGTATGTCCCAAGCCAGTCGCCCATACTGATTGTGTAAAAACACGTTTTGCATCTCGTATTTGATTTGCTGCACAGTTTAACAGAAAAGTAACTTTATTTTTTTTCCAATTAAATGAAGTAATGTTACAATCCGTAATTCCTCCTGCTCTAGTATCGTAAGTTAATGTCTGTCTATTGTTTTTAAATCACAGAGTGAGCATTGCTATAGAAATATAAAACGGTACTGTTTCATTTTAATCTACTTAATTTTCCATTCTTGAATTACATAGTGGGGTTAAACATTGAATAGAATTAATAGAATGAGTATTTAATTAAGCAATAATGAGTTTCTAAATGGATGCTCAAGGAAACTGGTTTTATAGTTTATGCAAGAATCAGATAATGGTCTTAACAAAGACTATAATAATTGTGTTGAATGTTTTCTATATTTAAAGATTTTTTTCTGAATTCTCCCAGGAGTAGATTTAAACATAATCCAGTTCCTTGATTAGACTTCACTTGGCTCTCAAGACAAATTCTAAATGCCTTTCCCTGGCCCACAAGGCTCTGCATAATCTGACTCAATTCTCCTCTGGAGTCCAATAGCAAACAGTTCTCCCCGAGTTCTCCTTTGCTCTCCAGCCACACCCACCTCCCCTCTGGTCCACAAATGCCCTGTGCTTCCTTCACTGCTGGCCTTTGCACCTGCTGTTCCAGATGCCAGGAAGGCTCTCTCCCCTTTCATCTCATTAACTCCTCTTCTTTCAGTTCTCAGGGAATTCTTCCCTAATGACCCTCCCTAGACTGGGTCAGGCACCACCCCCTCTCACCACTCGCCTCAAGCTTCAGGCTTTCCAAGAACTGTTATTTCTTCCCCAACACTTCACATATTTTTATAATTAAACTTATGCCATGTCTGTTGTCTTGTTTACTAGTGTATCCCTAGAATTTATTTTTTTATTTTTCTATTTTTTAGAATTTAATACTATATCATGTGTGGTACACAGAAGCCGCTTGACGAATATTTGTTGGCTGGCTGGCTGGAATATGGATGGATGGGTGGATGGGTGGATGGATGGATGGATGCATGGATGGAGGATGGATGGAGGATGGATAAGTGGATGGAAGGATGGATGGATGGATGAACAGAGGATAAATAAATGGATGGATGGGTGATGGATGGTAGGTAAATGTAGCTGTGGACACATTACTACATCTAAGGCTATATTAGGGTTGTAATGCATGCCGTGAGAATTTCTAAAACATCACCTTCCCGTTCCACTTGGACTCATTTGCCCAGGCACTGAAAAGGTATTCTGCACCAGCCTCTTGGTGGATGTCATGAAAAGGTGTCATGGGAGAAACTGCACAGGCTTTTCTCACCTATACATGGCCTAAATATTAATTTTACAAATTCATCCATCCATCCAGAAGATCTTCATGTGTCCAGCACTGTGCTGTGTACTGGGGACCAGGCACTATAAGCGCATGCCTGAACTCCTAAAATCAGCAAAAAAAAAAAAAAAAAAAAAATGAATTTTTTAGGATCTAAGAAAATTTTAATTTTTTTCCTCACTTCAGGGGGAAAAAAAATGAAATTTTTAAAGCCTATGAAAATCAAGTGTGGTAGGAGGGACCAACAAACGTAACGTACCCAGTGTCTTCGAAAGTCATAAGGCATCCCTGCTGGAGATGTTCTGGAGAACAAGAGAGGTCAACCCATCCCTCCTGCCCTGGACCATCCAAGCAAGTGGCAGAATCAGGCATCCGTCACCATGCCAGTCTCTCTTAGTCTCACTCCTGTATAGCTTCATCCCTTCACATTTCCTCTCAGCCCTCACCTTTGATGCCAGGCCCCATTTCCTATTTTAAGACCATTCATTCACTCAACAGACACCTACTGTGTCCCTTCTATGCACCCAGCATCATGCAAGGGGTGGAAAGAAAGCCCTGAACAAGACAGACACACGTGGAGCCTCCAGCCTCCTCAAATCGTGATCTGTTCTTAGAGTGTCTTCTTCTCAGCAATGTGACATTCACCTGCCTTGACAAAGTAACTCCTCACCTGTGGACTGGATGTAATGGCATTCGCACCTGACTGGTGGTTTCCAGCATACTCTAGTCTTAGCACTCCCAAACCCACTGAATTGTCTGCCTGTTGTCCCAAGGTACAGGTGTCAGAACAGCCAGAGGGACAGGTTATGAGCTGAGGTCTGCTGTGATCAGGAGGGACAGAGAATCAGTCCTCTGGCTCTGGACCACAGCAGGGGGTGGAGGACTGGCCTAAGCAATGAGACTGTTGAGTGGGCTTGAGTAATAGAACGTGTGGAAAGCAGACGTTACTGGAGTCCAGGAGATTTGTATCTGACCTTTGGTTCACTCAAGGACTTTGGACAAACTTCTTCCTTCCTTCTCTCTCTGCCTGTTTCTTTATCTGCCACCTGTAGGATTGGATAGCACGTGTGTCCCACTCCTGGACACATGGCAGACAGCAGTAGTTGATCACAGCTCTCCTTCCTACCAATCCCACATGCACTGCAGGCCCCTCAGCATGGGACCCAGGCAGCCTTGCAATGCACAAGGGCAGGCTCTCACATCCTTACTTTGGCCGTTCTTGACCTTGAACTCTCATGCTCCTCTATCCAAACTACATATTAGAATTATCTGGGCAGGTCAACAAAACACTGAAACCCACGCCTTACCCCAGACCAACTGAACTGGAATAGGGTTATTTTTTTAAAAAAACAGTGTTTTTAAAAAGCCCTCCAGGAGATTCTAACAGGGCTGGGAACCACCAGTCTAGATTTCAAGCTCAGGAATTCCATAATTTTTGTGATAAGGGGGGAAAGATAGAAGTTAGGCCTAACTTAAACAAGAATCAGAGGAATCAGGTCAAAATAACTGTCTCGTGGAGCTGTTTCTATGTGACAGTACCCTCCACTTCCCCTCACTCCAGCTCCTTTCCATCCAGTGTGCGTGTTCCAGGAATTTCCCAGCACCGCTTGTAGGGAAGGGAAACAGCTCACCCAGGTTTGCTGAGTTGTGACAGACAAATTAGTTCCCGTCCCCATCCCACTCCCCCAAGGCATCAAGATTATGGCTTGTGATTAATGATTTGCAAGTCAATTAATTAATCAGCCACCGCTTTTGAAACCTCATTTCTCAAATTACTTGTCTTTGAACAGAAGGGCTTTCTGACATCCTCTTATTGTCTCTAGATTCTCTTTCCTACTAATTGAAATTCCAGGATATTTCTTCTTCTTGTTGTCAGCTTATTGGTATTAATTGTATATAAAATATTTGCAAACAGATTACTATTCACCAGTAGTGTATCAGAGGTAAGCACCAAAACAATACTTTATGCTTCCAGCTCAAAGGAATGTGCTAATGATGGCTCGTGAAATTCTCTACCTGAAAGCTGATTTTTCATTTATTGATTTATTTTTCACCACACCTACTTGCAACAAATATTTGAGATGTGTTACAATAAAAACACAGGTACAACAAAGCTCCAAACGATTTATATGTTTCCTTAGAAAATATGTTTCCTTCCTTTTAAAGTCATGCTAGGTGTGGGCAAGGGGTGGGAGGGATGAAATTGGCTTCCTTCACTAAGGAAGAGGCTACAATTGAGCAGAGGCTCTGGAGTCAAACACTGGGGTTCCAATCCCCGTCCCTCCATATATGAGCGATGGCGGTGTGATTATCTGGTTACCTTGTCGTTCAGGGTGGGTGAGGCTGTAATAGGGGCGGGGCGGGTGCACAGCCGTTACCACGCAACCGTTACCGCGAGACCTCAAGCACAGGAGGGTTAGCAAGAGTCACTTAGTGTGCCGGTTAGAGGTCGCTCTGCCAGCGGTCCGCCCGGGGTGGTCCTCACGGCAAGAGGTAAGAGGTGGACGGCGGCCTTCTCCCTGGGTCCCTCCGGGCCGTCCCCGGCCTCAGGCGGCGGGTGAGCTGGGGGACCCCAGGACAGGCTGGGGGCTGTGTCCCGCAGAGCTCCAGAGCCCTTGCCATGGCCGCCCACTGGCCAGGCCTAGGCCTTGAGGCCGCGGGAACCTTTCTCCCATCCCCTCCTCCGCTACCTAATGGCGGCGGCGGTCTCCCTGGGTCCCTGGGACCCGGCCCTCTCTGCCACAACCTTTGGGTGGCCTGAGGCACCTGAGGGCCGGCTGGGTCGTGGGCGCCTGGCTCCCTCAGTGATGACGGCTGGGCAGGGTCTGGGGACCTGGCCCCAAGGGCGCTGCCAGCCGGGCCTGGGCAGTGGCGGGAGGACCCAGCCTGGGTGCTGGACGAACGCTCCCGGGCAGGGTAACTGGACCCCGCAGGGACCCCCTCCTCTCAGCCAGGGCCTGGACCTCAGAGGGCGAAAGTTGAGCCTTGGGACCTTGCTCTTTCTTGTCAGAACAGAGAGTAACATTTGTTTTGGTGGAGGTTTACAGGAACACCGTGACCTGACGGTGACCTGACCTCAGGAACGAAGGATCCGACACCAAGAAGTCTGCAACAGCTAACCATGGCCCTCCCTCACCTTTCCTGTAAAAGGGCTTCGCTGAAAGCTTTCAGCGACCTCAGGGTTTTTAAGGCATGAGCCATACATCTCCTTGCCTGGCCCTGCAGTAAACCTTTCTCTGCTCCAGACTCTGACGTTTTGGCATTGTTTGGCCTCACTGTGCGTTGGGCACACAGATTTGCATTCAGTAACAAGGCTACAAGAACAAATGCAAACAAAAATGCATAAAGGCTCAAACTCAATACAAGTTTGTTTCTCATTCAACAACAGTTCAGGACGGTCTCCCACCCACCTCCATGTGGTGACTCAGGGACCCAAGCTCCTTCCCTCTTGTGGCTCCACCTTCCCCTTGGGTCTCCTGGTTGTCTGCATCCAGGTAGATAGAAGGAAAGGGGTCCAGAGAAGAGGCACAGCTGTTCTCTTAACCCTCAGCCCAGGTGAACCCAGGCCAGCCCTGGCAAACATCACTTCTGCCCACATCCTGTAGGAGGGAATTCAGCCTCATGGCCCCGCATAAGGCTGAGAGAACCTGAAGCATATCATCTGTTGGCACACACAGCATCGTGATCTTCCTCTGTTAGTCTTTATTATTTAATGAGATGGTATGGGTAATGTGCCCAATACCAGGCATATGGTAAGAGTGCCATCAATGGTCTTCACTGTGGTTTTTTTTTTTTTTTTTTCCAAAATAGTGACAGTAACGGTCTGCTTTGTTTGCAGTTTCAAGCCACAGTCGAGGAAGGAGCCGTGGGAGTTATTGTCAACTTGACAGTTGAGGACAAGGACGATCCTACCACAGGCGCGTGGAGGGCCGCCTACACCATCATCAACGGGAACCCTGGGCAGAGCTTCGAGATCCACACCAACCCGCAAAGCAACGAGGGGATGCTCTCCGTCGTCAAAGTAAGGGTGCTTCCAACTGCTCCTCCCTCCTCGCCTGAGCACCCAGGGCCCCAGGTCGAGGATAAACCAGCTGCTGTCTCCTCCTCCTGGAATTAAAATGGGAAAAGGCTTCAGCTTAGGGGTGTGCTTGTACCCTCATGGCTATAAAACCAAGTTGTTCTACAGGTTCTGGAAAACCTAAACTTCTGTGTAACCTTAAAAAAAAAAAAACTTAATTTTTAAGTGAGATTCTTCATATGCTTGATAATGAATTATCAAAGATATGCAAAAATGGGACCTGTGAAGGTTTTCTAAAGATCCATGGTCAGATTGTGCATTATTACAGTTCTTTTTATTTTTTATTTTTTAAAGATCAAATTTATAGAGAGAATGTTTTTTTGCTTATCTCTCAAATTTTATTTATTTATTTATTTTTGGCTGTGTTGGGTCTTCGTTTCTGTGCGAGGGCTCTCTCCAGTTGTGGCAAGTGGGGGCCACTCTTCATTGCGGTGTGCGGGCCTCTCACTATCGCGGCCTCTCTTGTCGCGGAGCACAGGCTCCAGACGCGCAGGCTCAGTAATTGTGGCTCACGGGCCCAGCTGCTCCGCGGCATGTGGGATCTTCTGGGACCAGGGCTCGAACCTGTGTCCCCTGCATTGGCAGGCGGATTCTTAACCACTGCGCCACCAGGGAAGCCCCTACAGTTCTTCTTAATCTGTCAAACACAGCAGATAATTACACACACGGGACGCTTCTCTGTGTGAAACCGCCTGTGAGCACTGCTGCCCAGCAAGCTGACCTCTCTCTGCTACAGGGGGACCGAGAAGGAAAGTGACAATGATGTAACGGGAGGGCTCAGAAATATGGGAGGGAGGGGGGTGGCAGCAGAGCACGCGAGGCTGGTGGTCCCCATGTCCTGGAGGAAGGGATCTAGGAGGTTCTGGGAGAGCTGCTGCCAGACCAGAACGTCCATCGGAACACAACTTCTTTTCTGGTGCGTGCAGCAATTTGCCTGAAAAGCAGGGAGCAATCGTGTTTATGGTAATCGTATTCGTGGACCAAGCAGGAACGTTGTTATCTACTCCCTGTGCACCCTCGGCCAAGATGCTTAATTGTTTTCTGTGCCTCAGTTTCCTCATCTGTAAAATGAGGATGATGGTACAACCCACCGCTCCAGGTTGTTGTGAGGAGCTCACAAGCTAATATGTGACTGGCACGTGGTGCCTGTGTTCGTTTCCTGGGGCTGCTGTAACAAATGACCACAGACGCAGGGGCTTCAAACAACGCAAATTTAGTCTCTTAACAGTTCTGGAGGCCAGAAGTCCAAAATCAGTTTCACAGGGCTACAGTCGGTGGGGCTGGTTCCTTCCGGAGGCTCTGGGGGAGAATTGATTTCCTCGTCTTTTCCAGCTTCTGGAGGTTGCCTGCATTCCTTGGCTCATGGCCCTTTCCTGTATCTTCAAAGCAGCAACCCAGCATCTTCTTATCTCTCTCTGACTTTGACCCTCTGCTTCCATTGTCACATCTACTTCTTCCTTTGACTTTCCTGCCTCCCTCTTTTTTTTTTTTTTTTTTTTGTGCAGTGTTCTTTAATTTTATTTATTTATTTATTTATGGCTGCATTGGGTCTTCGTTGCTGCATGCGGGCTTTCTCTAGTTGCAGTGAGCAGGGGCTACTCTTCGTTGCGGTGCACGGGTTTCTCATTGCAGTGGCTTCTCTTGCTGTGGAGCACGGGCTCTAGGTGCATGGGCTTCAGTAGTTGTGGCTTGCGGGCTCTAGGCACGCGGGCTCAGTAGCTGTGGCTCACAGGCTTAGTTGCTCCGCGGCATGTGGGATCTTCCCAGACCAGGGCTCGAACCCATGTTCCCTGCACTGGCAGGAGGATTCTTAACCACTGTGCCACCAGGGAAGCCCACCTGCCTCCCTCTTTTAAGGACCTTTGTGGTTCCATTGGGCCCACCTGGATAATCCAGGATCTTCTACCCAGCTCAAGGTCCTTAGCTTAATCACATCTGCAAAGTCCCTTTTGCCATGTAAGGTAACACGTTCCAGGGATTTGAACATGGACATATTGGGGGGTGGGGTCATTATTCAGCCTAGCTGCAGGGCCATATAAACGTTTGCACCAACAAAGTTCCACAACATCCCTGGGGGCAGAACCCGGAGCCACTGAGAATGGCAGATCTCAGAGAAGTTTCCGGCTTTCTCCAGAGGATGAGGGGTCTAGGTTTCTCCCAGGCCCTGTCCTTTTCAGAACCTCGTCTGAACTGAGCCCCAAACGTCTCCCTGAAAAGAGCAGCCTCTGGGTCTTCCCAATTCTTCTTCCCTTGCCAGGACTCCCGGGAGATCCTGGCACTGCCCTCCTACATTCAGTGCTATAGTTTCAAAGCTGTGAAAGTCGTAAAAAAATAAAACATAGCCACTGGCTGTTCTCTGAGGCTAGCCCTGTATCTATGAAAGGCATCAGGCAATTTTCCAAACCTGCAGCTGGAAGACAAAGCTTGGGTAAATATACATCCCCACCATAAACCCTGCAGGAGCACCATTCTCCCGGCCTGTGTTTGCTACAGCTTGAGGAAAATAAAATACAAGCAAAGCTAGACTGGAAAAGAGTATTCTCCTCTCCCCACACTCCCCCTTTGGCCCACAATGCTGTGAGTCTTAAACGTTAGCATATAGAAGAGTCACCTGGAATGCTAGCTGAAATGCAGGTTCTTGGGCCTGCCCCACACCTGCAGGGTCAGAACAGGAGGGAGAGTTGCCCCAGGAGAGCACAGCCTTGTGGACGAGCACTGCCGTAGGACAAGGAATTTCCACCTGCAGTTCCTCGGGAGGAGGTGCCCACAGAGCCTGGGGCCCTCCCTGGGTCTCCATTTTACTAGCAAGTGGACTCCCTTTGCTTCAGAATTGGGATGGGGGCATCCCCCCTTTGGCTGCCTGCCACATGAATTTGTATAAAGGGCCTTGAGCTTTCTCTGCTTCTCAGTGCACCTGAGTTAAAGCCCCAGGATAGCCTTCTGGAGGCTGGCCTGACCATGCTCCCTGGGCTCTCCACCTTGCTAGCAACCCAGTGCATTAGCTAGGAATGCTTTCAGTTGTACGTAACCAGATGCCAGGCTGATAGTGGCTTAAATAGTCCGGAGAATTTCATGATCTTCATAACTAGATGAAGGTAGGCCAATCTAGGATTGGCTGGCAGCTCAACGTGTCAGAGAGCCAGCAGGTGGCACCACAGATGTTTCTGATGTTTTCCTCATGGACATAAAATGGCTGTCACAGCCCCGGGCATCACGTCTTCCTACTGCTGTGTTCCAAGGCAGGAAGCAAGGAGGCAGCCAGGCAAGTGAGAGAGAGTATATGTGCCCTCATGGGCCCCTCTCTTCTCATTAGGGGAAAAAATGTCTTTTCCACGGGTCCTCCAGACAATTTCCAATGATGTGTCACTGACCGGATGACACATGCCCACCCTCAGCTGCAAGGAAGGCTGGGAAGTCTGAATCTTTCCTCTGAGGCGTCTGCAGTGAGGGGTGGGTGGACATGGCCATGCTGCAGCCCAACCACAAGCAGCTCCGCCCTACACAGTTAGCAGTCGGCATACGGGAGAACAAGAAGAGGTCTCAGGACTGTGTGGTTTCTGCGGGAGTCCTTCCTCCTACAGGACCAAATCCTAACAGTTCTGCCAGATGAGTAGCCGTGTCCTATTCCAAACTGTCCAAGAGTTACCCTTTCAGCTGAATATAATCCACCCTGCATTTTAAGTCTGTTCTCTCTTTTGTCCTCAGAGGAGAAGGAAGCATTGAGAAAGCAGGCATCCTTGATCCCCAAACCTGTCACAGGCTGAAAACTCACTGTCGGATCACTTCCAAAGCCTCCCTCTTCTGGAGAACAAACCCCAGATTCTTTACCCTTCCCATGAGAGCCAGCTTTTCCAGCCTTGAAATCCTCCAGAACAATGGTCCACACCCTCTTTTGACACTTGATGAAATATTAATCAAATTACATCTCTGTACCTTTATTGGAAGTGTTTTCAATTTCCTCCCATCCCTGACACAGAGACCCCACACCAGACAAATCACATTAATAAGGTTATATGCCCGAGACAACGGAGGGCTTCTTAATGCAGCATGACCCAGGGCAGGCCTCGGAAGGGGTGGGAGCAGAGACCCACGTTTCATCAGCTTCTGGTAGACTGGCCCTGGGCATCGCCCCACTGGTGTCATTACACCCAGCTTTGTGCAAACGGAAGTAAGCACTGCAGAGGTCCTCCTCTCCGGAAAAGGCTGGACTCTCTCTCTCTCTCTCTCTCCTTCCCTCTCTCTGTGCCACTACTCACATCTGCATTCCTCAGAAGCCAGCATTCTGCTGAGGAATGTCAGCCTTGAACATACCTGAAGAAGCAAGGCAGGAGGGCAGTGGCTCTTCCAGCTATTTCTACCCATATTCCTCTTCCTCACTGTCTTAACAGCCTCTTGTTATTATATCCGATTCCAGGCCAGCCGCTGTGTGAAACACCCAGCATGCATCATCTCCTCTGATCTTACTAGAATCCTTGGTACTAGGACTTTACTGATGAGAAAGCTGAGGCTCCAGGAGATGCAGTGATGTGCCTGTGGTCCAGTAGTTATTCATTAGAGTTCTTATGGCCAGGACTTGATCCCCTCCCCTCTGGCTCTGGGAGCAAAGAGCGCTTTCTACTACTAAGCTACATTGCTTCCTGGTATGAATGAAGTAGCCCAAGGCAGGACAGAGGGCTGAGTCCCCATCAGCATTACTTGTGGAAGTACCACCCGGTACCAAAAGCAGTTTATTGTTATCAGCTCGGATTCTCTCATCAGAATCCCTGTATCGCATCTCGGCTCTGTGCCACTTGTTAGCTGTGTGACTTTGACCGAGTTACTTAACCTCTCTGAAACTGTTTCCTCATCTGTAAAAAGGATCTAAAATCACCTACTATTATGAGGGTAAGGTGAGGATTAGGTGAGATGATGCACACGGGGCCCTCCTAGCACACAGTAGGTGCACAATGAGAGATGGATTATGTCAGGAAAGTAATGAGGGGTTGTGATGCAGATCAAATATTGTATGTATATTTATACATAATATGTAAATATAAGACGTGTGTGAATGGGGGGAGCTGTGGGTACCCCACTGTTAGGGTTAAATTGTGCCTCCCCCCCAAAAGACATTAAAGTCATAACCCCCAGAACCTGTGAATGTGGGCTTATTTGGAAATAGGACCACTGCAGGTGTAATTAGTTAAGATGAGGGCATAATAGAGTAGGATGGGCCCCCAATCCAAGATGACTGGTGTCTTTATGAGGAGGCAGCCATGTGAAGACAGAGACACACAGGGAGAAGGCCAGGTGATGGTGGAGACAGGGGTCAGACTCATGCGCTGCCAGCCAGGGAACGCCAGAAGCTGGGAGAGGCAGGGAGGGCTCCCCTAGAGCTTTCAGAGAGAACATGGCCCTGCCAACATCTCGATTTTGGACTTCTGGCCTCCAGGACTGTGAGACAGTTCATTTCTTTGTACTAAGCTTTGCATTAAGCCACCTGGTGCTTTGTTACCACGGCCCTAGGAGACAATGGTAAGATTCCCGTTCCTGTCGGGAGCCTGCTCCTCCTCCTCTGCCCCGGGCCGCTCCACTCCATCCTGCTGCTCACGCTGCTGGCCTCACAGCTGCTGCCTGTTAAGGGCCCTGCAGAGCTAAGAAACGCAATAAAACCCCACCCTGCTGCCATTTGCATCATGGTAGAAAATCCAGTTGGGCTAGATTCAGGATTCCATAGTCTCAGCATGTTGTCCTTAACTTTATTTCCAGGAAGATGGTGTGTTCCTGGGAGCTGGTATGAAAGAAATCCTGCGGGCCTCGGGTTGCCTGGCTGGGTCTGCCCCGTGCTGGGGTGCGGTCGAGAAGGTTCTCAGGAGGGGTGGACGCTCTGTGTGTCCATGCTGCTCAGGATGCTGCCCGGCAGACTGTCACTGCCCAGCGCGCCCAAGGCTCCCGTCCCCTTCAGTGTCCTGACTGGGATGAGTGACTCTGCTTTCCAAGCACGGCAGCTCCCTGGCCCATGTTTGGAATTTATTTCACTGGGGTTGCATATTTGGGGCTTGACTTGGGAAGGACAGAGATCTGTTGTTAGAAAGGAGGATGAAGTGGTAAATTATTCTTGTGTTCCAGGGATGGAACCACAATATAACTGGGTAGATCCTAGGTACCAACAGCTTGATATCTGTTAGCGCTTAAAATCTTTTTTTTTTTTTTTTTTAAATTTTATAGCTACTTTTATTTTTATTTATTTATTTATTTTTGGCTGTGCTGGGTCTTCAGTTCGTGCGAGGGCTTTCTCTAGTTGCGGCAAGTGGGGGCCACTCTTCATCGCGGTGCGGGGACCACTCTTCATCGCGGTGCGCGGGCCTTTCACTATCGCGGCCCCTCCCGTTGCGGGGCACAGGCTCCAGACGCGCAGGCTCAGTAGTTGTGGCTCACGGGCCCAGCTGCTCCGCGGCATGTGGGATCTTCCCAGACCAGGGCTCGAACCCGTGTCCCCTGCATTAGCAGGCAGATTCTCAACCACTGCACCACCAGGGAAGCCCAGCGCTTAAAATCTTAATACTGACCCTGTTGGGAGTTGTTCTAGGTGAGGGCGGGAGGGGCGGTCCTCTTACAGCCGGGAAGCACTTCCGGGGTCAGTACTTCCTGTGTGTGTGTGTGCCTGTGCATATATATATGCATGTGTATTTGTGCGGGTGCACTTTCACAGGTGTGGAGTGTGGGGCGTGCGTGTTAGCTGTAATTATTATGAGAGATAATGTAATTTTGCCTAAAGCTCTCCCAACTAAAGCTGCCCGATTCCAGATTCTACCCCCTGCACCCGTAGAGCTCTTTCCCCAGCTTCGCCATGCTCACCTCTGTTGCCACATTCCCAGATCCCTTACGACGTGTACTGCCATTTCCTTACTTCTGGTTGAGTGTGAACCACCTCCCTGTACTCACTTTAGTCTCGTCCTCCCAGCAGGAATATCCATTATGTCATGGGCCTGATGAGTTAGCTACTTGTTTTCCCAGTAAACATTAGGAAAATAGCTTGAAATAATAAGTGTGTCCTTATCTCACCTAAATGTCTCCTCACACACACCCCCATTGACAGGAAATGTCACTCACACTGCATCTCGTGGTTTGGAAAGAAAGTGACCGAGTGAATGTCGTCCATGACATTCTGTGAGGGACAGGGCACCATATTAATAATGTCTACAATGGGGTTTCCTTAATATCCTCTGATTTAGTCTACGCAGCAGCAAGGGAGGCGGTTACCATCAGCCCCTTTACAGAATCACCTGGAAAGGGCCTCAGCAGGGTTGCTCATTGGTGGGACAGTCCCAGGCATGGCCATGTATCTGGCATCACTGCCCCCTGCCCAGAAAATGGCCACAGAGCTGCCGAGTCATGGGGACAAATAAAAATGCCCCCCCACCAGTTTTCCAGTGCCCTCCGGTGGGGAAGGGCCATGCAGCTTAACCCCTCGTGTGTCAGCCTCCCGAATGCTCTTCCCTACATGACACCCTACTGGCAGAATGCGCACCCCCTGGAGCCCCCGTGAGTGCCGGAGTCGTGAGGTCACAGGCTACCGGTGGGAAGGCTTTTAATGTCAGCGCTGCCAGGGAGTCACCTAAAGAGATCTCACAACAAAGGATACAGGTCTCTGAGACTCATGTAATTGTTGTAAGTTGTTTCTCAATCTAAAAAAAGGAACAACTTCCACACCTAATTTGGTATCTGTATGTTTCATACTCTTTTTCTTAAAGAGGACCCCATATTGCATCAAGCTTCTTAGCCCACAAAACCTGGATCCACCCCTGAGCGTCCACACAGCTCGGGGTCTGTCAGAGGCCTTCGTGCAAAAGTGCCTGCCCTTTGTGGCAGACCCGCGTGCTGAGCCCCTCTCTCTGCCTTTCAGCCTCTGGACTATGAGATTTCTGCCTTTCACACCCTGCTGATCAAAGTGGAAAACGAGGACCCGCTGGTGCCCGACGTCTCCTACGGCCCCAGCTCCACAGCAACCGTCCACATCACCGTCCTGGATGTCAATGAGGGTCCGGTTTTCCACCCGGACCCCATGATGGTGACCAAGCAAGAGCACATCTCCGTGGGCAGCGTGCTGTTGACGGTGAATGCCACAGACCCTGATTCCCTGCAGCATCAGACCATCAGGTGAGTGGGCGGCTGGGTAACCTGAGATGGGAGGGAGGCGGGCAGCAATGGCTTTTCTTTTCCGGTTGCAGGGTCTGGCTTGTCAGGAGCAAACTACCGTTAAATTAAACTTGTTACTGATCCGGGTGAGCAGGAAGTTTGCGTCATAATGAAGAGCTGGCGGCTGGTGGCACCAGGGGACCAGGCTCACTAGGTGGGGATGTTGCCCCTGCACCTGATTCCTGGCAATAGACTAGCCTGGGAGGAGAGTGGCTCCAGGGCTGTGTTCTCAAATGTCCAGAGGGGTCTGCTGGTGCCAAGCACAGTGTGGAAGGGACAAAGAAAGGAGCCGCCACATATGGCCCCTTGCATCTCAGACACCTACTTTATCAGCTGCCACAACTTTATGAGAAAGGCTAACTCCATGTACAGTTAAGGGTATTAGGAGTTCAGAGAGGTTCAGTAACTTGCTCAAGACTGCCCAGCTTAGTAGTGGAAGAAATTAGGATGCAAACTTTGCAGTATAATCTGCAAAGTCCATGCTCTCTTCTAAGTGCTCTGGACTCTGAACTGTCAGAAGGGAAAGGAGTAGACATTGCCTGGTAATTAGAAATGGACCATCGGGGTTGGGTTTTCCGCTGATGATTGGCAGACCAAAAAAAAAGTTCAAATTTTCAGTGTTCATTTCTTAAGCTCTGTCCAGTACTTCAGAAGAAGAGATTTTCATAATGAGATTTAATTAAATGATCATTATCCACAGTGCATCTCATGCTAGTGGAGATGAGATGCCCTCGCTGGTGCGACGTTTCACAGTAAACACATTGGCACGCAGGTCCAAATGCACACTTGTCTCCGCTAAAGAAAGTAATTAATCTTCCTCTTCCAAAATCTAATCTTTTCATATGAGGTACCGATAACCAAGTATTAGACGCACTTCAAATAAACATGTCTTATTTTCCTGGTTTGAAACACCTGAAAATGTGCCACCATCTCCGCGTCAGCAACAGGACCGTGGAGCAAGCTGGCAGAAGTTATTTTCCAACCCCAAAAGGGGATTTATTTTTACAACAAAACTTTATGAAATGCCAGACAAAGTAGATAAAATTACAAAATAATACCAAATCCTGTAATAATGTAAATCTGAAATAGCCATTCTTTTTTTTCCTTTTCTCCTTTTTTTTCCCCTTTTCCTGCTCAGTATCTGGCAAAGGAAACATACAATTTAAACATCAAAGAGAAAGCTTTCCTTAAGGTCTTAGATTGGGAAACCTGTAGCTTAACAGACTGTAAGGTAGTTGTACAAATTTAGGATGTCTAGGGGAGCTTAACTGTTGATTTGCAGTTCTACAAAGAGGTGACTCCAGGGTGGGTAGGAAATGGATTGAAATGGGGTTGATGTTGCTAAGCCTGGGACTGTGCCTTTGTTGGGTAACTTGGGATGCTGCCAGACAGGAAAGTGTTAATGTGATGGGGAGGGGCTGAGGCAGGTGTCTGGGATCTGGGAATAGAGGTCCTACTAAGGTGGGGCAGACAGTGGAAGAGGTGGGTCTCTCGGAGTTCTTTGTTTAAGACCAGCTCTGGCTGACTTAGGCAAAAGGGAGAATTTGCTGGAAGATCCTACACACAGTTGGTAGAATTTTTCCCCGCTGGTAACCACTAGTGTTTTCTCTATACCTGTGAGTCTGTTTCTGTTTCTTATATACATCTGTTTGTTTTCTTTTTTTAGATTCCACATGTAAGTGATAACATAAAGTATTTGTCTTCTCTAATTTCACTAAGCATAATGTTCTCTAGGGCCATCCATGTTGTTGTAAAGGGTAGATTTTCATTCTTTTTTATGGCTGAGTAATATTCCATCATATATATATATATATATATATATATATATATATATATATATATATATAAATATATAAAACATCTTCTTTATTTGTTCATCTCTTGATGGGCACTTAAGTTGCTTCCATGTGTTGGCTGTTGTAAATAGTGCTGCTATGAACACTGGGGTGCATGTATCTTTTCTAATTAGTGTTTTCTTTTTTTTTTGGATATATATGCCCAGGAGAGGAATTGCTGGATCCTATAGTGGTTCTATTTTTATTTTTTTGAGGAACCTCCACACTGTTCTCCATAGTGGCTGTACCAATTTATATTCCCACTAACAGTGTACAAAGGTTCCGTTTTTTCCACATCCTCTTCAGAATGTATTACTTGTGGTCTTTCTGATGATGGCCATCCTGACAGGTGTGAGATAGTATCTCATTGTGGTTTTGATTTGCATTCCTCTGATGATTAGTGATGTTGAGTAGTTTATAGAATTGAAGAATATGTTTAGAACTGGGCCAAGATTGCCCAGGAGCTTGGGCGTTGTTGAGTCTCTAGGTAATGGGACCTGACAGGCTGGCACTGCAGCACCTCACAGGGAGAGTGACCCGCCTCCAGCCACTATCCACTCTTGTGTCCCTCGGCTCACAGTTCGCATGCCCAGGGGCGGGTCCACTTTACCTGGGCTGGAGCCTCGCGCCCCCAACTCAGGGCATCTTGACAGTCAAGAGACATGATGTTCCCAGATGCGGCTGCCCTTCCTCACCCCCACGGCAGGGAGCTGATTGAGAAGGAGGAAGGAAATCCCATCTGGCAAGTGGAGTGTGGTGCTTGGAGCGTGGCAAGAGGCCACGGAAAGCAGCCCCGGCAAACTGAGTCGGGAGACAGGAGCCTGGAGAGGGAGCGTGTGACTGGCAAGAGCCAAGACGTTGAGGGGCACCAAGGCCAGGATTGGAGCCATGGAGAGCAAAGGCCGGCTCCTGGAACCGGGGTACAGTGGTCCTCCATTCCATCTCGGGTGGGGCATCAGTGGCGCCCACTGTGAGAAAAGGAGATCAGAGAAAGCAATTTGTAAATTACTAGACGTGAGACTTGCGGTAAAAAGCAGGAGCGTAGAAAGCTCTGAAGAGCTTCCTGTTTCTACAGTTGCTCATTACAGCTGTGACGCTCAGTCACAAGTGGCCAGGACCCATCTCAGACTGACTTCTGCCAAAAATGCATGTACTGGCCCACAAAACTGAAAAGGAGGACAAGGACATCCAGCGTGTGAATTCAGGTGCTCAGAATATATTCTTTTCCCACCTCTTGACTCTGCACTTGCCTGGGTTGGCTTCATCCTCAGCCATATCTGTATGGCTGTAGAGGGTCAAGGCCGCCAACAATTCCAGTCCTACCAGCAGAAAGAGATCCTTCCTAACCAGTAGTATCAATACTTGCCCAAGGGCCAGGTTTGCGTCTCACTGAGCCAACTTGGACACACACCTGTCTCTGACCCAGAATGGCAGGAGGATGGGATGTGCCCGGGGCTAGTCCTGGTGCGTGTGCCCACCGTGGACCCAGCATCCAACCATAATGAACTGGGGTGGTGGGTTCCCAAAGGAATGCAGAAGGCTCTTCCCAGAAGGTGGGAATGGCTGCTGAGTCATCAGGGACCACGGAGAGCCACTGTTGACCAATTTCAATGTCACGAGTCCCCTCAGAAAATATAGCTGAGGTGTTTCTGTGGCTGTTTGCCTGAGAACTGTAGCATTTACAAATGGGGCTGGCTGAGCAGTGTCTGGACAAATCACTTTTCCAGCACTGAAGCAAAATAAATGCATGTGTGTGTATGTATGTGCGTGTGCATGTATGTGTGTGTGACGCACATTTCTCTCTCTGGCCTGACTCCTCGGACACATTCCTTCCTGCTGGGATCCAGAGTTGCCCAGAAGTGACCCTTTCTCAGCCTGGCACTGACTGGATCTCCCTACGCCCCTTTCCTCTCCCCTCCCCTCCGCCCTTCCTCTCCTGTTGCTGGTTCTGAGCCCATCAAAGGCAGGGATAACATCCCTGACATGTTGAGCTATTGTCACAGGAACTCTTCAGGGAGAAAAGGCTCATTAATTATCTGCAGCCTTTGATCCTGTACACGAGAAGCACTGTCCCCGATGGGCTGTGTGTGCAGAGGCTGAGCAGGGCTGAGGGGAGGGGCCAGGCTGGGACATGGTTTTCTAATAAACCGTGCTTGGCTCTCCAGAATTCTCAGAAAGACACGATGACCTTGTGAGTGGTGGTGGTGTTGTTGTCTTAATAATTCTTAGGGGAGCAGGCATTGGAAGAGGGAGGAACTGAGAACTCCTATTTTTATCTCAAGGAGAGCTCTGAGTTCAGCTGACAAAGGCACATGCAAAAAGATGCTGCCAGCGCCATCTGCCCCTGTCTTGATTCCCGGCAATAGCACGGCGCTGGGCTCTGCAGTTGTGCAGGTTATGCGGGTGTTCTTGTCTGTGTGTGACTCTTTGTGTCCACATTGTCATTCTCTCTGTGTCCCTCTCTGTGCCGATTACTCTTGGTCTGTCCTTTGCTCTGTACATTTCTTCTACATGTCTACCTCTGTCTCCCTCTGCCCTTCCTCCCTCCCCATCACTGTCTCTATTGGCATCTTCCCCCTCCCTCTAGGTCCATCTTTCTCTCTTGTCTCATGGCCATCTCTTCTCTGCCTGATTCTCTGCTCCTTCCTTCCTCCCATTCCTCTCTCTCCTCTCTTCTCTTTCCTCCTCCTTTATCTGCTTCCTCCCCCCTCCTCCTCCTCTTCTTTCTCTCCGTCTCTGTCTCTCCCCCTCCCCCCATTTCTATCTCTATCAATATCTCACTCCAAGACTCTCTGTGCCTCAGCTCCAGTAACCCCATCTCATCTCAGATGCCTAGCCAGGCCCTCAAGGCATCTTAGCACAGCAGGACATGCTCCACCCCAACCGGCCTGATTCAGGTCCTGCCCCCAAGTTGACAGGCACTTTGACCTCCTCCCTGAGGGCAGGCTCCTTCCCTTGTCAAAACAGGAAACTCCTCCCCACTCCCAGCCCCCACAAAGCTTAGGACCTTAATTCTAACTCATTCCTGGTCCTGTCTTCTGTGATGGAAAGCCCTTCTCAGGCACAGTGATTCTGCCGCTGCCATTGTGATGCCCTCTTTTATCTCACCAGGGAATGTTAAAATCAGTGAAAGGCGTCTTGATCTCTGAGAAGCCTGTAACTCTGAAGACAGGAGGTGTCCAGGCATCAGAGTGAATATTCTCACTAAAAAGCCTGAGTTATTAAAACTTGTTTAAAAGCCCATCGCATTGTGCTTAGCCAAATCAAAATGGACAGCGGCGGGCTAGTGACAGATGAAATTCTTCTTTTTAATGACTTGTATCTTCTTATCCTTATTATAAAGTTAAGATAGTTCATGGAGGAAACTTCTGAAAAGGCAGTTGAGAATAAAGAAGATAATTTTAAAAATCTGTAATCGTCCCACCCAAGGAAATCCCCTTTTAACAGCTTAGGTATATCTCCAGTCACATGTGCGAGTATTTCCCTTTTCTTTTTTCAAAATTGGCTCACATCACCCATTTTGTTTTGGAACCTGTCATTTTTACTTCCCAATATATGGCGAATAGCTTTCCATATCAAGAAATAGCCACTATTTTTCGTCACTGAATAGTATGCATTCTACAATGCTATTACACGAATATACTTATTTATTCATTCCCTTGTTGGCTATTTAGACTGTTTCCAATTGTGTGAAATTATTTTTTTAAAAGGTCAGTGGACATGCTTGTAGCTAAATTGTTTAATGCATCATTAATTTTCTGAAAATACTTTGCAAATGTGTTGATGTTAATGCTTTTTGTCATATAAAGACTTCTTTGTCTCTTTACCTAGGCAATCACATTTCTATTTTCCCTTATTATTTGAATTGATGGTTAGAAAGTTTCTGTGCTCAAAGGTCATGTGAACGTTGATGTGTTGTAAAACAGAGCTGGTTTCCACACCCTGTCCTCTCAACCTGCAGTGACAACCAGACAGGCTTCAGCTTTCAGGGTGGAGCCTTCCTCCGTGTACACGAGACAGGAATCTGGCAGTTCTCGATGACATTTCAGTGTCTCCAGTGAGGAGTGGACTCGTGCACCTGAAGTTGTTGGCTAATTATTGTCAGAAAGAGCAGCTCAATGATAATTACGCTAAAATGGAAATGACTGTATTTGCCCAACATTCTCTAACAGTGAAATGAGAAGCAGGGACTCACTGTTGCATCAGATCTGTTGCTTTGGTTACTCTGAGGATGCAGCCGGCAGCTCAATCATTTTGAACGGTCTGAGAGGACTTATTTCATTCTCTGACCAATCCGGGGATTTCTATTGAGGCAGCCAAGTAGCAATTCCTATTCCAAACATTTTTCTGACAGAACTCATCTTATCCAGGGTCTGTAGTAAACAACTCTGCAGCAGAGACTTCTGCCCACACACTGAATACATAAGATACGTGTTGAGGAAAAATATTGTCCCCACCCATGTGAAATTACCCATTACTCCTCAACATTTTTTTGGGAAAGGATCATTCATCCAGGGAACCCCACAAGTGTGCATCTAGCAGCACTGTGTCTGTGAGGATTAAGTTTGGCTCAATATAAAAGGAAAATTCAAAATGATGGTGGCTCAGAGAAGATAGAAGTGGTTTTTTTTTCCCCCTCATATAAAATAAGTGTAGAGCGGCTATGGCAGTCCAGGGCTAGGATGGCAGTTCCACAAAGCTGTCAGGGGCCCAGGCTCCTTCCTGCTCACCATTCAGTCACCTCGAGACTGGCACCCTCTTCCTCACGGACAATTATTATGGTTGCTAGTGCTTCAGCCTTCACATCTGCATTCCAGACAGTAGTTTGGGAGAGAGGGAAAGAAGAAGGGAGTCTCTTATATTTTAAGGAGTCTTCCTGAAAGTTGATCACATTTCTATTTAAATCTTATTGGCCAAAATTAGTCACATGGCCAAAACCTAGCTGTAAGAAATACTAGGAAGTATGGTCATTTAGCTGGATAGCAACCAACTTTTAAAACTGGGATTCTTTACTAAGGAAGAAAGGAAGAGTGGGTATTGTGAGGTAACTAGAAGTTTCTGCCATGAACACCTTTGGGGATTGAACCTTTCTGTGTAATACAAAACTACAGGGTAGATTTTAAAAGATGAATACATGCCATGAAATTATATTTTTACACAATCAAAATAATAGATAATTGTGTTGCCAAAGACAGCTGCTTGAAAAAAGCACAAGCATTATAGTTTTCCATTCATTCCTTTACTGAATTCATTTACTGGTATTTATTTAGAGGCTACTATGGGCCTAACACTGCTGGGTGCTATCTTTTCACTTGTGAGAATGATCTCTGCCTACAGCCTCCGGGGAGCTTTTAGTCAAAAGAGCGAGAGCTTTGTTGCAAATGATGATGCCCCAGGAAAGAAGGAAGAGGGAGGGAGGGAGAGAGGAAAAGGAAGGAAGGAGAGAAGGAAATTGTTTCCTTGGGAAGTAAGAACCAGTGGTCTCCAGCTGGGGAGAAAAAGCCAAGCAACAGAAATAACTTATTTCCAAGCATCATTATGGTCTCGCTTATCAACAGATTCCTGAATTCCCCAGAAGTGCCACTATCCCCATGCCTTTGAGCTGGTCTCTGCCTCCTGGGAATTGGGCACCAGACTAAACTAGGCAAAGATTGCCACGATACCCCTGGACGCATCTATTTTGCTGGTACTATGACTAAGATGCCTAACATTTTTATATAAAAGTTTACCAAAAGCACTGTCACCAAAGTCTTATTTAACTCTCACAACCATGAGTCTGCCTCTTTGCTGATGAGGAAAACGTAACCTCTCTGAACCTCGGTTTATGGAAAGAAAACACGCAAATGAGGTGAACTCCTGGGGCTTTTCTCGCCACCGCCTCGTCCACAGCTGTATGTCCTTCTGATGTTAGTTTAGGCATCGCCTCCGCAGGTGGGCTACCCTGACCTTCAGACTGCACTCCAAAGGGCTTTCTGAACGTCTAGTGCTTTACTGTGATTCCTGACCTAACTGTCCATCTTCCACTGAACCTCAGGCTCTATGAGGGTAACGATCATGTTTATAGCCATCCCTGGTAAAACACAAGGGCCTTATCAGTACCATTTAATTAATTAAGCACTGAGGCCCAGCACTAAGACCTTCAAACTTTCCAGGAGCCTACAAAAATGTCAAGGACATGAACACATAATCTATCATCTCCAAAGTTTGAAAAGAAAACAGCAACATTGAAGTTAATAAGATCGAGTGTCCACAGCACCATGACTTTAGCAGGTTGAATTTTTTTTTTCACATCTTTATTGGAGTATAATTGCTTTACAGTGTTGTGTTAGTTTCTGCTGTACAGCAAAGTGAATCAGCTATATGTGTACATATATCCCCATATCCCCTCCCTCCCACCCTCCCTAGCCCACCCCTCTAGGTGGTCACGAAGCACCGAGCTGATCTCCCTGTGCTATGCGGCTGCTTCCCACTAGCCATCCATTTTACATTCGGTAGTGTATATATGTCAATGCTACTCTCTCACTTCATCCCAGCTTCCCCTTCCCCCCGTGCCCTCAAGTCCATTCTCTACATCTGCGTCTTTATTCCTGCCCTGTTTCTAGGTTCATCAGTACCGCTTTTTTAGATTCCATATGTATGCGTTAGCATACGGTATTTGTTTTTCTCTTTCTGACTTACTTCACTCTGTATGACAGACTCTAGGTCCATCCACCTCACTACAAATAACTCAATTTCGTTCCTTTTTATGGCTGAGTAATATTCCATTGTATATATGTACCACATCTTCTTTATCCATTCATCTGTTGATGGACATTTAGCTTGCTTCCATGTCCTGGCAGGTTGAATTTAGTATTTGCAAAAATGTCTTTGCATTTGCAAACTGTTTGTAGATCTCACATTGTAGAACGTCTGAGTCGGCACTAGAGAAATCATAGGGGATTATTAGTGAAATATTCCCAGTAGTCAAATAATTCCAAAAGCAAAAGTAGTGATATAAAAATTATCTCAAAAATTTTACAGGAAAAAAATGTACTTGCAATGTGAGTACATTTCAATATATTTGGTATGACTTGGGAGGAGGCCACCATGGACAGAAAAAGTTCTTAGAGGCTCAGAGGTCCTTTTTTTATTATTATTTTATTGAAGTGTAGTTGATTTACAATGTTGTGTCAATTTCTGCTGTACAGCAAAGTGCTTCAGTTATACATATACATTCTTTTTCATATTCTTTTCCATTATGGTTTATCTCAGGATATTGAATATGACTCCCTGTGCTATACAGTAGGGCCTTGTTGTTTATCCATTCTGTGTATAATAGTTTGCATCTGCTAACCCAAAACTCCCAATCCATCCCTCCCCCACCCTCCTTCCCCCTTGGCAACCACAAGTCTGTTCTCTATGTCTGTGAGTCTGTTTTTGTTTCGTAGATAAGTTCATTTGTATCATATTTTAGATTCCACATACAAGTAATATCATATGGTATTTGTCTTTCTCTTTCTGACTCATTTCACTTAGTATGATAATCTCTAGGTTCATCAATGTTGCTGCAAATGGCATTATTTCATTCTTTTTATAGCTGAGTAGTATTCCATTGTATATATGTGCAATATCTTCTTTATCCATTCATCTGTGGACGGACATTTAGGTTGCTTCCATGTCTTGGCTATTGTGAATAGTGCTGCTGTGAACATAGGGGTGCGTGTATCTTTTTGAATTGTAGTGTTGTCTGGATATATGCCCAGGAGTGGGTTTGCTGGATCATATGGCAACTCTATTTTTAGTTTTTTGGGGAACGTCCATACTGTTTTCCATATTGGCTGCACCAATCGTAGGTCTTAAAACAGCCCAGCGCTTGGCCTTTGGAAGTGCTTAGTAAACAGGTATAGCATGGTTTGCCAGCAGCTGGGGTGGAGTTTCTGCGTGCAGACATTTTGTGCATAAGCAGACATGGTTTATTGTGATTACTATTATTTTTCATCTTCAGGTATTGTCTAGTGTCTACCAACCATGGAAATATTTGCATGTGGCCTTGTTTTAAACCAGTCCCAGGAGGGAAGCCTGAGCAGGACCGATCGGCCTTTCACTGGGCTTCCCAGGTCTGTGAAAGTTACACTAAGGAGTCAGGTCCATCCGCCGGCTCTTCTTCCAAAGCCATGATCCAAATTGAACCCATCCTTTGAACACAGAATATCTGAATCAGATCCAGATTAGGTCCTCATCACTCTGAAAACCACAGCCTACTTTGTTCTGATTTCTTTGGGTCTTTTTAAGTCATTTCCCTTCCCTTCCTCCTCTAGACTTGGAGGCTTTTAAGCTCCGAGGTAGATTCATTCATGGGCTCAAACTGGTACCGAATGCAACATGCGGTGATGAAAATTCAGTCCCAAAAGATTTGTTAAAAGGCCCAATTTCGGTTTTTGCTGGTCTTCCTGTGAGTCATCAAGCCTTTTTCTTTAACACATCATTTAATCTAATATTGGAGCCCATTCAAAGGAAATCACAAAAAAAATGATAGGAAATCAAGCAAAAGTCATCAGCTGGCTATGGGACCTTTTGTTCTGTATCTTCTAAGACCTTTGGAAGCAGATGGCAAAAATCAGTTCCCTTGGAAATTAGGATTTTTGTCATCACTGTCATTTCTCAGGAACACAGAGGTTCAAAATGTGTAGTAGCTTACCATTTATTGGGAGGAGAAAGCAGGGTTGTAACTCCCCTTTTGAAAAAGCCAGATTTCAAAACCAGATTTAAGAGTTTAATTTGGGGTGACTCCCACCTTTTAAATTTTAATCAGAAGTTAAAGGCCAAATAATAACATTTCTACCTGGGGAAATGAAAAGAGCCTCTGTCCACTAAAATATATTATTAACACTTCGTCTTAATTAAATGTGGTTACTGACCTCAATAATAGGATTTGGGGTGAGGTCATTTCTGTTTGTTTGGGTTTTTTTTATTAGTTATTTCTCTCTTGAGTCAACACAGAGCTTGAAATGTAAATGAATTGTTTACAGTAGCACCTTTGTAATTTTTAATTAAAGTGACATCCTTCCATTGGAAGTTTATGGTGGCAATACATTGTATTGCGTACTCTGCTGTAGAATTTTTAATTATTTATGTAAATACATTAAAACAGCTGACTCTTATTTTTCGCAATCAGATTTTCTGTTATGAAGATGGCAGTGGGAAACAAGGTCTAATAAATTAAACAACTGAATGTTTAAAGATTAAACAGCTTCAGTGGCTAAAAATAGAATTCTGGCCTTTATAGTGATCCAGAGATGGAAGATTTTCATTATTAACCTCAATTAGAGGTGCTCGATTTGGTTACTATGAAACGTCTGACCATTTGGAAAAACAGTTGAAAGGTTATTTTACAATTTACCCACCTTTTCAACATCCATCTATGTTGTTATAAACTGGCCATGGGCCAGACTTTCATTATTAACAGCATGGTTTCAAATTGGTTATATTTTAGTATAATTATGATGGTCACTCTTTGCAGCCTAAGAAATTAATTCTCAGAACCAATAAAGCAAATATTGACAAATGTTAATATTGTTTCTCGCTCAGTGTCTTCTAAGCTGTAAAATCTGCTTAGCTGGTTTTTCTTTTTTTTTTAGTAAAGGCATTTGAATTAGATGAGGGTTGCTACAGAAGCTACCAATATAGCATTGATTGAGAAAGCCACATACTTCAGGATAGCAACAGAAGTCAGGGAAAATAGCTGATGTATTTTATTATCTCTATCTGCCAATCACCAACCTTGCACACTCGTGAAGGGCTTATCATGGCATTAGCACTAACACAGGTAATGAAACCGTAGACAGAGAATCTTGTAACTAATTCAAGAAATGCGCTTCATCTCTGCTCCCAGTTTGATTTCCAAAAGGATCGTGAAGCTTTGTTTTCAAGTGATGAGACTCTAAACTACAGTTCTCCTAATATGTTTAATTCAGAGTTTTCCTTGTGTAGTCTAATGGTGTTGGCAGGAATCTCAGGATAAGATCAGACTTTATGTAGCCGACTTTTAACAGCCTTGGTTTCCCATGTGAGGGCTGCACGTGTGACATGGGGCTTCTGGATTTGGGTTAGGATGAGATAAGCCACCTCTTTAATCGTTAAATTTTTCATTCATTCCACAAATGTTTAATGAACACCTACATTATGCCAGGCCCTTTTTTAGGCACTGGGGATACAGAAGCAGTAGAAACAGTTAAAATTATCTGTCATCATGGATATTACATTCCCACAGGGGGAAATAGAAAACAAACAAGAAAATAAATTTTTAAATAAATAGTATAGACACCCTCCTGCGAGAGCACTGGAATCACAACTAACTGCTGAACAGTCATCAACAGGAAGACACTGGAACTCACCAAAAAAGATACCCCACATCCAAAGACAAAGGAAAAGCCACAGTGAGACGGTAGGAGGGGCGCAATCACAATAAAATCAAATCCCATAACCGCTGGATGAGTGACTCACAAACTGGAGAACACTGATACCACAGAAGTCCACCCACTGGAGTGAAGGTTCTGAGCCCCACTTCAGGTTTCCCAACCTGGGGGTCCGGGAACAGGAGGAGGAATTCCTAGAGAATCAGACTTTGAAGGCTAGTGGGATTTGATTGCAGGACTTCGACAGGACTGTGGGAAACAGAAACTCCACTCTCGGAGGGCACACACAAAGTAGTGTGTGCATCACGACCCAGGGGAAGGAGCAGTGATCACATAGGAAACTGAACCAGACCTACCTGCTAGTGTTGGAGGACCTCCTGCAGCGGCGGGGGATGGCTGTGTCTCACCGTGAGGACAAGGACACTAGCAGTAGAAGTTCTGGGAAGTACTCCTTGGCGTGAGCCCTCCCAGAGTCCACCATTAGCCCCACCAAAGAGCCAGGGTAGGCTGCAGTGTTGGGTCGCCTCAGGGCAAACAACCAACAGGGAGGGAACCCAGCCCCACCCATCAGCAGACAAGCGGATTAAAGTTTTACTGAGCTCTGCCCACTAGAGCAACAGCCAGCTCTACCCACCACCAGTCCCTCCCATCAGGAAGCTTGCACAAGCCTCCTAGATAGCCTCATCCACCAGAGGGCAGACGGCAGATACAAGAACTACTACAGTCCTGCAGCCTGTGGAACAAAAACCACATTCGCAGAAAGATAGACAAGATGAAAAGGCAGAGGGCTATGTACCAGATGAAGGAACAAGATAAAACCCCAGAAAAACAACTAAATGAAGTGGAGATAGGCAACCTTCCAATAAAAGAATTCAGAATAATGATAGTGAAGATGATCCAGGACCTTGGAAAAAGAATGGAGGCAAAGATCGAGAAGATGCCAGAAGTGTTTAACAAAGACCTAGAAGAATTAAAGAAAAAACAAACAGAGATGAACAATACAATAACTGAAATGAAAACTACACTAGAAGTAATCAATAGCAGAATAACTGAGGCAGAAGAACGGATAAGTGACCTGGAAGACAAAATGGTGGAATTCACTGCTGTGGAACAGAATAAAGAAAAAAGAATGAAAAAAAATGAAGACAGTCTAAGAGACCTCTGGGACAACGTTAAATGCAACAACATTCGCATTATAGGGGTCCCAGAACAAGAAGACAGAGAGAAAGGACCCGAGAAAATATTTGAAGAGATAGTAGTCGTAAACTTCCCTAACATGGGAAAGGAAATAGCCACCCAAGTCCAAGAAGCACAGAGAGTCCCATACAGAATTAACCCAAGGAGAAACACACCGAGACACATAGTAATCAAATTGGCAAAAATTAAAGGCAAAGAAAAATTATTGAAAGCAGCAAGGGAAAAACGACAAATAACATACAAGGGAACTCCCATGATGTTAACAGCTGATTTCTCAGCAGAAACTCTACAAGCCAGAAGAGAGTGGCATGACATATTTACAGTGATGAAAGGGAAGAACCTACAACTAAGATTACTCTACCTGGCAAGGATCTCATTCAGATTCAATGGAGAAATCAAAAGCTTTACAGACAAGCAAAAGCTAAGAGAATTCAGCACTACCAAACCAGCTCTACAACAAATGCTAAAGGAACTTCTCTAAGTGGGAAACACAAGAGAAGAAAAGGATCTACAAAAACAAACCCAAAACAAATAAGAAAATGGTCATAGGAACATACATATCGATAATTACCTTAAACGTGAATGGATTAAATGCTCCAACCAAAAGACACAGCCTCGCTGAATGGATACAAAAACAAGACCCATATATATGCAAGAGACCCACTTCAGACCTAGGGACACATACAGACTGAAAGTGAGGGGATGGAAAAAGATATTCCATGCAAATGGAAATCAATAGAAAACTGGAGTAGCAATACTCATATCAGACAAAATAGACTTTAAAATAAAGAATGTTACAAGAGACAAGAAAGGACACTACATAATGATCAAGGGATCAATCCAAGAAGAAGATATAACAATTATACATATATATGCACCCAACGGAGGAACACCTCAATACATACGGCAACTGCTAACAGCTATAAAGGAAGAAATTGACAGTAACACAATAATAGTGGGGGACTTTAACACCTCACTTACACCAGTGGACAGATCATCCAAAATGAAAATAAATAAGGAAACACAAGCTTTAAATGACACAATAGACCAGATAGATTTAACTGATATTTATAGGACATTCCATCCAAAAACAGCAGATTACACTTTTTTCTCAAGTGTGCATGGAACATTCTCCAGGATAGATCACATCTTGGGTCACAAATCAAGCCTCAGTAAATTTAAGAAAGTTGAAATCATATCAAGCATCTTTTCTGACCACAACGCTATGAGATTAGAAATCAATTACAGGGGAAAAAAAACGTAAAAAACGCAAACACATGGAGGCTAAACAATATGTTACTAAATAACCAAGAGATCACTGAAGAAATCAAAGAGGAAATCAAAAAATACCTAGAGACAAACAACAATGAAAACACGATGATCCAAAACCTATGGGATGCAGCAAAAGCAGTTCTAAGAGGGAAGTTTATAGCAATACAGTCCTACCTCAAGAAACAACAAACATCTCAAATAAACAGTCTAACCTTACACCTAAAGGAACTAGAGAAAGAAGAACAAACAAAACCCAAAGTTACTAGAAGGAAAGAAATCATAAAGATCAGAGCAGAAATAAATAGAAACAAAGAAAACAATAGCAAAGATCATTGAAACTAAAAGCAGGTTCTTTGAGAAGATAAACAAAATTGATAAACCATTAGCCAGACTCATCAAGAAAAAGAAGGAGAGGACTCAAATCAATAAAATCAGAAATGAAAAAGGAGAAGTTACAACAGACACTGCAGAAATACAAAGCATCCTAAGAGACTACTACAAGCAACTCTATGCCAATAAAATGGACAACCTGGAAGAAACGGACAAATTCTTAGAAAGGTATAACCTTCCAAGACTGAACCAGGAAGAAATAGAAAATATGAACAGACCAATCACAAGTCATGAAATTGAAACTGTGATTAAAAATCTTCCAACAAACAAAAGTCCAGGACCAGATGGCTTCACAGGTGAATTCTATCAAACATTTAGAGAAGAGCTTAACACCCATCCTTCTCAAACTCTTCCAAAAAATTGCAGAGGAAGGAACATTCCCAAACTCATTCTATGAGGCCACCATCACCCTGAAACCAAAACCAGACAAAGATACTACAAAAAAAGAAAATTACAGACCAGTATCACTGATGAATATAGATGCAAAGATCCTCAAGAAAATACTAGCAAACAGAATCCAACAACACATTAAAGGGATCATACACCATGATCAAGTGGGATTTATCCCAGGGATGCAAGGATTCTTCAGTATATGCAAATCAATCAATGTGATGCACCATATTAACAAATTGAAGAAGAAAAACCATATGATCATCTCAATAGATGCAGAAAAAGCTTTTGACAAAATTGAACACCCATTTTTGATAAAAACTCCAGAAAGTGGGCATAGAGGGAACCTACCGCAACATAATAAAGGCCATATACAACAAACCCACAGCAAACATCATTCTCAATACTGAAAAACTTAAAGCATTTCCTCTAAGATCAGGAACAGGACAAGGATGTCCACTGTCACTACTATTATTCAACATAGTTTTGGAAGTCCTAGCCATGGCAATCAGAGAAGAAAAATAAATAAAAGGAATAGAAATTGGAAAAGGAGAAGTAAAATTGTCACTGTTTGCAGATGACATGATACTATACATAGAGAATCCTAAAGATGCCACCAGAAAACTACTAGAGCTAATCAATGAATTTGGTAAAATTGCAGGATACAAAATTAATGTGCAGAAATCTCTTGCATTCCTATACAGTAATGATGAAACATCTGAAAGAGAAATTAAGGAAACACTCCCATTTACCACTGCAACAAAAAGAATAAAATACCGAGGAATAAACCTACCTAGGGAGACAAAAGACCTGTATGCAGAAAACTATAAGACTCTGATGAAAGAAATTAAAGATGATACCAACAGATGGAGAGATATACCATGTTCTTGGATTGGAAGAATCAATATTGTGAAAATGACTATACGACCTCAAGCAATCTACAGATTCAGTGCAATCCCTATCAAATTACCCATGGCATTTTTTACAGAACTAGAACAAAAAATCTTAAAATTTGTATGGAGACACAAAAGACCCCGAATAGCCAAAGCAGTCTTGAGGGAAAAAAACGGAGCTGGAGGAATCAGACTCCCTGACTTCAGACTATACTACAAAGCTACAGTAATCAAGACAATACGGTACTGGCACAAAAACAGAAATATAGATCAATGGAACAGGATAGAAAGCCCAGAGATAAACCACGCACCTATGGTCAACTAATCTATGACAGAGGAGGCAAGGATATACAATGGAGAAAAGACAGTCTCTTCAATAAGTGGTGCTGGGAAAACTGGACAACTACATGTAAAAGAATGAAATTAGAACACTCCCTAACACCATACACAAAAATAAACTCAAAATGGATTCAAGACCTAAATGTAAGACCGGGCACTATAAAACTCTTAGAGGAAAACATAGGAAGAACACTCTTTGACATAAATCACAGCAAGATCTTTTTTGATCCACCTCCTAGAGAAATGGAAATAAAAACAAAAATAAACAAATGGGACCTAATGAAACTTCAAAGCTTTTGCACAGCAAAAGAAACCATAAAGAAGACGAAAAGACAACCCTCAGAATGGGAGAAAATATTTGCAAATGAATCATCGGACAAAGGATTAATCTCCAAAATATATAAACAGCTCATGCAGCTCAATATTAAAAAAACAAACAACCCAATCCAAAAACGGGCAGAAGACCTAAATAGACATTTCTCCAAAGAAGACATACAGATGGCCAAGAAGCACATGAAAAGCTGCTCAACATCACTAATTATTAGAGAAATGCAAATCAAAACTACAATGAGGTATCACCTCACACCAGTTAGAATGGACTTCATCAGAAAATCTACAAACAACAAATGCTGGAGAGGGTGTGGAGAAAAGGGAACCCTCCTGCACTGTTGGTGGGAATGTAAACTGATACAGCCACTATGGAGAACAGTATGGAGGTTCCTTAAAAAACTAAAAATAGAATTACCATGTGACCCAGCAATCCCACTACTGGGCATATACCCAGAGAAAAGCATAATTCAAAAAGACACATGCACCCCAATGTTCAGTGCAACACTATTTACAATAACCAGGTCATGGAAGCACCCTAAATGCCCATTGACAGACGAATGGATAAAGAAGATGTGGTACATAATATACAATGGAATATTACTCAGCCATAAAAAGGAACGAAATTGGGTCATTCGTAGAGACGTGGATGGATCTAGAGACTGTCATACAGAGTGAAGTAAGTCAGAAACCTAGAAAAATGGTACAGATGAACCGGTTTGCAGGGCAGAAATTGAGACACAGATGTAGAGAACAAAGGTATGGACACCAAGGGGGGAAGCGGGGGTGGGGTGAATTGGGAGATTGGGATTGACATATACACACTAATATGTATGAAATGGATAACTAATAAGAACCTGCTATGTAAAAAAACAAATAAAATTCCAAAATTCCAAAGAAAAATTTAAAAATAAAATAAATAAATAGTATAGTAGCGAAGAAAGAAAATAAAGCAGAGAAAGCAGTGGGGTCTGACATCTCAGTAAAGACCTGAAGGAAGTGAAGGGTGAGCCATGCAGATATCTGGGGAAGAGTGGTCCAAGTAGGGGAAATGACAGGTGCAAAGGCCCTGAGGCAGGGTGTACAGGTGTGTGAGATGGGGTGGGGAGCTCAGTGTGCCTGTGCAGACTGATCCAGGGGGTGAGGGCAGGTGGGAGATGAGGCCAGAATTGAGTGGGGTAAAGCTTTTACTATAAATAAGATATAAGATGGGAAGTTAAAGGCTCTGGTGGTTTTAGAAGACAGTCGGTGGGGAAGGGAGAGAGCAGAGGACCAGTGGGGAGGGTGCTGCAATAATCCAGGTGAGAGGTGGAGAGGGTTTGGACTTGGCAGTAGCAGTGGAAGCAGTGAGAAGCAGGCAGATACTGGAAATGTTTGCAAGGTAGTGGTGTTACCGAATGCAAGTTCATGTGCCCGACGCGCAGTGAGGCCAAACAAACTGAAACATCGGGGTTTGGTGCAGAGAAAGGTTTATTGCAGGGCCATCCAAAGAGAACAGGTGGCTCATGCTCAGAAAACCCCCAAACTCCCTGAAGGTTTTCAGCAAAGCATTTTTAAGGGCCAGGTGAGGGGCTGGCATCCAGGGTGTGTGATCAGCTCGTGCACAATTCTCTGGTCGTCCGGTGATCAGTCCTTAGGCACCAGAAGGTCTGGGGGCTGTGTGCTCGTGATCATCAAGTACTTAATTTCTTCCATTTGGTCGTGGTTTTAGCATCTGAAAAACTCAGGAAATATGCATCAGATACTATTATCTAGGTAGGTACTTCAGAGAAGAACTAAAGCAGAGGGTATGGGGGAGGGGTCTGTCCCTGTCCCGGGAAGGCCCCATAGGGTCCCGCTAGGTTACAGTGGCAAAGGGGCTTTGCTAACCAGATGTGGGGTGTGTGTGTGTGTGTGTGTGTGTGTGAGAGAGAGAGAGAGAGAGAGAGAGAGAGGGATAGAGAGAGAGTGAGAGAGAGAGTAGAATGAAGGTTGACTCTGAGGTTTTTGTCCTAAACAATTGGAAGAACAGGGTGGATGTTTATGAAATGGACAAGCTCACTAGAGAAGTGACTTTGGGGAGGGGAATATCAGGAGCTCAATTTTGATCATGCTGCATTTGAGATGGAACCAGGGAGCAGGTGACCTGGGTAGCAGGGAGAGTCTGGGCTTGAGATAAAAGTCAGGGCGTCAGCCACATGCAGGTGGAATTTACATCCCTGAGCCTTTGAGATCCCCAAAGAGGTGAGCAAAGGTGGAAAAGAAAGGAGGCCCCGGGGTGAAGCGCTCAGACATTCTAACGTTCTGTGGAGCAGCCCTGCCCAGCATGTCGTACACGAGGCAGCTGCTTGAGAGTCACTGAGCCAGCGCAGTTAAATACAGCACGTGCTCTTAGCTGGGCAGCCAGACCCCGGAGCGGCAGATCCAGGCTCTGCCAGGCACTGCTTCCTTGGGCCGCAGGGTGGCATGGATACTCGCAACCAGGAGCTGATCAGCCCTAGGTCGGCCTGGCTCCGCCCATCTCCTGCTCTTCTGCCGTCAGCATCTTGTGCTCCTTCCTCTGGTCCCCTTTCCTAACACATTCAGTCTAAATCAGCGCCTTTCTTGTGGCAGCAGTAATGTGCTCACGTCTGCAACAGAGTAGCCGGCATTCACTGTGTCCCAGGCACTGTTCTCCATGCCTTATATGGACAGTCGCCTCTGATTTCACGACAACCCTGTAAGGAAGGCACAACGATCGCCCCATTTCACAGGTGAGGCCAATGAGGCGCAGGGAGACTGGAGAACTTGCCCGAGGTCACAGGGATTCACATGCAGGAAATTGAATTGCAAGACAGACCTCTCACCTCTCCACACTCTGCCTCCCAAACCAACTAATGCCGGAGAAGCTCACCCCTCAACAACAACTTTGCTCTACTGGACTTCTACTTTTCAGAATAAAATTGCACATTCCATTTCTGATTTTTGCCTGATAGTCTTAAAATCTATGACATCCCCTGCCACTGAATGCCACAGCAAACACCACTGCTGCCCACCTGCCTGTAAGAACCACGGGGAGGTGGTTTGGGCAGAGCTGCCTGGACCAGAGGTTGCAGAAAGCCTTCGGGCGGGCGGGCGTCCAGGCGCGCTCTTCTCCTCACGCGGAAGCTCTTCCCACTGTCATCAGACAGGGACGTCCTCACCTGCTGGACATGCACCTGCTGCACGATTGATGATGCTCCCATTTTCCCTGGCTGCCCCTGTCTCAGGGCTTTTTTCCATTTAATTCACTTGCCTCTGCTCCTATATGTATGGTTACCTTAGAACAAACGGTCCATCATAAAATCCTTTCCTAATGTTGCCAAACTTTAATTAGGGAAGATTAGAAAATCGCAACTGTGAAAGATGTGTTTTCTCAGTGGATGTGAAGGAAACAGCTCTTGACTTTTGCTTCTATCAGAGACTCCATCTTGTCTCCAGGGGCTGCCCCAGAGGGCTCCCCTGGAAAGGGGCAGGCCCCCAGTCTCATATGGCCTCTCAAAGAGAAGTAGCAGAGCCCAGGGACTCTGGTGGCCCCAACTGCCGCCTAGTACGAGGCTTCCTGAGCAAAAATCCCCACTCATCCATTTTCCAGATGTGTAACCTTGGGCAGACATTCAATTTCTCTGTGCCTGTTTCCCCACTTGTAAAATGAGGCAAATAATAGCTAGGTTGTAGAGTCACTGTGAAGGAAAAACCGGATCATTCAGGTAAAGTGCTTAGAGCACAGTGCCTGGCACCTAGTATGCCCTTAACTACCCAATTATCATTCTCAGCAAAGAACATAACATGTAGCTGTTCCCTAAAGGTGGCTCTTTGAGAAGGAAAGGAGTGTTTTTCTACAGTCTGTGATATTCAGGCATTATGGACTCACAGGAAAGCAAGTCTATGGAAACACTTATTCGGGAAGTGACTTAATGAAAGTTAGTCACAGCTCCCAAGAATGACGATAGGTTTCCACGTTTGTTCCTGGAGAACCCTGCTGGTGGTCCACAAGCCGGCCCAAGGTATCTCACTGGTAGAATCTCATGGTGGCATTTTCTAGGAACGGCTAAAATCCCCATTCCTAGAAAGATGGAAGGGAGCAGATAGAAGTTTTTAAATATTATGTTTTGTCATCTGCCCTTTGCTTGCCTGCAAGCAAGTACTCAAAGATGACAGAGCAAATGGATGCATGGTGAACCATTATTAAAAATGACTGGTTTTTGAAGGTTTGCAGCTTGACTCTTTGGTGGACAGGTATGCTTGATTTTGCAATCTTTCTAGAGCGTACATAAAACATAGTCATATTTTCTACTGGTAAAACTGTTCCTGGTTTGGGCATAGGGGTTACATTTATCAAGATTTTAGGACGCTCTGCAAAGCATATGATGCCGAGCAAATAACACCATGACTTGCAGAGACTCTGTCACCTGAACAAGTTTCACATCTGGTTGAGTTTTTGAAGAGAGATGAAGCAAGCAGACCGTTACCTATGAGCAAAAGAGGACAGTACAATTCAGCACCTCTGAGTATTTTTAGTCCAAGATCTGTCAGGATCCATGGCTGCAAGCAACAGAGCCAGCGTCAGCTCTGCTAAGTGGAATAACACAAGAATTTCCACGATTGAGATGGGTGATCACAGATTGGACGGGACGTCAGAGGATAAGCTGGGAAAAAATGAGTGGCCACCAAATAGGACTCAAGAGGGAAGACAGTGTGATCCCTACAGAGGGATCAGCCTGGTTCTCAGGTTACACTTCCCGTGCCATGAACGTGAACTCCACCACCCTCCTCCCACGTCACTCATTCATTGAAAGAGTGTCGGGTTTGCTGGAGCTAAGTTGCATGTCCCATATCACTCCTAGTGCATCCGGGCAAGAATCAGATTGGGGCTACCTCCCATCACCAACACTGCACAAAACGGGGTTTTGTTTGTCCAAAAGGGAGCCTGGGATGCTGTGAGGAGCGATGAAAGATGGTAAACAGCCAGAAATGACAACGTCCACTAGAAACCCTTTCTGCAAATTGGAGTTTCCCACAATGCCTGTGACCTCCCTGTGGCTGACTTCGAGGCCACAGCTGTCCCTGGGAGCGCTCTGTGAGGACAGGTGCTTGTGGTCTGAGGGGCCAGCGTTTGCACATGCAGTTACTGCGCTGAGAGCTCCCTTTCTCAGGATGAGCACATGGCGCTCATGGGCCAGAGGCAGGTCAGTCTTCACAGGGCGCCAGGGGTGGAGAAGGAGGCGGAGCAGGAGGTGGGGCGGTGAAGGAGGAAGGCAAGGCTCTGGGCTGACTCTCAGGGCCGGACGGGGGCACCGCCCCCAAGACCTCCCACCAGGGCTGGTGAGGTGAGCAAAGAATTCTCCTTGGCGCACAGAAATCTCGGCCATCAAGACAGATCCTCTTTCTTTTTTTAAAAAATTTATTTATTTATTTATTTATTTTTGGCTGCATTGGGTCTTCCTTGCTGCGCGTGGGCTTTCTCTAGTTGCGGCGAGCGGGGACTACTCTTAATTGCGGTGCGCGGGCTTCTCACTGCAGTGGCTTCTCTCTGTTGTGGAGCATGGGCTCTAGGCACGCGGGCTTCAGTAGTTGTGGTGCGCAGGTTCAGTAGTTGTGGCTCGCGGGCCCTAGAGCGCAGGCTCAGTGGTTGTGGCGCACCGGCTTAGTTGCTCCGCGGCATGTGGAGTCTTCCCGGACCAGGGCTCGAACCCATGTCCCCTGCATTGGCAGGCAGACTCCTAAGCACTGCGCCACCAGAGACGTCCCCCAGAACATCTTTTAATGCAATGATTTTTTAAAATCAAAGTTAACGTAAAAATTCATGATAAACAAAATATCAAATTTTTAAGTAAAGTGGATTGGTGTAACTGTTTTTTCCTTTTGTGTCCAGCTCTGATATGATTCAGCACAGCACTGTGAAAGCCACTTTTCTACTTTGGGCCCATTTCTTCTGTAAATTTAAAGGGTGGGGCCAGAAATGCTCTATGACTCTGTGGCTCCAGAACAGGAGTGAAAGTGTGTTCAGCCAAAAAATAGGCAGCACCAAAGACCCTCTGTGCCATGAGCCTGCATCACGGTGGACCGGCAAAAGGAGATGCCCTTTCTGCAAGAGTTAGGAATGTGGGGTGAATTGTAACCCCCTCATTCATGGAATCCATAGCTGGGCTCGAAAGAAAAGGAAATCTGTGGATTAAAAAAAAGAACTAGACTATAAAATAATTACGTTTAAAATGGTTAGGGAAAAAGAATAGGAACCATGAATAAAAAAGAGAGCATAATGAAATAGAAAAGGCAAATGCAAAAAGTAACTAAATGTAGCATCTAGAAATCTTGCCACTGCCCTGGGCACCCCTGAAGTGTGTGTGGTTATCTCTGTTCTATAGATGAGAAACCAAGGTACCAAAATATGCTGAGGGTTGGGCAGTTTGTTAGTGGAAGGGTTGGAATTCAAGTTCAGATATATTTACGCCAGAGAATATTTTAACGAGAAAATATTTCTTTCTTTTATTTTGTAAGAGGAGAAGCTGTCATTTAAAACAAAACAAAACAGAACCTGTATCCAGCAGAATGTTCAGCTTCTTTATTTTTTTTTAACATCTTTATAGGAGTATAATTGCTTTACAATGGTGTGTTAGTTTCTGCTTTATAACAGAGTGAATCAGCTACACATATACATATATCCCCATATCTCCTCCCTCTTGCGTCTCCCTCCCACCCTCCCTATAGCTTCTTTAAATTCCCATAAAATTTCTTCAAAATTCTGTTCCAGGTGGGATCTTTATTTCACTGACTAAACTTTAGGGTCAGTGTTTAGAGGATCAGTTTCATCCCTGTATTCTTTGTGTCTGGGGCGTCTTTTAAAATCTGTGAAGATGGGAGGACCAGGGGATCCAGTAGACTGAGATCATGAAAAGATGTCTTTCGGAACCCACGCTGGCATCCATCTGGCTGTCCTTCATGGAATGCCTACAACTGAGCTGTTCCCTGGGACTGGAAATCTATGCGCAAGTGATTACTATTTGATATTTTACCCTGAATGTCTAAAACTTAAACATCTCTAGCTCAAAAAGTAAATATTTCACAAATACTTAAAACATAGGTTGTCTAGTTATTGGTGAAACACATCAACTATCTTAGCAGGTCCATCTCCAGTTAGGTCTTAATCTGTGCGTTTCTTGCAGCTCCGCCGCGCACACTTGGTCTAAGGCATGTCGTCGCATCCCCACTGATCTCCCCTTGCATCCCTGCCTCTCCTCACAATGCACTCTCCCGGCAGCATCCTCCCGGTCGGCCCTGCTCGCACACCTTTCTCTTCTCACTCTCCTTCTGGCTGTCTCCGCTCCAACCTCGTGGTCTTCCTCCAGCATCTTCCCCACTCAGGAACTCTGTGGAAGTTATTCCCTCTGCCTTGAATCACAGCTGATCCTCATTATTCACATATTCTGTATTTGTGAGTTCACCTACACACTAAAATTTACTTGTGACGGAAAAATACTTGCAGTGCTTTCTCGGTCATTGGCAGATGAGCGCGGAACAGTGAAAAATTTGAGTCACCCGACATGCACATCCCGAGCTGAGGTCCAAGAAGTGATACTCTGCCTTGTTATTTCAGCTCGTACTGTAAACACGTTTGCTTCTCACAGGCTGTTAGGTACCGAGTTACTCACATTTTTGAGCTTCTTGTTGATGATTTCCCTGTTAAAAATGGTTCCCAAGCAGAGGGCTCAGATGCTAACTGGTGTTCCTGGGGCTTGTGGAGAAAACTTGTGTGTTAGATGAGCTTCCTTCAGGCATGAGTTGAAGTCCTGTCGGCCATGAGTTCAAAGTAATGAATCAACTAGATAGATAGATAGATAGATAGATAGATAGATAGATAGATAGATAGATAGATAGATAGATAATGTATAAAATAAGGTATCTTTAAACAGAAACACACATAAGACAAGGTTGTGTAGTGCTTGGTTGATGAAAACATGACCAGACGCTCATAGGAACCTAACCTACACACAGTTCAGTGTTGGCTAATCAGTGTTGGAGGTGATTTGGTAACTGTTTAACTAGGATTGGCCTGCCTGCCTGCATGTTCACTGCCCACCTCCCCGCCCTGCCTCTTGAGGGTAAGAACCACACTGGTCTTAAACAGAGCCTGGTACATAGCAGGCACTCAGGACATTTTTGTTTATTTAATGAATAAATTCAAATAAACAACTTTCAAAGCCAATTTTTAACCAGGCTTTCAGAGGTTAATATTTAATACCTTTTTGCAAAGTCTGGAAAGAGAGTTCCATCAAGGTCTGACTTTAATAAGCAGCGTAGATAAATGCTCAATTAAATTTCCATATTTGATTATTACTTGACGCTCTTCCTTGGTTTGAGCCTCCCCTTTAGGCTTGAGAGGATGAAAGAAGATGTTCCTCTCTCTCCACTCTCTCCCAGTGTCCCTGGCCGGGCACCTGGGCTCTGCTGAGTCTCCCTGAGGCCACCTTGGGGGAGATGGCGTCACCTGGGTGCTCAGGTACTACTGCCTTGGAAAGCTGATGAGAGGCCATGAGCACCTGTATTTCAACTCCTCCTGGGGAGAGAGAGACTCCCCTCGGAGGTCCAGTCTGTTTCTCACTCAACCACAAAGGCAGTACCAGGAAGACTTCTACCCGTAGCTGAGCCACCTGGCTTGGAGCGCTGAGAGCTGGATTTGACAGCAGTCAGGGTCGGCAAGTCCTGACGTTGTTGCTTTAGTCACAGCTGCTTGCTCGGAATACTCTGTTAGAGCCGGAATTGGCAAATGTCCTCCACGAAGGTTCAGATGATAAGTAATGTAAGCTTCACAAACCACATGGTCTGTCTCAACTACTCAACTCTGCTGTTGTAATGCAGAAGCCGCCACATTAACCAATGGATGTGGCCGTGTTCCAATAAAACTTTATTTACACAAGCAGGCAGAGGGCCTGATTTGGCCTAAAGGCCAAATAGTTTGCCAGCCCCTACGGTACGGCCCTTCCCTTATGGAGGCGTCTTGATTTGCTTGTGTTCTACCCTGAGCTGTGAGCTCTTTGAGGAAGGCCTGAGACACATTCACTGTGTTCATCTCCACATCTGATACGGAGCCTGCCCCACAGCAAGCCATCAGCCAATAGATGCGTGACTTGTAAGACATGGCCCCCAAAACACAGGTGTCGTTCAACATGCCAACCAGATGAAAGGTGATCTAAGCCCCGGTGACAGCCCATCCGTCATCATCCTGCCTCCTGTTGTCAGTACTCAAAATAATAGCAGTTGTTTTCTGACAGCAAGTGAGAATTATATTCCTATATTCATTCAACAAACAGCCACGAGCACGGGGGCAGCATCAGATGTCAGTTGGAATCTGCCTGCCCTTAAGACTTAAGTCAACTTGTGATGAATCCTGATTCCACGCCCTGAAACAGACCAAAATCTTCCCCAGGATTTGTGAAAATTCCAAGGGTTAGAGGAGGAGGCCCTGCATTTCTAACATTCACTTCTGCCTTCAGGTGTCCACTTCTGACAAGTTAGTTCTGTTTCTTAATTGTCTCACTATCTTGTACATGCTGGTCTGTTACATTCCGCGTGTCCTTTTCCTCAGTTCCCCTCAGCGTACACACATGCACGTGTACACACTCACACACACGCATCCACACACACTGGCCATCAGCATTAGCATGTGGTGCATGTGGTCCAGTTCGTTGAGGATGTTGGAGGAGGATGCGGTCACATCACGTCAAATTACTTGAGTCTGAGCCCTGGAGAGCCCTCAGCTGCAAGTTCTCCTCACTGCCCAAGTTCCCTCTGTATTTTTTGCAGGACACATCATCCCCCCCAGTGTACCCCAGCCTCAGCACATGTGGTGACTCGTCTCCTGTCTCCAATTTCCCCCACTCCTCCCCAACTTCTCTTTTCATAACAGCTTTATGGAGGCATTGTTGACGTATGATAAACTGCACATATTTAAAGTGTATAATTTGATAAGTTCTGCCATAATATACACACCCATGAAACTATCCCCCGATCAAGATAGTGCACAAACCCAGCACCCCCAAAAAGGCCCCCTTTGTGCCCCTCCCTCCTGCCCCCCACTGATCTGCTTTCTGTCACTGTAGATTAATGTGCATCTTCTAGAGTTTCATATAAGTTGAAATTTAAATCCTGTCTGGCTTCCTTCACTCAGCACAACTATTTGGGGGTTCATCCTTGTCACTATTTTCTCTTGAGAGTAAAAACAAGGATCTTCTCTAGAGTAATTCAGTTCTCTCCAGCCACTGTCCCCAAAGAGCTTTAGGCTCACCTCTAACAGATGGAAACATGTTAGAAAACCAAAAAAGCCCCACTCTCTTTGGAAGACCCTGGTGGTTTTAAATAGCACATTTCTTTCCCATATACATCCTTTCTTTTTTTTTTTTTAATGAATTTCTTTATTTCTTTATTTATTTTTGGCTGCGTTGGGTCTTCATTGCTGCGCGCAAGGTTTCTTTAGCTGCTGTGAGCGGGGACTACTCTTTGTTGCGGTGCGCGGGCTTCAGTAGTTGTGGCTCTCGGGCTCTAGAGCGCAGGCTCAGTAGTTGTGGCGCACGGGCTTACTTGCTCCGAGGCATGTGGGATCTTCCCTGACCAGGGTGCGAACCTGTGTCCCCTGCATTGGCAGGCTGATTTTTGACCACCGTGCCACCAGGGAAGCCCATCCTTTCATTCTTTATTTGGTTGAACAACTGTTTAATAAGCATCAACTGTATGCCAGGCACTGTTGTTGGGGACCTAGTGAGAATCAGGCAAACAGGGCCTTCCTCTTGGGGAATAGTCAGAATAAGTAAGAAAACCAACAGAAGAAGGGTTCCAAATATAGTAGGTATGATAAAGAAAATGGAAAATGCCTCAGAAGTTGTCTGAAGGGACATATTTCTAGGGAGTGTCATGAGAGCCAGGGCATGGGGATGGAGGGGCTTAGGAAGAGTATGTCTTTTGTTTACAGGTTTTTAGAATGTAATCTCATATTTCCTTTTTAAAGTTACTTAAATGCTGTTTAATGAGCAATATATGCTCACTGTAGAAAAATTAAACAGAGAAAAATAAAGAAGCAAATTGAAAATCACCTTTAATCCCGCCACTCAAATATCGCCATCATTATATTTCATTTTGTTAATTACACAGTCAAGAGACAAAGAAACACATTGTGTTTCATTTTGTGTAATTAACCAGGCCACGGGAACTGCTGTCAGCTTCCTGGGGAGCTGAGTTGTGTTTATTTTTTTTTAAGAGCTACTAATTTTTGATTAACAAGGATGAATGTAACATTTATGAGGAATCTAATTACACCTTCTTCCCCTTCTCAACAAAACAGCATTATTCCCGACAAAATGTGGAGTCAACACTCTGAGGATATATGGCTCTGAGCTGGGGAATTATAGGGGACATTTTTCATGTCACTGCTTAGACAGTCTTGTGAGCGTTCCAACAGTGAGGTGTCTTGGTTGCAGGTTACATCCCAGCTGAAGCCAGGCTGGATAATAACTCACTTTGTCATTACTTAATTCTGTGATGGCTGCAGTTACTGAGCCAGAATAGAGAGCCTCAGTCGCTGAAAAGATGAGGCACTCAGTGTCAGAATGTCTAGGAACAGAAAAGGCAAGGCGGGCAGTTGAATGGAGCGCAGGTGTGGCTGCATCAAGGAGCCCGATGCTGGATGCAGCGCTTCCGATTCACTTATTTTCTACGTGACATATTTGCATGTTTCATTCATCAGCTCACTCCCTGACACATATCCAGGGAGTTCATCCCGTGTGCCAGTCATAAAGGCCACGTCCACATACTAGCCAAGCCTGGTGCACAGCTGTTCTCCCCACGAAGTTGACAAACAGGCCTTCAAGGGTACATGCGTTTAAGCCAAAACCAGAACGTACAGGCTTCTATGTGGATTCACCAGCATCTGGTGATTCCCCCAAATACGTCACATTCTCCTTTGCCTCTGTTCTAGGACATCGGCCTAGAGTGCCACCCCTTGCCCACCGTGGCCTCTCCCCCGGGACCTCCTAGGTCTGTCCTCCATGCAGCTCCTCTTTCAGCACCACAGTTAGCGCCCACCCATTGCTCAGCGCCCCATCTGTGTGCGGGATACTAAGTATTTGCGTATCTCTTCTTCTCTGTGCCTTTGCTCCTGTTGCTTCCCCTGGCCTCTCCCTCCAAGTAACCACCACGTAGTGAAGCCCTGCTCATATACTGGCAGGATGGAATCGTGTGTAAGCATGCTGGCTTTGACATCCACTCTGCCACTGAGAGCTGTGGGACTTTGGGCAAGTTACTTCACCTCTCCTGGCCTCATGCTCTCCAAATGTGAAAGAAGATAATACCTAGGGTTGTTGGGAGGATAAAGCAGACTAGTCTGGCATCTGGAATGTAGAAAGAAGTCAGTGCTTATTAGCTCTCATTGTGACTAACCCTTCAACAATTATTCCAAACAGAGCCGCGTCCTCGAAGCCTGCCTCCGCCACCCACTCCCAACCCCGGACGGGGCTTCCGCTGTTTGCAGAACTTAGCACAGCTTACACACACGCACACACATTTTGTAGTTGCCAGTGGGAGTCCTAACAAGGATGTGCAACACTAGCTGCTGTAGTAGATAAGCCCCCACCCTCAATAGCTTAACACAGAGATTTATTGCTCCCTCATCTCACAATCCATTTGTCCATTTTGGGGGGTAGGATGGGGAGATGGCTCTGACCCACAATATCATTCAAGGACCCAGGCTTCTTGGCTCCTTCTATCTTGTGAGACTGTCTCTTCCATGTGTGGCCCCCAGGGTCACTGTGGAAGGAAGAGAGAGAGAGGAGGGTCTTACAGGGGTCTTGTGGCCAGATCCAGAAGTGACATTATCATGTCCACCCACTTTCCCTTGGCCAGAATCAAGGCCCCCCATCTAGCTGAAAGGGAAACTGGGATATAGAGCCTACTTGTATATCCCAGCTTTCATTTTCCATCCCAGGTGAGAAATAAAACTGTCTCAGCCACGTGAGTGCTTCTCATCTCCCCCATTCGGCCAAGAGGCTGTTGAGGACACACACCATGTGCCCTGGGTCTCTCATCCAGTGTTTGTTCACTTCCATCTTCTCTTGAGCTGAGTCTTAACAATTAACTCCAAAGCTGACCAGGTAGCACCGCGGAAAGCGGCTTTCCAAGCCCAGGCAGTGGAAGGTGCAAATGCACAGAGAAGTAGCAAGGAACTGGCCCCTTCAGGGAACTGCAAGTGACAGCAGCACTCCCTTGAGCCTCATATATTACTGCATAAAAATAGCTCACCGCACTAGCGTAGGATGTATACGGAGGTGGGGCAGGGAAGAGGGGCAGCTCATGAGCTCGGAGCCCACAACCTTCTGAGTAACAGGCAGCCCATCCGCCTGGGCCATGTAGCCTGTGTCTCCTGGATTCCAGTGACAAGGCTGATAAGAGCTTTCTTCCTTGGTACACCCACCTCTTTGAGTAAAGCACCCACCCTGCAACAAGAAAGTATTGTTTTATGTCAAGTGATGCTTTAAAAAAAGGGTTAGGGGAGGAATGCAAACTGGTACAAACTTTCTGAAAGACACATTTCATTATGTATCAACTTTTTTCAAACAGTCATACTTTTTGATACCAGGAACTCCACTCCTAGGAATTTATCTCAAAGAAATAATCAAGAATGGTGTCAAAGACTTATGTACTAGGAAGCAGAGATTTATGTGCAGAGTTCTTCACTGGAGCCTTATTTATGATAGCAAGAAGTTGGAAAACAGCCTCAATGTCCAACAATAGGAGGCTGAATAAATAAATTATGGGGCAACCCATAATGGAATAATACACAGCCGTTAAAATTGTGTTTTATAAGCCAGGGGAAAGTGTTCTTTCCTGATAAAAACTGAAGTGGAAAAAGTAGACATCAAAGTTGGTTAATTGTGTGGTCCCAATTAAATAAATCGATTGTGGAAAGACCTTGAATAAAATACCTCACCAGGTTAGGAGCAATTCTCTCGGGTTCCTGGAAGTACTGGTGATTTTTTATTTTTTTCTTCACACTCTTTTGTATTGCCAAGTTTTCTCTGCTGAACGTGTTACTTTATAAACAGAAAAATAATTTTTATTGAAGTATAGTTGATTTACAATATTGCGTTAGTTTCAGGCGTACAGCACAGTGATTCAGTTATACATATATTTCAGATTCTTTTCCATTACAGGATATTGAATATGGTTCCCTGTGCCATACAGTAGGTCCTTGTTGTTTATTTTGTACATAGTAGTGTGTATCTATTAATCGCATATTCCTAATTTATCCCTCCCATCCCTTTCCCCTTTGGTAACCATAAGTTTATTTTCTATGTCTGTGAGTCTATTTCTGTTTTGTAAATAAGTTCATTTGTATTATTTTTTAGATTCCACATATAAGTGATATCATATAATATTTGTCTTTCTCAGTCTGACTTACTTCACTTAGTATGATCATCTCTAGGTCCATCCATGTTGCTGCAGTTGACAATATTTCATTCTTTTTTAGGGCTGAGTAATATTCCAGTGTGTGTGTGTGTGTGTGTGTGTGTGTGTGTGTGTGTGTGTGTGTGACATCTTTATCCATTCATCTGTCACTTGACACTTAGGTTGCTTCCATATCTTGGCTATTGTAAATAGTGCTGCTGTGAACATTGGGGTGCATGTATCTCAGAAAAATAATTTTTTAAAGATGCAAAAAAACAAGGAAATAGTAAGAAAACCACCCTTTCTCTCTGCAGACTCACTCAGAGAGGTACTGTGGTCCTTTTCTACGGTCAAATGAGAACTCAAATGTTGGCCTAGACCACGAGGACCCTGAGTCCATAACAGGCGCAGACTAGCAATTGCTTCCTGGAACACATCCCTCTCGGCTGTCATAGCATTCATTCAGCTGCACAAAATATGTCCTCTAAAGCTTCATCCCAATAACCCTACAGACAGCACTTTTCTTTACAAGGAAAAATGAAAAAGGCTTATCCCTTTGTAAATTCTATAAAGACATTACTTGGCATCTAGAAAACGACAAGGACCCTTCACCAGATTCTATAGCCTAACCTTGGTCATGGTTCAGAAATGTTCAGCAGGATTTGAAAAGCATTTCCGCATTTTCGTCTGGAACTGTGATTTCCAGTTTGATCTGGAGGAATGAAACTGCCTCGAGACGAGTTAAAGGATAGATATGTGTTTCCATTGCTTTCTCTTAGGTGGGGTTTTTAATCCACTGTAGTTAGATTGTTAAGATAACAGATATTATGAACAAAAAATAACAATTATCCTAAAAGATACAATAAAATGCACTGTAGTTCTCACATTGATATCAGAATATGAACACTCAGATAGTTCTTCAAATCCCATGGAACAAGCCAATTACAACCTTAAACTCATGTCCTAGGAAGGAGAGTTTAGGGCGTTCAGGGAAATGTTTGCTGCCTGCCCAGTACATGGATTCAGCAGAGCATGTTCTGCCCTGGGATCCACAGGGGACTCATTCTGAGATCCAGCCCGCCATGGCCCTGCTTCTCCAGGCCCCGATGCCAGGAAAGTCATCTCCCCATCAGGACATTTCCAGGAATTAAGTGTTCCTTCCTTGCCAATTAATATAGTGACTATTCTTAGAATTGAATTTAAGCTCCATTAGAAAATTGTTAAAGCCTTCCGTGCTCATTTTTCACCAAATTGAGCTCTGTAATGTTATCATAATAGAAAAAAAAATCTTCTGAAGTTCAATTGGAATTCTTTTTCTATTAACTTAGTAATGAGGGTCCAATTTCAGGAAAACAGTTTCAGCGTGTGAGTGAGATCATGCTGTTTGTTGTGCCTCATCAAAGCTGTCCTCCAACATATAGCCGATGCCTATGCTCCCTGGGTTTGAACTTTCTGGAAGGCCAACACTAATTTGGAAACTTCTAGGCTTTTCTGGCATCATCCATTGACTTTTCTGTGAAACTGAATTCACCCCTTCCTGAACCATGACATTGTGTATTTTGACTAGGTTTCTAAAATGGATGCTTTCCTGATTCTTAAACAGACTATGAGAATGGAATTCAAGGCCATTTGAGGTCATTTTTGCTGGCTGATAAATGAACTGAAGCAAAGCTTTACTTGATTTGGGGTTTTTCTGTCTTTTGTGCTTTCAGTATATCATACTGTGGTCACTTTATCTGCCTCTGGGAATCTCCCTGGAAGATAAACTAGAAAACTAGGTTTTTTAAGATTTATGACTTAAAAAGAAAAGGAATGATATCAGATGGAGAGCCTAAGAAAAAGGAAATTACACTTTATTGAGCAACTACTAAGTGCCAGGCATTTTCTGTGCGATTTATTGTTTCATCTTCCCAACAACCGTAAGACAGGTCTTGTCGTACCCATTTCACAGAAAAATGCAGCCAAGGCTGAGAAGTTACACACATTTGTTTGGAATCACACAGCTAAGAAACAGCAGGTCCAAGCTAGTGGGTTCCTGCTGTGGATCTCAGGGCATGGACCTATTCTGAGATCTCTGCAAACATTTACTATTTCTTCCAAGTTGGAGCTTATGCTGTTAAGGACTAAGGATGGTCAGTGCTGACTCTCCGTAGTGAGGGGGTTAAGGCATATTTTGTGCTCAGTCTAGGGCAGGGCTTGCCCTGAGTTCTCTCCTGTTGACATGCTTTCAGCTACCTCCTGCTGCTTGTCACCATGCAGCCAGAAACCAGCTGCATCTTCCTGTAAGGGGATGAGTGACAGACAGGGATGTCCCAGCCATATCTCCTTTGGGGCATCCTTGGCCCCAAGTTGGTCGCATCTCAGCTCTGCTGGGTGAGATAAAAGGAGAAGGAAATGGGTAGTATCCTAAACGAGCCTCTCCTGCTACTTTCAGAGGAAGAACTGGGCACAGCATTCATTTATGCACCTGTTCAACAGGTCAGTTGATAAATATCTATTAAGAATTTGCCATATGCTAAGCCTGGTGCTTTCTATCTGTAGTAAGGAAATCACTGTATGCACTTTTGATGTTTATGGGGTATTCATACTTGTGTGAGAGCTACAACCTGTTAAGGAAATGTCTTAATCATGCATTCACTTAACAAGCATTTATTAAGCAGCTGTTAATTTTCCAGGCACTGAGCTGTATACTTTCTCATCCCTTACCTCTTTTCATCTTCACTCACCACTATGAGATCAGCATTGCAATCCCTGTTTCCTGGGTGATAAAACAAAGGCTAATGTCCCTTAAGTAACTTACTGTGCTCAAAGCTAGACAGATGGACACTCCAAAGTGTGAATTCATGAATAACTGAGCTTGTCTCAGACGAGGACCACGGCATCTTCCTGCAGGATTTAGTGGTTGGCAAACACATACCTAAAACCTGCTCTGGGTACTTGCCTAGTAGCACAGTGGTTAAGAATCCGCCTGCCAACGCAGGGGACACTGGTTCGAGCCCTGGTGCGGGAAGATCCCACATGCCGCGGAGCAACTAAGCCCGTGCGCCACAATTACTGAGCCTGCACTCTAGAGCCCACGAGCCACAACTACGGAGCCCGCGCGCCTAGAGCCTGTGCTCCACAACAAGAAGAAGCCACTGCAATGAGAAGCCCTCACACTGCAACGAAGAGTAGCCCCCACTCGCTGCAACTAGAGAAAGCCTGCGTGCAGCAACGAAGACCCAACGCAGCCAAAAATAAAATTAATTAATTTAAAAAAAAAAAAAAACGTGCTCTGGAGCAGAGATGAATGCAGTCTTGGACACCACGTGACTCCAAACAAGGCAAGAAAAATGATATTGAGATGCAGCAAGACTGGAAAGCATGGCATTTAATTGGGAAGTCCACCGTGATCTTTTGGCTAAAACTGTCGAGGGAATTGAAATGAACTAGTTGAACTAGTTGAGCTGGAAACCTTACTATCACTCAGACCTCCACCAATTCCAAGACCTCAGACTCTGCAGGGTCCCTCCCTAGCCATCCTCTCTTCCATCCCTTCCTGCCACTCCTCATCCGCCTCATGACCTCCAGCCATTGTCCTTCTCAGCCTTGCCCCCAAAGACTCTCCCTGCTCCTGACCCATCATGGGGTCCTCACCCCACCACTTCAATAGAGACTTCAGTTCAGTGTGCCTCGGACTCCCAAATGTACATCTCAAGCTCAGTCAGCTCTCCTGCTCCCTTGTTCCATGTAAACAATTTCTGCTAGACATCTGCATTTGGGAACCTCACAGGCCAATCAGACTCAAGGTATTCAGAACTAAATTCACCTTCATCTTCACCCCCGGTGTTCCCTGTGTCCCTGAAGGGCAGGACCGTCCCCCATGCTCCAGCCAGAGGCCCGGACTTCATCCTTAACGCGCCCCTGCTCTTCATCGCCACATACCCCCCATCACCAAGTCCTGGGGCCCCATCTTGTCGGCATCTCCTGAGCTCGTCTGCCTGTCTCCAGCCTGCTGCTGCCCCTGAATCCCACCCGCCAGCCTGAGGAATGCAGCAGCCTCTGGCCTGCAAGTCCTCTGCTCAAACACCACTCCCTGGGAGAAACCTCTCCCTGCCCTACCAGCGGCATTCTCATAGCCTCCTGCACATACCTTTCATAACCCAATTATCATTTGCAAATCTTTGCTTCCCGTCTGTTTTTCCCACTGAACTGTATGCTCAGAGAAGGCAGGAGTTGTCTGTTTTCAACCATCGCATCCCTTGTTCTTCCATACAGTAGACCTCAATACATATTTCTTTATTAAATAAATTGCTAATGACCATCCGTAGGTCTTCACCCGCTTGGTCAGTTGCTGGCCTTGGGTCCACTCTCACTGTCTGTTCTCTGCCCCGTGCACCTTGACTGCATCTTTGCTCACCCCGCCTTCTGTACCCCTGCACAAGGTGGCACCAAGAGCCGGCTCTAACCTGCACCTTCCGTCCTACTTGTGATCCTCAGGAGGGAGGAGGGGAAAGCTGAGCCAAGTGATCTGCAGGTTAAGAGCTGTCATCCCAATTTAAATTTTATAAAACCGGTGATATATTTAGGCAGGAGAGCAGGCAAATCTGCCCTGGAGCTGAGTGCCTCTTTCAGCTTCCACGGGTGGGTAACAAATCTCCCCAAAACTTAGTGGCTTAAAAAAACATCCTGTGGTTTTGGTGGGTCGGGATTATGAACAGGGCAGAGTGGAGATGGCTCATCTCTGCACCACAATATCTGTTGCCTCAGCTGGAAACCCCAAAGGCTGGGGGCTGAAATCACTGAAAGCTCGTTTGCTTGTTTATGGGCAGTTGGCACTGGCTGTCAGCCAGAACGCCTGCACGTGGCCTGGGCTCTCTCACCATATGGTGGCCATGAGCATCCCAAGAGCAAGTGCCCGATGGAAGCTCTATCAGTCACCTTGTGACGTGGTCTCAGCAAGTCATGCAGGGTCACTTCCACTACATTCTCATCAGGGCAATCATCAAGGCTGGCCCACATTCTAGGGGAAGGAAATCAGACTCTACCTTTGGTTGGGAGGAGCATGTGAGATCAGAAATATTCTTGTGGCCTTTTAAGGAAAACACAATCTGTGATAGAGCCCAAAGTCTGTGAGAACAGAGGATGGGCTGGGAGTCAGATGGACCAGGGTTCAAGTCCTAGCTCCACTGCTCAGTAGCTCTGCGGCTGGAGGCATCAGTGAACCCCTAAAGCTGTATCCTTTCTTGTGAAATGACTGTGGTTTCTAACGGATTGAGTCGGGACCATGTTACACTGTCATTAGCATGAGGAGAGGCTGGCTGCCCAGACATCTGGGAAGGAGGTTGAAGCAGCCTCTTTTCCTTCCTTAGTCAAATTCTCCACTGCTCTCAGTGCACTCACACCTTGGCAGGCTCTTTCCCCATTTTGCGCAAACTCTTTGTGATGGGTGTCCCCCTCCCTGAATTCACAGTCTTCCTACCTTCTCCCCATACTAACTGTGCTGTGCTGAACACTATCCCCCAACCCCTGAAGATTCCCACATCCTAGTCCCTGGAACCTGTGAACGTGTGGCCTTACATGATAAAAAGAGACTCTGCAGGTGTGATTAAATCAAGGCTCTTGATATAAAAATTGCTCTGGATTGCTGTGGGCCCAGTGTCATCGTAAGGGTCCTTAGTAGAGGGAGGCAGAAAGATCAGAGTCGGGGAAGATGTGGTAACAAAACAAGAGGTTGGAGTGACGCAAGAACGAGGTTGCGAGACAAGGAATGCAGGCAGCCTCTGGAGGCTGCAAAAGGCAACGAAATGGATTCTCCCCAGAAGCTGCCAGAAGGAACACCGCCTTGCCAACACCTTCATTTAGACTGTGACCTCCGGAACTCTAAGATAATAAATTTGAGTTGTTTTCAGTCACTAGGTTTGTGATAATTTGTTACAGCGACTGTAAGAACCTAATACACTAACCCTCATCTATTTCTCGCTTCCAATTGAAGAGAGTTTCCCCATGATCAGTACTGCTCACTCAACATTTATCCATGCATACCTAGAGTCTCCCAGACCCAGGGTACTGCCTGTACTGCATTTGGGAAACACTCCCTTGGCACAGGAATTGTGTCTGAATCACCCCCGTGCCCCCACACCATGGTGCCCACAAGGGCCTTGTACATAGCAAACACCCAGGAAACATTTATTTAATTATTGAGAGAGCTCGTGTTGCGTTGCTATCCTCGGGGAGCCTCTTAAAACCTTTTTATCACCAGACCTATTTGTATTTGTCTGGAGCTAGTCGTCGCACATGATGGTAGGAGAATGAAATGAACAATTTCATTTTTGCTACAAGGAAATAAACATTTTATTCATGGACTTTATCGTCCTGTGTAACGGAATCTGAGAACGACAGTGCATTTTGTGCCGGCTGCCTGCGTCAGACATGGGGCAAATCTATTTGATGTGTGTGCCTCAGTTCCTGACCCTGTCTTTTTCTCAGTTCATTATTTTTACCTCTTTCTCTAGTAGGCTGCATTCATAGAAGGAACAGAGATTTTTAAGTATTATTCATTCCTCCAAAATCTTGGACTTCCCCAAATAGTAAAAAGCAAGTCGCCCATCTATAGATGCCTGGTTAAGTGGTTCTTAACCAGGGGTGATTTTGCCCCCTAGAAGACATTTGGCAATGTCTAGAATGTCTAGAAGGGGTTGATACTGGCTTCCAGCAGACAGAAGCCAGAGTTGCTGCTAAATGTCTTACAATACACAGGACAGCCCCAAATGTCAGCAGTGCCAAGGTTGTGAAACCCTATGCTAGAGCAATAGGCTGTGGGGAAACTGACTTAGCCTCCCCAAGCCTGAGTTTCCTCCTCTTAGATGGAATTAACAAGGTGGTAATGAGTTAAAGTTAACTGTGAAGCGCTTAGCGTGGTGACTGCCACCCCGTAAGCACTCAGTAAACCAGGCTAGTATGCTTGTTATTAAGAAGAACAGAAGAGGACTCCAAACTCTGTGACATGAGGCACTCGGAAGAAGCTAGGACTGGAAAAGCAACTCTTGAAGGACACACACAGCCGCCATCTTGGGATGTTTGGAGGAGGGAGGAAGTCATCTCCATGGGTCCAACTGGGATGAACAGGGCAGAATTCTAGGGAATGTGTTGGGGCTCAAAATAGAGAAGAGTGCCCTTCCTGGCTGCTGGAACACAGACCCAGTGACCTGGACCCTGGGGACAAGCAGAGGGGCCGTGGCACACCCCACCTCACTTGAGGCAGCGGCCGCTGCCTGGGTGGGGAGCAACCAGCAACGTGGCCCTTCCTTGGGCTTCTCCTGATAGAAGTTCTGTGAATTCAGGCACAGGGAGAGTTCAAGATATCCCACTGGAAAGTCAATACAGTCATCCGTCCATATCCACAGGGGATTGGTCCCAGGACCCTTGCAGATACCAAGCTCCACGCTTTCTCAAGTCCCTTATATAAAATGGCATAGTATTTGCACAGAACCCATGCATATCCTCCTTTGCTTTAAATCATCTTTAGATTCCTTGTAATGCCTCATTCAATGTAAATGCTATGTAAATAGTAGTCAATACAGTGTAAATGTTATATAAATAGTTGCCAGCACACTGCAAATTCAAGTTTTGCTTTTTGTAACTTTCTGGAATTTTTTTTCCCAAACATTTTTTGTCTGCAGTTGGTTGAATCCCAGATGTGGAACCTGCAGATATGAAAGGCTGACTGTAGTCTGCCTGCCTTGCTCTTCAGTGCTGATGTGTCGCATAATTAATCAGGTCAAAGAAGGAGAAGGCCTTTCGTGCACCGTCTTCTGTGAGCGTACAGTACTGGGGAACAAATGCAAAAGGGCTATTGTAGGCATAATAGATGACAGAGTAGGAGTTGGTTCATTTCAGGGGAGTTTATCTTAATGTAATTTTCTCAGTTAGCGAACTTGCCTAATGGTGGAGGGGCACACCGGCTAGCACATGTTCAGGTACCTAACAGGCACGTTGTTAGTTTGCTAGGGCTGCAGTAAAGTGCCATAGACTGGGTGGCTTAAGCATCAGAAATGGATTTTCTTACAATTTTGGAGGCTGGAAGTCTAAGATCAAGGCATCCACAAGTTTGGTTCCTTCTGAGGCCTCTCTCCTTGGTGTGTAGACAGCCGTCTTCTCCCTGTGTCTTCACATGGTCTTCCTTCCGTGTTTGTCTGTCCTAATCTCCTCTTTTTATAAGAACACGAATCCTATTGGATCACCCGCCCCCCAGTGACCTCATTTTAACTTAATCACCTCTTTAAAGACCCTGACTCCAAATACAGTCACATTCTGAGATGCTGGGGATTAGGACTTCAGCATAGGATTTTGAGAGGGAAGTAATTCAGCCCATAACAGACACCGTGAGAATTCAGGGCAGCGCCTTTTAAAGGGGACTCGGGTGGATAAGAGAGAATTTGTGCATTACAGCAGGCCTCGGAGTTTTTGTGGCTCTCACAGCCTCACAAAAACCAAACTCCAGGACCGTGCACACCTGAGTTGGGAGAGGCATGATTCAGATTCGGAAACAGGGTCTATTCTATGCATAGCAGGTACGGTAAGAAAAAATATAGCTAAGAAAAATACAGGCAAAATTAAAATCCCTGTACTTTACCGTAATGAATTATATGTTAGAGAAAGAAATATCCTGGGATGGGAATCCTCAGGCAGCTCTGTGTTCTTCATTTTACTGTGTGTTGTCAGGTGTACCCCTCGAGGTGTAGGCAAGCCCCATTGCTGCGTCTACACAAGCCAGCAAGGCAAAGACACCTTGCTACAGAATCTGAGCCAATGTTTTATATTTTACCTCTGTTATTCGTCTACAGATTTCCCTTTTCTTGGAAAAATACCACATTGCCTCTTGATTTCAATGTTATAGACATTGTTTTGCCCTGGATGGCTAGGCTCTCTGTTCAGTTCACCACACGTCATATCTGCCACTTATTATGTTAAACACACACATAATAAAAGTGTAGAGAGGTGTATAAAACAACATTGCTTCTCTAAAGATTCAGCCCTACCACGTTTGTTCATACATCACTTGGATTTCTATTAACATAGTAAAAAACGTTCTGCAAAGTGACTTTGAAATGACAGTGCATTTCTAAGCTACTAGTAAAGAAATGCTAAGGGGGCGGGGAGACTTTTGCTTTCAAATACTAGCATGATTCAGGCCAAAGAAGCCTCAGGCCAAAGCAATCTGAGCCCTTTGAGCTTTTAATTAATGGACTGATTATATAGTTCAAGCCAGTAACAAGGGAACTGTGTGTCTTAGCCTCTGTCTCTATCACTGCACAACAGATTGACCCAGCTTAGGAGCAAGTGCCTGCACCTCTTTCTTCGTGGGTTCATCTCACCCTCTCTCCATCCAATACACTTAGCTCTCTAACTGACAGGTCAACAGAGCAAAGTGTGATAATCCGACACCCACTGGAAACGGCCCCTCCAGCAGGGGGAGCTCACCCAAGAGCTGGTCATCGCCCCAGCATCCATCTTTCCCACATGACAGTATGAAATGCCTCACCTGAGTTCAGGTAGGGGGTACCTCATTTTCATGAGAAATGAGATTCTTCTGACCAACTTATTGTTGATGAAGCCAGGCTGATTCCTAACAAGCACTACACTCTTTTATAAAGAATTGGGAGAGGGGGAGGGCATTTCAAAGAAGGGAAACACAATCCAAGTAGATCTTTGTCTCTCTCAAATTTCCCTCCCACCAAAAAAAAAAAAAAGTTTAATTTTCAAATCTATAGGCATAAAGCCTTGTTACTTAAATTTTAACCCTCACAAATGGTGAATTCATCTATAGTCGAGATTCTCAGTAACAAATGAAACCTAAGTCAAACTGGCATTAGAGAAGAAAAAAAATGAACTGATTAGCTCGCATAACTGGGACGTGGGATTTTAGCTAGAGCCAGATCTGAGTGTTGGTGGGAAATATTCAAATAGGAACAGTTAGTGGTGGCACCAGCCAATCAGAACAGTGCACACTGGTGATGTCAGGCCTGCATGCGCCATCAGGGCGGGGCTCTCAGGAGTCTTCTTTCCCTCTTGACTCCCCCTCCTCGCCGTCAGCTTCACTCTCAAATAAGTCCTGACCTCATGTCCCAAAACCCCAGCAATAGCTCCAGGTGCACAGCCCCAGGAAAGTTCCTTCCCAGGGTTCCAGCAGAATTCCTGGGTCCAGAGCGGATCAGGGGTCTAGCCTAGACGAATCACTGACCACAGGCCTGGGTCAACTCAGGGGAGCTGGTGCAGAAGCAAAACCCTGGGGTCAGGGTGGCAGAGGGCTGGCTGCCCAAAGTAAAGGCAGGCGGTCGGCTAGAAGAAGAAGAAACAGAGGACGCAGAAGCCATGACAATCATGTCCACGCAAGTCATATGATAGTAGATGGCGCTTTGGGCCCTGACTATGGTTTCTGGAAATGTCGAGAGGATCATGTTGCTTTAATGACTTGCCTCAAGTGCCATTAATATCCTTGTCCTTAAAAAGATTTCTTTTATCATTGACGGAAATACTTAATAGATGTAAATTTTACACTCTAAGTAATATGCAGCTGGCATTAAAACACGCACACAGTGTGAAGCATAGGTCCAAACTGACCATCTGCCTGAGCCGGCTACCCAGCGATCTCAGGTGTGTTTTCATGGGGTACTTGGTGGCTCTGGCAGGGGAGCTATATCTCCCAGTTCCGTACAACCAAGGTGCTCTGCAAATATCCGATAACTAAACATGTGAGGCTGTTTGCGTCACTACAGCTGAGCTTTCTTACCTATTGATAAAGACTCTCAACCATCAGTAGGAGATACAGTTTTAAAACATTGTTTATAGAGACTGTAACGCAAATTAGTGTCACAAAATAGACTCAGGAACTGTTCAGTATTCATGACTTAAACAGGCAGAGTGTTGACATCCTGGAGTCTGTGGATTTTTTTGGTTTGTTTACATTTAGTAGCTTTTTTAGAGAAGACAAAACTGGGAAATGCCTCCTTAGTCTCCCATAAGGAGGGGTTCTGATGATATGCATCTACTTTCATCTTCAATGAGAATGTGTCTTTAATTCTTTTTTTTTTTAACATCTTTATTGGAGTATAATTGCTTTACAATGGTGTGTTAGTTTCTGCTTTATAACAAAGTGAATCAGCTATACATATACATATATCCCAATATCTCTTCCCTCTTGCGTCTCCCTCCCTCCCACCCTCCCTATCCCACCCCTCTAGGTGGTCACAAAGCACCGAGCTGATCTCCCTGTGCTATGCGGCTGCTTCCCACTAGCTATCTGTTTTACATTTGGTAGTATATATAAGTCCATGCCACTCTCTCACTTTGTCCCATCTTACCCTTCCCCCCGCCATGTCCTCAAGTCCATTCTCTAGTAGGTCTGCATCTTTATTCCTGTCTTGCCCCTAGGTTCTTCATGACCATTTTCTTTTTTTTTTTTTTTAGATTCCATATATATGTGTTAGCATACGGTATTTGTTTTTCTCTTTCTGACTTACTTCACTCTGTATGACAGACTCTAGGTCCATCCACCTCACTACAAATAACTCAATTTCGTTTCCTTTTATGGCTGAGTAATATTCCATTGTATATATGTGTCACATCTTCTTTATCCATTCATCTGTCGATGGACACTTAGGTTGCTTCCATGTCCTGGCTATTGTAAATAGAGCTGCAGTGAACATTGTGGTACGTGACTCTTTTTGAATTACGGTTTTCTCAGGGTATGTGCCCAGTAGTGGGATTGCTGGGTCGTATGGTAGTTCTGTTTGTAGTTTTTTAAGGAACCTCCATACTGTTCTCCATAGTGGCTGTATCCATTTACATTCCCACCAACAGTGCAAGAGGGTTCCCTTTTCTCCACACCCTCTCCAGCATTTGTTGTTTGTAGATTTTTTGATGATGCCCATTCTGACCGGTGTGAGATGATATCTCATTGTAGTTTTGATTTGCATTTCTCTAATGATTAATGATGTTGAGCATTCTTTCATGTGTTTGTTGGCAATCTATATATCTTCTTTGGAGAAATGTCTATTTAGGTCTTCTCCCCATTTTTGGATTGGGTTGTTTGTTTTTTTGATATTGAGCTGCATGAGCTGCTTGTAAATTTTGGAGATTAATCCTGTGTCTTTAATTCTTAATTACAGTTTTTGCCGACTACCTTTTCCCATTTCTCTCGTGTTTTTAAGAGAAAGGAGAAGCATGAGTGTGTTCTGTATGCCCATCTGTTTCTGTACATCATTTGAAATCTCAGGTAATTGTTATTTGCTGAGCAAGGGCCTTCTGGCTAGGGCTGGAAAAAGCAGCAGCTAGGTTCGAGAGTGGGAGTTTTATTGCTACATTTAGCATATTTCTTCATTCGTGCATGCATGCCTTTGTTCATAAATGCCCCCACCTCATTCCACAAAAGGTATGAAATGGAGCTTCATTGCTGTCAGTTCATGCTGGCATAAATATTAAATTCTGTGTAATAATCACTTGGGCTATTCCTCCACTTGGTGCAGTGTTACTTACGGCTAACGCAAAGTCTGTTTTCTCATCAGAGATTAACGGTCTTTTTTCCTTGATCAGGATTAGATAATGCTTCCTTCACAGCTCTTCTTCAGTTCCAAGAACCCATCCACTTTATCTTTGCTGACCTTGCCCCGGCAGGCAGTGCCGGGATTTCCTGCGGGCAGTGGATTGTTTCAGCATTTTCAGGCATTCCTGCAGGCCGTGGAGAGGGAGGGGGATTTCGTCCCCGCAGCCTGGGGGTCCTAACTACCAGGCCCCGGCACCTGTCCTTCTTAGCAGCAGCAGTATTAGTAAAATGCGTTTCCAGATAGTGTCCTGTGTCTGAAGTGGGCTTTTTATCTGTTGAAGTTGGATGCAAGCAACAGAAATTAACTCTGTGAAGTGTATGCAAAAGAAACAAAATGCATCAGAAGGCTGTGTAGGTGTTCACGAAATCAACAAGCAGGTGTCACAACAGGTGGGACCCAGAGTCGGGGGAGACCAGGGGCAGCAGCATCAGAGCGTAGGCTCAGCCCCAGCTGTCTGCCGAGTCCTGGAGTCAGACTTGAGAGTGATTCTGATGGCCTGGTTTGGGTCAGGGCCCACCCATAGCCAGGGGACGGTTGACTTTGATGACAGACTTTACTGGGGATGGGGTGGTAGCAATCAGAGTATTTTTACCAAAATGAAGGGAGAAGAACTGGCATGTGGGGAGTGGGGAGGAATATGTCCATTCCCTCCCACTTTCCCAGTCTGTGCTTATATTCCCTCCGTGTCTGATGAGTGTTCTGTCAGAAATCTTTCACCTGTGTATACAATTTACCTTTAATATTGTATTCTCGATACCGTCTTCCATTTTGCTGAGTTAATTTTATTTCCATAAAGCTGGGGAAATCTAGACTTGCCCACTGTTTTAAATAGACTACTTTTTAGAACAGTTTTAGATTCACAGCAAAGGGGGAGGTACAGAGGTTTCCCATACACCCCTAACCCCACGCATGCACGGCCTCCCCATTACCAGCACCCCACCAGAGCGGACTGTGTGTTACAACTGACGAACATACCTCTTCACGCAAAACCCATAGTCTCCATTAGGGTTCACTGTTGGTGTGGTACATTCTGTGGGTTTGGACCCGTCTACAAGGATACATGTCCACCATGATAGTATCATCCTGCATAGTTTCACTCCCTACAATCCCTCTGTGCTCTGCCCATTCATTCCTCCTACCCCCCACCAACCCTTGAAACCACTCATCTCCACTTCTTTCTCCCCTGTTGGCCTCTGTAATGATTGTTTACTTGATTAGGTATAATCTAGTCTTGCTCCTTCTTTCCAAAATCAAAAACTCTTTGGAAAGGGCTCAACTTTCAGATTGACGAAATTACCTGCAAAACTTTCTAAGACTCCCCTCAAAATGAGGTCATAGCCATTAAGGGTGTGAGAAAATAGAGGCCTGTACTGATTGCAATCCTACAGTCTTCTAACCCATCCTGACTTCTTTCCCATTTCCTCTTTTTATATATATTTTCCAACATCTTATAGCTTGCTTAGTAGGAGGATAGGTCTGAATTGCCTACTTCACTAATACCAGATACAAGAGTCCCAGTTTTATCTTTCTTCTATGGCATGAAACAGACTCAAACACCTGAGAAATGGGCCAGGCTGTTGTTCTGAGGGGGTACATCAGAACAGCAGGAAGAAACAGGAAATCTTATTAAGTGAGCACCTACTGTGTGCGTGAGTGAGCCAGGGCTGGGTCTCCCCATCTGTGACCTCATTCACGTCTGGTGGGGATTGATGAGGACCTTTAACCCCACAGTGTCTCAGTGTCTGATTATCTCTCAGTGGTAATGAAATATCTGCCTGCAGGGCTTCAGTGAGGGTTGAAAGAGTTCGTTTGGGAAAAAGTAGGTCAATTAACCGTCGCCCCTGCATGCAAAGCCTGTTATCTCTCTGTGATCCCGAGAGGCAGCTTGTTAAAACCTCAGCCTGCAGGTGTGCCAGACACCTTTCTCTGGATTTTCGTTCATGGAAACCCATTCAGGACTTCCTCTGCTCTGTTTCCTCTCCTATTGTTGAAACACTAAGGAGAGCTCATTGTAATTAACTCACCACTATCCTGGATGAAGTCATTTCATGCTGGTCTAGGCACTGGCTTCCGGAAGAATTAACCACTGCCCAATAGGAATTCTGTTGACACAACTGTCTCAGTTTTGGTTGTCCCAGAAGCAGACACTGAGACAGGGATTGGGTGCAAATTGTCTATCTGGGAGGTGATCTCATAAAATACCAGCAAGGGAGTGGAAAGTGAGACAGGGAAGGGAATGCACCAGTGCACTTTGCATTGTCCAGCCAGCTACCGCTGTGGGCAAAGGGGGCCAGTCCTGCTCGGGGAACCCCAGGAGACCATGGAGGCTTAGTTTACCCGAAGCAATGGAGCTGGGGTATTTATATGTCAATTCCCATCGGTTGTGGGGGAGGGGCGCTCTGAGTGGGGCTGATTCCCCAGCACTCCAGCCCATTGCACAGGTGGGCAAAGGGCTCTGGCTGCCAGAGCAAGATCTCAGACAGAGAAATGGAGGTGCTGGCAGGTGGCACCAGCCTGATGTGCACTAAAGGGGTACTGGGCACTGTGCCAGGGCACTGTCAGTGTCTCTTAAAACTAACTCCTCCATCTCTTCTGGTCTCTGCCCCTTTTTAAGGCAAATTAGTAGTGAGAGGCAAATGGTCATGTGGCATTCCATTGATCAGGCACATATGACAGTGATTTTGATTCCAGAATTTGTCAGGCTTTGCCCTCACTAACTTCTGCACCCTGACTCGGCTCACAAGAGCCAGATGTGGACTCCATGCAAACCAAACCCAGGGGTGGTCCGTTCTGGAAGGTAGGTCCCACGGGGCCTCTCCTATGGAGCAGGATCCTTGCAGAATGTTTTCCCTGACACAGCCTCCGTGGAGTGGCCCATAACTGTGTCCAGAACGGGTAGGGCTCTCCAGCAGGGTGTTCCTAGGGGTGGGTGGTCCCGGCAGTGAGGCTTGAGCCTCCCCAAGCCTGGGAGTTTCCACGTCTGCACCTCCAGCATCATCAGTAGTGCCATGTTTCCATAGCATCAGAATCCCACACTCTTTTTCTGGCTGGAGTGGTTGTTAGATGCAGCCAGAAATGCAGGCACAGCCAACCGCTGCTAGGGTTGGGTGACCACGCTCCTTGAAGGCTCGGCCAAAGTCACCTGAAGGTCACAGCCTGCAGCCATCCAGACCAGCTTCATTTAGGGCTGACAGCCCCATCTATCCTCCAAAACTCTACGGGTCGGAGAATTGAGTTATGATATATCTTGTATCCCGTACCCAGAGCACAGAGGAACTCGTGTCTTTTGCACACTCAGCCATGGAGACGTTGCCTTCTCTTGCTCTTTGTAACAAGTAAATATAGTTTAAAGGGAGGAGAGAATGAGATTTGCTGTTTTAAAATATATTTTAATAGATTGAGTTTGTTCTCGTAAGGCTACTGTGGGGTCTGAGACCCCAATGTAGCGGAATCCTTCCTTATAATTGCTCTACAGTGGACAAGTCACGTACATTCTGCTCTGGGCACTGTTCTTAAACACCTGTCTGAACAAGAGTCTGTGGCTCTTCTATAATTATGCAGACCACACTGTCTCTACCTTCCAGTAGCTTGTGGTCTCCTGGAAGCAGTAAGAAATCAAACAGCAGAGTTTTTACAAAAGCCACTGATGCATTCTTCCCTGGTGGCACGGTGGTTAAGAATCCACCTGCCAATGCAGGGGACACAGATTCGAGCCCTGGTCTGGGAAGTTCCCACATGCCGTGGAGCAACTAAGCCCGTGCGTCACAACACTGAGCCTGCGCTCTAGAGCCCACGAGACACAACTACCGAAGCCCGCGTGCCTAGAGCCCATGCTCCGCAACAAGAGAAGCCACCGCAATGAGAAGCCCGCGCACCGCAACAAAGAGTAGCCCCCGCTCGCCGCAACTAGAGAAAGCCCACATGCAACAGTGAAGACCCAAACACAGCCAAAAATAAATAAATTGAATAAATAAATTTATTAAAAAAAAAAAAAAAAAGCCACTGGTGCTGAGGCCCAAGCGAGTAGTCCAGGCATAAACGCTGTAGACATTCAGGAAGAGAGCCCCAGGGACTAAGGTGGTCCAGCAGGGCTGGTAGGAGGGGCCAGGATTTGCATGGGACCATCCTGGATAAGCAGGGTAGGGAAAAGCTGATGGGAGAGGGTGGTCAGTGATTTTAGGCACATCTGGGACAGTGGGGAAATCCATCTTGCCAGAGTAAAGGGATTGTATGAGGAAGTATAGGCTGCATTCTAGGGCAAGCTAAGTAAACTGGATTCAGTTCTGAACTGGGGTAGATGGTTATATACACAAAAGAGCACTGAGGGAGGACCCCAGGGATACTGCAGTCATGAAGCCTGTTGGGAAGCAAGGTACTAATCCAGGGAAGAAACAGGAGGGCTTGAAATGGGGGCGGGGGCAGAGTGCCACCTTCTCATGGTGTGAGCCTGTGCGGGCCGCACAGTCCCTCTGAGCTCAGGCCCCTTATCCTTGAACCGGTACTAACGATCCCTGCCTCAAACAGTGATGGTTACGATTATATGCGCTGTCATGTGTGCATGCCTGACAGTGTACCCAACCAGAGGAGGTGGTCATGACGTTAGGGCGATGACGTGGAGTCTTGGCCCAGAGCCAGTTCAGAGCAGCTCGCAAGAGCCAGTTGTTACCATCTCCGTCCAATTCTGCACTCCATGGCATCATGAGAGACTCGAAGTCAGTCACGGTGGAAGTATTTACACCACAGAAATGGGCAAATGCTACTAATCTGGGCTTTCTTTTTCCTCCAGAAAACCAGATGTTGAACCTTGACCAGTGCACCTCTGGCAATCTAAAAGGAAAATAAGAGCCAGATGTGAATGTAATCAAAAGAGGGAAGCCTAAAATAGCAGGCCTGAGCAGACTGGGTTTGTGTGTCCTGTTGGCCCACACCCTTGTAAGGTGCTTTGTTTTTATCTTGGTTTTCTTTGGGGGTTTGGGGGTTTTTTTCGTCCAGCACAGTCACTGCTTCCTGTCCGGAGTCTCTGGCCCTCCTTCCAAAGCTGAGCTGTTTGGAGACTGGAGGAGGGAAGTAGGGGGTTCAATGTCATCTTACTAAAAACATTTACTAATAAAAGGTTTAGTGTTAATATAGCAGCTTAAGATTTCTCCCAGCTTTTACTCAGCAGCAACGGATTGAATCGTTGACTGGATTTTACTACACTGTGGTTCCACTGAGGAAGGCCAAGTTCTTAAATCATGCGCCTGACAGGTGCCATAGTTTTGAGCCTGGAGCCAAGCTGTGACCTTCTAGTTTCACAGTAACTAGAGCTGGGTGACATGCATAATAAAGGGAGTACATAGAGTATTTTTAAAATATGGAAGGAAACCAAAGTCAGATAGAAGTGTCAGTCTGAAACTGGTTACCAGAACCTAGGTGATCAATCTTTTCCCCTGTCTCAAGATTCTGATGCAATAAGTATGGTGACTTTCACTTGGCAAAAGGATTTTGAAATATGTGAGTTTGAGAAGCCACCCCATGCCAAGGACCATGATCCACATGTGATGTAATCTTCACAACCACCTTATGAGTAAGGTTTATAGTGTCTCCATTTTACATACGGGAGAGAAAAAGCTCAGAAAGGTTGGTACCACTCCCGGTGACCCACAGGTGTTAATGACTGAGTGGGGATTTGAACTCGGGTCTATCTGCTGGCCTCTGTTCTAGCCACTGTCCCCAAACTGCTTCCCAGTTGGAGGCTCCTCCCTGATTCATAAGCTCACCATGGTTTCCTCTGCCTGGAATGTTCTCCCCACTGTATCTCTACTTGACTATCTCCTTTTCATTTAAGTCTCATCTGTCATCTCCTCTGAGAGGCGTTCCTTGGTCACTGCTTTCTAAATAAGCCCTCCCTAACTCTGCCCACCTGTTACTAGTCGCTCCCTGTGCCATTGCCCAATGTGATGGCTTCCAGAGCATGTGTCACTCTCTGAAATTATTATATTGTCTGTTTACATACTGTTAATAATCTTGCTCTTTCTAGAGCATAATAGTTCTGTCATAGATGTAGTAATACATAAGAGTTCCTAACACACAGTAGCCATCCAATGAATACTGAAATAATGGATGGATGGATGGCTGGATACATGAATGGACAGATACATGGATGGATGCTTGGATGCCCGGATGCAGAGATGGCTATGTGAGTGGATAAATGGATGGATACATGGATGGATGGGGGTGTGAATGTATATATGGATGGATACATGGATGGACAGATACATGGATGGATGCTTGGATGCCCGGATGCAGAGATGGCTATGTGAGTGGATAAATGGATGGATACATGGATGGATGGGGGTGTGAATGTATATATGGATGGATACATGGATAGATGTATGAATACCTGGGTGGATGAACTTGAACAAGCTCAAATTGGCCATGGGAGATTTCTTTCCAGTTCAGGCCTCCTGAAATTATATTGGAGCCCATCTCCTAAGTCCTCCTGAAGGGGTCCTGGGAAGCTCTCCTGGAGACCTCTACACTTCCCTCACCATTCCCCACCAACCTGAGTATCGGCCTCCCCAAAGGAATAATATTATTGATGGAGAGAGGTCAGCAGAGATACAGGCTGCTGGTTGAACAAGAGCTGTGTTGAAACCAGGGAAACCCCAAGAGGAGACCTGGCTAGGAGTAGCTCCCCTGGTATGGCCTTTGGGTGAACCCCTGTGTGTCTTCCCAGCCTTCCTACCAGTTCCAGGATCATCCAACCCCAGGATTCACAGATCCTGAGGATATATAGACATCAAAACATACATGGCCTCTACTATCCAGGCTCACCTAGTCTAGAAGAAAGGGTAGCTGTATAAACAAACACTTTATAATTATAAATATAAAAGCTGTGATGAAAATGACCTTCAAGGGCAAAACGGGACAGTATGACAAGGGCAGAGAGGAAGGCACATCTGTGTCTGCCTGTAAGAGTCAAGGAAGGAAGAGACAGCCAAGCTGAGACTTGAAGGCAGGCCAGGGAAGGGGTGTGCAGGCCCAGGAAACGTAGGCAAAGGCACAGAGGCTAGAGCTGCTCACTCAACGAGTGAGCACGACAGGAAAGGGTCTTGTGTGGCCCGCTGTGGGGTTTAAGCCCTGATGTGTAGGCAGTCGGGACACCTGAAGGACTGAACTCAGAGGGATGTTATGATCTGAATTTTAGAAAAAGCTCATTCAGGCACAAGACAGATGTTAGGGGAAGAGGGAAGAGGCCGCGAGGCCGCTTAAGAGATGATGGCAGCCAGGACCAGAGCAGCAAGGAAGAGAATTCAAAGATGTGCAACCGATATGAGAAGCATGAAGAAAGTAGAATCAAAATGATTTGGTGATTAACTGGACATGGAGGGTGAAAAGGAAGCTTTGTGGCCATCCCCCAGCCGGCGAGAAGGTTCCTGACCTGCTTGTTGATCCCCCTTAGATCAAATCCACTGGACTCTATACCTCAACCTTCCAGCTGCTTAAAGGAATGGCAGAGCCCCAGGCCCCAGCGAATCCCAAATGCCCAGCCCTGGACCAGCATCAAAAACCGATGGAGGTGTTAAAATCACAGAGGCTTAAGCCCTCCCTCGGACCTACCAGCTCAAGAAGTTCAGTGTCAGGACCTGGGAATCTGTGTCTTTAATTCCACAGGTGATTCTGGGGCCAGAACCATAGGGCACGCAGTCCGGTAAACACTACTTCAGCCTCTCCGCGGATACTGGGGGAGGAGTGTCAGAAGGCCGGTCATCCCTCTGTGCCCACTTGCTCCAGGCCAGCGCAGTGTCTCCCGCAGAGCAGGTGGGGGCTGAGGGTACCTGGATGGCTTTCCCATCATCCACGCGCTGGATACCAGTTCTGTGCCACCCAGCTTGTCGTACGTGGGCACGAAACCTCTGCAGAGGCCAGCAGTGTAATGTGTCCTGGGCACGGTCTGGCTGACTTGGTGTTAAATCTAGACAAAGAAGTCGACCTAGAATGTTCCAAAGCAAAGGCAGTAGTTTCCCTGCCCAACGCTGTCAGGAAATTAAATGACTAAACCAGCAATAAAGCAATGGGCCAAACAGTCAAGTTTGAGCACAGCTTTAACGACTAATTTCTAATGAGAGTTTCAAAACACTACTTTTCCAGACCAGGAAATCAAGTTGTGCTCATTTATAACCCATCATCTGCAGTGAGTCGGAGGATATTTTTTTCTGTGTTGTCAGTTAACTTTCTGAGCCCATCAGAATACAAAGTAGGGCCGCTGGGCCATAAATCAGCTCTTTGGGACCTGATAAATGGTTATTGTACAAATCCTGCATTTGCATTGGATCTGGGGACATAAATCTACTTTTCATGATCTTACTTTAAAAAAATTATCCCCCTGAAGTCAGAGTGAGTAATTTATACCGGCATTCTTTGCCAGCTGTTTATTTTTCTCACCTTTAATGACTGACTTTCCACTCTCTGCATTTACACTATATTGTAAAATGTCACTCATCATGTAGAAGAAACTCCCAGGACTTCAGTTTGAATCTACCACCAGGAATAATTTTATAACTTTTTACTCAGCCATGAATAACTATTGTTTGGGTAAGGACTGTCATAATTTACTAGCATTAGAAAGAACCTTACAGACCATCGATGAACCTGCCCTTTGTTCTATAGATGGGAAACCAAGGCTCAAGAGTGGCAGTAATGTCACCAGCCCAAATCGGTGACAAGACGAGGACTCCTGCTTGGGTTTGGGAGAAACAAGAATCCTTGATACCATGAAGAAACAGCTGTAACCTTCATGATTAAGAATAAGTGAAACATTCATTCAAAGACAGTGACGTGAATTGATAGTAACGGCCAAGGGGAGAGCAGGGTGCTTGCTCCCTCATTCATTTGTCATTCATTCATTCACCAGGCAACTAGTGACCATGGCCCATTCTGCTGCAGTCATTACAAGTAAGAAGAAAGATCCCGTAGATGAGACTCAGAGAGTTCTTCATTTGATCCAGCATATGTCAAGCAGGCAAAAATGAAAGAAAATCAAAATACCCCTGTCATTTTTTGGCTTTCTGCAGTTCATTAGTAGAATATTCTGAAGAGCATCATGCGAAGGGTGTTTGGTTTTTGTCTTGTTTTGCTGCTGTGCTTTAATCACCTTGGAAACCATGGAGAGCTCACTTCCTTGAAGGTATTTTTCTTATATCTAACAGCTTTGGGGCTTCCCTGGTGATGCAGTGGTTAAGAATCTGCCTGCCAATGCAGGGGACACGGGTTCGGTCCCTGGTCTGGGAAGATCCCGCATGCCGCGGAGCAACTAAGCCAGTGTGCCACAACTACTGAGCCTGCGCTCTAGAGCCCACGAGCCACAACTGCTGAGCCCACGTGTCACAACTACTGAAGCCCACGTGCCTAGAGCCCTTGCCCCACAACAAGAGAAGCCACCGCAATGAGAAGCCCGTGCACCGCAGTGAAGAGTAGCCCCCGCTCGCCTCAACTAGAGAAAGCCCACGCACAGCAACGAAGACCCAACGCAGCCAAAAATAAATAAATAAATAACAGCTTTATTGAGAACCCCACAATCTACCCATTTAAAATGTACATTTCAATGGTTTTTAGTATATTCACAGAGTTGCACAACCATCACAACTATCAATTTTAGAACATTTTCATTACCCCAGAAAAAATCTATTCTCTTTAGCCATCACTTCCATTCTGCCTCTCCTCTGCCACAGACAACCACTAATCTTTCTACTAATCTACTACTAATCTATTTTCGGTCTCTATGGATTTGCCTAGCCTGGAGATTTCAGATGAATGCAGTCATACAGTGTGTGACCTCCTTAAGGTTCATGGTCTCTTTGTAGAAAGACATGAATGTGGGAACAGAACGTGCTTACTGTCCCCAAAAAAGACATTCATCCTTTTTTTCCCTCAACTTTACAAAAGTTTCAAACGCACAAAATGTTGAAAGAATTTTATAGCGAGCACTCATTCACCCATCGCCTAGATGCTACCATTTTCTTCTACTTGCTATATCGCAAACCTACCCATCTCCCCCATGGACCACCATCTTAGTGGTGCTCAAGGAAGCAACTTCAAACCTTGCCATCTTGAGAAGGAAATATATTCAGTTTTGCACAATAAAATGTCAATGTAGGAGATTTAAAGGCCAAGAATGTTAGTAAATTGACAGTAGAGGCCCTGAAAGACAAAATTACGTTCAAAGGTTGAAGAAGGCTTGGAATAGCTTTCCAAGAGACCATGTGTTAGGGACATGAGGCCCAAGGACTGACCAGGTTTGGGAATGACAGATCTCTTGAAGGGACCAGCCGACAGCTTGGCTCAAAGGTCCACACTGGGAGAGCCAGAGAGTAAACCACATGGTTTCAGGAGATGGCAGCCTTTTCCTGCATCTGCTAATTTGGCCATTTTTTTGCGATTCAAGGGTTTAGTTTATTTTGTGTCAATTTTGACTTATACATTTGAAGGGAAGGCGCTTTTCTTTTTCTCTTGCATAGCAGAAGCTTTTAGAAATGTGACTATACCCAGAACCCCAGCTCCTCCCAGGAGTAAGAGCCCAGCATCATACGCTCAGATGCCCTGGGCTGTGGTCTGGACAGGCAGGAGTGGAAATGGTGCGTGAAGAGAGGGATCAGGACACTGGGGGGGTGCTGGAACCACATACCACTCACTCTCTGCCTCCCAGCCCATCCTTGACCTTGGCCTTCAAGTCCTTTGTGCCCACCCAGGAGCCTGGGGAGAAGATGCCCGCTCTTGCCCTCTGATGCCACAAGCCTGTGTGTGTGAGTGGTGTGACTCAAGAAGGGTTGGATGACACTGGGCTATGTGTGAGTGTGTGTGTGTGTGTGGTAAAGACACATTTAATTTGTGTTCCTATGAAGTGAGAAGAAAAGGTCTTGGCAAACAGTTCAGTAGCTCCTGCCGATAAGTGCACGGTAATTCTTTTTAATGAGAGAACTAGCCTTGATATGAGCCGTATTAAGACTTCTATTGGAATGGGAATTCAAAATGCTCATCTTGGTAATTTACTCATCAGTCACCAATGTTTACCAAATGCCAGTGGATGCCTGGGGAGAAGAGAAAGCAAAGATAAATAAGACATGTCTCCTGGACCTCAAAGAACTCTTGTCCAGTAGCAGAAAACGCACAATTATGACATGTCATTTTTATTGTATATACACTTATGATTAGATTGGGCCATATGAAACTGCTGATATTTGATGGGTTTTGACCAATAAAATGACAGCTTTATGATTCAACCTAATATTTATATAGTATTGTATCAGTTTGCTAGGGCTGCTTCTCATTGCGGTGGCTTCTCGTTGTGAAGCACGGGCTCTAGGCGCGCAGGCTTCAGTAGTTGTGGCACGCGGGCTCAGTAGTTGTGGCTCACGGGCTCTAGAGCACAGGTTCAGTAGCTGTGGCGCACGGGCTTAGTTACTCTGCGGCATGTGGGATCTTCCCAGACCAGGGCTCGAACCCATGTCCCCTGCATTGGCAGGCAGATTCTTAATTACTGCGCCACCAGGGAAGTCCTGTCATGTCTTTTAATATCTGCATGGTGTTTCATTATCTGGGTAACTAATCACTTTTGATAGACCGTTACCTGGTATTTCTTTAATTTTTCTGTAATGAACAGTGACGGAAGAAACATTCTTGTAGCTAAATAACTCTGCCAAATAAGTTTGAGTAATGCTGTGTTCTGAGGCCCTTTCTCAGATATTCACAGTGTGAATCTACATTTTCAAGGCTCTGAGAAGCCCTGCAAAGGAGGGGAAGCTTTGATTTTATTAACCCAGCATTCCCAAATTTTAGAAGTTGCTCCCTTACTATTTCTTTAGGCTAAATTATTAGCAAAGGAATTTCTAGATCAAGGAATATATAGAGTTTTAAGGGATTTTCACTTATTTCCTTCTAGGAGTGTTGTTTTAGGAACTGGCGATGTTGGAGACAACTCTTCCTTCTTGGCTAAACTGAGATGTTCTTTTAATCACAATTAGATGAAAAGTTCAAGACACAAAAAGCATATGCGATGTTCTTTTTAAACAACCAAGCAATCAAGACAAGTGCAAAGAATTACCTGGGTTCTTTTTGAGTCTTCTGGGAAGTCAGTTTAGAAGAGGTTGATTCATCCAGAAAGCGTAAGTTTTCTTTTTCTAGAGTTCAGACAGGAAACATGTAAAATGAGTAAAAGTCTCTTGTGTGGACCATCCCAGAGGGTCCTGGGAGATTTTAAATGCTGCAGTGGACCGTTGAGAAGTGTCCATTGTAAATACTACTTTTGATATAAAACAACAAGGCTCAAAGTAAATGTTTTGGACGGGCTGACTACTCTTCTTATATTCTGCCTCCATGCAACCATACTGGCTTATTTATTTATTCAGCAAACACTTGCTAAACTGGCACCACGAGCTGGGCCCTAACTAGGCCCTGAGGACAGCTGTGAACAAGCCTTTGTCCTCTTGTAGAACTTACATTCCAGTGGGGAGACGGGCAGTGAACAAATAAATCAATACATAACCACATTAGCAGGCTGACTGCAGGGTACAGCACATGCCAGTGGGAAAGCAAACAGCCTGATGGGATGGGGAGTCAATGGGAGAGGCCCCTTAGATGGGCTGGGTAGGAAGGAGGTGACATTTGAACTGAGGTCTGAAGAATGATAATGAGCCAGCCAAGCAGAGAGCTGGGGACAGAATTCCCGGCAGAAACCAGCAGCTAAAACGAAGGCTGGGAGGGTGGAGGGCTGGGGGCCTCAGGTCTGGGGAGCAGGATGGGTGGATGGTGGGGAGGCAAGAATGAGGAAACAGCTGGCGTCCTCGGGCAGCGGGAGGCTCAGAGGCCCAGGATGCGTTGTCGCCCTTGTCAAAAGCTCTGTGGCTCCGCACACCTGAGCGCACCGGGGCCACTTACCCACCGCATACCGCGTGGACCAGGCACACGGCCGTCCTCACACGCCCTGCAAATGCTGGGACATTGACTCCTCAGAATTCCGTAGCTTGTCCTCCCGTTTGCTTTTCATGCACTGGCATTTTGCTCATGCGCTCACCCGTCCTTGACTAAGACCTGTGACGGACCAGACGTGTGACAAATCACCGGGCTTGGGAAGAGAGGGAGACAGCCACTCCCCATCGTGTGCACTCACCACCTCGTGTGCGAAGTGCAGTGTCTGGCGATGAATGCCCTCGGCGAAGGTCCGCATCAGGGGGCGGGGAGCTTCCTGCCTTGTTCACTGCAGTCTCCCCAGTCCCTAGCAGAGCTCTGGGCTTCTAACATGTCTTCCAAAAATACGCATGGAGTGAATGTAGGACGTCAGTGCCCAGGGCTCTGTGGTGGGAGATGCCTGCCAGCTCCTTCCCACAGGGGAGCCAGCGGAATCACCTGCTTGGGGGATAACTCAGCTAGACCATGGGCCATGCCAAGGTCAGTGGAAATGCGCTCCAGGCGAGGTCTCTCCGTATGCAGCCCAGACCCTCTCGGCTCCTGCCAAGAACCATGTGGCTCTCCCCACAGCCCAGCCTCCGTAAGAAGCAGTGTCTGCAGTCGCTCACCACCTGGACTCCAGTGGAGGGAGGAGGCCTGTCCGCCAAGCCAAGCACATGCCCATGAGAACCTCCTCCGTGGCAGCTGGCCAGGCTGTGCTCACCGACCTTCAAGGCGTAAAGCCAGGCTCAGCCATCCATCTGTCCCACTGTGGTCCCTGCAGCAGCCTCACTCATCGACTTCTCGAAAGTGCCGATACCTCTGCCCAGCTTGGTCTGAGCTGAGCTCAAAGGCTCAGGGGCTGAGCAACGGCCATGGCCTGTCAGTTAATCACCCAATAAAAATAAACTGAGAACGAATGCAGGGGGTTTGACTAACTTTCCTGTGCTGGTCTTCTGACATCCCGGTTTGCTCTCCCACGTTTCTTCAAGACAACCCACCATGGGAAACAGCACCTGGCCCAGACACCACCACGCCATCGCCTTTAGTGGACAGAAGCTGAACTTGACCTGCAAGCTGTACAGCCCTGGGCAGAGAGGCCCCCAACCTGGGCCACACGCTGCAGGGGGCTTTATCTGTCCCAAACTCTGAAATGCTGAAACTAGTTTATTTTATTTTGCTTTTCAGCCTTCTAATAAGTGTTAGTAAAGTTGGGCACTCATGGACGAGGGATGGCCTCACAAGCCACAGGATGCTGAGCTACATGCCTGCAGGGTGAGGAAGAAATCCAACCTCTGTCCTGGAAATCAGAGAAAGAGAGGCTGCTTTGTCTCACGTTGGTCACCCCAAATCTCCCAAAGTGAGTGTCTAGGGAGCTCCGTCCCCCTCCTCACTTGAGTGTTGGCCTTCTGGAAGACCCTTATACACTGGAAACCCTGCCTCCAATCACCATCCAAGGGTCCTAGGCCCAGGCCCACCTTCCACCCTGGCCTGACTCTACCCCAGCAGATGGGCTTGCAGGACAGAGGCTGGCCCAGGGCCAGCAGGGCCCCCTTTGCTTCCTTGGGGGCATGACGGTGATCCCTGGGGGCGGGGCTGCACAGCCCTGGGTGGGGGTGAGGGCTGGGCTATGGGCGAACCTTGACTGCAACGCTTACATAATTAGACCTGAGGAATGTGGACCTTCCCTGTGCCCTGGGGACGTTAAGGATGGGCCCATGAGTGGCCACTGAGAACTGGACCCCATCGCACAGCCTAAACATGGTCTGGTGGGATAGGAAAGTGAAAGTCTCCTTTTAAGAAGCCTGATAAGACAGCAGAATCCTGTCATCGTATTAGAAACGCACAAAAAACGGAAGGGGCTTGTTTGAGGGCAAAGTGGAGGCTGGCGTCGAGAGCGGTGCCTTTAGTTTTCACTATTTATAAACGTTGAGATTTTCTAGGAGGAGATGGCCGCTTCTCTAGAGTTAGGCTTAGCATGAGTTGTTTTCTTCCTGAGGATGTTTTTTGGCCTCAGTGGTCCTAGGTGGAGGCGTGTGGGCCTGGAGTAATTTCCTAGGGCACGTCTCAGTGTGGGGCTCAGCACCCCCAAAGTCCTGCCTCCACGGCCTTCATCCAGCTCAAGTCCTCCAATTTGTGATCCTTCAAGAGCAGGGACCACCAGCAGCCCTTATCTAGGGAAGACGGGGAGAGAAAAGGACCACCGAAGACGAACTGATTTAAAGTGGGGACCAAAATCCAACTCAAAACCAAAAAAAGATTTGACTGAGATCTTATTTTGGAACAATAAATGATGAAAGTCAATTTGTTTCTTAGTTTGTTTGAACCCCAGCCATAAGCTGTTCTCGGAGTGAACATGGATGAACCAAGGATTGTTTTGCTTTGACACAGTTTTTCCAACAACATGCATGACAGCACACGCTACACTTCACGCTCAGCTTGCCTGGCACGTTTACGAAGAGGTGTCCTTCCAAGCCATGCCAGCGTTTCATCCCCTTGCCAGAGGGCGTCACCTAATCCTGGGCAAACCACTTGTTTTTATGATGTTAATTTAAATTTCACTGGCTCCGTGTTTCTGTAAATTTGTTTTGGTTTTACAGTTGCACAAGAATTATGTCCATATGTAAGTATTTAAGTCACATCATAATAAAATTATCAGCCCACGTAAGAGCTCTATGATAATTTTTTAAAGGACCTCATGTTAAGTTTTTGAGTTACTTTGCTCTCATCAATTAACCCTACTATAATCTTTTAATTTTTATTAAGCACCTGTCTGCTAAAAAATGTATGCTTTTTCTGTCCTTATACATTTGCCAGCAGCCGTGCAAGTACCTTTCACTCAAATTTTTAGCCTCTTTACCCAGAACGTGAATTTGCAAATACATGCTGCAAAACATTCTTTTTTGAGGCCCTGATAAACTCATTCTCCTTTCTCTTCTTCTGTCTGGTGACTGGTTTCTCTCTGCTGCTTCCTCATTGTCTGGGGTTTACTTAGTCCAGCATTGCTTTGAGCCTCTTCCTGGAACCCCTCGTCTTCTGTGAGATGAACGTCGTGCTCTGTGCTGGTTGGCATGTATTTGGATGGTTCTGGTCTCTGAGAGGCTGACTCATAAGTCAGGGGAGGGGATGTTAGAGACCGTTACAGACGTGGCCGGAAGTCCGTTCATGACAGGGTCAGTGGAATATTCAGATGATGCGCCATCCTTGCTGACCTGTTCCTGTTCGCATTCTTGGACCCGGGAACACAGTGAAAGCCAGGTGACTCTTCGTGGAACGAGCGAATAAGTGAACAAACGGTGAATATCCTCACACGAAGGAAAGCTTACATTTTACCAAACTGTACCAAATTCCAAGTCATCCTGTTCCCTTCCAAGTGCAGTTTCTAGCGCTTGGGAAAAGCCACCCAGCCCGGATATACAGGTGTGGGAAATGTAACCCTGACGACAGTGCACAGGGGAGGAGCCAGGCCTGATCATTAATAGCAAAATTAATGATCATGATAATGATCATTAATCATGAAAAACAATTTGTAGTTGCATGTTTAAAGCATCTGTTTAATATTTTCACCAACACTGAAGATATCAACTCACGTTCTTGTCTAGAGTTGACAAATGTGTTCTTGGATTTCAGAAATCTGAAGTCTCAGCCTGTTACTGAAAAGAGCCACATATGTAGTTACTGTATCAGGGTCCCAGTTTCCAAAATTTTCTGACATTGTTAAATTTGTGACTTAACACGTTGAATCTGTCTTGCTAGATTTCTCCGTATTTCTTTGTGATCATTTTGTCCTGAGTCAATATTGAGGGCACCTTACAAGACATTTATAATCAGGGCTGTGGGGACTTTGCTTCCTTTTTTAATAACTGCTGCATTCACGTAGGTTTCGAAAGCAGGGTGGGAGACTTCATAAATCATCTTCGGAAATAAGTTTGCAGAATGGGGATGAAGCTCTAACTAGAAAGAGCCCGGTCCCAAAGCCATGTCACAGGCACAAAAGGTCCCTCCTATCAGCCCCTTTGTAAGGACACTGGCAGCAAATTATAACAAAGGATTAATGGCCTCAAACAAGAGAGCAGGTGTGACCTTTGCTGGGAGAGGTGAGCAGCAGACCTGCCTTGCCTGGCACAGGTGGTGAGCCGGTATTTGGAGATGACAAGCGTGATCCCGGCAAGTAGCTGGTGCCCGGGAAATGTCAGTTCCCCTCTGCTTGGCAGGGAAGGCTCCGTGCACACAGGGCTCACGCACTGAGGAGCAGGTCGGGGGTTGGCAGTGTCTTCTGCAGGCACAGAAGATTCACAATAATCTTAAGCAAGGTCAGTATCCCGCTGGCTGGGGCCCCGCCCCTTTCTCTCCCACTAGTGAGAGCAGGTGGTGACTAAGAATGACTATTTTTTAGAACAAATGATTCTCAGACCTCAGTTACCATTGATATCTGCATCATAACTGAGTAGTTTGTCCCAGTGGTTAAGTCTCTAATTTGACTTAGAAGTTGTCAATATGAACCTTCCAATAAAAGAACAGTTTAAGACAATATTATTTGAGACTTTCTAGTGATGAAGATATTAAATTCACACACATGTGCTGTATTATATTAAACCTTTCTCAAGGGTATATGAAATTTTATAAACAGAAATAGGATTATTACAAGAGTATTATATTAGCTTAATAGTTTGGGTATTTTTTTTTTTTTTTTTTAGAAAATGTTACCCTTGTGTAGATTCCAATGCCATGTTCCTGAGTTAACCCCCTAAATAAAACCCACCCACAGGACACAGTCCTAGGGTTTCCTTTCCGAGTTTAATCATTGTGGGTTGAGTGGTAGATCTCAAGCTTTGGTAAACCAGAACCACCTGGGGAACTTGGTAAAAGCAGAAAGGCCCCATCATACTCAGCAACCTGGTAACCCTGACACAAGCCAGATCTGGAGAGCTAATGGCATAGAAAAATTACCAACCCTCACAGTCTACTCTCAAGGCAAACAAAAATACAGACTACGTTCAGGAGACAGAGAATCTGTATTGGAACCACAGCTCTGCCACTTCAAAGCTACTGGCCCAGTCTGAGCCTTTGTTTCCTCATCTGTAGAATGGGGTAATAGTATCTACCTTCCAGGCTGATGGGGCGATGATATGTAATAACATACACACAGCGTGTGGCACCTCCTCGGTGATCAATGAATGTGTGTCTCCAGTTCTAGATACAACAGAAAGCAAATACTGAAAAATAGAAAAACATGATGTGTTATGTGAGGGAAACTGCCTTGGCCGCAGTCATCACCAGTGTAATTAAATAACTAATGTAAATTACTAATTAACATCCTCTCTGCCTGCCAGAGTGTAAGTTCCAACAAAACAGGAAATCCACTGCTGCCCACCCAGCACCACACTCGGCACCTGGCACACGAGACGCCCAGCAAATAGTTATTCACAATGAGGGAGTGAACAGCATGGCCACATGCATGCATGTGTTCATGTGTGTATCTATACATAGTCTGGAAGCCTCTAGACCAAATTTTAGTAATGCTTATTTCTGGAGGTAGATGAGGGTGCTTTTAATTTTCTTCTTTTTGCTTATCTATGTTGCCTGAGTTTTCTGCAATAAACACAAAAGGCCTCATCTGCGTGTCATTGGGTATACGTGAGAGGGTAGAAGCCAGCCATCACCTCACCTAGAGAACGTGTTCCCTCATGATTTCTGGCTTCCTCAAGGGTTTGGATATGTTTTAGGAGAATTAACATGGTTTTAGGAGAACCAGGAATTAAATGATTTCTAAAAAGAAGTAGAATTTCTTTTGACCCATCAGTCCCCTTGTTCTGATCATGGAACATGCAGAGAAGAGCCTGAAACTGCTGTCCCCAGAAAGGCCTGCTGGCAAGGTTGGCCCTTGGCTGATGCCTGGAAGGTTGGATTTCTGGAGGGTTCCCAGCACCCTACCTGGGAGGAGGGCTCCCTGTGCCTGAATTCAGGCTTTGTGCCAAAAAATATGGTTGTGCTGGACACCTGCTTTCCTTCTGAAAGTCAGCCATTTTGCTCCCTGCCAGGAAGAGGGTGCCTGCAAGGCCAGCCCCCAGTACAAACCTGGGCCCTGAGTCCCTAATGGGCTTCCCTGGTAGACAACACATTGCTGGGGAAGTAAGCTCATCCTGTGTGACTCCCCTGGGAGAGGACTCTACCTGATTTCTCTGGATTTTACGCCATGTGCATGTTCCCCTTGCTGATATTGTTCTGCATCCTTTCCCTGTGATAAATCTTAGCCAGGAGTGTGACCATGTCCTGAGGGCTGTAAGTCCTCCTAGTGAATTACTGAACCCGGTGGGGGGGTCTTCGGGACCCCCGACACACAGGCTAATCTAAGTAATCCCCTTGTTGACAGCATGGGTGAGGTCAGAGCCCAATGAAGGCACATCTGAAGCAGCATGTAGGTGGGAGTTTGGCTGTAACAAGAGAGAGATGGTCTAGTAGCCTCTTCAAGAGGTCTGTCCATGGGGCACCTCGGGACAAAATTCCTTTAGAATTCTGGGTCGCCCAGGATCTGGGTCAGTCAAAGCATGTGGAAGAAGGCTTGTTCATTCATTCATTCATCCAACAACTGAGTAGCTACTCAGTGTGTGCCAGGCACTCTTCTAGGTACCAGAGACACAGTCAAATGAGATAGATGAAAGGCGGGTGGAAAGTTAGGCAAAGCCTTGGCGACATGGTCGGGAGTTTGGATTTTATTCTGTGCCCAGAGGGAAGTTACTGGAGGATTCTGAGCAGGAACTTACATCATGTGAGATATACACTGAAAATGGTCAATTTTCAGTTGGCTGCTCTTTGAAGAACTGACTGTAGCAATAGAATAGAAGCAAGAATCAGGTGCACTGGAGTGGTCCAAGCAAAAGATAATCCCTAGTGATCTCACCTCCTACTTCCTATGACAGAGCAGAGATAATGGACTCACACCAAACCTACCTGTGTCCACTGAAGGGTGGAACGTGAGCTCCTTAGGTGTGGTTGTGCGTTGCTTGTTGTCATGGTAGGGATCTGGGAAGCTCTTCTGTCCACGTCTGCTGGTTGTGGCATCTCTCCGTCCCTGAGAAGTCCTTCCTGTTAGCAAGACTGCTTTCTTTGGCTCTGGTTCCCCAGGAGCAGGAGAGAACGCTGTCCCCCAGATTTCTACAAATGCTGTGGTGGCCTGTGCTGTGTAACTGAGCTAGGATTCTGGAATCCACTGGTCCCTCAGTCTCTTGTGTATGTTTTGTCAGGAGATTTGAAATATGCCCTTTCCTTTGTACTCCGAGCCATAGCTACATGAGCTATTTCAAAACATTGTATTTCCTTCTGCTGGGAATTCTTTCTAGTTCTGTTTTTAAATAAAGTGGTTGATTTGAATCACCCAAGCAGATATTTCATCTAACATAGGGGGCCCATTGGGCTGGAATTAAGTGAGGAGCTGAGTATACACCTCCTGTTTCCTTTCTTCCCTGTGGTTTTACAGGGTTGTTTGCTTCCTTCAGTAGGAATAGAAAATCACTCTGTATTTCCCCTTTCCTTGTTTTCATTTTCCAGGCTCTCATAATCTTTCCCATCCTTACTGACTCCGCTTTGAGAATGAGCTGCACTTAGGCTTGTACATTGGTCTAAAAATACCAACCCTCCCTACAATCCATGCCATCACCCGGGATATTTCTGATGGTCCCCCCCCCCCCCATGAGAGCTGGGCCCCTGGCTTGGAAGTCCTTCCAGGTCAATACCAAGCCCAGCCCTCTGGCCTGGGAGCTTCCTTCCCTGCTCTGCCAGGGCCCTGCGGACAGTAAGCCCGCTTCCCACGAGGGAAGCAGGCCCGGACTGTGGTTAGGTGCACCGCTCCCCGCCTCCCCACTGCCCTGATCTACTAATCAGCCTGCCCTGTGTCTTTCAATGCTGACACCTGGAAGAGGTCGAGCCTTGGCAAGCACGCGAGCAGCTCCTGTGAAGCTACATACAGAGTGAAATGAGTCTTGTTTTTAATTTGATTTTTCTTCCCCTGTAACAAGCAAAGTTCACATTACAGATAAATTGCCTGGAAATTCCAATTTAATAAGACATATGCATTTTTCAGGCCCAGAAGCACAGAAAATATCTTGCACGCCAGTATTTTTGCACTAAAGGTTTATTAAAAAGACACCTTTGAAAATGCAGAAACTTACAGAGTGCCTGGCCAGTCGGTCCAAAGGGCTGATTTGACACCAGGGTTCATAGGCCAGGAGGTAGAAGGGCAGGTTGGTTGATAGGTGTTGAGCTCTTTTCCCCTCTGGGGTAAAAATCTCCAGGGTTAGGGAGGATCACACCTACTTGCAGCAGCTTCCATGCAGCTCTTAGTTTGGAGGGCGTGGGCACGGTGAAACCCAGCACTGGGCACTTGGGAATTCTCAGTAAATGGAATGACCCCGTCCTCCTCTCTCCGTGGCTGTGATTCTGAGGAGACGCAGGAAGATGGGCATCGAGGAGATCTGCGGCATGGGCAGACCTCCCTAAGGTCTCCGATTGGAAGAGGCACCAAACAAAATACATCAACTAATAGCGGAAAACAAAGGGCCCAGCAAAAATTCAATTAAATAGGACAACGATGGAGACCTGATTTTTTTTTTTTTTTTAAGAGTTTAAGGGAAAGGCAAGTGTTTGGGGTTTGTTTTTTTTTTTAATATTTCAGCTTTTTTTTTTTTTTAAACTGGGTTTATTTATTTTTTTTATTTATTTATTTATGGCTGTGTTGGGTCTTCGTTTCTGTGCGAGGGCTTTCTCTAGTTGTGGCAAGTGGAGGCCACTCTTCATCGCGGTGCGCAGGCCTCTCACTATCGTGGCCTCTCTTGTTGCGGAGCACAGGCTCCAGACGCGCAGGCTCAGTAATTGTGGCTCACGGGCCCAGCTGCTCTGCGGCATGTGGGATCTTCCCAGACCAGGGCTCGAACCCGTGTCCCCTGCATTGGCAGGCAGATTCTCAACCACTGCGCCACCAGGGAAGCCCCTGATTATTTTTTAAGGAAAATAAAATAGTGGAATATTATCCTGTAAAACCACTCAAGTTCATGCTTTCACTGGAAATGTGATGGGTACAGGCCTTTACTGGGCATTGTTCTTAGGGGACAGCTTCCAATTAACATCTGTAAGCTTTCTACTGAATATAACTTTTCCTTATTCAAGAAGCAAACATGTTCATTGTTCTGCAAAACTGTAGCAGCGTAAGACCAAAAAAAAAAAACCAAAAAACAAAAAAATGACGGGAGAATGAAAGAGCATTCTTTGCCAATGTGGAAAGCTAGATTATTTCATTCAGTTTTTATTTATAATCTAAACTCTGAGTCGATTAATCAAGGAATAAAATATGGATATTTAAATATCCATTTAAATTTTTCATGATTTCAAATATGTTGAACCACCACAGATGACTCCTGGATCAACTGTGAACTTGTTACCTGATAAGATGGGAAACAAATGTCACCTTTCTTTGCATTTTCCATTTCCTTGATTGTTCCAACTGAAAGAGAAAGGATGCAGTAACATCTACTGGGTGACCACCTGTTCGGGCACTCTATTCAGCCCTGAGGATGCAGAATGGCCAACACCTGTTCCTGGGCATAAACACACAGTATCCTGGTTAAGATCCAGAGCCTGGAATCTGGCGCACCTGTGTTTAATTCCATCTCGGCTACTTCTTAGCTGTGCTGCTTTGGGCAAGTTGCTAAGCCTCTCTGAGCCTTGGTTGTCTCTTCTTTATAACAGCGATGATACCCACTTCATCAGGGAGTTGCGAACCACAGAAATAAATGTGGTCTGACTATGAATGGTTAGCACAAAGCCAGGCACAGTAAGCATGCAGTAGTATAGCCAACTTTAACCTCATCCTGACATTGAGAAGGTGGTGAAGGTGGCAGACCTATAGGGCCCATATGATGCTGTTAAAGGCATTTTAATCTATAAGGACTTAGAGGAAGGCGTGACTAATTCTTCTAACTGGGGAACTCAAACGGGGACCCAGAGGAGACATTTCAGGTGGGTCTTAGAAGATAGCATTTTGCCAGGTGTACGTGTAAATTACTATCGAAATGAAAGGCTGGTGTTTTAAAAGCAGTTCATTCTCATGAGTAATACATGTCTTCTGTTTTGAAGAAATATGGAAATGATAATTGAGGCATCAAGGGAGTGTGGGAAAACCTCCGTTAGCCTCATTCATTCTCTCCATCTGTTCCCCATCACTGTATTAGCTTCAAAACCTTGTTTCCCCAGGGCTCGCTGAGTCATATATTTCCAAAACATTCTGAGGACGGTGTGGATCACGTCAAAAGAGAGCACACTGGGCCTGACTCAGTGGCCGCAGGCCTCACTTTGCCCTCACAGCCACCCTTGAGGTCACTGGGATTGTCCCACCTAACAGAGGAGGAAACAGAATCACAGAGACTAGCTCGCCCCAGGTCACACAGCCGGAATCCAAGTCCAAAGTCTATGCTTTTAACTCCCCCATGATGCTGACGACGTGTGTGATTGGGCAGGGCCCTGGCACCAAGTTCAGATCCCAGCCTTGCTGCACACTAGCTGTTGACCTTGGCAAAGGCATTTATTGCCCTGAGGGGTTTTGTTGTTGTTGGTTTGGTTTGGTTTGTTTTTGCACTGGAATAATATCCAATATCATTTTCCTTGGCAAAAAGTCACAGTGCTACATTTTTTAAAAATAAAACATCCTACTTAAGATCTTTTTTTTTTTAATATACAAGTCGGTTTAAAATGACGGAAGTTCAAACTAAGAAATCTGCAGCTTGTAATTTACTAATAGAAAAAAATTAAGACAATTATAAGATCTATAGCATCCAGCATCCTCTCAGTTCCCTCATGTGTAAAATGGGAATAATATTATCGACCCCACAGCGTTGATGTGAAGGCTGACAAAGTAGATACGGGAAGCTGTTAGAACAGCGCCTGGCACCTAGTAAATGCTCAGTTGAGCGTTGCATGCTGCTGTGTTGATACTATTATTAAATGGATGTGTAATAGGGGAGGAGCGGCCGCGCGGTCCGTATCGCGAGACCTAGTGCGAGACTCTTCGCGTGGCGGTTAGAGGTTCCGCCGCTCCGCCGACAGGCAGCCTCGCAGTGGTCTTCCGCATCGCGGCCTTGTCCCCGGGACCGGCGGGTGAGCTGGGGGCTGTGTCCCGCAGAGCTCCAGAGCCCTCGCCACGGCCGCCCACTGGCCGGGCCCAGGCCTTGAAGAAGCTGCAAACCCCTCCCGCATCCCCACCTCCGCGACCTAATGGCAACGGCGGTCTCCGTGGGTCGAGGTCCATGGAGGCCTCGGCAACGGGAGTAGACGGACACTGCCATTAAGGTACCAGCTTCAGCTAGCTTCAGCCTCTCCGTTCAAGTTTCAAAACTTGGTCCAGCTTAGATCAGTTGTCTCCCCCTAGGAGGTGGCCAGAGGTCAGGGTTAAGTTGCGAGGACGTGCAAATCATTACTTCAGGTCCGCCTCTGTGTTTGGGGCTCTTCTCAAAGCAGGGCGATAGTGGCGAGCTGGGCATTCACCTGCTTGGTATTTGCTACCACGTGAACTCTTGTTGATCCTTTACAAATGGTTCTCTCCAGGTTAAATGAAAAGCCTGAGGGCCGGCGGGGTCCTGGGTGCCAGGCTCCCTCAGTGATGACGGCTGGGCGGAGTCTGGGGGCCCGGCCCTGAGGGCGCTGCCAGCTGAGATCTGCCTCTTCAGCCGGGCCTGGGCAGTGGCGGGAGGACCCAGCCTGGGTGCTGGACGAACGCTCCCGGGCGGGGTAACTGGCCCCCGCGGGGACCCCCTCCTCTCAGCCAGGGCCTGGACCTCAGAGGGCCAAAGTTGAGCCTTGGGACCTTGCTCTTCCTTGTCAGAACAGAGAGTAACATTTGTTTTGGTGGAGGTTTACAGGAACACCGTGACCTGACGGTGACCTGACCTCAGGAACGAAGGATCCGACACCAAGAAGTCTGCAGCAGCTAACCATGCCCCTCCCTCACCTTTCTTGTAAAAAGGCTTCGCTGAAAGCTTTTGGGGATTTTGGATTTCTTTTTAAGGCGTGAGACACCCGTCTCCTTGCATGGCCCTGCAGTAAACCTTTCTCTGCTCCAGACTCCGACGTTTTGGTATTGTTTGGCCTCACTCTGCGTCGGGCACACAGACGTGCGTTCGGTAACAGATGCTGTGCCCTGAGGCTGCTACACTGAAGACTGGATCCCATGCCTTCCGGGAAGCATTTGCAGGGTCCTCTTCCTGGTGGTGGTCTGCAGTCCCAGGTCTGGCCCGTCTGCTTTCAGTATAAAAACTGAATTTGATTGGTGTGCACAGAGATGCTTGGGTCTGTTCATGTGACTCAAGTTCACAAGCGGCTGAAATAAACCGGCGTTCCTCTGTATGAATTAAAATGAGAATTCTGTGTCAGAGGGTCTGTCAGTGCCTCTGAGAAGCCCAAAGACGTCCAGGGGTTGGTGCTGAGGCTGCAGCGGAGCCTGGGAGCCAGTGGAGGGTCTCCCTAGCTGGTGGTGAGGCTGGGACACGACTGCAGTGCTGCCTGTTGTGAGGCAGCTGAGTTGCAACCAGAGGCTCCTGGAGGCCCCTTGGATGCCTGTTCCCTCTGTTCCCTCTGTTCCCTCTGCTAGCGCATGTTTCTTATTCCTCAGTCCCCTTCTCAAGGACCAGCTGACCACCCCTCCTTTCAGTGACCACAGGCTCCCTCATCAGACAGTCACGCTGCAACCGTCCAAGATCACCTCCAAGTCAGGGACGAGGAACCTTGGTGGATCCCCGTCTCCTTGGCCACACATTTGTGGATGGCCCCTTGGTCTCTCCTACACACGAATGATCGGACCCATTACACTTAGAGGAGCCCTGATTCTATCCTCAGAGCTAACTTTTTCTCAAAATTCAGGGCGTATCTTCTGCTGAGAAGCGGCTTAGCATGGGGGTTTAGAACATAGGCTCTGGGGTCAGACCACCTGGGCCCATGTCCAGACTGTACAGTCCTAGGATCTGTGTGGTTTGTGCCTTAGTTTCTTCATCCGTAAGTGGGGATATTATATCTACTGTGTTGATTTCCTATTGCCCCTGTAACAAATTACTACAAACTTGGTGGCTAGAAATTTATTCTTCTGGAGGCCAGAAGTCCAAAATCAGTCTCACTGGGCCAAAATCAAGGTGTCAGCAGGGCCACCCCCCCTAAAGGCTCTAGGGGAGAACCTTCCTTATCTCTTGCAGCTTCGGGTGGCTGCATCGCTCCGGTCTCTGCCTCTGTGGTCACGTGGCCTTCTCTTCTGTGTGTCTCAAATCTCTGTTTCCCTCTGATAAGGACACCTGTGGTTGCCATTTAGCCCCTTCCTCTCCCAGTAATCCAAAAAAATCTCCCCATCTCAAGATCCTTAACTTAATTAGACCTGCAAAGTTTTTACCATGTAGGGTAACATCACAGGTTCCTGAGATTAGGACGTGGACATCTTTTCCACTGTGAAGACTAGGATGGTAATCTGCCCCAAACGCTTCATTCAGAGATTTGCCACCTTGTTGGCTAAATCCAGTTTTAGACATTCTTAGAACCAAAGCTGGCAGTATAAGGCAGAGATGGTCAACTTCAGGCATCTGTGTAAGACTGATGAACTAACAGTTCTCATGTCTCTTCAGGGACATGAATTCCAAACATTGGTGGGTAGAGAATGGCAAAAACACCAACAAGCGTCTTTCTGGCTTAAGTACTAACGTGGCTGGAGCACTAGCAAGGTGTCCCTGGGACAGTCCCACATATACCAAGCCACCCGGTTCAAAGAAATCTGGGTCATGTTCAGTCAGTCTCCCTGATATATAAGACTTTCATTTCTTACTTAATGTACATGTTTATTGTTTGAACTTCTTACAATGAGCATGTATTACTTTTACAACAACCTCAAAAATAAGAACATTTTAAAATTTTTTTATGGTTTCTGTTATCCAGAATCCAAACCCCGTACTACGGTGGTTCAGGTTCTTTATAATTTGTCTCTGCAAATTCATTTTCTTTCAGTTTCCCCTAGAGGAGGTATTTTCCAACCACAACCATCTACCTTCTGGTCCCTAAACATTCACTCAGCAACTATCTATTGAGTGTTGTATGTGTGCTAAGTAATGTTCTAGGAGCTGGGGTCATGACAGTGAACAGATATCCTTGCTCTTGTGGAACTTACATTTTTAGTGATATCTCTGTTCCATATGTTAGTTCATATTCTTCTCTTTTCCTGACGTGTCTGTCCTCTCATTCTCTGACAATATCCCCCCATTCCTTCTGTCTTAGTTCAGATACTGCATCCTCTGTGAGGACCCCAGGGTTACCCTCCATCAGAGATAATTACTTCTTCCTCTAAGCGTCCATGTGCCTTGCCTGTACCTTCATGACAGTGCTTCTCCTGCCTAGTCTGCATACCAGATGCATCCAAGGTGTAAAAGCAAAAAAAAAAAAAAAACTGGACTTGGACTCAGGAGACAGGCTATGAACTCTGTCTCTGTGAGAGCTGGGCAGATAAGAGCTCCTTCCTCCCAGGCTTGTCATGAGGAATAAAGGAGGTGCATGTACAAAATATTTAAAACAGAAAAGGCCCAGAGTTAATGGTCAGTCATTACTTTCTGAATGAACAACTGTGCTATAATGATGTTTTTGGATTTGTATTAAGAATTATCTGGCAGCTAACCTTGGAGCTTGTGCCCAGTACTCCTTGAACATTTCTTGAATCTATTTTGAATGTAATCTGACATTGTTTGGGGATTTTTTTTTTTTTCAGGTATTCTGTTTACAAGGACCCAGCAGGCTGGCTGAATATCAACCCCATCAACGGGACTGTCGACACCACTGCTGTGCTGGACCGCGAGTCCCCATTCGTCCACAACAGCGTATACACTGCCCTCTTCCTGGCAATTGACAGTGGTGAGTCATTTTTTAAATGCCAATATGTGAATATTTTTCGGTTATAAATATATTTTTACATTTTAACATTTCTTCTGTTATACGTAAAGGTGTGCTTGGGAAGAATTAAATGTGAGGGGGGCAGGGAAAGCAAATGTGTAAACACACATGAGTCAGTAAAATCCCCAAGTGCTGGAATTCCTGGGTCTTTGTCTAGTTAGGGGTCAGAGCAGCGAGCTCACTGGGCTCTGTCTCAAGTAGGCGCCAAGGCTAGGAAGCCACATTGATGTCCTTCATCTTGGTGTCATGTTCTCATCTACAAGGAGGGTTTTCTTACCTAATGCAAGTTGAAAGGAAGTCCCAGAGGACATCACCGACCCTGACAATTGAATTGTTCCCTCAGCTTTTTTCCTCTTATGATATGCACCATGGAAAGACATCAGGTCCCCTCAGCTGGTAGCTTCATAAGCGCAGAACAATTGCTGTTCGTTCAAAAGCTAATAATGCAATATCCACAATTCAGACTCTGTTCCAGACACTGGGGATACAGTCGTGAACAAACAAAAATCACTGTCCTCGTGCAGCTGACACAGTCATGGAGAACGGAAGGAAATTGAGTAAAATACATACTATTCAGAAAAAAAAGAAAGTATACTATTTATGTATGAAACAGGAAAAAGAGATAGCAAATGAAAGGATGCTACAGTTTGAACCAGACAGCCCCGAGAGGCTCACTGAGGAAGTGACATTGAGTAAAAACATGAAGAAAGTGGGGATGGGGCCCCTGAAGCAATCTAAGGGAAGAGCAAGGAGGCTGGGGGCTGGAGCAGAGAGGGCAGCAGTACATGAAGGGGATGGGGATGCAGATCATGTAGGGTCACGTGGGCCTCTGTACAACCCTTGGCTTCTACTTTATGTTGAAATGGGATGCCGTAGCCAAGTTCAGAGTAGAGTTCAGAGTGCCATGATCATTCTGCTGCTCTGTTGAGATCAGACATAGGAGACAAGGACAGAAGTAGGGACACCTCTTAGGAGACTGAGGACAACCTAGGAAAGATGGCGGCTTGGACCGGTAATAGAGTAGGGGATGAGAAGGGATCAGATTCTGGAGATACTCCATATATTTCAGACGCAGAGCTAACAGGATTTGCCATTGGCTGAGATGGGGGGAATCAGAGTTGGTTTCTGGGTGTGTTAAGCTAAGGTGTCTACTGTGTCAATCACACAAGAAGTTTTGCTCTCCCTGTAATTCCTAAAAGTCAGCCGTTCATAGCTGAAGATTCGGTTTTGAGTCCTATATGTATATCAAAATGAATATTTTTATAGGGTTCTTTATATGTGCCTTCATTACCCAATAACGGGTGAACTAAGAATTCTCAGAGGCTGGGTACTTACACAAAACCAAGTAGGAGAGCACGTGTCTAAGAAGTGAGTGATCGGTGTGGCTCCCAGTAGGCAGAGCGGGTTTCACAGTGAAGTCAACCTTTGAATCTGGCCTTGAAAGACAGGATTTGGATAAATGGCAGGGTCAGGAGGTCGGGGTGCCTGAGGGCATAGAGCAGAGGAGTCAAAATTAAAAGGGAGTGTGGCATGGGAGGTAAGAAAAGAAAAGAGAAGGGTTACATCCACTGTGAGTAAGTATGTAGAAACCTATTTGGATGTATACGGGAAAGTCATATCTTCAAGACATCTCAAAATCCGGGCAAGTCATCGGATAGAGCAGGCACCCAAAGGATCCTGTAAGTTCTTGAGGAGGAAACTGACACGATGAAATAGCACATGGACATTCATCAACAGAGAGCTGGACCAGACACTGTGCTTGGTCCTGGAGACTCAAAGGTGAATAATACATTGTCCTTGTGCTCAGTGAGCTAATGAGTTACTTGGCAAGTTAGGCTAGCAAACAGAAGGTGGCAGTACACTGTCACAACTGTCCTACTGGAACTAAGCCCAGAGGAGCCCCTCATCCAGCCTCAGAGGTGGTCACGGGGAGCTTCTTGGTTGAGGGGATCTCTAAACCGAGTGATGAAAGATAGGTTGAGAAAAGGGAAGGCATTCTACTAGAAGCCTGAAAGAAGGTGGCTATGTGAGACCCTTAGACATCGGTCGGCAGTACTGGAGGCTCCATATTTACAGAGATAAGGTTACTAGGTCTTGTGTGGAATGCCCAGCTCCTATCACAGTGCCTGACTTAGAGCAGGCACTCATGTATATGTGGAATAGATCATAAAGTAGATCATGAAACGCTCCATATGCTATGCCAAGGAGTTTGATTTGGTTATCAAACTCCTCGAGAATAAACGCTGTACTTTAGAAAGATAACCCCCGTGGCAGTGTAGAAAATCAATCAGACCATGATGAGACATGAGGCAAGGAGGCATTAGAAAGCTGTGCAGAAATCAAGGTAAGAGAAGCAGTGGAAGTCGTTTGGGTGGAGTGAGTCTGGAGCTGGGAAACATTGTTAGACATAGCAGGTATCTTAGTTGAAGGGGTCAAGGTATGCCTGTTGGCAACAGAAACAAACTAGAAAGGATGAATCTAGAAAACATCTGGATGGAAAAAACAAGGCTTTGAAAACAACACATACTCAATATGAAAGAGAGAATGGTAATACGAAGATTTCTAGTGAGAAATCTAGTCCATTAATAGAAATGGAACTGGTTTCAAAGGATTGTTCCCATGTTGTCCGTATGGGGTGGATGTTGAGATGATCCCATGAGACACTGCAACATGGGACTGAAATAGAGGCCAGGAGGTTTTACTTAGGGAGTCACAATGCAAGAGATTGTCGCCATCAAAACAGATAAGTTTTGTAGAAGGAATAGGTCTAGACAGGAGTGCTAAGGGCCTCAACAGTGGAGGACAAAAAGCCAAGAATTTTAAAATGCTTTTCAAACAAAAAGTATCAATTATAGATCAGCTAAAGTAATGATTTCAGAGTTCTGTACTACGTAAAAGTATCTGTACTTGTAGAGAAAATTCTCAGCTAAGAACACCATGAAGGAAGTTTGAAACCCAGCAAATAGTTTAGTTATCATTGCCTTATAAAATATTTTATGCAGTTATTCATCCAAAAAACTAGAAATGAAATACACTTTAATTTTTGCCGGAAACAGGAGTCTTCTCTCCAGATGTGACTGGGCAAGCTCCTTATAGATTCTGAGGCTCAGTTTCTATAATACTTCTACAAAATGAGGAAGATAATTTCTACTTACGAGGTTGTCGTGAGAAAATGAAGTGCTGTGCCCTCTATACTCTCCATCAAAAGCCATATTAAATGTTCAGTAAATGTCAGTCCCACCCCAATGGGGTTATAGACAGGAAGGAATACGGCCGAGAATGGTCCTCAAGAAATAATGCAGTTTGAAATCTATTTCTTATCTAACTCTGTTAATACTAATATCAGACAAGGAAATTCCAATCTGGTGTCACAGATGTTTCCAAAGGATAGAAATGTCCCTGAAGATGGAATGATAAATAAAAAACAAGTTGGCATTACTATATAGAACCATCATTAGAGATGATAATCTTGAATAAGGCTCAAAAGACTTAGCGCAAAAAGAGAATAAATTTTCAAAGACCTCATAAATCAGAGTAACTTTTGTTTAAAGGCTCGTTTTTGTCACTCACTGAAAACTTATCTCTAGATATTATGGTTAACCAGGAAAAACCAACAGTAAGTGCTGTTAGATCAAAGTTAGTAGTACTAACTGATGTCTCAGTGTTATCCAAAGTAAGCATTTGATTTTATTAATTTTATAGAAATTCAGTGTATTTGATGGAATGAAAGAATAAGGAATTTTTGTCATACAACACGAGGGAAGCTAAAGCAAAATAAATTGATTTTCTCCAAACAAGGAGTCACTCAGGAATTTATGCCAAAACATGTCAATAAAATATATGGTCATGGGAACTTTATGGTAGGATGTAGTAGACCCGTGTCCCCACTGCAAAAACTAGAAAAATCTGGATAGATTACAAAGATCTTAATTGTAAAGGCATCAGAGAGCTGCAGAAGCAATGAAGCCTAACTCAACTAAAAACTAAAATAGGAAAGAAGAAAGAAACATTCTAAAAAAAGTGTAGGGCCACCAACCACTCTTTTCTCTCTGAGACTATTTTAGATTCTGGGTGAGGATCAGGCCTGACCCAGGCAGGGCCCAGGATGGAAAGAAATAAAAGAGAAACACTTGTAACGGTCATGTGGCTGGTGTGACAAAGTGAAAACTTGAGGGCTCTTAAGCACATGGTTATAGATAAATGCCTTTTAAAGGGCAGAGTAAAATCTCCTGGGGTCTCACTGAAACAAACACCTAACAAAGCAAGCAAACTTACCTTAAACACACAGCCATTCTCTCTTTAAGACATTTGCCAGATTTTGAAGGTATGAGGGATTGGAGGATGGGATGGCTGATGCTATAGACTGAATGTTTGTATCCCCCCCCCAAATTCACATGTTGAAATCTAATCCCCAGTGTGCTGGTATTTGGAGGTAGGGCCTTTGGGAGGTCCATGGGGATGGAAGCCTTCATGAACGGGATTAATTCCCTTATAGAAGAGATCCCAGAGACTTCCTTCACCACGTGAGGACACAGCACAAAGACTATATTGAAAACTACAAAACACTACTAAGAGTTTTTAATCCTGTGTAAATAGAGACCTATACCATATCCGTGGATTAGGAGACTCAATGCTATTAAAATCTCAGTTCTCTCCAAGTGGACCTAAAGGATTCAATGCAATACCAAGCAATATCCCAGGTTTTTGTTTTGAGGAAAAGGGGAAGAAACAGATTATAAAATTCATATGGAAATACAAGGGGCTAAAAATAGCCAAGGAAATCTTGAAGAATAAGTTGGAAGACTGACACTACCGTATATCCAGACCTATTAGAAAACTGTAATAATTCAGGGACTTCCCTGGTGCTGCAGTGGTTAAGAATCCGCCTGCCAATGCAGGGGACATGGGTTCGAGCCCTGGTCCGGGAAGATCCCACATGCCGCGGAGCAGCTAAGCCTGTGCGCCACAACTACTGAAGCCCATACGCCTAGAGCCCATGCTCCGCAACAAGAGAAGCCACTGCAATGAGGAGCCCACGCACCGCAAGGAAGAGCAGTCCCCGGTTGCTGCAACTAGAGAAAGTCCACATGCAACAACAAAGACCCAACACAGCCAAAAATAATAAATAAATAAATAAATAATGTTTTTAAAAAAAGAAAACTATAATAATTCAAACTGTGTGGTGTTTGCTCAAACATAGAAAAAACTGACCAGCGAAATAGAATAGAGAGTTCAGAAACAGACCCACACATATACAGTCCCTGATTATGACAAGAACAGCATGGTAGTGCAGATGAGAAAGCGTGGTCTTTTCAATAAATACTGCTGGGTTAATGGGGCACACATATGAAAAGAATTATCCTGACCCCTCTCTTATGCCATATATAATAACCAATTCTAAATAAGTTACAGGTCAAAATATGGAAGGTAAAATAATACATCTTTTAGAGAAAAACATATTAGAGCATACTGATGTCCTTGGCATAGGCAAAGTTTTTTTAAACAGGACACAAAAGTACTAACGACAAAAGGGAAAAAATGATAGATTATATTAAAATTAAGAACTTCAGTTCATCAGATTATACCATCAAGAATATAAAAAGCGGGGATTCCCTGGTGACGCAGTGGTTGAGAATCTGCCTGCCATTGCAGGGGACACGGATTCGAGCCCTGGTCTGGGAAGATCCCACATGCCACGGAGCAACTCGGCCCGTGAGCCACAATTACTGAGCCTGCGCGTCTGGAGCCTGTGCTCTGCAACAAGAGAGGCCGCGATAATGAGAGGCCCGTGCACCGCGATGAAGAGTGGCCCCCACTTGCCGCAACTAGAGAAAGCCCTCGCACAGAAACGAAGACCCAACACAGCCATAAATAAATAAAAATAAAAATTAAAAAAATATATATATATATATAAAAAGGTAACCCACAAAGTAGGAGGTATTTCTATTACAAAGGAATCCTACAATCTATATGCAAAAGACATCACTCAAAGAGGAATGGGTAAGGGACTTGAACAGGTATTCACAACTGAGGATATACAAATGCCAATAAACATATGAAGAGATGCTCAACTTCATTCATCAAGGAAATAAAAATTAAACTATCCAAATATAAACTAAAATACAAATTGATCAAGGAAATGCGATGAAATTCAACACTCAGCATACCTTCAAAATGACTGAACTGAAAAGATGGAAAATGCCAAGTGTTGGCAAGGATATGAAATCATTAGAACCCTCATATCCAGCTGCAAGAAGTGTAAACTGGTACAACTACTCTGGAAACTGCGAGTATCAACTAAGGATGAACATATGCATCCCCTATGATCCAGGAATTACATGCCTAGCTGTACATCCAACGGAAATGTGTGTATCTGTTCACCAGAACCCCTATGCCAGAATGTGAATAACAGCACTATTCATGATAGCTCAAAATTGGAAACTATCCAAATGCCCAACAAAAGTAGAATAAATAAATGGTGGAACATTCACACAATTGGGTCTATACAGCGCTGAGAACGAATGATGTGCAGCTATTCACAGCAACGTGGATGAATCTCGCAAACATAACATTGAGCAAAAAGAAGGCTGAAGCAGAAGATCACACGTGGAATGATTCCATTTATATGAAGGTCAAACAGGCGAGACTAATCCATGCTTCCAGATTACGTTGTGGAAGGGCTCTTTTTTTTTATTGAAGTATAGTTGATATACAATGTTGTAAATAACTATATATATAGCTATAAAAGAATATATATATTCTCTTTCAGATTCTTTTCCCTTATAGGTCATTTCAAAATATTAAGTTTAGTTCCGTGTTATATAGTAAGTCCTTGTTGTTTATGTGTTTCATATATGATAGTGTCTATCTGTTAATCCCAAACTCCTCATTTATCCCTCCCCTTGCTTTCCCCTTTTGTAACCATAAGTTTGTTTTCGATATCTGTAAGCCTCTTTCTGTTTTGTAAATAAGTTCATTTGTATCATTTTTTTAAATGAGATTCCACATATGAATGGTATCATATGATGTTTGTCTTTCTCTGTCTGACTTCACTTAGTATGATAATCTCTAGGTCCACCCATGTTGCTGCAAATGGCATTATTTCATTCCTTTTTATGGCTGAGTAATACTCCATTGTAAATATGTACCACATCTTCTTTATCCATTCATCTGTTGATGGACATTTAGGTTGCTTCCATGTCCTTGCCCCTGTAAATAGTGCTGCAATGAACATCGGGGTGCCATGTGTCTTTTCGAGTTACGGTTTTCTCCGGGTATATGCCCAGGAGTGGGATTGTAGGATCATACAGTAGCTCTATTTTTAGCGTTTTAAGGAACTGTGGAGGAGTTTCTTGATCTTGTATATACTGGGCTAACTACACGGGTGTGTTCAGATTGTGAAATTTCTTCAAGCTGTGTATTTGTGGAAACATGAAAGTTTCTATATTTCAATACAACTTAAGAAAAAATATATATATGGCTACACAGAGAGCGTGTCCCTGGTCCACTGTGCCTTCCCCAGGAGGCTGTGACCATTCATGTGCTGTTTAAGTATCCGTTACCCTAAAGCTAGACTCTCAGCATCTTGTAATTCTAAGGAAGGACAATCCCCAGCTGCTGGGGGGGGAGCGGGGAGCGGGTGGCAAAACTGCCAGGAGGGGTGAATGACAGGATGTCTGCAGAGAGAACAAGGTGAAGCATGCGCTCTGCAGTCCCTATAACACTTTGCAAAAAGCGAAGTGACCCCATCATAACTCCTACACACAGCTCTACTTACTCAGTTCAGAACAATGGTAAGGCAGCACAGAAAGAGAATATACTTTTTAGGTACCTCTTAGAGACTAGAAACTGTGATATCAGAATGGAAGAATGTAAAAAGATAGATACAGGGCTGGAAATCTGTTCTGAGTTAATAGAAATTAAAAACTCTTTGGACCTGTTTGCTTGTGGGGCCCCAAAGCAAGTCTATATAGATTCCAGAATCGCGCTTCACAATAATATTGATAATGCCCCGGTTATGGATGATTCGGGGAGGAAAAGACACTAATCACTCCCTACATATAGAGGCTAGGTTGTAACCCACAGGACACTGAAGGATGTACAAGGCACTTTTCGCAAACTGTTACCGGTTTTAATGAGCTATAAATTACCTAACAACATTGTTTTATTATAAGCGAAATGCTTTTGTTTTGCTAAAGCAGAAATGGCTGTGGTTGAATGATTGGCGCAATAAAGCCTTTCATCCTACAGATCAGTACGGTGTGACCTTTCATGTTGGCGAGCAGTTTACCTTTAGAAACGAATATCATCACTTACCTTATGTGGCCCAGATTAGTGCCTTCAGAGTACAGGAACTCCTTCATTAGAGACTTAAACGAACACAGAATTTCTGGCATGTGTTAAGAAAGGGGAAAAAAAAATAATGACTGTTAAGGAGAATACCAAGATGGAGAGACGACATTCAGGAATGCAGTCAGGTGGCATCCCTTTGGGGATGTGCTGACAAGGGGCAAAGCAGCAGCAATTAGCACCGGGCAAATCCCAGTGTGATTATCATTGCTGCTCAGGTAATCACCAGAAAGGTCAAGTGTTAGTCTCACTGTCTTATGTGGGCCGAAAACTGCCACAAGCAGTTTCTTGTAAGAGTTCTGGAATCCCACTGGAGATTGTCATGGGCAGAAAGGCATAGCCGGCTGATGCTTCTTGGCTTACTGCCATCTGCTCAGGATTCTATCAGGCTGGTCCTCCCACCTCCTTCTCACCTGTAACCTCATCTTTCACTCCTCCTGTTCTGAAATCGTATAGGGTTCAGCGTTCCATGATTGTTATTGAATGGCTCTTATGCCCTCAGAGAAGTTCTAAATTGTGATTCCAAATGCCAGACGAATATTTTGCTTCAGGAAGTTCAAATGCCCTTGCTCCCAGCACCCAGGCTATGCAGAGAGTTTAAAGAAAAAAGAAAAAAATTATCCCTCTTAGTTCTTCCTAAGGCTTGGTGCATACGAAATAGTTGGAACCAGGAAACGCGTACTATTTCTAGCGTCCATATGAAGCCTTTATGTGATTATCAAGTGTCACATCCCCATCTATTTTCACTTCAAAAAATAAGGGAATGATAGCATAAAAACAAGCCCAATTATCACTAAATTCAGCAGCATGTTTTCTTGACTTAGCAACTTGTATAAAGTATGTTTGAGTCTGTCGGTGAAAAATGTGCTGTGGGTTACCAAGAAGACCCAGATAGAGAACCAAACATAATAGCTGTAAAATTAAAATGGAATTGACTAAGATAATGATTTTTCATAAGCTAAGATATATCATGTCCTAACCTGTCTTTTCCCTCAGTCTCCTATATAATAGACGTTCTGATAACACAAACTGATTCTAAATTGAAATATTGTGCAAAATACTTTTAAATTGATTAAAAGAGAAAAAAAGTTATTTGGCCCCATAGTGAAATGACCGTAAAACTACAGGATAACAATGGCCCCCAAACTGGGGATGACAGGGATCTGAACTTCAAAAAGATGCCTCTTTGTGTAGATCAACCAAGACTGCTTAGGGGATGTGGTAAAATTATTTAGATTAATTCTACTTAAAAGATGCTAGTTTGGATAAAATCAAGCCATTAGTTATGATGGCAACCCAATTAAGCCGGTTTAACACCCCTTATCTCAGCTGTTATAGTAATTGAGGAAGAAAAATAAATTGAAGGCCCAGCCATCATTCCTCGTTATTTCAAGTACCAGTAAAATATCAATCACGTTGAAAATACTAGCTACAATTTTGTCACTGACAAAATGGCCCGATAAAAGAACTCTTGAGATCTGGTAATAGAAAGGCTGTGATCAGAGCCATCTGTAGGCAGCAAGTACACTCCACAGAGAGAGTGGGGCCTGGTGCTCTGCTACCCCTCGGAATGGGCCAGCTCCCCAACTTCACTGTGCCACCATCAGTATGAGACTTAGGCCCTCTCAGCCTGTTGCCCTACCTGCAGAGTAAGGATAATGCCACCTGCCCTGCTGAGTTGTTACAAGGATGGGAAATCATGAATGCAAAATTCCTGGTGCCTTGTAAGGACTTTAATATTGTAAAACTTAAATATTTAAGTCAACCCACTTGAGCTGAGTTATGGACTGATTTTTCTAAACTTATCATTGCAGAGTCATCAGTGTCTGAAGCAACTATGACATGCCATCTGACGACCACCCTTGTGGTGGTCTGAGCATTTTTCTAGAGAAGGGACGGGCTGCAGAGCCCTCCACTCGGAGTAGGGCTCTAAATCAGAGAATTAGCCAGAAAATGCTGCCTTCGCCATGGGCATCAATTCATGGAGCTTGCTTCTGTCTGAATGGGGAGACTTAAGCCACCCTTCATCTACCTGACAGCAGGACATTTCCATGTTGACCAGCCAAATCAACCATCTTAAACATAATGTTTTCAAACGTTATTGGGGAAAAAAGCTGATTTGGGCATTAAAATACTGTCTGCAATGCCCATCTATGCCAGCTCGGTTCATCCTGCCGAGGGGTCTCTTAGCTTGTACTCCTTGGTATTCCCTCTTCCCCAGCTTGGGTAATAGCGTCACCACCTGCACGGTCCCCAAGCTGGAACCCCATCCCCACTGAGGCTCCTGCCCCATCACTCCCAGTCCAGCTCTCACTGTCTATCCAGCCTCCTGAATCCAGCCTCTGCTCTTGCATCCTGGCTGCCGTCACCTCATCCCCCATCGTCAGTCCGCATTCCTGCACTGGCCGCCCAGCTGGTCCTCCTGTGCCCTCTCTCCTCACTCAAGCCCTCTCCTTTCCCTGCCTCCAGCATCCGCTGCTCTTATCAAAGCCAGCATCCTGCTTAAAAGTCTACGAAAACTTATTCCCACAAAATAGCCACACGATTCCCTCCATCTAGAGCAACCTTCTCCAGCTACACAAAGTATTCTCGCTTCTAAGCCACATCTTCATGGAGCCTTTGGAACTGTCCCCAGACAGTTAACTATTCCATGCCGCAAGCTCCCGTGACATTTTATCCTCATGTCTCTTCCCGCACTTAAAGCACTATCCTGCATCTGTTTACATATCTGTTCCTGCCACACTGCTAACATTTCAAGAACAGGCACCCTGTATGGTTGATTTTTGTACATATCCAGTAATTCACAGGGCAGAGCCCCAATAAATAATTATTAGCTGAACGAATAAAATAAAACTGTCATGTTTAAACATGGCCTCCAAATCAACTATTCCCCTACTTTGGCCTTTTCTTTAAAGTCCGTAAAATGGAAACAAAAAAAGCCAAAAGGTGGAATTTTTTTTTAAACAGTTCAGGTTTCAGATTATTTCTCCTCCAAAAGAATTTTTGAGTCTGAATTATGTGAATAATTGCCTCAGCTCTACATTGAGTATCACCCGTGGAAACCTGGCACTGCAGTTTGGAAATCTATTTTCTACCAGGTTTTTGGTTGGTTTACTATTAAATGTTTTCAAAATATAAAATGAGATCGGTAAGATCTCTATTAACAAAGAAATAAAAAATGCTTATGAATTAAAATGCAACGAGATTCTTGGCTTACAGGGCACATGCCAAAAAAAAAAAAAAAAGATCTGTAAAATACTGATCCTGCAAACCATAGTAAATAGAACACAGGGATGAACTAAGCAATATGAAGGGGGACCATACAGAGAAGAATCCTGGTTCACTCCCATTTCTGAGCAAAGGTAAAGATAGCTTAGAGCCCTGTTCACATGAAATAAGAAATGTGACATTTATTTGCTCACAGCTGCTTAGCAAAGGTTCAACAGATGCCCAGAAATGCGGAAGGAACTTGAGGGGAGTAGCTTGCCCCACCCAAGCATTCTGCCCTGACAGACAAGCCTCAGAATCTAGCAGGGGTGCCCAGCCTTCAGTCAGGGGCCACATCTGAACTGTGGTTCCTCATGAATTGGCCCATCCTCCTGATTTCCCTCCCAGAGTTGAGGCCTCAGGCTTTCCTGAGACACCCAGCTGAGGTCTCCCGCCTTGTACCTGGTGTGGACTCCCTACTCTGAGCCCCAGTTCCACAGACCCCATCCCACACACACCCTTGTTTCTGCCCTAGGTGGGGGAAAGGAGGACACTTTCTCAGAATAGAAGGAAACGTATGGAAATATAAACACACATGATTACATGCATGGAAAGAGCAACACATCCTTAGCTTTTTCAAATCAACCTAAATTAATTCAAAACTCAACCAGGGGAGTTTAGGCTTTTTGAGCATGAGCCACCCATTCTCCTTGTGTGGCAATATATGATAAACACTGCATTTTCCTTCACCACACACACTCACAAAAATCTACCAGGTAGGTAGGTACCAGGTACCTATTATAATAGGATGGTGACGGAGAACAGTCCTGATGCTCAGAGCCCGTGGAGCTCAGAAATGAGCTTCCTGTCTTTCTCTCCTCTCACTTTCTCTTCCTGCATTTTATTCTTCAAGCAGGCAACCTCACTGTGCACACTATTCCCCATACAAAATTCATGATTCCCAAGGTAAGACACGTGCTACACGCCTCTAGGCCCAGTGACTAGAAAAATTTACTACCTTCCTTTACTTCTCAGAGCTAGCTTCTGAAAGTTCTTGCTGAGATTCAACCTTCTCTGCATATGAAGCCAGCCCAGCCAAATGTGGAAAGACCAGGGACCCTATTCTTCTAAGGGGACTCTCTTGAGGAGATGCACTGGGGTCTTATCTTACTAGTCTAGGGACATTGTAGCATGTGAAAATCTGGTCCCTTGCATGCACATGTTCATAGCAGCATTATTCATAACAGACAAAAAGTAGAAACAACCCAAATGTCTCTTAGCTAGTGAATGGATAAACAAAATGTGGTCCATCAGCTGAATGGAATATTATTCAGCTATAAAAAGGAGTGAAGTACTGATTCTTGCTATAACATGGATGAACCTCAAAAACATCATGCTAAGTGAAAGAAGCCAAACACAAAAGGCCATGTTGTATGATGCCATTTATAGAAATGTCCAGAAAACACAAATCTATAGAAAAAGAAAGTAGATTAGTGGTTGCCTAGTACTGGAAATAGGTATGAAGAGTTAGTACAAATGGGCCCGATGTTTCTTTTTGGGGTGATGGAAATGTTTTAAAATTAGATGGTGGTGGTAGTTGCAGAACTCTGTGAATTTACTAAATATCAATTCATTGTAAAAACAAATAGAGAAAAGAAAGAAGAATTGGAAAAAAATATTTTTAAATCCTTGTATAACTTTTGAGTTTACATTTCTGTTTCTGATTATTATGGTAATCATGGTTATTATTAAAGGAGATTGAAAAGAGAAAAGTATTATTTTAATGTTAATTACCTGGAGAGATAATCATTACTTAGGTTTTGATATATTTATTTCTAATCTTTTTCCTAATCATATATATCTTTTAATTAGAATCACACTGTTTTTGTCTGTTATATCATGCACATCATATGTATGTGTGTGTGTATATATATATATATGTATATATATATATCTTCTGAATAATGGAACATATCAGAAAATTTCACTGTTTTTTTGGCTAAGTGGAAATCCTGTTTGGTCAGGGTTCTGAGTAAAATAACATTCCCATAATTTAAAAAAAACAAAACAAACAAACAAAAAAAACTGGCCCTGCTTCTCATTACATCCACCCACAGCATCAAAGCAGTGCCAGGAGACCCACGTGTGACATGTTTCCTTGGGTACAGGCCTTAGCTCCACCCACCTTCCACAAAAAGCAATGTATTGTTGGTCGCTTAAGTAACGAAAGCACAGAGATTGTTTTTTACTCTTTCTACCAATGCTTGATTTGATGCCAACCACAAGCAGCAAAATACCTAAACTTTGAGCTCCACAGATGAGTCTGGCGCAGATGGTGGGTTGTGCTACGATCACCAATCATTCCACTCCCTTGCTAGAGCTCCCAAAGTGTGCATGGCATGGGAACACTGTGTCTTATAGGCCACAGCCCTCAAACAGGTGACACACCACCAATGCTACAGAGCCTTGGACAAGTTACTTAATCTTTCTGAGCCCCAGTTTCCTCTTCTGAAAAAATGACGGAAAATTGGAAGGTAGAACCCCACGTGCTTAAAACAGCAACCTCTCTGGTTTGCTTGAACTTTTCTTACTCTGATTAACAGCAGGGGTTCAACTTCTCTCCATAAATCCTCACTTTCATTAGTTACATGATCCTGCTTCTCTTAGAAAACGCACAGCTCTGCCCCCAAATAAACCTAGAACACAAAAGTCCAAGCATCAAATGCTGAACCAGCCAGACCAAGGGTTTGGCCAGGACAGCTGGCATTGAGCACAGGACACCAACTCAACCGTCTTATGAGGAAGTTATCACCACCAAAGTGAAGAAGTACCAGTTAAATTGTCTTGGTTCAAAATCAAGCAGCAGGATCAATTTGTTCCTGTCCTGATCAATGTGTGAGGTATTACAAGCTGTCAGTGCCGAGTGGGAATGACGAATAAGGAAATGGGAGCAAGCAGTGGTCCAGAGCACAACTTCATGATGTCAGAGCATCTCTGTGGTCTTCAAGGCACAGTCCTCTTGATGGAACAGATTCACTCATTCAGATCCAGGAAAGAAAATGGTGACCGTTTCACCCATGTCAAGCCATTGTTTGGCACCATGAAAGCTTGAAACAAAATGAATGACCCACCAAGATGTGAAGGCTGTGGGGAGGAAGAGAGAGTTGTCGTTTAACGGGGACAGAGTTTCAGGTGGGGAAGATGAAAAAGTTCTCAAGATGGATAGTGGTGATCGTTGCACAGTGGGAATATACTTAATGCCATTGAACTGTACACTTAGAAATGGTTAAAATGGGGACTTCCCTGGTGGCACAGTGGTTAAGAATCCGCCTGCCAATGCAGGGAACACGGGTTTGAGCCCTGGTCTGGGAAGATCCCACGTGCCGCGGAGCAACTAAGCCCGTGCGCCACAACTACTGAGCCTGTGCTCTAGAGCCTGTGAGCCACAACTACTGAGCCCACGTGCCTAGAGCCCGTGCTCCACAACAAGAGAAGCCACCGCAATGAGAAGCCCGCGCACCACAACGAAGAGTAGCCCCCGCTCGCTGCAACTAGAGAAGAGCCAGTGCAACCAAAAATAAATAAATTAATTAATTTTTTAAATGGTTAAAATGGTAAATGTTATATATATTTTACCACAATAAAAAGTAGCTCGTAAGAAAAAGATACAAAAAATAATACTAATAATAACCCTAAATCATGGTTTAGGAATTTTAGTTTGCTTTCATGGTTGAAATGAGAGCCTGTAAGAATCAAGCTACACAGTGCAAGTTTGGACATAGAAAGCGAAGATTAACCCTTGCTCTAGAGAAGGAGGCCTGAGACTCACGGAGTTAATCTGAGCCCATCCTCAAACTCTCTGACCTCAGCCTCACAACAACTAAAACCAGGGTGTTCTAGATCAGCGGCTCTGAACGTGCTCAGAGCCCAGGCTGCACTTCCGGTACTCCCAGTGACTGCGGACCCCTCGGTATGAACGGACGTGCATTTCCCTGGAGGCAGGACCATGACCATCAGATTCCCAAAGGGGAACCCACCTCCCATTCAATTTAAGACCCACTGGCAGGAGTGGTTCATCTCTCGGGACCCTTCCCTCTCCTGACACTATAAAGACAGAAGCCCTTGCAGACACGAGCAATCCCTCCACAGCTTGCGAGGTGGGACTTTCTCTGAGCCTTAATGTGTCCTCTGAGAATGTGGCCCTGGGTTCCTCTGAGGAACTGCCGGGAGGAGCAAGTGCAGGTCTAGCTCCATATCCCTTGGGAGCTTGGAGTGGGCTCTTGGGAGCTTGGGGTTGCTGGTGGAAAGGGGGAGAGGAGGGCCGTGGGATTTTTGCTGAGTGCCAGGGAATACCTAGAAGCTCCAGTATTTCCTGGGCCCCCGGAACTATTGGAGCCAAAGGGCTCGTGAAGAACCATTAAACATTGAATCACATTTAAATTTTGGATGGTGATTTTTTTTCCATCCTGTGCATATAAACTGGGAGAGGCTTTCCCTGAGGATTTTGAGAATCAAGTCTTTACCTTCTCAACAAAAGAAAAACAAGCTCATTTTACTTGGCTTCAGAAAAAGACATCACCAGCCTGGCCTGGGAATAACACATGGGGAACTGAAGACAGTAGTATAATTAAGTTCATGAAAGGCCAATTCTTACGACCATATTTCAAATACTCATAATGCCTTCTCATCCATTGTACCAAATGACTTCATATTATATTCAGAGTGAAAAAATTATAATGGATTCCTCTGAGATATTCAATTAGTTCCATAAAAAGAGAAAAATATTTTTTCAGTAAAGAAATTCAACCAAATGACTAAAGCTGACAGTGAAAAACCAACTTCAAAGTAATTACGCATTTCCTTTGAGTTCTTGCGCTAACAAAAGTTTATGGTCTGCCACCATTAGAAATAGCCATCCTTCTGATGATTAATTACATTTGTGTTCCTATTTTAGCAGATACTTATTTGAATGTTTACTCTAGAACTGTCTTTGGGTGTTAATCTATTTAAATTTCTACCAGCCCCACTAAAGAGTATCTATTCTCCAGATGCAGAGGCATAGAGAACAGACTTGTGGTTGCCAGAGGAGGGGGGGTGGGGAAGAGATGGAGTGGGAGTGTGGGATTAGCAGATGCAAACTATTATATATAGGATGGATAAACAACAAGGTCCTATTGTACAGCACAGGGAACTGTATTCAAAATATCCTGTGAGAAGCCATAATGGAAAAGAATATGAAAAAGTATGTATACATATGTATAACTGAATCACTTTGCTATACAGCAGAAATTAATACAACATTGTAAATCAACTATACTTCAATTAAAATTAAAAAAATTTTTAAGAGTATCTGTTCTCATGCTTCATGAACCACTGATCAGCTTCCTTCAAGCTTGTTTCTTCCCCATTAATGGAAATCACTCCCAAATAAGTCACCAGTCAATATCAAAAAAACAAACAACCCAATCCAGAAATGGGCGGAAGACCTAAATAGACATTTCTCCAAAGAAGATATACAGATTGCCAACAAACACATGAAAGAATGCTCAACATCACTCATCATTAGAGAAATGCAAATCAAAACCACAATGAGGTGTCACCTCACACCGGTCAAAATGGCCATCATCAAAAAATCTACAAACAACAAATGCTGGAGAGGGTGTGGAGAAAAGGGAACCCTCTTGCACTGTTGGTGGGAATGTAAATTGATACAGCCACTGTGGAGAACAGTATGAAGGTTCCTTAAAATACTAAAAATAGAACTACCATATGACCCAGCAATCCCACTACTGGGCATATACCCAGAGAAAACCATAATTCAAAAAGTCACATGCACCCCAGTGTTCATTGCAGCACTATTTACAATAGCCAGGACATGGAAGCAACCTAAGTGTTCATCGACAGATGAATGGATAAAGAAGATGTGGCACATATATACAATGGAATATTACTCAGCCATAAAAAGAAATGAAATTGAGTTATTTGTAGTGAGGTGGATGGACCTAGAGTCTGTCATACAGAGTGAAGTAAGTCAGAAAGAGAAAAACAAATACCGTATGCTAACACATATGTATGGCATCTAAAAAAAAAAAAAAGGTTCTTATGAATCTAGGGGCCGGACAGGAATAAAAACGCAGACGTAGAGAATGGACTTGAGGACATGGTGGGGTGGGAAGGGGAAGCTGGGACGAAGTGAGACAGTAGCATGGACATATATACACTACCAAATGTAAAATAGATAGCTAGTGGGAAGCAGCCGCATAGCACAGGGAGATGAGCTCGGTGCTTTGTGATGACCTAGAGGGGTGAGAGGGAGATGCAAGAGGGAGGGGATATGGGGATATAGGTATACATACAGCTGATTCACTTTGTTATACAGCAGAAACTAACACACCATTGTAAAGCAATTATACTCCAATAAAGATGTTAATCAAACAAATAAGTCGCCAGTAATATCATCCTTGCAAAATCCCATTACTTCTCTTTACTCCTTTTGTGCGTCATAACACATTGAATTCTTGATCATTGCCTCCTCCAATTCATCTCCCCTATGTCTTTCAGAAACTATCACCTGCTTTTTAAACTTTTAATCTGCTCTTTGGGGTTTCCTAAGGTGCCCACCCCTCTGTCATTCTGCACTTTCACCTTGGGTAACCTAATTTGCTAGAAAGGTTTCGAAAGCATCTACGTTGACAACTCCCTAATCGCTAAGTCAGCCCTGGCATGTCTCCCAAGCTCTGAGCACTTCCGTGTGGGTGCACTGAATTTGACGGGCTCTTAGCACAGTCAAAGCTGAGTTCGTTGTCTTTCTACTCCCCACTACCTTCTGCTTTTCTTCTGGCAGCCTCATCTGAGTGCCTCATCAACAAGATGAGACATTTATTTGCTGTTCAAACTGCCCATCATGACTCAATCTATTGCTGGTCTCCCTGCCTCCAGTGCCCAACATCTCCTGTCAATACCATGGTGTGTTTCTACAAATAACTCAGATCAGGTTGTTCCACTGCCTTTCTGAAAAACTCTGGTGGCTTCGTGAGTCCGGAACATCAGTACAAGCAACTAGTTGTGACAGTCAAGGCCCCCTTGCCCGACCAGACATCTGTCTCCAGCCGCATCCCCTGGCCACCCCTCTGTATGCCCTGCAGTAGGGACAGCCCCCTGGTGGCAGCTGATGACAGTGTTGGAAAAACTCTCGGGAGCTGCAACAGTCCATTCCCCACTCACCTCCCAATGTCCCCTGGGAGGCTGTCACAAACCGTTTCTCATCACCTTCCCGGGTCTGACAAGGGACCAGGCTTCCTGCCCACCCTCTTCAGCTGCAGCTGCATCTATAAAACTGCTGAAAAGCAGCTTGAAATTGGCTCCCCAGCAACAGGGCCTCCCTTCATTCGTGTTGTGGTTACGTGCCCCTTTCGTTTTGGCGTCCCCTGCACAAGAGCCACCTTTGCCTACTCGTCCTTCTAGTGTCTATGTAAGTAATAAACTGCCCGGATCTGCAAAGGCTCATTGTTTCTTTTTTTTTTTTTTCCCTCCTGGGTTTATTTATTTATTTATTTATTTTATTTATTTTTGGCTGTGTTGGGTCTTCGTTTCTGTGCAAGGGCTTTCTCTAGTTGTGGCGAGCAGGGGCCACTCTTCATCGTGGTGCGCGGGCCTCTCACTGTCGTGGCCTCTCTTGTTGCGGAGCACAGGCTCCAGACTCACAGGCTCAGTAATTGTGGCTCACGGGCCTAGTTGCTCCGCGGCATGTGGGATCTTCCCAGACCAGGGCTCGAACCCGTGTCCCCTGCATTGGCAGGCAGATTCCCAACCACTGCACCACCAGGGAAGTCCTCATTGTTTCTTTATCAACAGACTCTGTCAGACCCTGCCTTGCCTTGCCCTTGACACCTGTACTCTGAGCTCAGACATTCACTCCCCTTTTAACCCCCATGTGGTTCATAAATTGACTTTAAACTTAATGTGCATTTCAAAAATAAACATAGTACCAGATAAAATAAAATTAAGCTTGGAAATCTGGTTAAGTGCAAATGGGGATGGGTGGAAAAAAGGGAGCTAGCTAGACATTAGCTTAGTCCTAGCATACAGAATTAGAGTACTGTAATTCCAGAGGTGCATCAAACCCTTTTTGGAACAAGGCAAATCTGTACGCTTACTATTTGTGGCTTGCAAATTTGGCTGTAACTTTTCTCACAGAAAATTAGAAGCTATTAATGAATGGTTTGTCCCAAGAGCAAACCTCTAATGCATAGATGAGTAAAAATGAGAGGAAGTTAAATAAAGCCACGCTGAGTCTTATTAAGATTGAACACCCTGTTCTTTAAGTGAAAGACATTGCATAGGTGATTATAAGGACGTCTTAAAATAACGTTCCCTAAAATGAAAAACATTTCAAGAAATAACTGAAATATTGAATAAAAACAAGGCTTTAAAAATAAGGCTCAAAGATTATATTATGGTTGCTTCAACTGTCCCAGTAGCCAGTTAGTGACTTCATTTCTCATAACGAACCTGCCTTTCTTTTTTCTTTTTTTGCAGAGAATTATTGCATTTTTATTTAAAAAATTTTTTTTGTTTAGAACATTAAGTTTATCTTTATTGAAGACTTTTTTATTTTTATTGCAATATAGTTGATTTACAACATTGTGTTAATTTCAGGTGTACAGCAAAGTGATTCAGTTATATATATATACACAGATATCGATATATTCTTTTATTTATTTATTTATTTTTGGCTGCCTTGGGTCTTCGTTGCTGTGCAGGCTTTCTCTAGTTGCGGCGAGAGGGGGCTACTCTTCATTGCAGTGCGCGGGCTTCTCATTGCAGTGGCTTCTCTTGTTGCGGAGCACAGGCTCCAGGCGCGCGGGCTTCAGTAGTTGTAGCACGCGGGTTCAGTAGTTGTGGCTCACAGGCTCTAGAACACAGGCTCAGTAGTTGTGGTGCACGGGCTTAGTTGCTCCACGGCATGTGGGATCTTCCTGGACCAGGGCTCAAACCTGTGCCCCCTGCATTGGCAGGAGGATTCTTAACCACTGCGCCACCAGGAAGTCCCGATATGTTCTTTTTTAGGTTCTTTTCCATTGTAGGTTATTACAAGATATTGAGTATATTGATTACATAACAAGATATTGAGTATAGTACAAGATATTGAGAGAGATATATATTTGTACATATATGTATATACATATATATATTCTTTTTTAGATTCTTTTCCATTATAGGTTCTTACACGATATTGAGAATAGTTCCCTGTGCTATACAGTAGGTCCTTGTTGGTTGTCTATTTTATATATAGTAGTGTGTATCTATTAACCCCATACTCCTAATTTATCCCTCCCCCACCGTTTCACCTTTGGTAACCACAATAACCGGCCTTTCTAAATCTGTCCTGTGCTCCGGGCCAGCCATGCCAGCTCCCAGGGGCACCACCAGCCATCCCAGACCCTTTATCACCCACAAGAGAAAACACTGGATTAGGTCTTCCTCTCGTAGTCAACCTCCCAGTCAGTGAAGAGGAATATTGCATATGGAATATGGTCATCTCTCACGGAATCTCCATCCTGTCTACACTGCCAACATGCAAATACTTGGCTGTTTAGATAAAAGGTTTAATTCGGTAAGCGAGGATAAGTTCTATTTCTCATCTCCATTCTTTGAGTGACTTTCAACGTGCTGGTATGACATGTATGTTTAAAGCTTAGCATTCTAAAGGTGAAGTCTGAAGAATGTCAGTCAGAAGTCTTACATATGATAAAAGGCTTTTCTTTTATATTCCACATATAAGCGATATCATATGATATTTGTCTTTCTTTGTCTGGCTTACCTCACTTAGTATGATAATCTAAGTGCAATCCCACTCCTGGGCATATATCTAGAGAAAACTATAATTCAAAAAAATACATGCACCCCTATGTTCATAGCAGCACTATTCACAATAGCCAATGGAAGAACCCTAAGTGTCCATCAACAGATGAATGGATATAAGGGGGAAAACATCAGTTTTTACTTTTTAATATTATATCCAAATAATATTAAGTTTCACTTAGAAGTGAATATATACATGCAGGATACTTTCCACCTTGCTTCAGTAACCCATAATTATTCAAAACCTAATGAATTAATGTCAGACTCCAGTTAAAATGACAATGTAGGGAAGTACTGTCTCCCACTATGAGTATAGGCCTCTAGAAATTAATAACTGGGAAAAAAAGGTTATGAAATCACATATAGGCATTCAACAACAAAAAAAGATCAAATCTCTTTTCTCTTTGCTGAGGGTATATGTCTCAAACAGGTTTCTTCATATCTATGCCCCTCTCCCCTACCGCCCACCCCCCACCAATGCCATTTGATCTTGAACCTTTAAGTCTTGCTCTTCTGTGCTGCGTGCATCAGTGCCCCCTCCTGTTAGAAAGAGGAATCCATGCCACTCAATTATTTTTACTCAATAGGCTTAGAGTTAGAATTTTAAATTTAAAAACAAAATCCAAAAAAAACCCCAGATGAATGGATAAAGAAGATGTGGTATATAGATGCAATGGACTATTACTCAGCCATAAAAAACGAGTGAAATAATGCCATTCGCAGCAACATGGATGGACCTAGAGATCATACTAAAAGGCTTTTTAAACTGCTAAACTTTATCCAAAGATGGAAGCTATCCCTGTCCATCCTGTTTGAAACCTGGTGACAACAGTAAAGGCATCTGGCATGCTGGGAAAAGGTACTGTGGACAACGACTCCTGCCTTGTACCGGTTGTGTGCTAACATCTCCCCCCTTTCTCTGTAGGCGACCCTCCTGCTACTGGCACTGGGACTTTGCTGATAACTCTGGAAGACGTGAATGACAACGCGCCCTTCATTTACCCCACGGTAGCGGAGGTCTGTGATGACGCCAAAAACCTCAGCGTAGTCATTTTGGGAGCTTCAGATAAGGATCTTCACCCAAATACAGATCCTTTCAAATTTGAAATCCATAAACCAACTGTTCCTGATAAAGTCTGGAAGATCTCCAAGATCAACAGTAAGTCCGCCGAACATTCTGTAGTTATCCTGCAGCTTTGAAGCCTAGTTTCCCTGGCATGGTTTCTGTTCCCAGCCTGTTCCTCCTCCTCTCCGCTCTCGGGCATCCTCACATGGTTTGTTTCAAGCTATTCACACATTACAAATACTGACAATTTTCCTACCAGCACCTGTATACGATTTGTAAAAATATTGAATATCTGTTCCTTAGAAATGCAAACATGAAAGTTTTCTCCTTCGCTTCCTCTCTTTTCTATGCTGTACCCTGTATACTACACAGCCCATACTTTACACTCCACACCCACCCAGTCTTCAGCCTTCAAAAGCCAGGAGTCTTGGCTCAACTGCCTCTCCTCTGTGTTTACCTTAATTACCTTAATTTTCACCAGCACTTTGCAGAGATTTTCCATGCTATGCTTGCTTGCTCAAGAGACGCACCAGTACAAGAATCTTCAGGAAGTCTTAACCTCTAATCCTCCAACTTCCATTTTATGCTGCAGATCTCAGAATTGACTTTCTAAAGTGACCTTGACTTTGACTTTCGACTTTGATATCTTCTCCCATCTGTCCTGTTCCTCGTTTATGAAACTCGCAAGCAATGTCCCTTTCTACCAGTCCCTGCACATGGACAGGTGGAATCTTAAAATTTAAATTTAAAACTTTATCATCTGCCTTATTAAGACTGAAATATCAATGTATTGAATTAACAAGTATCCCTGTATCACAACACCTCCTCCACCTCCCTCCCCTTGGCAAATGTGAACTCGCTACTAAGATCACCTTGCCTCGCAATAAAGCCCAAAACCGGAACTCACACATTATATACACTTTGCCATCAATAGCAAATTTATCCTGCGATTGACCCAGTCAGGGCTGGGCTCCCTGTTCGTACTTCAGCGGTACAGTTTTTGAGAGGGATGGGGAATTACCCATTTCATTAAGTTTTGAAAACGTATTGTACAGTCATACATAAAATTTTCTATTAAAAAATGTCACATGTTTTGTTATGGCCTTATCTCATATCTCATTTTATTGGTGTCTTTCTCTTGTCATTGATTCTCTTTGCCTGTTTGTCTATTTCATTGCTGTTTAAAGAATGAATTTTGTTACATTGATTATTTTTAATTAAAACAGCCCTTCTCTTATTTGAGGGGTTAGTGTTTTATTTGCTAGTTTTTGTGACTGTAGCTCATTTGAATAATCATCCCCAGTTCTTTCCAGCTGGAACTTTCTCATTTAAGAGTTTCTCCTCTCCTTGCGGGATATCAGAGAATGTTCCTCGTATTAACCTGCCATTTCAGTGGGGTAATCATCCACATTGGTTATTTCTGCTGCTGTAGCCTTCTGGATAGGATAATACTTCATCTGTTTTTGTTTTCAGGTCATCACACTCTCTTTTCCCTCCTGGTTTTATTTAATAGTTAAAATGCCTTCTCAATTCTTTTTCTTGTCCCAGAATTTTTTTCTGAATACTTAGCATTGTTTATGCCCAGAAAGGAACAGCTAAAAAAAAAAAAGGGACTTCCCTGGTGGCGCAGTGGTTAAGAATCCTCCTGCCAGTGCAGGGGACACAGGTTCGAGCCCTGGTCTGGGAAGATCCCACATGCCGCGGAGCAGCTAAGCCCGTCTGCCACAACTACTGAGCCTGCGCTCTAGAGCCCGCAAGCCACAACTACTGAGCCCACGTGCCGCAACTACTGAGCCCACATGCCACAACTACTGAAGCCTGCATGGCTAGAGCCCGTGCTCTGCAACAAGAGAAGCCACTGCAATGAGAAGCCCGCGCACCGCAACGAAGAGTAGCCCCCGCTCGCCGCAACTAGAGAAAGCCTGTGTGCAGCAACGAAGACCCAACACAGCCAAAAATAAATAAATAAATAAATAAATTTATTTATTTATTTATTTATTTATTTTTTAAAAAAAAATCCGTAGTCATCTGAGTGATTGAAAAGCAAACAGCCCGAGACCAAAAACAGTGCCAGGTGGGGTGGCCACTTTTGAGTGCTGCCCAGTGGCCTGGGTAATGGCATATATTCCCACCAAACGTGGGCTTAAGGATCCAGTCTCCAAGTTGTGCGTTGTGCTATGGATTCCCACCCAAACCTAGGGGTGCAGGCTGAGGCCTGATAGAGACTAGACTATAGAACCCATCCCCATAGCAACACATGGGGACCTACCCACCTTAAGAGTAAGTGGATTTTTCAGAACTACAATGAGGTATCACCTCACACCAGTTAGAATGGGCATCATCAGACAATCTACAAACAACAAATGCTGGAGAGGGTGTGGAGAAAAGGGAACCCTCTTGCACTGTTGGTGGGAATGTAAATGGATACAGCCACTATGGAGAACAGTATGGAGGTTCCTTATAAAACTAAAAATAGAATTACCATATGACCCAGCAATCCCACTACTGGGCATATACCCAGAGAAAACCATAATTCAAAAAGTCACATGCACCCCAATGTTCATTGCAGCACTATTTACAATAGCCAGGTCATGGAAACGACCTAAATGCCCATCGACAGACGAATGGATAAAGAAGATGTGATACATATATACAATGGAATATTACTCAGCCATAAAAAGGAAAGAAATTGGGTCATTTGTAGAGACATGGATGGACCTAGAGACTGTCATACAGAGTGAAGTAAGTCAGAAAGAGAAAAACAAATGTCGTATATAAACGCATATATGTGGAACCTAGAAAAATGGTACAGGTGAACCGGTTTGCCGGGCAGAAATAGAGACACAGATGTAGAGAACAAACGTATGGACACCAAGGGGGGAAAGTGGCAGGGGTGGTGGTGGTGGTGGGATGAATTGGGAGATTGGGATCGACATAAATACACTAATATGTATAAAATAGATAACTAATAAGAACCTGCTGTATAAAATATAAAATTTAAAAAAAAAAAGTGAGTGGATTTTTGTTATTGTTGTTCCAAAAATGTATTTTGATTATTTGAATTTGGATTCTTATATAAAAATGCTCTAAGCTGACAATTTCTTTTTTTTTCTTTTTTTCCCAGCTTTAATGACCTTTAATTGACAAATAAAAATTGTATATATTTAAGATGTACAATGTGACAATTCGAGCGTGGATTTTTACATTATTTCTTCTAAATGTTGAATGTGATCTTTGTGAATAATAAATAATAATAATAAATTATTATATAATAATAAATAATAATAAATTTTCAGGGAGGAGTTCTTGGTAGTCAGTCATCTTCAGTCATCTTCACGAAAGTGGGTCCTCTTGAAATTGATTATAATAGCCCTGAACCATAGAACGCCTCGATGCTGGAAGTGTTTTATCTGGCACTTTCTGGTATGGTGGCCACCAGCCATGTGTGGTTGCCAGAAACTTGAGATGTGACTTCTGCAACTGAAGAAGTGAATCTTTATTTTTATTTGATGTTAATGGATTTATATTTAAGCACTCTTCTAGTTAAATGAATAAACTGCCTGTTTTGTGTGGGTTTAGTGGCGGAAACGCCACTCTTTTATTTGGAAAGGTCCAGCCCTCTCTCATGAAGGCTTCCCTTTGTCTTTGTAGATACGCACGCCCTGGTAAGCCTTCTTCAAAATCTGAACAAAGCAAATTACCACCTGCCCATCATGGTGACAGATTCAGGGAAACCACCCATGACGAACATCACAGACCTCAGGGTACAAGTGTGTTCCTGCAAGAATTCCAAAGTGGACTGCAACACGGCAGGGGCCCCGCACTTCAGCGCAACCGCAGTCCTGCTCCTGTCTTTCTTCAGCTTAGCTCGTAAGTTAACCAAACTCCAGTGCATGCACAGTACAAAAACGTAACTTCACCAAAGCTATTGTTTTTCCATATATCCTTCCCAAAAAATTTATCCCAGAGGAAACATTCATTTTTAGTTTATGTCGGTGTAACAGAGTGTTACCTGTAAAAGTGCTCTGACTAATGTTGAAAGGCACCTTCACATCCCCCTGCCCACTAATGTGAGGAACGGTGCAAAGGCACCCAAGGCCGTCCTACAGAGCAGGTGGTAAGAAACTTCCTGCAGATGCCCCTGAACTTGAGCTCATACAGATGTGCCCAGATTGCTTAACTGGTCTACTAGGGCCCTGTTTCTCTCTGCATTGTGCGGAATTATCTTTAGTGAGGTTAAAAGAGATTCCATACCTTTTTAAGAAGAGTCATGAGAATGCATGGAGAGAGGTTGAGGCCATAGGAAAAGAGATAAATGCATAATTCACACATTTTTTCACTGACCAGTAGTCATGACTATGGCATAATGAAGCATTATTTTAAACAAATGAATTATTATGCCGAGTAATACAGATGTGAGCATGAAATGAATAGATACTTGTATCAGATATTTCCTATTTATGGCATACTAGTCCAATTTTAACCTTAGAAATTATTCACATGTAGCTAATGCCATTCAAAAGCCTTTGGGGCCTCAGTATTTACATTTTGAGAAGGTTATTTGCGTTGTTGTGAATTAGGAGGTTGAGAAATTGATGATTAGAAAATAAAGAATAGAAGTTATTGTATCCTGGTGACAGTGGTGAGTGGAGTCAACAGGAAATGACACATTCCAACGTCAGACACTTAAAGCTGTGCTGAGCCAGAGTCCTGGGTGTAGAACTAAAGAGGAGACCTTACAGTGAGGAGTGTCTCGTTGGATGGATGGGTGGATGGGTTGATGGGTGGGTGGATGGGTGGAGCACGGGAGGGGGGGAGAAAGGAAGTGGGAGGAGGGAGGGAAGAAATATATATTCCTCTCTCTCTCATTCTTATATTCTCTTTCTTTCTTTTTCTTTTTCTCTTTCTTTCTCCTTCCTTCCTTCCTTCCTTCCTTTCTTCTTCCTTTTTCTTCAAGAAATAAAATATTACAGATGAAGCTGAAATCCCCTGTGTTCCTCTGCCTAGTTTCATTTCCTGTTCTCTCTCCCCAGGGACAATAGCTATCATGAGCTAGAGTGTGTGTGGACATTGTTTTATACTGTTACTACACACACGCACACACACCCCACATATAGTTCTACTTTGTGCAGTTTGTCAAACTTGATCTAATCCATATTATATTGAGCCTGATGTTCTGCAACTCGCTTTTCTTCCTCTCCACATTACATTTCCAAGCTCCATCTATGTTGCTCTAGTTCAGGGGTCGGCAGGCTTTTTCCATCAAGGGTCAGGTGGCAAATATTTTGGGCTCTGTGGGCCACATCAGGGCTCTGTCACATATTCTTTTTTATGGCTTTTTTGTTTCTGTCATCTGTGTTTTACTACCTTTAAAAGTGTGAAACTGTTCTTAATTCGAGAGCCATATAAACGCACTGTGGTGCACCAGCCAGGTACCCCTGCTCTGGTTCATTCACTTTAACTGCTCAAGAGCATCCCATCCCATCCCATCATAGGAATTAGGCGCAGTGTATTCCCCTATCAACAGACGCACGTGGGTTATTTAGTGTCCTGCTCTGACCAACTAACTCTACTGCAGTAAGCCTCTGGAATGTTTTCCACGAGCTTCTCGAGTGAGCGCCAGACAGACAGCGAGCCCAGCACTGGGTCTGGGTTCTGAGACCCATTGGAATTCACATATAGCAGAGTCTGGGTAAACTAGAGGGCAGTACTTCCAGGGTGATTGTACAGAAATAATAATGCTGTATGTGTGCACGTGTGTGTGTGTGTGTGTGTGTGTGTGTACACAGATGGAGAAGATAGCTGAGTAGCCACTCACACGTCGCCCTCTATAAATACAATTACACAACATCAAAGCCTGACTCTTGATGAACCAAGGCTCTGCAGGACCCTGCTCATTTATCAGCACCTCTAGACGGCCAGGGAGGTTTTTAAATGGAGACTTCCTACTGCTTATTGTTGAAATACAGATTCCCAGGCCCATCCAACCCATGGAACCAACATCCCAAGAGACAGTGGCCTCCAGCACACACACCGAGTGTTTGTATATTTTCACACAATATATTTTATGATAATACACATGCCTGCTACTCCAAATCCATGTATTAAATATTAGTAAGATGTAATCTGTCTGTTTAGATTAAAAGGAATATAGGGCTTCCCTGGTGGCGCAGTGGTTGAGAATCTGCCTGCTAATGCAGTGGACGCGGGTTCGAGCCCTGGTCTGGGAGGATCCCACATGCCGCGGAGCGGCTGGGCCCGTGAGCCACAACTACTGAGCCTGCGCGTCTGGAGCCTGTGCCCCGCAATGGGAGGGGCCGCGATAGTGAAAGGCCCGCGCACCGCGATGAAGAGCGGTCCCCGCACCGCGATGAGGAGTGGCCCCCGCTTGCCGCAACTAGAGAAAGCCCTCGCACGAACCGAAGACCCAACACAGCCAAAAATAAATAAATAAATAAATAAATAAAGTAGCTATAAAAATTTAAAAAAAAAAGGAATATAAATAGCCATGGCAGTATTTGCTTCCTCCCAACAAGGGATTTTCTTGTTCGCCCTACTTTGGAGACCCCTGACCTACAGGCATCAGTAATGAGCAGGTTCCCAAGGATGGCTCACTTCTCATCTCTCCCAGCTGAGCTCTTGGATCACAGTTAATCCTGATAACTCCTAAAGAACTCATGTTCATTTTATACTCACAGTAGTATCATTGAGAGAAGACAGATGCATGCATTCTGTTTTTGAGATATCAGATGTGCTTTCTGTTCTCACCTAAATGGAGAGCCACCTGGTTATCCCACTGCAGGGAAGGGCACCTGAGATCAGGCCAAAATCATCCTCAGAAAGGAGCCCTGAATCTCCCTACACAGCTGGAAAGGTACTCAGTTGACCCTCCCATGTTTTGCACCGCAAGACATGTAGTTTCAGCCCCCAAAATAGTTAAGAACAGGTGTCATCACCCATCTGTCTGGCTTCAAAAACAAACCTCAGTCTGGCCTTATATCAAAGGTATAAGATTATTTGATAATGTTCATTTGAACATTAGAGATGCCTGCTAAATATAATGATTCTTGTTTTATTATAGACCTAGCCCAAGTTGTTCTTCCTAACAGGGAAAGAATGAAACTAATAATGTAGGCATGTGAGGAATAAGTAACCATGGTGTCCTATGGCTCAGACTCTCTCCTAAGAGCAAGGTCAAAGCAGCTGACTCACCTGTGCAGCTGTTAACGTGACAGTGGCAAGAAGGCACACAGAAATGGGCCTAAAACATTAAGCAAGGTGTGGGGCGTGGGCCCGAAGAGCCCTGAAATTAGGTTGTAAGGTGCAAGAGCAAGATAACGTCCCCACCCAGCCATTGTCCTTGAATGAATTTAGGGATGTGGTAGAATCTGGTTTTTGTTTTTGTTTTTGTTTTGTATTTTATTTTATTTATGTTTTTATACAGCAGGTTCTTGTTAGTTATGCATTTTATACATATTAGTGTATATATGTCAATCCCAATCTAGAATCTGTTTGATGTTTCTTTAAATCAGTGGTTGTCAAGTACAGCCCGAGGGTCAAATAAAGCCACTTCATGCCTTTAAGTTTTGATTAGAACACAGCAGGTCCATTTACACACTGTCTGTGGCTGCTTTCTGCTACCACCGCAGAAAGAGTTGAGTGGTTGCCCCTGAGACCCTTCAGCCCGAAAAGCCGAAAACATTTTTACTATCTGGCTCTTGGCAGAAAAAGTGTGTCAATGCCTTCTTTAAGGCCTTGTTCATAAAACTGCAGGGGTCACATCATCCAGCATGGGAAGAGAAAACGGGTTTTCCTCCTCCTCTCAAGTAATATTCTGATCCAAGTAGACTAGCATTAACGAAACACCCCGTATCCTGTGGCTTTCCTCTTTATTTCCGTCATTGCTCTGATGGTTTTATCCCGCTCTGTAGATGAGACACTGATGCTCAGAAAGGTCCCATGGAGGCCGGTGTTCGTCATTAGACTGCCTCCCTTGTGGAAAAAGATAATAACATGTCAGTTTATTACAATACCGTAGGAGCCTTTATTGCATCTGAGAGTTGAACTGAGAGATAACGCACTTCCTTCTTTGACATCTAAAAGTAAAGGAAGTAAAACTACTGACATTGAAAGTAATAGAAAATGTAAATGAAATTATTTTCACTGCCAATTTTGTTGTTTAAATTGTGTATTGATAACATTGAGGGGATGCGTAATTCTCTCCCAAGGAAGCAAGCTGGCATCTCCATTAGGGTTTTTGTAGGGCTCTGTGTGGTGTGACAAGGCAAGTTCAAGGAAGAATACTGTGCTGAAACCTTCCTGAACATTGTTTTAGGCCTAATTAATCAGCAAGAGCAAGAATATAAAAGGACAGATCAGGTGAACCATTTGAACAAGTACCAAAATTAAATGTCTCTATGTTAGAAAGGAGAGGGCATTGAATTGTAATCTTGATCACAATGAAGAAGTTTAAAGAGGTGACCAAGAAGAGCAAAAACAGCCACTGGAAATACTTTTCATTCTAATGCTTTTTATTGAGGTATTATTTGCATTCCATAAAATTCACCTATTTTAGGGGTACAGTTTGATGAATTTTGGTAAAGTGTAGCCACTCCACAATCAAGACGCAGTTTCCTTGTATCCCTTTGCTGTTGATCCCCTCCCCCCAATCCAGACTCTCAGTGATCTGCCTTCTCTTACTAGTTTCTTGCCTTTTCTAGAATTTTCTACAAATGAAATCATACAGTCCATGTGGTTGAGTGTGTCAATATTTTGTTCCTTTTCATTGTGAAATATGTTATGGGCAGAGGCATGGCCTGGAAGCACCAAGCCCAAGTAGAGCAGGCTGTGCTCTGCCTGCAGACAGAGCCGATCCCTCCAAGTAGTACAAATTCATGGACAATGACAGTCGACCTCCGACCTCGCACATGCACCGCTGAAAACATTACATAGTCATGGACTATTTCATGTAATCAACTCAGCTGTCACAGGAGATAGGTTATAGTCTAAGTTGACAAACGGATTGGAGAGTTTCAAATGTAGTAGATCTTATTCAGCCAAAATTTTTTTCCTGTTTTTCTCAATGACCAAAATGATTATTTTAAGTATTGATCTCACACAGGAAAATATTTTTGAACGAAATTAGTGATGCCATTTAATATGTTCTTTTCTAGTCTTTCTTCAAATATAGGTGAATCTGAAGGATATAGTTTACTGCAGCCCAGGTAACCAAAGAGTTTACGGCGATGGTAGCAAGGGCAATGAAAAATTCAACTGAAAAAAGGGAAATTAAATGAGTTCAGACGACTCCTAACCCCAAAGGAATTCATTTGTCAAGCAATATAAAGATCCCTAGGTGTAGAAAATAATGAAAACTTGCATCTCAATTAGCATGTTCATTTCCATGGCCCTTTCTGTTAAAACAGCTTTCACCCTTAACTTTCTCAGTATCATCTTTTTTAGACTTGAATCACATTACAAACACTTTTTATCTAAAATTTAGAGCAGCAGCTCTAAATTTTCCAAACAGATACATGACTGCTTTAAACTCTAAAATCAATGGAGTGCAGAATAGGTTCATACTGAGCCACCCCTTAACACACGGTTCCCCAACCTCCGGGCTGCGGAGTGGACCGGCACCAGGCCGCGGCCTGTTAGGAACCGGGCCGCACAGCAGGAGGTGAGCGGCGGGCGAGCGAGCGAAGCTTCATCTGCGGCTCCCCATCGCTCGCGTTACCACCTGAACCATCTCCCCACACCTGCCGTCCGTGGAAAAATGGTCTTCCACGAAACCGGTCCCTGGTGCCAAAAAGGCTGGGGACCGCTGCCTTAACAGATTTAGAAAGAAAAACCCTAAGCTTTACAGAATAACCCATTATATTCCAGCATTCAGTTCATTCCAGAATAAACTATACTTGCATTGTGGGTTGACCTTTTATACATTTTTCTTTCTTTGTAACACAAGTTTTTAGTGGTACCATTTCCCTGTACATTTCCAAGATATAATAATAATTAAGCAAAAATGGCAGAGAACCGAGCTATTTCCATTCATACTATCATCAGGCAGAGTAGAAGTCCCTCAGCTGGTGTAAAACCTAGAGAATAAGCACAGTCTGGCGACCTCAGTAAACTTTGATGCAGGCCACAAAGATGCAGGAAAGGGCCACAACCAGACCCAGGTGGCCTCTGGAAGCTGGAAAGGGAAGGGGTGGCTACCCTCTCAGAGCCTCCAAAAGGAACGCAGCTCTGCCAACACCTTGACTTTAGCCCCATAAGAATTCTGACCTCCAGAGTCTAAGAGAATAAATTTGTGCTGTTTTAAGCCACTGAGTTTGCAGTCATTTGTTACAGCAAGCATCAGAAATTCATACACCATCTCTGGAGAACCACCACTAACTATCTTGCTCTTCTGTGTGACCAAAAAAAAAATATCTGGGATGATCGTCAATTTCTAAGCTACCAAGTAGGCTTGTCTATAAAATAGCCAGGCTCTGGGCTGACTGTAGGAGTTAGGGCTCAGTGAAGCAGCAGTAGTGGCCGCAGCTGGTCTGAGATGAGGTGTCTGGCGTTCGCGTTTTCAGAGGAGTCCAGCTTTTTAAGACATAAACCAGCGGAACAATTCATTCTCTCTTCAAATGTTATGCTTAAGGAAAAAAAAAAAAAAACTTCCCCAAGGTAGTGCAATATTTATAAATGCATTTATTATAGCTTGTCAGTCATGTATCTAGTATTTAGCTAAAATGTTTTGAATTGCGTTGTTATATTCCTTGACTTGACTCTGAAATCTTTTCCATTCAGGTCTGTGAGAACTCCTGACATCTGAAGCTTGACTACCAAGTTTCCATAGCAACAGGAAAAAAAGACAAAAAAAATCCAGATCTGAAGATTGCAGTTTACAGCTCTCAGACTTCACAACTAGGCCTCAATTGTTCCAGATTTTTGTTTTCTTTGCAATTTTCACTTAGTCTGTACTTCACTATTTTGACAGCATCTCCCTTTCTCCTTTAATTAATGGAATCCTCTGAATTTTCCCTGAGTGTTTAAAGATCATGGCACAGAACTTGACCTTCTGGGAGGAGGAACAATGGCTACTCTTCCTGATGTGTTGCCATGTTGCTAGTCAGCACTCCACACATCCAGTTTGGTCTGTGGGTTAGTATTTGTATATGTATGTGTATCTATACGTGTATATACCCAGTATTTATAGAGACAGACTCTACAGGAGAAGCTTGGTTTTGGTATGTCACCCTTCCTTGAGAGGTTAAGCAAAGAAGGGGTAGAAGCTATAGCAGCTGACCCCACCAGGGCCTCAGCACCAAGTTCAGCACTAGAGCAGACCACAGAGCTGACGCTTCTCCACCAACCCACCAGCCAGGCAGGTCCGCAGAGGGGGAGAGCAGAGACAGAGCCCTTTCTCTTTAGAATGAGGACCATGACCAGTTTTCACTGCCATCCTATGTGATGGTGATCCTGAGCGAGAGAGGTGAGGAGCAGAGCTGGACATTTTACCATCAAATGCATGGGCATCTATCTATCTGCGTTTGTAACTGTCCAGAATCCACATTCCCAGTGGGTTTTCTGGGGACCCGGATCGTGATAGAGAATCTCGCCCTCCCGGGCATATGTACAACAGCGAATGTCATCGTGGAGGTCATACATGCATCCGAAGAGGTCATCAGGTACCATGTGTATACATATATCTGCCCACATGTACAGACATACATTTATGCACATACACACCATTCATTTCATATATACATGCATACAATAGAGTAAATACAGGTAGTTTTAAAAGTACCCTTTTGTGTGAATCGACGACCGTCGTTTGCAAACCTGAAAATAAAAGATGTTCATTATGTATGAAAAGTAATTGATTTTTATTCTGTGAGCATGTGAAAGTAAGAAGGAGATTAGTGCTTGTACTGAGATTATCTTCTTATCGATAAACTGTAACTGAACCATCAAAGCTCACACCAAATTTTTCTAGCAGATAAAACTAGTGACAGCCTGTGGCTTTTTCTTAGAGCTCGCCACGACCTAGGGTCAGGTAAGTGTCTTAGCATATTTTAATGCAGTTGCTTACTAAAGGTTTTAACCACACGTGCGCACACGCTTTCTTATGCAATCTCTGTTTGCACTTGTGCTTTTCAGTTCACCTTCTGTAGGAACTAGAAGTCATATGTTGTCTTTATTGTAGTGAAATTATGCAGATAGAGTTCCATATATTGTATTTGTTTTGATAGTAAATCTTTTTGGAGCATATAGAATGCAGAGACTTTTTTTCATTAAAATAAATGGGTGTTGGTGGTTAAAACTACTGGACAGTAGCTTTTCTCTGATTTCTATGTTGTGTCTGATGTCACTGTTGCTGGGTCTGGCCTAGTGCAAGTTCACATTTTTGGCTGGCCGTTTGGGTCCCCTGACGTCTCCTGTTAAGTGGGTAAGTCTGTAAAGCCAGAAGCCCCCACCAGTGCACAAAGCAGGCTCGGGGGCAGGGGGTCCAAGCCTGCACAGTCACACTTTACCAGATTTCGTCTTCTGGCTTCACAGGACGCAGCCTTGTGTCTCCCTGGTGGACCTCGCTCCCCTCTTCCCGTAAGGCGGGGCGAGGGCTCCACCTGGTGCACACCCAGGAACACCCTCAGATGGCCAGGTGGTTGGCAGCCTGGCTCAAAGGCAAGCTAACTAAGCATCAGAAATCTCGCCCTCCTCCATGAGCCGGGGCCCTCCGTGAGGAGGAATACAGACCTCGAGTGACCCATCCACTCAAGTATGCAAGTGTAAGATTCGCCTTTTTCTCTCAAGCCCACAGGCTCTCCTGCACTTTACCAATCAAGCTGGTAGCTCAACTTAGCTTAGAACACAGAGGAATCAGAGTATAGGGCATACTTCATCAACAAGCAGGATAGGCCTTAATTATCCCCTATTTAAGTATATTCCCTGTCCCCAGAGTTCTTATCAGGACAAGATATTTCTATCATGTTCTTCTTTCTAATCCCTTCAACAACGACAAAATAGCCCAATTCTTAGAAGCCAAAGTGGTAGCATTTCCTGAATCATAGGGTGTTTTTAACTTGCTAGAATACATTTACATTGTTTACTGAAACCAAAGGTAGAATCAAAACATTATTTCACAATTACCACTGCATTTTTAGTCCAGGTTATTGAAAAAAAAAAAGTAAGAGCCAGAAACTGCTTTCCCATTACTGAGCGCAAGATTGAGGATTTTAGTTTCATTGAATGAACAGTCACACCTTCTTTTTATTAGTGTATTAATCACCTTAGCTAATTAAAAATTACATTTTCTCCCCACCTGACATAAATTATTTCAGACGATTTGTTTTAATAAGCACGTGTGAACATTTTCTAATTTCTATAAAAGTTACCTTCGATGCTGCCAGTTTTCTCCACGTGGACGTCATTTCAGGTAGATGCACCTGCCCTGACACTCCAGCAACACCTGCAAATCTGAACAGCATAACAAAATAAATCCAGCTGCGTTTCATGGTAAGTATCACCTGGTATCAAATAAGACTTTGATTCTTAAAGAACATTTTTAGAAATTTTGGTGACTCATCCCAGATTTTCAGAAGGACATTTTAAACAGTCCGATAAATGGAATAACCATCTACCATGGAACTCTCGAAGTCGATCAGATTGCGTTTTATCCATGATGAATACATTGATCTTAAGATTGGCAACTAAAAAATTGTTACCAACGCCATGTTTGATGCTGGGTTTAGTGTAATTCTACCTGTACACAAGCTCTCCAGGTGATTCTGAAGAAAAGGGTCTACAGTTGTCCTGGTGTGTGTGAACAGGGTACAAGAATGCAATTAATAGTAATAACAGTTTACATGCATTGATTACTTATTATGTGCCCACACTATATAAAATCCTTTATACTTACTAACTCGTTGAATGCTTACAACAGCTGTGTGAGGCAGTACCATTATCTTCTCCAACTTAGAAATAAAGCTGAGGCTCAGAAAAATCAAACAGCTTGCCCAAGGTAAGTGGCCTCCAGAACGGGCAGCCGGGCCCCGTGGCTCCAGGGCTCATGCTGTCCCCACTATATCCCGTGCCACCCCCAACTCTCAGACACAGTGCCTGCTTCAGACCAGAAAGCCCTGGTCTGAAGCCTTAATTAGCATCACTATCTATCCAGACCAACTAAACAGACCTTCTACTACTTCTGAGTTCTAAGAACTTTATTAACACTATTCTAAATTAATATTGGAACCTTAGAAATTTTTCCTATACAAGATATCATCATTTTCTTAAATATTTCCTCCCTTCCCTTCTATGGCTTGTTAGGTCCATGAGGGGAGTCTACCAGCTGAATCAGAGATCTCAGTTATCCAAAAGTTAACTCCTGTCCTCCCAAGTACCCGGTCACTACCAAACCAACTGAGCGGAGGGAAGGCTAAGGGAGAGAGTCATGCGGGATCTGCAAGAGCTTGTTCTGTGCTTGGCTATAGACAAATTCTAAAGGATCTCCAAGCAGTTTCTGGTTTTGAAGATGGAGCATATTAATCTATTCACGTGTAGTTGACTTAAGCAGGAGTCAACAGATAAATCACACCAAGGAGAAAAAAATCACACCAAGAGAAAGGTGAGCACTGAGAAAGACTGAACTTCCTTTTCCGTTTAACTACTAAAGAATAGTAATAGTAATAATAATAATGATCTGGCCCCGCCTTTCACCAAGATGATACATCCCACCTTCTCTCCTTATCTGGCTGTTGAGATTTGGAACCTCTCATGATGCAATGATAAAGTGCTTTCATAATTGTTCATCTCAGGCAATTAACAATTCTTTTGCTATGTAAAATGTGTTACCCTTATTGTATTTCCTATTGCTAATGGAATAGCCCACTACTGGAAAAATTCTCTAGTTTTGACTATGTTTCTAGAAAGGCATATACGAAATATGTAGAGACAGAAAAAAATGGTGGGACTGAATGTGTGAACAAGGATTTCAGATAAGAACTTTAATTCTATAAATTAAGAATAAGTCTGTGATTTAAGCAGAAGTCATTTAGATATTCATCAAATTCGGGAGGCAGAAAAGCCTCTTCCTTTTGCTCACGCTGCAGCACTATCAGAACGTTAATCGTTGGAGGGTTGCTGAGCTTGATAAGCCTTGGAAATTTTGTTTGGTCCCAAGTGCTTGCTGGTCGGTAAGGATACTGTGAGAAGCAACGGGTGTAGTAAAACCACAGTAATTATCACTATGAAGCTACGAAACCTTTGAGAAAGTGGTTCAGAGAAGCCCTGTAAGAAGTATATGCTGAAAATGTCCATTTTCTGCTATTTTTTTAAAGCTTTTCCTTTAGAAAATAAAGTCATTCAGCATTCAGTCATACAAGCATTCAGATTATTAAAGAATTGAAAATGAAGGCTATATGAAAAAGTTTTTGCATTGTCATGCACATATCAACACTGTTTGATGTTAAATATTATTTATTCCCCCAAGATACAAATTTTCAGAAATTAAAAAAAATTTTTTTTCATAAATGCTCAAAAAGGATAAAAGTTTATAATTAAAAATTTTTTCATTCTATTGTGGATGCAGTACTTTTGGGCCCTAGTTACTGAATTGCTTATAGTTTCTGTGCTGTAAATTAACATTTGATTTACTGTGTAGTTACCATGAAATTTGTAACTTGTTTGTGAAATAGTCAGCTAAAGGTGATCTGGGATTTTTAATGTGTGTACCTGGTCTTAGACCGGCTTTAGTACAGTTCAAACACAGTGACAAAGCAAAGGTGTATTTTTTCAAATGATGCTCTGGTTGGCCTATAATATTTAAAGACAAAAAGTAAAACTAAGTGCTGCCTGCCTAATAACTAACTCTTTTCCTTTCTTCTTACGTAACCGTCAAATCCTTCTGACTTGGAAAAAACATATAGATGATTGCTAGATAGATAGATAATACATAGAAAGATACACGGACAGACACAGAGAGATACAGAATGAAACAGAGAGAGAAGTAGATACAGGATAGACAGACATCAAGAAGTTTACTTAATTAAGATCCTTAACAAAAAAGAGGAAGGGGAGGATGCTAATACTTTGTAAGTGCCTCCTATGGGCGAGCTTTTTACACACTGATGTACGTATGTGTATTTACATATTATGTTATACATTTTATATGTAATACATAACTATATATATAATTTATATAATTCATGGGCTGTTGAAACAGAGATTGTCTCCACTGTACAGATGAGAAAACGAGGTTCACAAAAGTTAAAACTATCTTATACCACGTCTCACTCCTAGTAAGTGGTATGTATGACTCCAACACCAATACTTTTCCTACTTATCCTAAGCCCGCACCACACATATGTCACCAGGAGTCAACGGAACGGAGTTTGTATCATCACACACAATACATGATATTGATGATGACAAAACAATTGGATAATGACGGGATCAGCGAAGCAAACCATAACCAAACTTCCAAGTCAGAGTCTCTAAGAAACACTTCCTTCCTCCCTGGGCATTCTGTCTCCAGGAAATTGATTCTTTGTCAGCCAATCATGGTGACACTAATTTGGAAAATTGCCACAATGAACATGAGAAACATAAACCAACACTTCAAACCCAAAGCAAAGCAGAGCAATTCGAGATGGATTAGGTCGCCACCGGTGACACCATTCTTCCCCATGAAAGCAGTTTTCTGTTCTTTTGTAAACACAGCCTCAAAGAGACCCTCCCAAGTCAAAGTCCCAAGTGGCTCTACCCAGGGTGCATGCCAGGGATTCTAGCAAAACTTGATGTCGCAAAGGAATCCAAGCCAGGAGGACTGGTACTGGGGTGAAGGCATTTCTAAATTAAATTTGCCGGAACTAGACTTTTCTCTCCATAACAAAGCCCTACCTTTGCTCCTCACCAAGAGTGGATCCTGAATCCCTGCCCTGCCCCTCCTCACACCAGCAAGGCAGCATCTTCCCTGCTGAGGATTATTGGTGCCCTGATGGATTGTTCTATATAAAACGGGTATCCAGCACCTGCAGAAATTCCTGTCTGAGGTTTATCCCCAAGGGGAAGAGACTCGCTACTCTGATTCGGCAGCATTTCCCAAAGTGTGTAACAATGTGCTTTTAAAGCGAGCACTACCTCTTTACCCTCTGCTTCCCTGCCTGCTCTTAGGGCAGAATTTTCTAAACTGTCGTCCTGCAAGAGCATCCTCATGATGTAAGGACATCCCTCTCCCATAGTTGTCATAACTATGACACTTAAACAGAAATGCGGGTTTTTGACAGATGAATAGATAAAGAAGATGCGGCACATATATACAATGGAATATTACTCAGCCATAAAAAGAAACGAAACTTGAGTTATTTGTAGTGAGGTGGATGGACCTAGAGACTGTCATACAGAGTGAAGTAAGTCAGAAAGAGAAAAACAGATACCGTATGCTAACACACATATGGCATCTAAAAAAAAAAAAGGTTCTAAAGAACCTAGGGGCAGGACAGGAATAAAGACGCAGATGTAGAAAATGGACTTGAGGACACGGCAAGGGGAAAGGGTAAGCTGGGACGAAGTGAGAGAGTGGCATGGACATATATACACTACCAAATGTAAAATAGATAGTGGGAAGCAGCCGCATAGCACAGGGAGATCAGCTCAGTGCTCCGTGACCACCTAGAGGGGTGGGATAGGGAGGGTGGGAGGGAGATGCAAAAAGGAGGAGATATGGGGATATATGTAAATGTATAGCTGATTCACTTTGTTATACAGCAGAAACTAACACACCATTGTAAAGCAATTATATTCCAATAAAGATGTTAAAAAAAAAAATTGTTCAGAACCAAAGTTTTAAAGGTAAACTGCTAATGCCTCACACATAATACAGTAGTTTTGTTAGTAGAACAATATTCAGTTATATTCGGTATGTCAACCCTGCAAAGTAAGTAAGTATATCAGCCATGACAATAAATTAGTGGAGTTTTTGCATAAAGCAGCTGTTTAAAAGACCTTGGTCTCCACACAGAGAAAATATGCTGTCTTTCTGCTTAAGTGCAAAAGAAAAAAAGCCTCCACTAAAAAAGTGTCAAGTTAGCTTGCTGTTTATGCAAAGAAAATTTCAATCAGGATAAAAAGGCCTCAAGTCTCCTGCCAGAAACACACACACACACACACACACACACACACACACACACACACACACACAGCAAAACTCCAGATCCAAGTGCTAATTCATGTTCTGTGTTGCTCACGGCCCTATGCCAGACCTGACTAGAAATCCAGGGTGTGGGTACCCAGTCTTCTGTGCTGAGTCTGGGAGCCCCAGAGATTGGGGTCCAAAGTGAGTGGGCCTGCAATCTCACCCAGCCTTGACTACTTACAAGCTAAATGATTCTGGAGCTCTATGTAAACACTTTATAAAATACTAAGTAGGATACAAATGTAAAGTGGTATAACTTTACCGACCGTTATGGGTTGAATTGTGCCCCCCAAAAAGACACATTGAAATCTTAACCCCTAGTACCTCAGAAGGCGACCTTGTTTAGAAACAGGGTCTTTGCCTATGTAATTAATTCAAATGATGTTATTCGGGAGTAGGGTGGCCCCTCATCTAATATGACTGGTGTCCTTATGAGAAGAAGAGAGAAACACACACAGAGGGAAGGCCATGTGAACATGAAGCAGGGGCTGGAGTGATGGGTCTACAAGCTGAGGAACACAAAGAACTGCCAGCAGCACCAGAAGCTGGGAGAGAAGATGGAACAGATTCTCCCCTCAGAGCCCTCAGAAGGAACCAACCCTGCTGACACCTTGACTTCAGACTTCTGGCCTCCAGAGCTGTGAGAGAATACATTTCTATTGTTTTAAGCCACCCAGTGTGTGGCACTTTGTGACAGCCGCCCTAGGAAACTAACACACCAACCTTCATTGTCAGTATAGAGAGAGGAAAATTCTCAAGAAATGGTCCAAGCGAAAATAAATTCATGGTTGCAGAACAAGTGAACAGAACTCTAGGCGATGTTCATAGATCCCTCTAAAGTCACGTTTCTTATCTGAGGGTGATCCCCTCACCCCAGGAGACACTCGGCAGTGTCTGGAGATAAATTTGTTTTTCACGACGGGGAAGGGGGTGGTGGCATATGCTACTGGCATCTAGTGGGTAGAAATCAGAGAAGCTGCTCGACATCCCACAGTGTACAGGGCACCTCTCACCCCCACCGCAGCAAAGAATGACCTGACCCAAAATGCCAACAGTGCCACTGTTGAGTAACCCTGCTCTAAACTCACACAACTCAGAGAATTCTAGAACAATAGAAAAAGGAGAGGGTAGAGTCAGAAAGTCCTGGGCTCCAGTCCTGTCTCTTACTTCCTAATTTGACCTCCTGATTTAAGAGTCTTAGTCCCTCTTGTGTCTGTTTTCTCAACATTATAAAATGGTGATAACTCTATCACAGGGTTCTTCTGAGAATTAAGTTTAAACACCAGAGAGCGGTTTATTTTAAGTCATCGGTTAAAGTGCTAAATACCAGTTAACAACAACCCAATTATAAAATGTTTTGCCTCTTGGCAAGGGAAGGAAACTGGGGGCTGGGGGGAGGAGGGCAAGGAGGGAGGCAGGTAAGGGGGGAAGGCAGGTAAGTGGCTGGTGAAGAGAGTCGAGTCTTATATCCCTAAGACCAGACCCCCGGGTTTGTTACAGATGCTGGTTCTTCCCTTACAGGCTCTCTGCAGCTAAAACCAAGCTGGAACTGACCCCCAAATGCAGTCCTTAAATGAGATAAGGAATGTGAACGTTGCTGGAACATGCCAGGTCTTCATCCTAGGGCTCTCCTACCCCCTTGCCAACAAGACCCAATCCCAAGACCACCTGCCGGGCTGGAACTTGAGGTCCCAACTCCGCAGTGCCCCCCTCCGGAAATAGCAAATCCAGTCTCCTAACCCTGCACACTGCTCCCTCCTTGACCAAACCAGAAACCTTCCCCACCCAACACCATGGAACGTCATGCTGAATGAAGGAAGCCAGGCTCTAAGGAGGGCGTTCGTACGATTCCACTTGTACGAAGCTGAGCCGCTGGCAAAATGGAATGACTGTGATGAGAGTCAGGACGGTGGTCGGCCTCGTGGGTGGGTAGGTGGGGGTGATAGGGAAGGGGCGGAGGGGCTTACAGCGAACTGGTCATGTTTCTTGTCTTGGTGGTCACAAGAGTCTGAGGACTTTGTAAAAAGTCATCTAGGATTTTTGCACCATCCAGAACTTTTCTTACACTTAAAAGTGAAAATCAACCTGTCCCACAACGCCGGCACCTCCACTCGACCATCGTGGGGAGAAAGAAAAACACTGTGTCCAGGGCGCAACCAGTCCGGCAGCTGGGCACTGGGCGAGTGGTGGGCGCGCCCCTCCCCCCCTAGGACGTCGGTTTTCCCTCCAAGGGACCCGACTCCTTCTCCCTTCTCGGGGTTTGCGGGGTTTTGTTGGAGGTCAGGCGGCGACACAGGTCTGGGCTTGGCACCTCGCAGGCGCCCTAAGAAAGCCAGCGCGGCCTTTAACGACGGTCTGGGAAGAGACTGAGGCCACTTCTCCATTCGTTAGCCCCACCGCAGGTTCGTTTCACCTTTTTCCTCCCGGGGCGGGGCCAGGAGGTAGGCGCGGTAGGGGCGGGGATGGGCGGGGCTTAGTGGAAGGGGCGGAGAAATTGTGGGCGGGGCCTCGCCTCGGAACGGAAACGCGAACTACAGCTCCCACAACACCCCGCCGTCCCGCGGGTGGCCTCTGTCGTCGCGAGAAGCAGCCGCTGGGGCGTCTGCGCGGACAAACGGAAGTGTAGGTGACCGTCTGAGAGAGCACCGCCAAGCTGGGAACCGGGGAGATGGCAGAGACAGAACCCAAGACCGTGCAGGATCTCACCTCGGTGGTAAGGGACGGCTGTGCGCGGCGCGCCCGAGGCCGCCGCATCCCCGGGGGACGCCGGCGAAGTCTGCGGACCGAGGCGCCCTCTCCGCGGCCGCGCGGGGCAGGTCTCTGGAAGCCAGGTTTCTAGAGGCTTCGCGGCCGCGGCCTGGCCACCTTGACCCCCCCGGCCGCTGGCTGCAGGCCCCTGCGCCTGCTGACGTGCACCCAGCCCCGCACCCAGCCCCACTCAGTCTCGGTGACCCCGGCTCCCCTCAGCTCCGCTCCTTACCCACTCTGCTCTGCGCGCCCCACCCCAAAACACCCGACGCCTTGGGAATCGCAGCGGGCCCAGACGGGAGGGGGCGTCACCAGCCCCCCGAGTCTAATTTGACAGGTGGGGAAACTGAAACCCGGATAGGGAAATCGAAGGCCACGGAGCTGCGGAGAATTGGGGCCGGAACCCGGAATCCTGGTCTCCCCGTGGCACCAGGGCTCCTATCCTGATCCCGTGAAGGTGTCTCGGGGTAAGCGTTGGCTGTTGTGTTTTGTTGTTTCACAGGTGCAGACACTCCTGCAACAGATGCAAGATAAATTTCAGACCATGTCCGACCAGATCATTGGAAGAAATATCCTTTATTTGTAATCAGTCTCTGATGGGCCTTTGGATCCCAGTTTCCGGATGGTGGTGGCGATAAGTGGGTGGTTTGCAGGTCAACTTCCACTAGTCATTTACCAGATTTTTTTTTTTTTTTTTTTACTGAGCTTAAATGCACACTTCCTGAGAAGTACTGTGCAAAGAGCTGGGGATACAGCTGAGCTAGATCCCTGGCTGCGAGGAACTTACAGTCTACCGGTAATGCTGCCTAGTATGATTGACTGTTGACTGTGAGCAAAGCATTTCATGTGTATCTCTCCTGTGATCCTCACCATCACCTGATGAAGAGGTTGTAGCGTTACCTTTGTGTAGCGGATGAGGAGCCAGGAAGCTTAGAAAAGTGAAAGAACTTGCCCAGGTCCCATCACTAGTAAAGTGCAGGGCTGGGATTTGATCCTCACCCCGGACTCCTGTGCTCTGAACCAGATTCTAACAATATCCAAAGGAAATTGGAAAACCACTTTCGTGAAGACACTGTGTTGAAGGTTGTAGTCTACAGGGCCCTGGAGGAGAGGGGTAAGAAGTGGAAGCTGTTGGTGCCGTCTTTAACTTCCCCACTTGATGACATGAGCAGTCGCATTGATGACCTGGAGAAAAACATCGCAGACCTTATGACACAGGCCGGGGTGGAAGAGCTGGACGGGGAAAACAAGATCCCTGCCACACAGAAGAGTTGAAGGTGAGGGGAGCGAGGGACAGTAGAAGTGTGGTGCATGTCCCTGTGATTTTGATGTAGTCGGACTTTCTCTGGATCTGTCCCCAGCCAGGATCTAGCAAGCGTCCCTTGTATTGTTCCCCTTGTGGACTCCAGGCTTTGAATTTTTCATGCCAAACTAATTCCTTATGAAGAATTTATTTTCCCTGTTTTTATCAATGAGACCTAGATCTCTAGTTAAGACCATTAGTTAATATTAGATAACCCCTGAGTTTATATCATTACGGCGAAAACAAAGAAGTGTATTTTGTTGGCCTGATAATTCTTATCACTGGCAGATTTTCCAATGGTTTGTTTTGTTTTATTTTGTTTTTTAAAGAGAACACCCACATTGCCACCTTCATAAATGCCATAAGTTCTAAGGATTCTCTTGGGAACACCCCCTGCACTAGGTAAATGCCAGGACAATGACTGATTATGATTTAGATGACCTAGATTGTGGCCACATTAAGCCTTCACCCTAGAGTTGATTTGTTTTTCCATTGCATGGTTACAGATATGAGGAGAGACTAATAATCAGAAATACCTGTTACAGCAAGATAGCTAGAGGCACAGATGACTGCCATGTTCTCACCATAGTGGGTTCCTTCATGACAAGCCTTTTCCTGAGTGTGGTGGTTACTTCATTGCAACCCAAACGTAGTTTTTAAACTCCCTTTGTTCCCATCCTATTTTTAGCATTTTAATTCCCTATAAAAATAAGGTTTACTGTGAATGTTTAGGTAACTAGAGTACCAAGCAAAATACACAGTAAAAGACACCAAATTCCTTTTTTATTTTCTGAGCATGTCCTGGCTGGACCAAATGATAGGTAACTATGAAGTACGGGTTGCTTTGAAGTCCAAGGAAATAAGTAGAGGTTTAGGAGGTAAGACACTTAAATTTACTGTTATCTTAACAGTAGATTGGGTTGATGCACTATGTCAGTAAATCACATAGTTGTTTTGTGTGGTTGTCATCTTGATTCCTTATAGACTTGGGCAATGTCCTGCCAGTCTTAGGAGCTTCTCTGGGTCTCATATCGTCTGGCCGTCAAAAACCCCATCAAGTGAAAGAGAACAGATTGAAGAATTTCTCGAGTGACAGGCATAATGCAAGCAAAGGAGTGGGAGTAGAAAACAAATTCACAATAATGTTTTTAATAAAGATTTTCATTGTAGTTTTGCTAGGATATTGTGCAGAGAAAATACATTTAATTCAAAGAGGATTGTGAAAGGATTTTTAGTTGCTAATTCTACGTATTATTTTTATTTGTCCTTACAGAATGAATAGCACGTTGATGGCTTTTGCTTTTTCAACAGGTTGCTCATCTGCACTGGAATCTGGAACACCCTTTTTACAAGCCAAGAGAAGACAGATGGCTTTTTGCAACTAACTGCTATGTGTAGACAGGTTTTATATTATAAAGTGTGCGTTCTTCTTACCATATACTATAGAGTTAGTTTATAGAGTGATTTCCCTCCCCTGCCTCCCATGTTTCCTGAACATGGTAAATTCACGTCTTGGACCTTGGTCAGTTGTGCTATTAAACACTAAAACTTTGGCAGTTCCTGCATACAATTGTCAAATTTTTTAGTGTATTTTTGTGAAGTCATTTTTTTTCTATCATTCCCTTTGTAGTAGTTGCTGTTTGATAAAAGTTGCTGTGTAATTTTTTTATTAGACATAGGGTAGATCCTTGGTTATAATAAGATTTTGTGAAGTAAGGCATTTATAGTTAAGGTTTTTTGATTCTCAGAGTGACTGATGAGTGAACACTAAATAGTGTGTTGGCGATACTTTCCAAGTGGTTAAAAACATTTAAAATTGTGTATTCAGAAATATCTGGCACTACTCTGTCGCCAAAACTCGGAATGGAACCATGATTTTATGCCTGAGTCCCTGAGGTCAGGTGCTACAGTAACGAAGAGTGGCCACGGCCACTTTAGTGTTAGAATTTTTAAATATGGACAATGACAGAGTTGCCTGATGTGATGAGGCTTTCAGCAGTTAGAGTTTTGCATGAGGTTTGAACCTTCAGTAGGACCCTACCTTGTCCATCTACAGCAGTTACCATAGGAAGTCTGGCAGGACTTTACAACTAAGCTACTCCATCTTTTGAGCTACTGGCTGGGAAAAGAAACAGAAAAGGAAAACAGACCATGTTAAGTCCATGCCTACTAAATAACTAGTTGTAGGCTTGAGTTTTTAAGAAATAGTTTCTTTAAACTGGTTCTTACCTAAATTCAAGCAGAGTAGTGGCTTTATTACTGATAATGGGAGACAGGGAAAATAACTCCTGCGGCTCAGCCTGCAGTGTCAGGAGTGCTGAGCCCCGAGGCAGTGTTGATGGGAAGGAGACCCATGCGACGGTCACAGCAGGATGATTTTGTATAGAGAACATGGAAGAAGTTGGGGAATGGAACAGTGCTTTGGAGAGGGAAACCCGTAGTCAACACAGTATGATTTTTTTAAAGTTTCCTATGTCACTAGTCTTAATTGTTTGAATTGCAAATATATAATAATATTAAGGAATAATTTGTCCTATTTATAAATTATATGGGGAACACAGAGGAGTCGATTTCTTCTGGGATAAAATGAATTCCCCACTGTTGTCACCGAGCCGCAGAAACTCCCTCACTGGGCCGGTAGGTCGCGAGGTGTGGCCCTGAAAGCCCAGAGCCAGCTGGACTCAGGGACCGGATGGGACCGTGTGCAAGATGCTTCCAGGCCTGGGAAATGGCAAGTGGACAGTCGGGATGTAAGCAGTTGGCCTCCTTAAGTAACAGGAATGTTTCCCCTGACCAAAAATACCTGCCATGAATAAAGGTGCCTGAAATCCTGCTGTTGACGCTTCCTTTGTGTCAAAAATGATTGGTTTGGTTTTCTGCGTTTTCATACCATTTCAGATGATCGGCTAGAAGCTCTGGAAGGATTCAGTACCCATAGCCAAAGTGGGGACGGGAGGCACGGGGGAGACTGTGGTGCCAGAAGGGAAGCCGAGGAGTGTGGAAGCCTCAGGCTGCAGGGCTCACTGGCCAGAGCGAAGGAGAGCGACGCCCTCCGGGGTCCCCAGGGAAACCTTCACGAGTGTGCTCCCCAGGACACTCGTCCCTGAGAAGCTCCAGCAAAGAAGGGTTTGTGCTCACCTGGGGGTAGCATCTTACCGGCTCATGTGATTCACCTGATGAAAACTGGCAACGCAAATTAGCTCAGGAGAGGCTCTGAGACCCCAGAGCAGAAATGGGATTTAACTCATCTGCCAGTTTCCAAGTTACTTAACCAAGGATTTTTTTTTTAATACTTGGCACCTAATTAACATTTCATAGAACCTGCATGTGGTGTGAAACACACCTGGGGAGATAGCGGTTAAAGAAATCCAATAAATAGCTCCGGGTTCACTTTATAAACACTCGCTTCACGTTCCCCAGCCTCCAGGTAAAGCTTCAGCCTGGGCTGGGGTGCCTCCACATTGTACAAAAGGATGCTTTTCCTCACACGGTCCCTGTGAAGTGCAAAGTGCAACACCTGCTAAGTTATGGGCCTGATCACCCATAGTCGGGCGCTCAGGTCACAGCCTCCTGGGCCCGAGGCACAGCTGTTTCCCCTCCAGCCCGCCCCGGCGACAGGGTTCCAGGCACCCTCCCTGTCCTGGAGCCTCTGCTCTGTGAAGGCTTCTAGCATGGTCAGCGTGGCCCCCGTCTAGTTCCAGGCATAATCTTTGGGTGCAGGAAAATCTGTCTGCCTCTCTTTTTCTCCAGCTATTTTTTGTTCATTTACAGGCCCGTGAAGTTCCTACTCAGCTAAGAAATACAGCTAGCATGGAGTTGTTTGCAGCAAGCAAAACAGCCTTAGGTTTGATTAAATGCCCTCGTTTTCCAAGCCCGGAGGCCCCATCAGCTTCCTCATTTGGCCTCTAGTTAATCCTGCTTTCATTCAGGCCACAGGATTTTTAAATGTTTTAATATTATTTTATCAATTTATTTTTTCTGCTGTTTCATGTCTGAAGTACCATTGTGTTTGAAACTTATCAGAACAAACATACAGTACTTCAGGTGATTAAAGGTTCATCTGTCTGTGAGTCCTTGGACCCCTTAACCGCACTTAGAGCATCGTTGCTATGGGGACAGAGTCCAACAAACAACTTACAATGAACTTTTTAAAATTCTGTTTGTAAATTGAAGGTTTCCTGTGTGGATAACTATGTTCCCTTTTTTTATTCTGTAGTTTACATATTATAATTAGATTAAAATGGAGGAATTTTCACAGTATGTTGTCAGATCTAACCCTGAAAATAAACTGGCCACAGTTAATGATTAGTAACAGCTACCAGCACCTATGAAAGCGTTTATCATAAACCACCGTGCTGTGCAAGCATTTTGTTTACGTTATTTGGCTTCATCTCTTGACAACCCTGAGTTCAGTTTTTATCTTATCAGCCCGTTTTAAGCAGAAGGAACCCAATGCTGGGCGACAGTTGACCGAGGTCACACAGCTGGAAGCAGGGACCATGGAATCGCCACCCACAGCTGTCCATCCAGGTAAGATTTCCAAGTATTCATGGCCGGGCTGCTTGGCAATCAACAACCCGGATCTTGAAATTCAGTTTCAGAAGGCTAATTTTGCATTTTCAGTTAAACATGACCTAAATTATATAATAAACATGCTTGATGTGAATTTTTATTCAGAATTCAAAGTATTCAGGGCTGCTAGAAATGTGCTGGACCAGCATTTTTAAGTTCTTTGAGAACAACTATAGAAACAAATCCAGTTCAGTTTCTCACAATGTTTGCCTTGATAAACCGCAGGGAATACTGGCTGCTGATTTTCAGTTGTTTCCCTGCTAACACCCATGAGTACAGAGGTCTTAAAAAGGTGCCTTTGCAGCCATCACCTGGAACCTTGGTCTCCTGCTAATAATGCTAAGCGTCTGCCTTTAGCTGCAGCCTCTTTAAAACTTTCCATGAATGAAAAGGGGGTGGGGGGCAGGAGCAGGGGATGTGAGTCACTGCCTAAAAACAAAAACCAGAGGGAATGTGACAGAACATCACACTCACCGACCTCACAGATCACTTTGGAAATAGGAAAGGAATCTTTCTACAAGTCAGGTCGACCTGCTAGGAAAGAATCAGTTCTAGTGCTTGGCCCTCACACACTGAGGCTTCCACCAAGAGAGGTGCCTGGAGGCTCCTCGGACACCTGCCGAGGACGAGATCTAGATCTAATAGATACAGAACACCTGCGTCCGCGGGGCCCTGGTGATGCTGGGGAAATGGAAGGTTCTGTCGCTCCCTCCTTGAGCAAGGCCGAGCGCATTCACGTGCAGGTACATAAACTACATACACGTCCCAGGGATGCTGTGCTGCTTCGTGGTGATCGTCTTGGCTGTATATTTATACTTTCCTACTTTGTGGACATCTTTCGACCAATGATTCATATTGATCACTGGCAAAACGTCTACCTTCCAAAAGGAACAGTATCATTTCCCAATAGTTAAGAATTCAGGATGGGGCAGTTTGGAAGCATTCAGCTGCAAAGGGGACTGTAATGTCTCACAAGGGAGGGCAGCCCCAGGGAGAGTGAATTCCACACCCACAGGGCCATCAAGGACCCAGAATGCCCCACCGAGGCGCGGCCCACGGAAAGAGAACGCCTTCCTCCTTCCCCCTCATCTCTGTCTAAGAGTGAAGAAAATGTTTTCCCCAAGTTGTTCCTACTGTGCTGCCCTGGCCTCAGCCCCTCAGAGCGCTCGAAGGTCGTTGACATCAAAAAGTTTTCTAGCTGGAATCTTTGTCCATCTAATCAGCCCTCAAAAAACCCCATTCCTAAACCACTGCTGTAGTTTTACTACCTCTTACCTTTTATGGGTCGTTAGAAGTTGCCATCAAAACCCAGTGTTTCCAGAAAGAAATTTTAAATATTAAATATCTTAAAACTACAGGCCTGTTATGTGGAAGAAAACCCAGTTAATTTTAATGGGCTATGGATAATCATCAGAAAAGTCATTTCTGGAAATTTAAAGAATATGCTTGTTTCTTTTAATGATACATTTTCCCAGAAATAGACCACTTGACTGATTCTGCTCCAGAATCCTACTGCAGCAAAGGATGGGCCCAAATTCTTCGTGGAACAGAAGCCTGGGACTGGCGTGGTACACGGATTGCAAAGCTGGAAAAGCTGCAAAACAATGTCCTGCAGAGAAAATCAGACTTCCCCCTTGATAGGCAGACAGCTCTGATGGATACCCCTCAATCAGAATCTATGTTCCTTGGGCCCATAATTAAGAAACTTAGAGAGAAAGACTCTTTTGAAACCAGCTGGAAAAGTATGCTGTCTTGCCAGCAGAATTTCAAAAAGGTTGATGATTACCATGGGTCAGCCTTGGGGTCCGTGAGCCCTCATCACGGTTGATTATATGAAACATATTTTGCCAGCCTCGTCAAAAGGAAATACAGTAAGATTCAGTGGGTCAGTCTCATTTTCTCGAGCGCAGACAAGGCTTCGCAATGATCTGTGACTCAACTTTGTTCTTCCCAGAAGGAGAAGCAGAGTCTGTGCGACCCCTCTGGCACAGCTGAGCCAGTGTTTCTGGAATCACTGAGAACATTTTCCTCACCATGAACTGCCAGAAGTTTCTTGGGTTTATTCAAGCTAATCTGTATTCCAGAACAATTCTGGACAAGATTTGTTAGTAATACTTCAACAAGGTGCTGTTTGGAAAGTTCTGAACTTAAAGGATCTCTTTTTGTATTATACTAAGTAATCTAGTAAACTGAGCAAGAATTCTTTGCAGTGAAAGCAGACCCTGAGGCTGGGGCCCAGCAGCCTGAATTTTAACACAACCTCCACTGATCTCCCTCAAGTGTGAGAACGAGGGCCCTGTGGTGCCAACTTGGGTTGTCTGATAGCTTTGGGGAGTCAGACTAGTCTAAACACAAGAAATCCCTGGGGGATTAACATGCAGGTTCCTGGGCTCCTCTTTTGTAGATTCTGATCCAGTACATATGGGACAGGGGCTAGGGATCCGTGTCTTTAATCAATTCTCCTGTCATTTTTTTAATATTCCTTCCTACACAGGAAAACACTGCATGGAGAAACGGGGTGGCAGGGAAAAGCATCTCACTCTGAATCACTCGGGCCTGGGCCAGTCCTAAGGTAATTTAGAAGGAATTGATTCTTAATTACCCAGCACATCGGAGCACAGGGATAGAGCACGACCTTTCGGGCCCCGTGAAATGAGGAGCTCGCCCTCCCGCCCAAGGAGCTGAGCGTGAAGAGCCCTCACTCCACGAGGACTTGAATCACTTTAAATCAATTTGCTTCTTGTTAAGATGCACTTCCATGAGAAATCATTCCCACTCTTCAGCCACAACAGGATAGCCCATCATTTAAAGCTTCCTGAGTGTGACAGTTGCTTAAAAAGGTTTTAAAGAGTATGGTAAATATTTTACCAGAAGGATAAGTTATTCAATAAGGAGATTATTTATTAAAAACTCATAATTTATTAGTTCATGTATCTCTATTTTCATGAAAATGCATTCTTTTCATCTGGGCATACTTTTCTATTCCCAAAGCAGATTAACCTGTGAGTTGACAATTCTGTTAATACATAAATATATTGAAATATAATTTAACTTGTGAAAGTAACAAGATTTTACTAATAAGAAGACATATCTGTAAAATTACATTTTAAAAGAACTCTTGGAGGGTTTTAAGCATAGTTTCATGTACTTAAAAAGAAATCATGTTTGCTATTTTGGAAGAAAGAACAAGTTTCTCATTTATCTTTTGAGTCATCCATCCTAAAGGAAATAACTAACGCATGACTTTTTTTCTTCTTATTGGTAAGAAGGAAAACATTTAATGCTTAGGCCCAAAACCAAGGTATTGAGTTCAAGTATTTACGGTCAGATATTTTGTTTCGATAATAAAAAAAATAAATTAGAATAGTTTCCGTTGCAAGCAATGACTAAAAATGGCTTTAACAGTACGGATATTTAATGACCTCATAAAAAAGTCCAGAGGTAGGCAGTTCTGGAGATGTTTAATTTATTGGTTCCACACGGTCCCAACTCCAGGCCGGCTGCTCTGTACTTACCTCGACTTTCCCCTCATCCTGGCACACTGTCTCCACGCAGCACATCTAGGGACCAGCCAAACACCCCTCCCAAAACCCTTTCTTCCTGTCCGCCTCTGCTGTGGGTTGAGTTGTGTCCCCCCAGAAGGTATGTTGAAATCCTATCCTGGGACTTCAGAACGTGACCTTATTGGCAAACAGAGTCTTTACAGATGTAATCAAGTTAAGATGAGGTCATGCTGGATTACGATGGGCCCTTATCCAATGACTGGGGTCCTTTTAAGAAGAGAAGAGACACAGAGGGACACAGAGACAGTGCCCTGTGATAACAGAGGCCAAGACTGGAGTGATGTGTCCGCAAGCTAAGGAGTGCTGACAACACCAGTAGCTGGAAGAAAGGCAGGGAACAGATTCTCCCTCACAGCCTCTAAACAGAAACCCACCCCAGGACACCTTGATTTTGGACTTCCGTCTCACCTTGATCTCTGCTTGGGATCTGCCCTTTGTCCTGGAAGCTCAGAACCCTCCCTTCTTTCCCAGACCTCACTAACTCATTCAGACTATCTCTGGGTGCCTGGCTTAGCATTTTACAGCCAGCTTTTTAAAAGAAATCGTAACTGGTATATCAAGGGTTAATTTGCTTTCTAGAGATTTTTTTTTTTTTTTTTTCCTAAGCAAGAAAATTGGGAATTCAGTTAGGTCTAAAATTCATCTGAGGCTTCTGACAACTTGTTTGCGGACGTAACTGCTCTGGTGCTGGCAACTTTAGTAATCAAAGAGAAGCTTAAGAAAAACTGAGCACTGCAAAAGGAAGAGGGAAATAATAAATGTGAATTGAGTCCATGCTACCAAACATTTTATTCTGAAGATTTTCAAACATACGGGAGAGCTAAAAGAATTTCCCCAGTGAGTGCCTGTATCCACACCACCTTGGTTAACACGTGATGGTACTTGCTTTATGGTAGCTCTATTCTCTTTCTATTCCTCTCCCCATCTGAGAATTAATTTTTTAATTACATGATTACCAAATTGCTCTGGGGGCTCTTTGTAGGGAAAGTACAGAGCAACTCTGGGCACTTACTTTCCAAGTTCATCAGCCCAGGATAGAAGCCCTTCATACCTGGCCCCCCACCCCTGTGATACTGCGATTTATAGTAAGAAATATGTATTTGGTCGTTATCCTGTTTCTGGCTCAGATCCTAAAACCTAAGTGATAAGGTTTTTCCTAAGTGATAAGCGCTATAGAATTTCCTAAGTGATAAGAGCTATAGAGGTGTCTTGATATCCAGAACAAACCACACCTGAGTTTATGTTAATGAGGTGATTTTTGGAAACCACCTAAGGATGGGGGCTGGTTGCCAGGGGAAACAACCCTGTGATTGGAGCGTTGGAGCTCTCAGTCCCACGCCCCAGACTTCCAGTTGGCAAGAGGGGCTGGAGGTTGAATCTATGGCCAGTGGCCAGTGATTTAATCAATCATGCCCTGGTGATGAAGCCTCCGGTAAAAACCGAAAACGGGGCTCAGAAGGCATCTAGGTTGGTGAAGCAGAGGGAGAGTGGTGCACCTGGAGAGGGTATGGAGGCTCCGTGCCCCTTCCCACACCTCGCCCTATGCAGCTCTTCTGTCTGGATATTATCTATGAAGTAAAATATCTTTCTGAGTTCTCTGAGCCGCTCTAGCAAATTAATCAAACCCGAGTAGAGGGTCGTGGGAACTTCTGGTTATAGCCGTTAGCTCACAAGCACAGGTAACCAGCTGGGCTGTGACGGGAGCCTGAAGTGGAGAGTGGTCTTGTAGGACTGAGCCCTTAACCTGTGGAGTTCGATGCTGCCTCTGAGTAGATGGTATCAGAGTTGACTTGAATTACAGGACACCCAGCTGCTGTCGGGGGATTGCTTGGTGTGGAAAAACCCACATGTGGGAGTTGGAATCTGAATCTTACCCCTCCCCCCGCTGCACCTCAACCAACACATTTCTCTGTTCATTGCCCCTGAAATATGTCCCCAACCCAACCTGCATCTCTGCCTGGTAGCCTCCTATTCAACGTTTAAGACCCAGTTCAACTGTTCCCTTTCAGAAAAAAAAATAGCCTCCGTTCTCTCAAAGAGAGGTAGCCTTCTTCTGTGATCCCCAGAGTATTTTAAACATGCCTTTAACACTTGTCACACTGTCCTCAAACTCCTTGCCGTGTGTCTGTCTCCCCCACTGTCTGAGGGACCCTGGGGGCCTCTGGGGACTTTATCGTATTATCTTGAAGTTCCCTTTGGCGCCTGGCACAAGTCCTGGCACGTTGCAGGTATGCAGGTGTTAGGCAAATGGACCGCAAGAGAGCTAGCTGGAACTCTCTAAAATAAACTAAGTAGCCCCACTTGTAAGTATGCAAACCTACTTAGAAGTGTCATGTCGGAATTTAAGTCCAAGCTGCCTTGTCCCTCCTGTCATCACTCCCATTAAGTGGACCAGCCTGAAAACTCACATACATGTTAGTGAAGATGCACACCGTGGCCCTTGTTCTTCTGTGTAAAGGATAATTCCGCCACAACTAGAAACATGAAACAGTATAATGTCTGAGCAGGTGTTTCCTAAAGAGTGTATAAAAACAGCTGCTACTCAAAACAAAACAAACAAAAAGTTCAGTGGTTAAGCTGGGGAAACACGGAACTAAGCAAAGTGCACAGGTTTCTTTTCTACAGTATTTCTCAGAACTTTCAGCCCAATGTGAATTTCAAGCAGCTGGGGAGAAGGGTTTCCAGCACAGAGCGCTTTTGCAAAGCGTGGAAAGGCCAGCTGCAGTGACACACCGTGGAAGACCCCGCTCTCTCTCAACTCTGTTCACCTGTTTTGCTTCCTACCCCTTGACCACCATCACGTCCTGCATTTCAGGCTTCATGTTGAATTTCTCATACTAAATATTGTGCCAAACGTGGAGGTGATGGAGTTACACTGGGCTTTGCTATCTTTCGGTCTGGACATAGCCCGTCGTTTAGCTTAACTCAGGGGATCTGGTGTGGCACCAATCAGCAGGAGGGCACCGGGAGAGGAAGGTTCCAGGCACCCACTGAGATGTGTCATTGTCACGAAAGACACCTGTCCTCAAAAAGAATCTGTGTTATCAACATCCAAAGCCTTAAGGAAGCCAGTACTGCCATTGGAATCGCTGGGGAAATGCCCAGCACCTAAAATCAACAAAAAGATTTATTGCATGGTTCATCTTTTTGTCAGTTTCATTTCATGACTAGCGTAGTAAAATTTGGCTACCTACTACCCATCTGTTTTTTAAAGTGTGCAGTAGGTTTACATTTTCTTGCAACCGTTTAAGTAAAAATAAAATTTTAATGAAAAATTATAAAGAATGTTTCCATACCCTGCAGCCTACAGTTCTAAAAATGGCTGACTGGCTGTGCTGGCTTTTCCGGGCTGACCTGGAAACACAGTTGTCTTCCAGGTTCTGTGCCCAGTACAGTGCCTGGCAGAAAGAAGCTGATCAGCAAACACTGGATGGTGGGATGCACCTGTGCACTGGAAAGCTGCAGTCAGAGAGGAAGTGGACCCCAATGAGTCAGTCTCAAAGGTCTGCAGTGGCCTGATGGGGAGAGGGGTTCTCAGGATGTCGTCTTGGCTAAAGGGAGATTTAGACTCTGCTGCTGGCTACCTGAGACTTGGAGACCAATGCCCCGTGAGCCTCTGTATCTCCTTTCACTCTGGGCTGGGTGTTCAGCTCCCCACAAATCCCTGCAGAAGAGTCACCAGCCAAGGGCTGGGGACTCTGTTCAGGGTATTTACATTCCTTACCATCACCATTGTGCTTTCAGCTACGAGTGACCGGTAATCTTTTTTGCTTCTGGTAACTCGCAGATTCAAGAAAGGGCATTTGCTGACTCTTGTAAGTGGGAGTTTGGGGGTGGATTCAGGCCTGGCTGTATCCAGGTGCTCATCACCACCAGTCAGCTCTGCTGTCCTCTGCACTGGCTCGCACCATCATGGTAAAATGACCACCAGCAGTTCCAGATTGCATCTCATACTCTCACCTGCCGATCCCTTCCAGAAAGAGCTTCCCTGGCCCAGAGTTCCCCCGTAACCATCCTGGGGTCGCCTCTCATTGGTCTGGCTTGGAGCACGTGCCTCTGAGCCAATCACAGTAGCCTAGAGGGGTGGAATGAGCTGATTGCCCAGGCCTGGGTCAGTGCCCTCCCATGAGACCAGAGTTGGGCTTAGCCCACTCATCAAAGCGCTGGAGTTGGGAATCGGGGAGAAGAGTTGCCTAAATAGAATCAGGTGCTGTTTCCCACAAAGAGTGAACCAAATAGTTCAGGACGACGCTCCTAATTTCCGGGTCTTTCCCACTCTTTCCCCCACTTTCCCACTGAGCCACCACCTTCCCCAGCCAACACAGTTAGCTTCCCGCATCGCCTGATGAACCCTGAGCCCCTTTTCTGACATAAACATGGAACCCGAAGCATGTCTCGTCTTGTTACAATTCAGTTTAACGCTCAACTTGAGCCTTCAGTCAATTCATGGCTCTAAAGAAATTAGAGGACATTTATTTAACACCCACTGAATGCCAGAAAGTATCGCATAGGGAGATGACAGATGTGCGGTTTAGAAAGAGCACTGCTGAAGGCGATAGGGCGCTGGGTTTGGAATGAAGCCCATCTGGTGTGAAGCCCAACTCTCACTGCAGGACTGGCTACGTAACTGGCAGGGCCCAGTGCAAAATGGAATGTGGGTCCTTTGTTCAGAAGCTATTAAGAATTTCTAAGCGGGGGTGGGGGGGGTAGGTGGGGGTGGTCCCTGAGCACAAAGCCCTATGCACAGGTTACAGGGCACGAACCTGGCCCAGGCTTATTGCTCACGACCTTGGGAAAGTCATTGGACCACCCCAGCGTCCTGACTCTCATTTCTGTGAAGGGATTGCTGTGCACATCCCAGTAAGACCATGGATGTGCAGTGCTGGGGGGCGGGGGGCTCCTGTACCCATTTGGTGGGCGAAGGGAAGGAGAGAGAAGAGGGGATGGGAGGTAGGTGAGTGCGAGTGGAGGCCCCGTCTCCACCCACAGATTGAAAGATGAGCCTAGTGTCCAGACCCAGCCTAAGAGCCATCCCAGACCTCTAGCTGCAGTCAGCCCCTGGAGTTGGGCAAGTCCCCAGACTCAAGAGAACTATTCACAAGAAGGTATGGCCGGGAGCCTGCATGATTTACTGCTAATTCTCAAAACTAAAGCAAACAAAGCCCCAAGAGATAGGGCCTAGCCATGACCTTCAGCGTGAGACCAGAGCAGTAAACAGATTAAAGCAAAAGGCACCTGACCCACGTGCAATGAAGCGGCAACGTGAAGTAATGGCTTTCCTGGGACCTATAACCCAATTCCCACCCCCTCCTCTATCCCCGGATGAGGAACTTGAGAGCCCTCCCTGCCTGACTTTCCCAAGCCTGGAAAGAGGAAGTGCTTGATGGGCACTTCCTCACACAGTAATTCATTTGATAGCCACAGTGACCTGGAGGCATTTTTATATATTCATTTGTTTCTAAACAGAAGAGTCAATGACACCCTGAGCTAGTTCTAGGATGTGCTGGCTCTTTTCCACCCCAGGGCCTTTGCATGTGCTGCTGCTTTTGCCTGAGATGCTATTCCTCCGCTCCACTCCTTACCTAGCGGACACCTATGTCTACTTAAATCTCAGCTCAAACGTCACTCCTCAGGGAGACCTTTTCAAATCTTGCAAACCTTGCCCTGTTTATCACTTTCATAGTGACCTGTCCTTACCTTTCAGAGCTCCTCTCATGGTGTGTAGGTGTATCTGTGGTTATCTGATTAACGTCTTTCTCTCTAGTCTGTAAGCACCAAGAATGCAGGAACTCACCATTTTGCACACAACTGACTCTCCAATGTCCTGGACATTGCCTGACCCACACCCATGAATAGGTATTCACTGAATGAGTGAATAAGCTTGCCCAACATCACACAGCTAGTATGAAGCAGAGCTGGCATTCAACCCAGATCGCCTGACCCCTAAGTCAGTCCACGTTCCCACTTTATTTTGTTGCCAAATAGGAGAAAATATCAGTTACAAATAGAATAAAGAAAATCATTTTTTTTCTTTTTCCATGATGAAACTTTCCACTGTATTATGTCATGTTTTCTTGAACCCATACAAAAACATGAGCCTGCCCCTCAGAGACAAACCCCAGTTTCTATGCCTTCTCTGCCTCCAAAACATTAATAAATAAACAATGTTATAATAAATAGATGAGCCAGGCAAAGAAGTTGTTGAAAGTCGGGGGTGGGGAGGAGCAGGCGGCGGGATTCCAGAGTCCCAGAAGCACAAAGGATTCTACAGGTCATCTGGGCCCCCATCACCACTCTAAAGAGGGGGAATGGAGGCACAGAGAGGTTAAGTGACCTGCCCCAAACCACACAGCTAGTTAATCCAACGTGAATCTCCTACTGTCAGACATATGCTCTTCCCACTTTCTGTGTTTCTGCAGCCAGATTGCAGCACCCCTTTTTGGTAGCTCAAGAAGATGCTTGCCTTGTTAAGCCCTGCCCGGCTGTGCCACCTCCTGGTTTCCTATCGCAGGGGAAGGACTACTGAGTGTCTAATGTCTTATTTGGGTTCCCCCAGCAGTGAACCCTAAGGTGTAAGTATGTGAGAGGTGAAAGAAATACATCAGGGTCTGGGAAAGTGAGGCAGAGAAGGGAACGCAGCTGATAAAGGGTGGGTTGTCAAGCCAGCTTCCCCTGTGGGCACCTGGAGCTTGGTACCCCTGGGGCACTCTGGGAACCAGTCTAGGGCATGCCTCAGAGTTATCCCCCAAGGGGTAAGGAGGCTGGAATATTTATATACCAACTTCCATCAGCCATTGCTTGAGCCCTGCTGGGGGCGGAGGGAGTGGGAATGAAGTGGTGTTAATTCACTGGCATTTGTGGCAACAGAGATTCCAGGGGCAAAATAAAGCTCTCAGGCGAAGAGCTGAAGGTTGCTGGCAAGTCAGGGGTCAAGTGGCAAAGGTGGGAGATATGGGAAGGGCACTATGGTGACTAGAATTGTGTTCCCCCAGAAAGGTATGTTGAAGTCCTAACCTCTGTTACCTATGGGTGTGAGCTTATTTGGAAATAGGGTCTTTGCAGATGTAATCGAGTTAATAGGGGGTCATAACGGATTAGGATGGCCTGAAGTTCAATGACTGGGGTCCTTATAGGAGGGAAATTGGGACAGACACAAAACACCCAGGGAGAGGCCATGTGAGGATGGAGGCAGAGATTGGTGTGACGCAGCCACACACCAAGGAACGCCAAGGGTGCCCAGAGCCACCAGAAGCTGGACGAGCCAAGGAAGGACCCTCCCTCAGCAGCTGCAGGGGGAATGTGGCCCTGCTGGCATCTTGATTTCAGATTTCTGGCCTCCAGAATATGAGAGAACACATTTCTGCTGTTGTGAACCCTCCACATTGTGTCACTTTGTTGAGCAGACCCAGGAAATGAATACAGGCCCCCTACATCACACCAGTCGACTATTGGTGATTAAAATTCCCTCGTAGCACCCACCGCTTGAAAGACACTCCGTGCATGGTCACACAGTTAGCGGTTGGCAGCGCCAAGATTTTTATCCAGGTGTGGCTGCCCCCGAAAGCCATGGGATAAGTTTCTCTCCTTTTCTCCAATCGACCTTTCCCCCCAGCTTTGTAACCAAGAAAGCTGAGCTGACACTGCCAGGGTCCTCCTTAGCAGGCCAGACGGCAGACAAATCCAGAATATTCCATGTGGTAATCATTTTAATCCTTCAGGCCCGTTGAGGCGGAGACCTTTCTAATACTCAGTACTCGGTTGAGAGAATGAGGGAAAGGGCTGGGACCTTTGTACTGAAGATACGGGAAGGTCAGGGGAGAGGCAAATGGCAGAGCCGGACACTGAACAGCGGCCCCCTTGCTGCAGCCAAGGCCCCTGCGCAGACCACCCTTCCTCCCCAGCTGACTGCCCCTCCTTGGCCAGTGTTACCGGTTGGGGGCACAAGCATAGGAAAGAAGCTGCTCCGCCCTGCCTATTATGGGACGGTCAAGACATACTGGTTCCTGGGCTGACACTGGGCCCGTCAACGTCAACAAGAGGGAATAGGAGGCTCGGCCTTTGATGAAAAGAGAACCCATGTGGCCTGGCGTAGCTGTTCCCTCAGAAATGCCAGGTCAAGTTGCACTTTAGTGTAAGGAATCCTGGCATATTTTTACAAGCCTCCATTTCTGTATGACTCCAGAAGTTCTAGGGAGGCAACAGCAGCCTGGAAAGGAGGAGAGAATTCAACTCTTAAGCACCCCACAGGACAGAAGTTTGAGGACAGCACAGATGGTTTGGCCAGGCCCGTGGATTGTGGAGAAATGAGCACTCGGGGACAGCCAGGAGGCAGAGGCAAGCGGAGGTCACGATGTCAGCTTGCAGGGAGAAGGGTGAGGGATGAGTTAATATCTTTCCTTTGTACATTTCTTTATTGTTTGAATTTTATAACGGTCATATTTATGCATTAATTCCAGAATCATTCTTTCTTTCTTTGTATTTAATTCCTCGACAAGCACGAGGGCCCCTGCTGTTTTCCCGTGGTAACGGAGCTGCGGGGATTGGCGGGGAGAGGAACCCTGACAAGGTATTAGTTCCAGGTCCCTGAAATGACGGAGAAATCCGTACTTTAAAGGAGCATCTGGTTACTTCTACTCTGCTCTGTGGCAGCCTGGCCAAGGGGATGGGCAGTCCAAGGTCACAGCCACCACGAGCAGCCCTAAACAGCTGGTTGTTTGGATTCGCGCTCCAGTTCTTCACTCCCTTGCTGAGCGGTGGGGGTCACATCCACCTACCGGACCCGCGGGGGGCGTGGCGCTACCCACGCTCTGCCGCAGGCATGGCCACGTGACTTGCTGTGGCCAATGGGAAGTGGCGCCAGACCTCTGCACGAGGGACGTGCCGGGACGTGCGGCGCCAAGCCGACCTCACGCGGACAGCGAGACTTGGGAGCCTTTTCCTGCCAACGTAAGCCCGAGAGGGGGAAGCGGAGGCCGAGGCTCGGCGCCACTGCGTACCTGGCGTGCAGGTGTGTGTGTGCGTGTGTGTGTGTCTGTTGTTTACCCGCGGTTAGGCTCGTGGGTTAGATGGTGGAACCTGCGATCACCTTGAATGATGTGAAAGCCGGCGCTGAGCTGCCGCTGCCCCACGGACGCTGGCAGCGCCCTCAGGTGACCTCGTTGGGTCACGTGACAGGGCACGCCTGGTCCTCAGGTGGCCTGTGGACCCTGAACACTCAGCCAGTTATTCACTGAGTATAAGTGGTCCCGGGTGCCGGGCCTCTGAACTTTCCCGATGTATAGGCATAATGGGGACCTGGAAGAAAAGTGGCACGGACCCCAAGATACAAAAGGGAGATTGTGAAGACCGACACATGTTTAAGTAAATATTGTCAACTGAAAAAAAAATGCACAACGTGAGAGTTGTGAGTTAATTTTTCATTGAGGCAGCATGAGGAGTATAGCCCAGGAGATAGCATTTCAGATAGCTCTGAGAAAGTGCTCTAAAGAGGTTGGGGGGAAGGTTAGCATGTGTGTGATTTTGGTGAAGCGGGGTACGTGCAATCAAGCACAGATTTTTGCAGAAGGTTGCTGCTAGTCTCCTAAAGGTTACTGCTAGTCACGAGCGGATGTCACCATAGGTGATTTTAGTGATTTTCTACATATAAGGGGATGCGAGAATTGGGCTCATAAAATCTTCTGGAAGTATCTAACTGTCAGAAGGCCTGTTCTGCCAGTTTTTCCCAGAGCACAGAGTGCCTCATTCCTGATCTCCACCCTGAACTCCTTTCAGGGGCTGTGGAAGGTCAGCACTCACAAGAAATTGTGACTTCATCCTTGTAGAGGCAGATGGCAAGTGCCGATTTTTAGTTGGCAATACCTATGAAATGTCTCATTGCGCCGGCTTTGTGAATGGTTGCGGTAATACGCTGAGAACATCACTGCATTTGAGGGTAAGTTGCAGCTTTTGTTTTCTCACGTCACAAAACTTCCCAAGCGTGCGGGATACCTGCTGAGAGCTCATAGCCAGCTGTTGACTGAGGCACTGATGGTGGAATTTTTTTTTTAGGAAGGTTTCAGCGGTGACTATCAGGCCCCCTTGATGCTCCATGAAACAGATGGGGGGTGTTTTTTCTCACACAGCAAGAAATCGGGAAGGGGTCAGTTCCCTGTCCTGTATGTTTGGCTGGAGACAGTCACGTCGTTCCTGAACCAAATACTGCGAATGCGAATGAGATTGGCTTTATTTATTAAATGAAACATTTACTCTGTGTCAGGCATCATGCTAAGCACTTTACGGTACTAACTCAATCCTCTTGCAGCCCTATAAGAAGGGTGTAATGATTATCCACACTTTACAGATGAGGAAACTCGGGCCCAGAGAAGTTAGGCTACTTGGTCAAGGTTGCACAGCTTGTAAGTGGAAAAGCTGGGATTTTCGTCTAAGCCGGGTGACTCCAGAATTTCCGCCCACACTCTACTGTCTCTCAATGCCCTCGGATGGTACAGACACATCCTGGAGCCAGGGGTGGGAGCAGCTTCTCCTGAGGGGTGTCTGCTTTGAGGACGGGGTAGCTGCTGAATGGAATCACAATACCTTTAGGAAGGAGAACTGGGACGAATGCCCAGTAGGTCCCAACAGTGGTCTCTCCCCTCTCTCTCCTCCCCTTCATCTCCTTCTCGCCTCCCCCCGGGTCTGTGCTCGCATAAAGTGGACAGCTAAAAACTAGTAATTGCTCCTCTCCCATGATCTGTGACCCTTGTCATCCCTCTGCCCTTTCCCCTCACTTTCTTCTTCTCGCTCTTTGAGTCGTATTATGAAATGACTTTTGCAATGTCAGCCATAAATAGATTATGAAAAGAAAATCTTTTGTTTAAACAAATTCTAATTTTCCAAAAGGTGGTGAGTAAACACTCTGGGATGCATTAGAGATCAGCAAATCTTGTTTGCGCAAAATCACGCTTCAGTTTCTTTATATAAGCAGAAAATAGCAGCTCTGACGACCTTGCCAGAAGCCTCTTTGTGTCAAAGGATTGGTCTCACCATTTCAGTCTGCGTTGCTCAGAAGAGGCTGAGCCTTCCCATCCGGGTGGGAAAACGCTTCTAATGGAACCAGGTGGGTCGTAGGCTTGCCCAGGGGCACTGAGCCGCTCGTTCCTCCCATTCTACTGCAAGTGCCCAATCCCTTCAAATGGACACATTTTTAAGGGTGAATTATAAAGCGCCCTTACCAAGGAGGAGAAACACCCATGGCCTGGGTGCAGGAGGACTGAGCCCTAGGCTTGGAAGAGCTGTCGGTGGCTGTGCAGTTTTTGCTGCTGTCAAAAGCAGAATGTTCCTTTCAGCACCCTTCCCCGGTGGCTCCAGTGACTGCTTAAGCCACAGGCCAGAGAGGGTCTTCAGTGACGCTCCAGGGTGGATGTCACAGAAGCCACCACGGCCACATCAGCAAAACGGGGGGTTATTGTAAGGGAGAGGCTGTCCTCATGGAAGTGAGGGCGGGCAGCGTTCCAGTTACTGGCACTGCGTGACACATCATCCCAAAACCTAGTGGCGACAAACGACCACTTTTTTAATGCTTGAACATTCTTTGGGTCGGGAATTTGGATGGGGTGCAGCAGGAAGAACACGTCACTGCTCCGTGACGCCCAGGGCCTTCTCTGCGAGGCTTGGAGGCTGGTGGTCTTGTCTCTCAAGTGGCTGGTGGTTGATGCTGGTGGCTGTCTGGGACCTCGGCTGGGACTGTCAAGGGAGCACTTACATGTGGCTTCTCCCTGTGGCCCGGGCTTCCATGAGGAGGTGTCCCGAAGATCTCCAACTGCAGGGCAGGGGACTGCCCCACAGACTCAGCTGCTGCCTCCTGAAAGCCATTGCCACATCTGTACCGAGGCCACCCTTGCCATGGCCACACTGTGCCCAGCCAGTGACGGAGTGTGGCAGAGACACTGAGCCTGGTCCACTCCTGGAGGACGCAGGACTCCTCTGACGGAGACCCTGGCTGGGGGCCTCCCTGAGAGACCTGCCAAGCCTTCCCTGAAATGGCTCTCTGGGGGAGCAGAACCCCCCTTCCTTAAGTGTAGGCGGCACAGAGCGACCCTCCCAAGAGCAACTGTACAGTGGAAAAACCAAACAAATCAAGGTCAACATCAACAGTGATAAATAATGTTGATCGTATGTACCCTTCCTTGATAATGATGTGATGAGAAAGACACTTTACCTCTGAAAGTCTTGGTCCCCAAAACTCATCACCAAACTCTTACCGTGAGAATAACATCAAATAAATTCCGAAACGGGAATATTCTACAAAATACCCAACCGGTGCCGCTCAAAACTGTCAAGGTCATCAAAGCAAGCAAAGTCTGAGAAACTAGGATAAGGGTTATAAGAATGTACACGTCTAGGGGGAGGAAGATTTTACAGGAGCAGAAAGAATTGGGCTGGGCAAAGGAGTGAGGAAAGATGGGCACAGAAATTGGTCATTGCGAGCGAGGCTCTGCGCTCGAGAGGTCCTGGAGCTGCTGGCAACTCAGAGGAGACGCCTGTGGCTGGAGCCCCAGGCCGCCCCCAATGTGCTGGCCTCTTCCTGGGGCTGGTGACACGATGGGGGCCCTCCTTCCAGGCATCGCATCCACGTACATCAATATCCAGAGGAAAGAATATCAACACCTCCGGTAACTTTTTTTTAGCAAGGAGGAAACTGTCCTCATGGCCCGTTGGACCATCCACTGCAGTGAAAACAGGGCTACCATGATTGGCTGCGACTAACCAGCACCTACCCCTGGGATGGAGGTGGGATCACCCTCTCTTTCGTTTTTTGGGTGTTCTTAGCAAGGAGGGTGACAGTTGCCGGATTGGTACCAAACTACATCCGCCACCCAGAGCTGGAGTGGATGCCGGAAGAGCCCTGGGAGGCTGCACTGGTGCAGGCAGGGGTCCAGACAAGGGATGGTGGTGCCTTAGACGAGCAGTGGACCCTGAGAACTGGATAAATCAGATGTGTATTTGAGAGGTGGAATCAATAGGAGTTTCTTATGGATTGGGTACCTTGGTGCAAGAGATGAATTCTTTATATGGATTCAGTATTATATGGTGGTTTTCTTAAATTCAATTTCATACTAATCACACCCCAAAACCACAGAAAGCACTGTTCCATTATAAGCGTGAGCCTTCCGAGAGGAGCGATCGCATTCTCTATTAGCAACATAACATGAAATTCCGTAAGAATGAGGGCCTAGTTTACTGCGTATGTTTTCTATCCCTACCAGTGACTTCACCAAATGTTCCAGTCTTGAGCACTTAGAATCAAGTCAGTCCAATTTGGAGTAATTTTTAAAGGAAAAAAAAACCCATTGTGTTCAGTCAATTCCATGTTTAATAAAAGTATGCCACTTAAGACTTCAACTTGATTAAATTTAAAATATAAATGTCTTAAGTACAAAGTAAAACATAATGGCTTTTATTAAACCAGCCCCAGTCAAAAGCCCAGTTCAGATTTCTTGTGGTTCCACATCTGCATTTCCTGAGTCATTCTTTTCATAAACAACTTCTGAAATCATAAAGCCTACGTTTATCAATGTGGCTATTACCGTCCTTTCTTGATGAATACAAGGAATAGAGCATTATCACATTTACTCCGCTCAGAAGGAAAGGTGGCCTGCCAACGTGTGTTATTACCGCCAAAAGGAATTCTGTAATGAGTAAGCCCTAGGCAAATCATGGATTCCCTGCTCATATATGCTCTTATTCTGATAGGAGCCTTGTAAGCACTTCAAAATGGCTCTGAGCCATTACTTTGATATCCTTCAGAGCCATACAATTTGCTATAAACCTTAAACTTCATTTGGAAGCAGCTTAACCCTCAATCCATCCACAAACTTTTAAAGAAAACTGGGCAATTTCCCAAAGCAAATTACTCCTGAAAGGTGAGATAGTGTCTCATAAACTCAGCCACTTTACAATTGATAAGGACTACACTGAAAAATAGGACGATTCAAATTCAAACTACCTCAACAATGATAAATCAGGATTTTAGTTGTTTTTTGTTTTTTGTTTGTTTGTTTATTTTTGCTGTGGTGGTATTGTTTGGGGGTTATTTCGGCTTTTCGGTTTGTTAAATATTTTAATGATTGATGACACCTAGCATTGGCAGAGGAATGGATACTCTCGTAATACGTTGATAAGGATGCAAATTGGTACAGCTTTACTGGAGGGTATTGTCTCAGTAGCTATTAAAATGTTTAGAATGCAGCACCTTCATTTCTAGATATTAGACTAAAGAAAAACTTACCCATGTGCAAAGAGACAAGAACAAAGATATTCCTGGTAGCCCTGGTTGCAAAAGGAGAAATTTATAAACAACCTAAAATCCATCAAGATGTAAATAAACAGTACTGTACATACTTTCAAAAAGAATGAGCGGGCTTCACTGGTGGCGCAGTGGTTGAGAATCTGCCTGCCAATGCAGGGGACATGGGTTCGAGCCCTGGTCTGGGAAGATCCCACATGCCGCGGAGCGGCTGGGCCCGTGAGCCACAATTGCTGAGCCTGCGCGTCTGGAGCCTGTGCTCCGCAACAAGAGAGGCCACGATAGTGAGAGACCCGCGCACCGCGATGAGGACTGGCCCCCACTTGCCGCAACTAGAGAAAGCCCTCGCACAGAAACGAAGACCCAACACAGCCATAAATAAATAAATAAATAAACCCAAAAGTTTAAATAAAAAAAAATAAGAATGAGCTAGGCTAGTCAATACCAATGATGATTATCTAGACATGGTGGTGGTGTGGGGGAGGGAATGTGGTAAAAAAATGAATCAAGTTTGAACATATGTTAGGGAATGCCCCCCCCCCCACTCTTTTTCTATATGGGTACATGTTTGGGTAGATCCTTGGAACGGGTCTGGAACTGTAGAATCTAGTCTGCACTCAGTAGTTGAATGAATTAATGATTGGACTAACACACGTGGCTAGAATGTTTTCCCATTTGGCATCTGCCTTTCTAATTTTGTTCTGGAGTTTTAAACAGTGCAACTTATTTTCAGAACCTGTGGGTGATCCTCCTACGAGGGAGAAGTGCCCTCAAGGTTCCAGGTGAGGTAGCCCTCTTTGCCGCCCAGCATGGCGACACACTTTACCTGATCGAGATTTCACTTTGTAGTGTGGATTAGTGGCGATTCACAAACACTGGTGACTGTGCTCCTGGAGCCTTTCTCTCTCCCCACCCCTCTTCCTCTCCCTTATTCTTTCTTGTATCCTTTAGATGGGAGTTTGAACATCCCTTCTGGGGAGAGACCCTCCATAGCAACCCCTAGCATAGGACAGGTCACTCTGCGATCTGTGCCCTGATGGTACCGGCTACGATCTCTCTTCAAACTCAGCATAACTGTGATTATACAACCATCCTGTAGTTATGTTCAACTAAGAAATATTCCTAACCTGCAGAAAATAGTGAAAGTAGACTTGTATACAGACCACCTAGACTTTTATACATCATTCATTTATTCAATATCTATCTCCCCTAGACCCCGAGAGTTACATAACCTCTTTGTGCTTCTGTGTATTGATGTTAAAAATGGGGCTCATACTCTATGTCATAAGGTTTTGGTGAGAATTAAATATCTTTTCTCTGTTTTTTATTAAAGTATAGTTAATTTACAGTGTTGTGTTAGTGTCAGGTATACAGCACAGTGATTCAGTTGTATGTATATATAACTATATATATATAACCAGAAAAGAACATACATATTCTTTTTCAGATTCTTTTCCCTTATAGGTTATTACAAAATACTGAGTAGAGTTCCCTGTGCTATACAGTAGGTTCTTGTTGATTATTTATTTCATTTATAGTAGTGTGTATATGTTAATCTCAAACTCCTAATTTATCCCTCCCTCCACCTTCCCCTTTGATAACCATAAGTTTTTTTCCTATGTCTATGGGTCTATTTCTGTTTTGTAAATAAGTTCATTTCTTGCTTGCTTGCTTGCTTGCTTGCTTGCTTGCTGCGTTGGGTCTTCATTGCTGCACGCGGGTTCTTCTCTAGTTGCGGTGAGCGGGGGCTACTCTTCGTTGCGGTGCGCGGGCTTCTCATTGCGGTGGCTTCTCTTGTTGCGGAGCACGGGCTCTAGGCGCATGGGCTTCAGTAGTTGTGGCACGCGGGCTCTAGAGCACAAGCTCAGTAGTTGTGGCGCACGGGCTTAGTGGCTCCGCGGTATGTGGGATCCTCCCGGACCAGGGCTCAAACCTGTGTCCCCTGCATTGGCAGGCGGATTCTTAACCACTGCGCCACCAGGGAAGCCCCCATTTGTTTCTTTTTTTCAGATTCCTCATATAAGCTATATCATGTGATATTTGTCTTTTTCTTTTTTACTTAATTCACTTAGTATGATAATCTCTAGGTCCATCCATGTTGCTGCAAGTGGCATTATTTCATTCTTTTTTAGTCTGAGTAGTATTTCATTTTATATATCTATATCTATATCTATATCTATCTATCTATCTATCTATCTATCTATCTATATCTCACATCTTCTTTATCCATTCATCTGTCGATGGGCATTTATGTTGCTTCCATATCCTGGCTATTGTAAATAGTGCTGCTGTGAACATTGGGGTGCATGTATCTTTTCGAATATAGTTTTCTCTGGATATATGACCAGGAGTGGGATTGCAGGATCATATGGTAACTCTATTTTTAGTTTTTTAAGGAACCTCCACACTGTTCTCTGTAGTGGCTATACCAAATTATATTCCCACCAGCAGTGTAGGAGGGTTCCTATTAAAAATACCTTAATACTTGTAAATCAAACTGAGTTTCAATACTAAGTAATAGTGTGGCTTGTTACCCAGCAAACACTGACTGCTACATTCATCATTGTTTCTTTCATGCCTAGCGGGGTGCTGGCACTAGTAAATTCCCAATTTACTAGTTTTATTTATTTATTTATTGAATGAGTGAATGAGACCATGAGCAAAAGAAAGAATTGATGAATGAATGAACAAATGAGAGATATGAGGGAAGCAACCCTTTATTTCTGTTGGATGGATTAATTCCACGGAGTCGGAGGATCAAGTTACAACATCAAGGATTTCTTTTTTTATTGCCAGTTTCGTAGACGATACGCTTAGAAAGAGAAATGTGATCAGGCATAATCTTCTAATCGCATTAGAACAACTTGTCATGTCTTTTCTGTGGATTGTAAAGAACATCCAAACTTCAGTTCCAGGTCCCCTGACTGCTTTAAAAACCAAGCCATCCATTAATACATTCCAGGAAATTACACTCAAACTGGTTATCTTACTTATTAGCAAGGTTGATATTTCTCCTTCCCTCAACCACAGATAAAAAGTGCCATTTGGGAACACTGACAATAATTTGAACTCTGTGGAATTCCTTAGTTTATCTTTGTTGTGTATACCAGAAATCTTAATTTTCCACTCATATTAAGCTCTTACTCCTGAGGCAAAATCAGAAGGCAAAAAAATCTTCAAAGCCACTGAACTGTGTTTTTGTCTTCTTCGATTTCAGCTCTAAAACAGAGTCAAGAAGACAAAACAGATTAATTAATTCAAGTGTCACAATTGTAATTATCTAATTTGCTTTACTCCCCAGATTTTCAACATTTAAAAATTTTTCATGCCAAAAAGTCAGTAAATACCATCTAGAGTTAAAACATAGAGTCTTAGAAAAAGTTAATGAATTCAGCTTCTGTGGTTTTTATCAGCTTTTTTCTTAGGTTTAAAGGGACAGTGAACTTGTTTCTCTTGTTTGTGCGCGTGTGTGTGTGTCCAAAATGTGGAGATTTCTTTAGTTCAACTTCAGATTCTGTTACTATCAAATGTGAGTAAAATCACATGCTTTCTCATTAAAAATAGTATGTATAGTAAAATTCCTCCTTTTCAACAAGCATATTGGTGGTTTTTTTATCCATAGAAAGAGACCAATACTGAGAAGGATGATTGTTTGTGGGGAGTAGACTACTGAGGGTGTTTTTTTTCTTGAGAATTATTCTTTGCCCTTTTATACATTGTTCAGCTTTTAGAAAACATAACCGTGTTATCATTTTTGAAACACTGAATATTAATGTTTTAAAAAACCAAATAACTAAATATTCTTCCTAGTTTCCTCCAAGTTAGCACTCCGCCTCAAAACGTCTTGCTTTAAAAGCATACAGCAGAGATAACATGTTTGGAAGCGATCAGCATGTAGAGGGTTGTTGTGGCCATAGTAGGAAATGACCCAGTGGGAGAGGAAGAGGAATGAGGAAAAGCAAGCATCTCCTTCCTCAGAAGACAAGCTGATACCAAAGCCTGAGAAGGAGTGAGCTCAGAAGTGTCAGAACAGAACAGACCCTCCTACAGTCGAGGGTGCAAAGTTTCCAAGAAAAGGCACCTACAGGATCCCCTACCCTCAAGACTCCTCTCCGGTTCACTCATATTTGGATTTCTTTGAACCCCAATGAGATAGAAATTCCAGAACACTGTGTGCTAGAGAACCTGTCGCGGGGTTTCACCTCCCTAGTATTCTTACTGAGTGGATGCATGTCCAGAAACCATCAGGAGGCGCCCCACAGACAGCCTCCAGCCCTGTGCCGGGGGGGATATCTTCATTACTTTACCCTCTCTGGCCTCCAGGGTGGCACCAATGAGCAGGACAGCTGCGTAAGTCCCCGATCGCAGCCCGTCCCCCAGCCCTGTGGTTTTTAGAAACCACGGAAGACACGTTTCTAAACCACAAACCGTGGTGCTTCGGTTTTTGGTGTTTTCCCTGGGACAGACTTTGTGGGCTCACGGTAAATCGAAGGATAACTTCCTGGCCTGTTGCATGGAATACAAGGGGTCAAGTCTACTCCTAATCTGAATGCAAACAGCAAGTAAAAGGATCACAAAAAGATGCATGAAAAATTGTGTATAATTTTTGAGTAAAGGAAGCTTTTCCAAGTATGACACAATGCTTTGCAGCCATGAAGAATATCGATACATTTGACAGGGAAATGAAGCTGTTGTGTGTGAAAATGCATGCCACAAACAAGCCAAAGGATGTGACAGACTGGGAAAACCTTTTTGCATATCCGTAGGCCTGATTTCTTTAATATGAAAAGCGCTCTGATGAATCAACAAGAAAAAAAACGCATGAGGCAATCAACAGACAGTCCTCAGAAAAAACAGCTATTAACTGCTCTTAATGAGAAGAGGCTCAGTCTCACTTGGCAAAAAGAAATGCAAATTTAAATTACACTTGCGGGGGGCTTCCCTGGTGGCCCAGTGGTTAAGAATCCGCTTGCCAGTGCAGGGGACATGGGTTCAAGCCCTGGTCCAGGAAGGTCCCACATGCCACGGAGCAACTAGGCCCGTGCGCCACAACTACTAAGTCTGAGTTCTAGAGCCCACGAGCCACCACTACTGAGCCTGCGAGCCACAACTACTGAAGCCTGCGTGCCTAGAGCCTGTGCTCCGCCCCGCTCGCCGCAACTAGAGAAAGCCCCGTGCCCAGCAACGAAGACCCAACGCAGCCAAAAATAAATAAAATTTTTAAAAATAAGTGTATAAAAATAAATAAATAAATAAATTACACTTGAGCCACCCTTTCCATCTATATGGACTGGCAAGGGGAGCGGTCTCCCTGGGTGGGAGGGGAGCTTAGTGTTTACTGTGTACACCTAAGTCTGTGTCTTTCAAGTTTTACGCCAGGCGCATATTTTGCCTTTTCAGAAATAAATGTTTAAATGCAAGCAAACAGAATTTCTAAGCAAGAAGGTTTGAAACAATTTGTGGACGTTACAGCTTCTCTGGCAGGGCAGAGCCCTTTGGCCTGTCCGTTCATTCATGCAACAAATATTCTCTGAGCAATTATTGTGCCTGGCATTGTTCTGGGCCCTGAGAAACAGTGAATAAAGGCCCTGCCCTCGTGGTCCTGGCATTCTGGCAGCGGAAGACAGACACTAAATAAACAAGTCAGTATGTGGTATGCAGGTGATGATGAGAGAGAAAAAACAGGCAGGGAGGAGAGATGGAGAGATCTCTGGTAGGCAGTTGGGGTAGCCCTTGGTTTTTTTACATAGGTTTCTCAAGAAAGCCCCTACGAAGACAGTGACATTTGAACTGAGACCTCAAAGAAATGGGGGACCCAGCTATGGGGATATCGGGGGCAGGGGGAAGTGTCCTAGGCAGAGGGAGCCCTCAGTGCAAAGGCCCTGAGGCAGAAGCGAAGCTGGGATGCTCCAGGAGAGCAGGGAGGCCAGCCAGGCTGCTGCTAAATGAGCAAGGGGGAGAGTGGGAGGAGATGAGGCCGGAGAGGCAGCGCAGGAGCCGAGTGAGGTTTACACACGGCCGAGAGGACAGGCGAGGCCGGCCCAGGCCCTGGCACCGTGCCAAGCGCAGAAGGCAGGCTCTTCCTTAAATCTCTGTTGGATTTGAATTTCAAATGCAAAGGGTCATTGTGTTAAGGGAAAACTCCCTCTAACTACTGTTTTTCCAGCCTTTATGAAAAGAGGGCATCGAATCCTTTTTTTTTTAATTTTCTGCTTCAATTATTAATGCTTTTAAATGTTTTCTCTTGTGTAGTGATAAATTACATGAAGAACAAAGCCGACGTGGTCTGGGCGACTCTTCTCTAATGAGTTTTTCTATGCCAATTGCTAAGATTTTATCGAAGACTTACGCATCTGTCATTCCAAGTGCTGATGATCTGTTATTTTTGAGAAATAAGATTTTTTTCATGGTTCTAGAACATTCCATCATAAGGGTACCCTAATCATTTAACTAACTTTCTGGGCTTGAGTGTTAGAGGAGGGTTTGATTTCACTATCTTCTTCTTCCACCCTCCCTTCCCCCCTCTTCCACCCCTACACACGCATACGCACGCATGCACGCACGCACCCACACACCACACACACCACACATCCTTCCTCTATCTTACTAGCAGAGGTTTTCCAGAAGGGACATTTTCTGGGAAGGCAGAGGGCACATGTGCTGGCATGCTAGGAGGAGAGTTCTGGAATCCTGGTAGGGAGTGCCGTGTATGCTGCTTCTGGAGCCCATCTGCCCGTGGCTTGGTGAGAAAGCCCATGTGAGCGAGACTCAACCCAGGCCCCTCCCACACCCAGGCCACCTGGAACTCCCCGCCGGTGCTGAGAGTCACGCTCTGTCCCGCCCCGCGCATTTACCCCAGCTGGGCCCTGGGCCCTTTATCTGGAGTCCCCCCTCCTTCTTGGCCCCCAAAATTCCAGTTTGTGGGCCATCTGAAACAAGGTCTCTCCCATACGCTCTCCCGGGCAGGCGGAGCCGCCCCTACTGCTCTGGCCAGGGCACCGGGCCACATCCTTACCAGGGCGCCCCTCCCGCCAGGCTGGCAGTGGAGCCAGGCGGTCAGCGTCAAATCCAGCCTTTGGCGTTACGTGCTTGGTTCACGTTGGGAAGACACACACTACACCTACCATACACGGACACGCGCAGACACACACACACACACACACACACACACACACACACACACACACACACAAAGGGAGGGGGGCAGTGAGGGTGGGAATTAGTCCCCTCCCTGCCTGGGCCCCGCCCCCGGGCCCAGCTCTGCAGGGCAGCCTGCGCATCCAGCTTCGCCACGCCCGCCCCGCGGGCTTGTGCAGGCCGAGGAGGGCCAGGGCTCTGCTTTTGCTGGCTTTGCTCTGCTCCGCCCACGTCTTCGTCAAGTTCCCAGTCTGAACTGACCACGTGTTTCCTGCCAGGAGCCTGCCCGGCCCTTCAGGCCTTCTCTTCTAATCTTGCTGCATCAGCAGCTTCACGCCGACGTGACCGGGACCACCCGAGACGCAGCCCCCCTTCCAGGTCCTGAGCAGGAGCCAGGCCGAAGGCCTCCACCCTCAGGTTCCCCCATAACTCCCCGACCAGGGTCTCCTCCGAAGGACCCACGCGCCTGATCTTCCCTTCTGCTCCCCACACGTTTCCTGTGGAGTGAGTCAGCAACAGAGGGCGTGCCCCACGCGGCAGCCTGTACAGTGTCTTTGTGCAATTTAGAAAGAGGTGTCCCTTCCTCAGGATACTTTACTTCCATCTGGCAGAAAATCACTGTAATGTACTGATTTTTTTTTTAATTAATTAATTTATTTATTTTTGGCTGTGTTGTGTCTTCGTTTCTGTGCGAGGGCTTTCTCCAGTTGCGGCAAGCGGGGGCCACTCTTCATCGCGGTGCGCGGGCCTCTTCACTGTCGCGGCCTCTCTTGTTGCGGAGCACAGGCTCCAGACGCGCAGGCTCAGTAGTTGTGGCTCACGGGCCTAGTTGCTCCGTGGCATGTGGGATCTTCCCAGACCAGGGCTCAAACCCATGTCCCCTGCATTAGCAGGCAGATTCTCAACCACTGCACCACCAGGGAAGCCCCAAATGTACTGATTTTGTATCTAGAAAACTCTCAGGGTAAATACACAAATCTACAGCATCTCTGCCGTGAACGGCAGGCACCCCTTAGAGGGCGTCCTTGTGCAGTGCACAACCTGCCCTCCCAGGCCCTGCCTTCCTGGCTTTTCTCTCTGTATCATATATGTGTTCTTCCCAGCTCTACTCTCATGACTGAGCATTAGGCATTTTGACATCTTGGGAGGAACTCTAAGGTCAAATGGTCAAAATCAACATCTTGCTAGAAAGATCAGGTACCCACCTGCCCTGTCCTATCTAGAGGTGATAACTTCCTGTTAAGTCTTAGGAGGTGGACAGTTTCAGGGAGAACATGTTAAAAGATATCAATCTAAATGTCAGCAAATATATTTTCTCCTTTACATGTGCCAGAGACTGTACTCATCTCAATCCTCACTGGCTTGTGAATTCGTTCTCTTCTGCATTTTACAGATACTAGAAATCGAGGCTCCCCAGGACTAAGCACCTCCCCCAGGGTTTTGCTATACTGCGTGGTCTTCCCACCCTCAAATCCTCTAACTCATTGGAACAAGAGACCAGAGAAGGTGGGACATGTGACCACGAGGACAGGGTTGTCTGAGTACCTTGGGGCGTGAGCTTGGATGTCCCTTTTCACTTAGGGAAAATTTTTACACCGCAGTCAAAAGCTATTTTAGAAATATACGCTGGGAAGATGATAATGGTAACCTTTAATGACAGTGGCGCTTGCAAAACGTACAGTTCAGGAAGGACTGATGCTTGATCCAAAAAGCTCTTGTTAAAATCCAATCATCTTGAGCAATGAGCATTAGCAGGAAATGCCTGCAATGAACAAAAACACAGGAAAGGTTAATGGCCTTCTTTGCTAAAAACGATTCAGGGCTTTATCTCGCGTTCCAGCTCAGCCTCAGATCTGTGCATATGCTGAAGATTTTTCGTTTTGGTAATCAGGAGGAGAAAAATTGATTACCAAAGTTATAATTAAGAGCTGGGAAAATATGCAACAATTTGGCTGCTCATTTAGTGTATTTCAGGTTAATTGCGTGATTACAATGAAGATATTTGCATGAATATTTCAGTGGTTACATTCAATTTATTGTGTAATGAACACTCTGCTAAGCAGAAGACTTCACTTCTTGTGGATTCAGGATGAGACAAAGGCTGAAACGCTCAATGAGCGCTAGCCTCAGGCTCTTAATGAGTAAATCCATTAAACTCTCCTGGTGGAATTTACACTGCCCACTTATACAACTGGATTCTTCTCTAATTTTGAAAAAGACTATAAGATTCCAAAGGAAGTGGAAAAACCCCCTTTATTACCACTTTTTGAAAAAGTATATCAAAAAGAAGTATTTTTCCCATGCCCATCCAATCTTAGTTTACATGAGTCATCATAACTTATTTCCATTAAAAAAAAAATAAATGTGATGCCTATAAAATTATAAAGAGATGAGAAAATATTAAAAAATCAAAAGAAAATAAAAATTATCCATAATTCTGCTACTCAAAAAGAACACTGTTAAAGTTTGGGAGTGTATGACTCTAAATATTTTTCCTTTGCGAAAGTGTACTTTTCATTTTTTACCAAAATGGATTTACCGTATGTACAGTTTCTTATTTAAGTTATTTCTTCAGCTAACAATAAACTGTGAACATATTCTATATCAGTAAACATTTTTTCTACTGCTGTGTAAAGGTACGAAGTTTTTCATGGTGTGGACGTGTCATAATTTATGTAAATGACCCCTTTTTGTTGGATGTTTAGGTTGAATCCAGTTCACTTTATAAGCAGCAGGCAGTGAACATTCTCAAAGCTCCTTGAGCACATTTGTCATTATTTCCTTAAGATAAATTCATAGATACTCAATGCTTAGAAAGCCTTGATAGATGTTGCTGACTTGACCCTAGAAAGACGGAAATTTTAAATCCCACCAGCAGTGTGGGATAAAGGCGCATTTTTCTGCAGGCTCACCAACGTTGGGGCCTGATGCTATCATTTGAAAATGGTAGCTAAAAAATTTCTCTCTCTGTTGATTTAGTTTGCTTTTCTTCAGTTACTGGTGGAACTCGTGATTATTTATCAGCCATTTATGGTTCTTCTTTGTGAATTGCCAGCACAAGCGCCTTGCCCATTTGTAAAAACTGGGTTGTCAGTTTTTCTTTTTCTGTTTCAGGATCTTTCTATGTTTTTTTTTTTTTTTAAATTAATTAATTTATTTATTTATGGCTGTGTGGGGTCTTCGTTTCTGTGCGAGGACTTTCTCTAGTTGCGGCAAGTGGGAGCCACTCTTCATCGCGGTGCGCGGGCCTCTCACTATCGCGGCCTCTCTCGTTGCAGAGCACAGGCTCCAGACGCGCAGGCTCAGCAATTGTGGCTCACGGGCCTAGTTGCTCTGCGGCATGTGGGATTTTCCCAGACCAGGGCTCGAACCCGTGTCCCCTGCATTGGCAGGCAGATTCTCAACCAGTGAGCCACCAGGGAAGCCCCTCTTTCTATGTTTTAAGAATATGACCATTAATCTGTACATATGGTCCAAATATGTTTCCATTGATTTCAATATTTTTCTACTGATGCAAAAAATAAAATGATTACATTTTGTTCACCACGTTCATTCTGTGGGAGGAGCCATCCCTGGGAGGGCCGGCAGGTCGGTGTCCCAACGCCAGCAGCTAGCAGGGTGTGTGCTGGCCGGCTCCGGCACTGCCAAAGTGCCTACTGCCCCAGTTCACTTAATTCTCGTACTATTATCTGCATCTTACAGATGAGGAAATGGGGGTTCAAAGGGCTTCAGTACTTGACCCAGGTCACTCAGGAACAGCGTCAAGATTTGAACCCAAGCAGTCTCTCTCCAGGGCCAGAATCAGACTGCAAGGTGTTGCTAGTAGCAACGGATGATAGAGCAAGCGTCCATTGCTGTGAACTTCAGGCTCCGGCCAGCTGTGCCTATAGGAGGTTGTATCCATTAGGCATGCACGGCAGATGGCACAGAAACTCCAACCACAGTGGCCTGAACAAATAGGGGTGTTCATAAAGGGTTGTTGAATTATTGCTGTGTGTGATACGCCAACGGTGAATTGCGTGTGACAGTGTCTGTCCAAACCTTGAAGCATCTCTGACGGTATCTATGACTACGTGTGTTTTTATGGGTATTTGCGCTGCTTCTGGGTGAAGGCTTGAGAGAGAGGCAGCGGCTGAATGCGTTAAGTCAGAGGCCCGGTTGATAGTGGAAGATGGCTCGGCACCAGCTGATGGTGTGCGCTCGTTACCGGGGCTTCAGCTCTTGGTGCCAGTTCCGATGGGCATGCAGGGCGCCCCGTGGGGCTGGGAACAAGGGGAGCAGCTGCATGGGATTCAGAAGCATCACTACCCAGCTCTACCCGACCTAAGGTGCGTATTCTCCCAGCTCAGCAACCCTGCCCAGGTTCAAACACCCGAGAAGCCTGGTGGGGCAGAACCCTCATCATGAAGGAGCTTGGGCCTCTCAGTGGCTTCACTCCCCTGCTTGCTGTGGGGAAAGACCGCAAGTGAAAGAGCCGGGTGGCACCTTCCCCGGGTCACCATTAGCATCCTGGGGGGATGAGGGGAGCATACAGAGGAGGGTTGGACGGAGAGGGGTCCCTGGCTCGGACCCTCCCTCGCCGGGGCCAGCTGAGGTGGGGGGCAGGGGCGGTTTCTGTTTCCACGCCGAGGCTCCCCGTGAGTTGAATCTGGAAAATGCCGGGAAACTTCCAAAAAGCACAAAATAGTGTTCCTTTAAAAAGCTATTTAGCGTGACTCTAGAATGCAATGAATGATCCTAGGTGGATCCTGGATTGGGGGGAAATTGCCACCCAGCATAGGAGTGGATAGTGAAATATGGATTATTATTAAATAATAGTATGGAATCATATTAAGCTTCCTGAACTTGATCTTTATACCCTGATTATGGAAGGGGGGGGTTCCTGTTCCTAGGGGACACAGGTGACCTCTCGAAGGATCAAGTGCCGTGACCCTGCGCGTGTCCCCAGAAGTCGAGGGCGGCTTCCTGGGAAGATGCTGACAGAGGACGTTGTTAACAGGTGAGGATTCTGGGTGAGGGGCATGTGTTGGGGGGTGGTCATTGTTCTGTCCCTGCGACTTCTCTGCAGGTTTGAATTTTCTTCAAATTGAACGTTTTTTCAAGTGTTATTTAAAATTCTAGGTGCGATCACCATGGGTGCTAAGGAATTGTTGAGACCCCAGGGCAGGTTCCTGAGTCCTTCATGAATTTGCCTCAAATGACCTGGGGGGGCAGGTGACCTGTGGGGCCCCCCGGACCCCCTCAGTGGGGACACGTCTCAGCTCCTGGCGGCGCTGTCAGCAGGTGGCTTGGCCGCGCCCACCGTCAGGCCCTTCCCGGCGGCCCTCGCTCGGTGACGCACCAGTGCTGGTGTGTGAAGGCCTGGCCGTCTCGGCCCAGCTGGGGACAGCTCGGAGGGCCACCCCAGCTCCACAGCTCCCGGGGGGCAGCTGACCTGTCCCCTCCCCCCTCCTCAACAAACGCCCACGTGTCAGCACCATCCCAGAGCCGGCTTCCCGGGGGTCCAGCCTGCCACAGGCCTCCAGCCACGTCCCTGTCACCTCCACTCACATGCCCACGTCTCCCCTCCACCATCACCCGTCCTGCCCACACGCGTCACGCACCACGGACATTTCTTCCTTTAAAGCAGTTTTATCTGAACTATTTCCAACGCACAGACAGAGAGAGAACAGGTTGATGAATACCTGTGCGCCCCTACACAGCCTTATCAGATCTCAGCCTAATGTCACATTTGTTCAAATCTGGTTTTTTTTAAGGAACAAAGCATCACCGATTCAGCCAAGGCCTCCTGTGTACCCATTCCAGTCCTTTCCCTCCCCGCCCCTCCTGACGGTCTCCCACCATCAATTTGGTGTTTCTCCTTCATGTGTATGTTTCTATACTTTCAACACAGCTTTATGCATACATAAAAAATACGCAGTATTGTGTTTTAGGTTTTTAATCTTTATGTAAATATTATCATTCAGACCACATCATTCCACGACTTGCTTTTCCAGCCCCAGGTTGTTTGTGAAATGCCTCTACAAGTAGATGTCTGTGGTCTGGCCCATTCGACCTGCCTTTAATACACCCCATGGATTTCAGCCTGGCTCCCGTTGATGGACGTCTACATCTTTCCTCCGGACAAGCAGTGCTGCAATTGCCGTTCTCACCCACGGCTGCTTGAGCATCCGAGACAATGGCCCCGAGGTACAGTTACCTATCAGGGAAGTTAATCTGGGGGAACAGGAGTGCTCAGCAGGAGGCCACCGTCTGAATCCCAAACACGGCTCACGGCTCAGAGTTCGGGCCCGCGAGGCAGACCCGCTTTCTCGCCCCTCCCCCACCGCTTGTTTCCAGTCCCCCGGCAGCTGATGCAGCCACCACGGAAGTCAGGTGTCTCCGCAGTGATGCTGTGTAATCAGCAGTCCCGAGCTCCAGGCCTACAACAGGCGTTTATTTCTCATTCATGCATCAGCAGGGGAGCGAGGCTTGGCTCTGTTCTGGCCACTGGGCTGGGTTCCAGTCTACTCCATGGGTCTTTTATTCCTGAAGGGCTGATGGCTTTCTGGGACACGCTCTCCCCAAGGCCAAAACTGGAGCACAAGAGGCCAGGCCAAACCACGAAAGCTCACGTGAAGACCCTGGTCCCACGCGGTGTGTACTGTCTGCTTGTAGAGTCCATTGGACAAAGCAGGTCAGGAGGCTGAGCCCTGAGGCAGTGGGGTGAGCCAGCTCCACCCACAGTGACGTACTGGGGAGAGCAGGAGGGCGAGAAGAACCGTGTGCAGGTCAAGCCACCCGCCACAGGTACAGCCCTTCCCCTGCCGTGCTCCTCCTCCCACACGCGTGCACATGCGTACATGCGCACATGCACACGCATACACACACATTCAGTCACAGCCTGTCCTCACCCTTCCTCCACCGTTCCCTCCTGCCCACTCCCCCCGCCCCCCGGTTCTTTCCAGAGCTGAATTGGGTTGGGGAGTGACCAGGTGCCTGGTGCACTGATCAATAAGAAAGCAAAGGCATCACCAGGAAGTAATGTATTAGGATTTTCAACAGCCAGGACATGGAAGCAACCTAAATGCCCATCAACAGATGAATGGATAAAGAACATGTGGTACATACACACAATGGAATATTACTCAGCCATAAAAAAAGAATGAAATAATGCCATCTGCAGCAAGATAGATAGACTTAGAGATTATCATACTAAGTAAGTCAAAGACAAATATCATATGATACCACTTATATGTGGAATCTAAAATATGATACAAATGAACTTATTTACAAAACAGAAATAAACTCACAGACATAGAAAACAAACTTACAGTCACCAAAGGGGAAACGGGGGGAGAGAGAAATTAGGAGTATGGGATTAACATTTATATTATATATAAAATAGATAAACAATAAGGACCTACTGTATAGCACAGGGAACTATATTCAATATCTTATAATAACCTATAATGGAAAAGAATCTGAAAAAAAATATATATATATATGAAACTCACTTTGCTGTACACCTGAAACATTGTAAATCAACTATACTTCAATTTAAAAGAAGAAAGTGATGTATTAGGATTTTCCAGAGAAACACAACCAACAGGACGTGTGTGTGTGTGTGTGTGTATAATGTATATAAGTGTATATAAAATTTTATATCTATAAAATGTATATATATGTATATAAAACGTATATAATGAGGAATTGACTCATTTAGTGATAGAGGCTGAGCCGTCCTGCGAGCTGCTGTCTGGGAAGCTGGGGCCCTAGGAAAGCAGGTGGTATAATTCAGTCCAAGTCCAAAGGTCTAAGAACCAAGGGAGCTGATGGTGAAAATCCGGGCATGAGGGCAGGAGATGAGATGAGATGCCCCAGCTCAAGCAGGGAGGCAGGAAAAAGGGGGGCAGGTTCCTCCTTCCTCTGCCTTTTGTTCTACTCAAGCCATCAACAGGTTAGATGAGGCCCACCCACCCCGGGGAGGGCATCTGCTTTACTGAGTCTGCAGGTTCGAATGCTGACCTCTTCCTGAAGCACCATCACAGACACACCCAGAATAGCGTTGCATCTGGGCACACCATGGCCAGTCAAGTTGACATAGAAAATTAATCATCAGATACTCCTCTTGCCTAAGCCTGTGGACAAGGTTATTTGCTAAAAGATTCGAGAGTGCACTCGGTCTTACACAGGAAGTGGAGCGTGGGTTATAAATTCCATTCCAAATTGTCAAGGAGCCACAGGCTTCCATGGGCACAGCCTGTGACAGGTGTGTGACGGCTCGTGTGCAAAGCCATTTAGCTCGTTAATGAGTAAGAGTCTGGGTCAGCAGCACACACTCAGGGACTGTGGTTTGTTCAATTAAACAATAAGAGGATGGTATAGAAATCAATACTCAATTCCATTCTCAAAAGCCAGAGACACCCAGCTTCTGTGTAGGTCATCCATGCTGCGGATTAACATGCCCCCCAAATAATGAGGCAAGTAGCCGTCATTTAGCACACCCTGGCCTCTTCATTTCGTCCTGGCTGGGTAAACGGGAGCCATTAGCTGCATTATCCAGTGTTAGGAAATCAATAACCTACTGATTATTGATAGATATGCACTGCTGGCAAACGGGAAAAAATTACATGAGGGCTGCTTTATGGGGTGATCGCTCTGTTCTTTAGAGCAGTGGCCAGACAATTTCAGCTTTTAATTCCCTGTCACATACCCAGATTTATGGAGCTTTTGTAATATCTAATTGGGGTTGGTGACACGACCCTTGCTTTCACTCTGTGGGATGTTTTAAGCATCCAACACATCTAGACGAAAAGGAAAGAAGCAATAGAATCGCATCCAATCTTAGAAATTATAGGGAAGGGACTTCAGGGTAATTGAAAGCCTACCTTATACTCTGTATACATTGTTTCCTTTAATCCTCACATATGATTCTCTCCACCTCACAGGTGACGGAAATGGGGCTCAGAAAGGTGAACTAACTTGACCAATGTCACTCAGCCAATCAGTGGAGGAACTGAGATTCAAAAGGACAGTTGATTAGGAAGGCCACTCCCCTTGCACTGGGCTTTATCCCAGGGTCTCTCAAAGCCCCGATATTTTAGTGATGTCCCTAAGATGCTCATAGAGTGAGGGGGACAGTGCCAATGGGGCAAGGGCGTCAGTAACAGCAGTAGTACTGGTGTGATTTGGAAGTCAAGAACAACTGCCTCTCCAGTGGGACTATCCCCTCCCTGCATCTGGACCCAATACGTTTCGTAATGTAGCCAAGGAGTTGCATTTACTTTGTGGCTACCACATCCCATTGCTGGTCTGGAGGTACTTAAGCCTCCTGGGAGTTCTTCGTAGGAACCTCTCCCAAGCTGGGTCTGCCTTGTCCTGTACTTGTGGGCATTGGGGGCATTTAAGACGGATTCTTAGCATTCAGCCTCGTTTGATTTACTCCAGCTGTGCTCCTACCATCCTTCCAACCTGTTAAGATTTTTGCCGTCTCGATCCTATCATCCAGCGTAAGAGCCATCTCTTTTTGTTCTCATCTCCAGATCTGATACATATATCTTCTGTTTCATCTGAGATGGGCAGACAGACGGGTGTACACGTGAAAATGAACTGTCCAGAGCGTCTTCTAGGCAGCGCACCAGCACTTGTCTGAGAGGTGCAAAGTCCTGCCGAAGTTCTGTAACTCCTTCTTCCAGAGCGTTCTAACCAGTGATGGTGAAAGCGCCTGTCCATCCAGGTATCAGAGACCTTCCCTACAATCTGCCTTACAACGCTGGGGGGGGAAGCCCCATGAAGGCAGGGGCTGTGTCAGGTTCCGCTCACCCCTGGGTCCCCAGCACCCAGCCTGAGCAAGCGTACGCACAAACAAGTGTTGAATGGGTGAGGGGATGAGAAATGGCGCCACACCATCACTCCTCAGCTCCACCCTGCCCTGCATCCCAGCAGGTGAGTCTCTCTGGATGAAGCAAGTCTCTTGGGTTTCTAGAGTGGTGGCTGTTGAATGGGGGAGTCGTCACCCCACCCCAGGAGGTGCTCTGGAAGTTTGCGGGGGGTTGTCACGATGCCTGAAGTAGGCAGCGGCCTTCAGAGGGACACGCGATATTCTGCAGCGCATGGGACAGTCAGTCAAGAAAAGGTTGTCTCTGACCTGCGAGACCTTCCATTATCTGGGTGGGCATTCATGAAGGTGGACGCTTCTGCTTCCCTGTAAACACAAGACATCTTTTACACATTTTTTTTTGGTTTTTTGTTTGTTTTTAATTTTATTACTTATTTATTTATGGCTGTGTTGGGTCTTCGTTTCTGTGCGAGGGCTTTCTCTAGTTGCGGCAAGTGGGGGCCGCTCTTCATCATGGTGCGCAGTCCTCTCACTATCGCGGCCTCTCTTGTTGTGGAGCACAGGCTCCAGACGCGCATGCTCAGTAGTTGTGGCTCACGGGCCTAGTTGCTCCGTGGCATGTGGGATCTTCCCAGACCAGGGCTCGAACCCGTGTCCCCTGCATCGGCAGGCAGATTCTCAACCACTGCGCCACCAGGGAAGCCCTTTTTCACCGTTTTAATCCACATAGAACATACTGGTTTATATTCTTATGTGGATGAGTACAAAGGCGAACAATATATGCAGCTGAGACCTTCAAGGAACGTTCAGTCTGGCTAAGGAATTGAGTGGAATGAGAGAGCATAAGAGGAACTCTGGCCCCCTCCCAGTGGAAAGGAAGTGAGGTTGGAACCAGGAGGAGTGGATGGGAGTCAACTAGGTGAAGGGAGACAGAGTGAGCCAGACAGGAAACAGCATGTGAAAAGGCCCTGCGGCAAGTAGGGCAAGACATTTAAGAGAGGTCACGATTTTTCCCATTCTGCCTTACACTTTTGCCATTTCTTTGCACGTCTGACCCTCAACGTTGGATTGAAAGCCTTCTGAAGGCCAAGATCACATCTTACCCATCACTTCATTTTCCCAGCTCCGTGCACAGTAACCGAAGCTGTGATATTTTTTTTTTATTTTTATTTATTTTTGGCTGTTTCGGGTCTTTGTTGCTGCACGCGGACCTTCTCTAGTTGTGGTGAGCGGGGGCTACTCTTCGTTGTGGTGCGAAGGCTTCTCCTTGTGGTGGCTTCTCTTGTCGTGGAGCACAGGCTCTAAGCGTGCGGTCTTCAGTAGTTGTGGCTCACGGGCCCTAGAACCCAGGCTCAGTAGTTGTGGCACACAGGCTTAGTTGCTCCACAGCATGTGGAATCTTCCCGGACCAGGGCTCAAACCTATGTCCCCTGCATTGGCAGGCGGATTCTTAACCACCGCACCACCAGGGAAGCCCCAAAGCTGTGATTTTTAAGTCAGGAGAAACTATAAAGACCAGTCTGTCCTTTGGGGGAGGGGTGGCAATCAAGGTTCCTGGGTCCCCTTCCATAACCTACTGCTTTTTTAATTTCATGGATCATTTCCTTTTTTTGGGCCTCAGTTTCCCCTTCCATAAAACTCAAGTGTTAGGTCAGCAGATTGGGAAGGCCCTTCCTGCAGAGGCAATAGAACCTCGTTGCCCGGAGTTACCTGAACATGCATATCTGTGCCCTGATTAAGAGTAAACACAATTTTAGGGCTTCCCTGGTGGCGCAGCGGTTAAGAATCCACCTGCCAATGCAGGGGACACGGGTTCGAGCCCTGGTCCGGGAAGATCCCACATGCCGCGGAGCAACTAATCCCTTGCGCACCAACTACTAAGCCTGTGCTCTAGAGCCCACGAGCCACAACTACTGAAGCCCGCCCGCCTAGAGCCCGTGCTCTGCAACAAGAGAAGCCACCGCAATGAGAAGCCCGCGCACCGCAACTAGAGAAAGCCCGCATGCAGCAACGAAGACCCAACTCAGACCCAAAAAAAAAAATTTTTTTTTAAAGTAAACACAATTTTAATAGAAATTAGATGACATCAGACCCAGCACTCTGTTTTGAAATGGAACTGACCGTTTGAGAGGTAGAGTTGGGGAGAGAGGTCATAAACCAGCCGCCATGGCCGCTTGCTCAGGATGAGCTTTGGGGCTTCAGCCTCTGTTTCTTATTCCCTTTAAGGAAACCCAAGGGCTTTTTCAGACTCACAAAGAACCACCGAGGGACCAGGAAAACGTTCCAGGGGTTCTTTGTGCCACTACCCCCTCCCCCGCAGGCTGTCAAACGCTGGCCGTTGTAGACCCAATCATAATGACGGTGCTTTCTGGAAATCTCTGCATTAATTACCATCATCGGGGAGATGTTGTCTGTAGTTACATAATAGCTTCCCAGGTTTTGCTGGTTCTGAGTCAAGCTAACAAATTTGTAGCTATTAAGGAACACAAATTGCTATGTTTTAAATTCGGCAAATGGAAAACTTTGTTTAGAGGGGTGGCTGGAACCCAGAGCAATTAGTGTCTAATAATTTGTTAATGTTGGAGATGCTGCACAAAGACACGGTTTAAAATGTCTGCCTTAATGTCTTAAGCAAAATGAGAGGAATTTGAAGAAGAAACCATAATCGGGTTAGGCATATTAATATAATAGCATACTTTTACAAAATGTAAAAGGCTCTTGGTTCTGCCTTTAAAAGGGACAGCTAATGCCGCATCCTTATTTTTACCACTTAATTGCCCTGTCTTGGATACTAATGATGGGCTGATTACGGTTTAATTACGGAGGGATGGAGATGGAAAGGCCGGCTGGATTGGGAGGGAGGGTCAAGGGTTGAAAGGCACCTGGGAACGCACGTGGGGAAGGTGGGTCATCAGGCCACCCCACCGGTGCTCGGGTCCCGGTGACGTCATCACACCGCAAGGTCTCGGCCCCTGCAGGCTCCCTGACGCATTTACCAAAACATGGTGAGAACTCACGGCAATTTGGTTCAGAGATGCTGGTGAGGTGACGGATAACAATTTACTGTCTTCCGCCCAGAGCCCCTCTCTTCCTCTAGACGTGTCTGCTCCCCTTCCTCTAGGGCGGTGGTTCTCGCACCTGAGCATGCGTCAGAGTCACGTGCAGGATCGATCAATCAGATTCTAATTCACAGAATCTGAAGGCGGCCCGAGAATTCGTGGTAAGCCCTGGCCGATGCCGCTCCGATGCCACACTTGGAGGCCAAGGGATGTGGGGGACTGCTTCCCTGTGACCCAAGATGGACTTTCCCATGGATAGTTCGCAAGTGTCAGTAGAAGCAGACGCCCCTCGTGGACAAATGTGAGTCTGGGAACTGGGCGCAGTTGATGGGCAGAGCAAAGAGAGAAGGCAGGCCGGGCAGAGAGGGGCGGACAGGGAGAGGAGACGGCTTCCAGGTTCCAGCCCCCGAGGCCCGTCGTTTCCAAGGTTTCACATCAGCTAATGAGTTGCCCTTTGGCTTACCTAGTTTCCTTTGCATTTCTGTCACTGTAACCCAGAAAATTCTGACCACTACAGAAGTGCAAACCAGAATGCCAGTCTATGAATGTACAAGGCGCCTCGCTGATAACGGTGGTCTGTGCAACGTGGTCTCTTCTCGTAAGAGGTGGCGGGATGGAGATGTGGAAAGAGCAAGAGCTTGGGAAAGCGTTGCCAGATAGAAATCAGGACGAACAGCTAAATGCGAATCTCAGAGGACGAATGATTTTTTAGCATAAGCATGCCCCAACTATTGCATGGGATATACTTAGCCTAAAAAATCATTTGTTGCTTATCCGAAATTCAAATGTAACTGTACTTTTATTTGCTAAATCTGGCAACCTGCGCTGAGGAGCAAGGCAGACCCAGGTTTGCCTCTCAGCTCAGTTACTGGCTGTGACGTTGCCGGTGTCCGTACCTGACTCTTGCGGGCTGTGGTCCGGGCTCCGTGCAAGCTGGTCTGGTCTGGGCAGTGGAAGCACTGGCTGTGGTCGGAGGGCAGGAGGAAGGGGGAAGGCAGAGTGTTTGCCGCGGCCGCCCTTCTTCCAGGGTCCCCGCTTCTGCTGGATGGCCCGCGGTGGATCCAGAGCCGCAGAGGCGCATGTCCTGTTTTTTTTCACCCTAGATCGTTTGTTTGTCTAGGACTCCATATAAACGAAGTCATACATTATGCACTTTGGGGGCCTGGCCTCTTTCATTCAGCATGATGTTTTTGAGATTCCTCCATATTGTTGTGTTTATGAGTTCATTCCTGTTAGTTTTTTCCCTGCTTTATTGAGATAATTGATATATAACATTGTGTGAGTTTAAGGTGTACAACGGGTTGATTTGATACACTTGCAAGTGATTATCGCCATACCTAACAGCTGCATCACATCACATAATTACCATTTTTTTCTTCCTTTTTTTTTTTTTTAAAGTTTCCCCTGCTTGTGCTACAGCTCTGACCGCTACCTGCTTCTTTCTTTTTTTTTTTTTTTTTGGCTGCCTTGGGTCTTTATTGCTGCATGCGGGCTTTCTCTAGTTACAGCGAGCCGGGGATACTTTTCGTTGTGGTGCACAGACTTCTCATTGAGGTGGCTTCTCTTGTTGCGGAGCATGGGCTCTAGGCGCGCCGGCTTCAGTAGTTGTGACACGTGGGCTCAGTAGTTGTGGCTCCCGGGCTCTAGAGTGCAGGCTCAGTAGCTGTGGCGCACGGGCTTCATTGCTTCGCGGCATGGGATCCAACCCATGTCCCCTGCATTGGCAGGCGGATTCTTAACCACTGCGCCACCACGGAAGTCCCAGCCGTTTCTTTTTCATGGTGAGAACATTTAAAATCTACTCTCTTAGCCAACTTTCAAGTGTAAAATACAGTATTATTAACCATAATCATGGTTAATGCTGTACATTCGATCCGCAGGACTTATTCATCTAATATCTGGAAGTCTGTACCCTTTGACCAACATCTCCCCTTTTCCCCTAGCCCCTGGAAACCAACATTCTAGTCTCTGTTTCTGTGAGTTCAGCTTTTTTTAGGTTCTGCATGTAAGTGAGATCATACAGTACTTGTTTTTCCCTAGCTGACTTATTTCACTTAGCCTAATGCCCTCAAGGTTCATCCAGGTTGTTGCAAATGGCAGGATTTCCTTCTTTCCTGTGGCTGAATAATATTCCGGGGTGTGTGTGTGTATACACACCGTATCTTCTTCTTTATCCCTTCATCTGTAGATGGATACTTAAATTGTTTTTCATATCTTGGCTATTATGAATAATGCTGCAGTGAACATGAGAATGCAGATATCTCTTCAAGATCCGGTTTTCATTTCCTTTGGAAATATACCCAGAAGTGGGATTGCAGGATTATATGGTAGTTCTATTTTTAGTTTTTTTAAGGAACCTCCATACTGTTCTCCATAGTGGCTGCACCAGTTTACATTTGCACCAACCGTGTGCGAGGGCTCCCTTTCCTCCACACCCTCAGCAATACTTGTCTCTCGTCTTTTTGAGGAGCACCATTCTAATAGGGGCGCGGTGATATCTCATTGTGGGTTTGATTTACATCTGCATTTGTTTTCTGTGGTGATGAGCGGTGCTGAGCACCTTTTCAGTACCTGTTGACCATGCGTATGTCTTCTTTGGAAAAATGTCTTTTCAGTTCCTCTGCCCATTTCTTAATCGGATTGTTTGTTTACTCATCCATTCCCTTTCATTACTGAGTGGTAATCCATTGTCTGAATATTTCACTTAAAAAAAAACCTCATTCTATTGACGGACATTTGGGTTGTTTCCAGTTTGGAACTGTTATGAACAAAGCTATGGAGGACATTAATGTACATGTCTTTGTGTAAACACGTGTTTTTATTTCTCTTGAGTAAAAATCTAGGGATGGAAGTGTTTGGTTGTAGAGTAGGTGGATGTTTAATTTTAAAAGAAACTTCTAGGCCTTTTTCTAGAGAGTTTTGCCATGAAACTGTATATGAGCACTGAATTTGTTAGGATGACACAAGTTCTCTGATGATGAGGCTATAAATCAGAACCTGAGGTTGTTTCAAGTCCGGGGTTCTCTGCGTCTCTTGTAATGCTTGTGTCACTGTCTTCCAACACAAAATTCTGTGGGTAATTAGGAACACAGAAGGTTGCTGAGTTGGCAAATCCTCCCTTTTCCCAGAACATCTGCAAAGATCAGAAATAAGAGGCAAGACCTCACATTGCAGCATTACACTTTTTTTTCCCAGCTTTACTGAGGTATAACTGACAAGTAGAAATTGCATGTATTTAAGGTGTACACCTTGATGTTTTGATGTACATTGTGAATGATCACCACAATCAAGGTAATGAACAAATCTGTTACCTCACATAGTTAGCATTTTCTGTGTGTTTGTGTGATGGGAACATGTAAGATCCACCCTCTTAGGAAATTTCAAGTGTACCATACAGTATTGCTAACTATGAATGTATTGAACAGAATTTGGGAGGTGGGCATGAAGCTGGTGAATTCCTGGTGGATGTCATCAGCTCGGGCTTGGAGAGTGGCCTGTGAGAAGGGCCTTTCCATCAGGCCACTTGGAAGCCTGCCGGTCATAGATAACCCACAAGCTAGCCTTAGGTGACACAGTCACTCTGCCCTGTGCCTTGACCAAAGACCTTTATAAACAGGAAAAGAGTCTTGAAGATAAAGAACAGGGTGTAGTGGTTCCTCAGATGTTCTATAGTTTGAAAGTGACCATAAACAACCCAAATAGCCATACACAAAAAGGGGGGCATTTTTTGGTCCACGGCCCCGAGGGCAGGCAAGGCTGAAGGAGGAGCTCAAACTACACCATCAGGTCCCCTGTGTTTAAGCAGACTCTTCCCAGGTGGTCCAGGCTTACAGCCTCAGGTTCAGCAACTGCAGTGGAGTGGCAGCTTCTCTTTCCTAATATTCCAACAAAACCCTAGAATTGAATCTCATTGGCTTGGGTCACGTGCCCACCCATGAGCCAATCAGGATCAGGAGGCTGGAATAGGCTGATTGGCTGGGTCTGAGTCACGTGCTCACCTCTGAGCAGGCTGGTGTCAGTTGTGCAAAACCTCTGAGACAGAGAGAGGGTGCGATGACTCTGAATCTCTGAATCGAGTCAAGGTGGGGCCGGTAGGAAGGAGGCGTGGACGCTGGGTCAGTAAAGCACGCCTTTCTCAGACTACCCGTTGTTACGCCTATGCATACTAGATAATGAGAGTCGAAATGGTCATGACCTTGAAAAACTGAACTTCCAAGACATGAAGCCAAACCCGCACAATTTTTTTTTCAGTAATATGTAAAACCAGACAGTACTAAGTGCTTTGTAAAACTCTACTGAATATAATTATAAATATACAAAAGTCTCTCTTGAGATTTCTCAGCAATAGGCGAGAGAGACACAGACCATTGAGGAAATGCTTGTTCTTCCTGCTGCGGTAAAAATGGGTCAAATAATATAAAGAAAAATGCAAAAAGTAAAATTCGTCTCTTTGTCAGCCTTGCCATTGGAAAAGGCATAGAAAATACTGAGGATTTGAACAACCTAGACTCAGAAGAAAGTAAGCTGCGTGGGAGGTTTTCTATACAACTGGTTGAAAGTATAGCTTTAAAAAAAAAAACATGTCATAGCTAATGGTATTTGTTAGATTTTGTTTCAGTAAAGAAATACATAAAGACCACTTCTTGTGAGCCATTAAATGAAAGATGTACCAGGGAATATATATTCTCAGTAGTATATCACTTCTTTAATAACAATAACATTTTATGGAAAAGCTGTGTAATATAACCAGTGGTGGGATAGGAGAGCTCAGACCCAGGTGTGTGTGTGTAAGAATTTAATATGCAATAAAAGTAGCATCACAAATTAGTGAATAAAAGGTAGATTGCTTAATAGATGGTATAAGGATAACTAACTCGCAGAGACAAGATAACCGTGTAACACCTGCCATAAAAGTGGACTCTGATGAATTAAAGAGTTAAAAGTAAAAGATGAAACTGCAAAGCTAATAGAAGAAACTTAGGGAAATATCTGTGGGCCAGGACAGAGGAAGAAATTTTCAGAACACGTTTCAAAGCATAAGCCAGAAAGCAACAAAATCAGTGAATTTGACTACATCAAAATTCAGGCCTTTTCAAAAATGGAAGGCACCATGAATAAAATTTTACCCTTTTCATTAAAAGGGGACAGTGTAGGAGACAGCATTTACAATGTCAAAAATGGGCAGCCCAGTACTTTTCCCTAGAAATGTAATTTGAGCCACTTAGGTAATTTAAACTATTCTTGTAGCCACATTTAAAAACATAAAAATAAATGAAATTAATATAATAATATATTTAACCTGATACGTCCAGAATATTACCATTCCAACGTAAAATCAATATAAAAATTATTAATGAGACTTCTGCTTTCTCTTTTTCATCCTGAGTCTTTCAAACTGTAAGTGTAGTTTACACCATCACAGGACATCTCACTTTGAACCAGCCACATTTCAAGAGCTCAAAAGCCACACGCACTTAGTAGTCACCATATTGGACAACACAATTAGAGACTATTCACAGAACTCCTGAAAATCAGTAAGAACAGAGAGTAATCCCAATAGGAAGATGGACAAAAGACATCAACAGGCAACTTACAAAAGAGGAAAACCACGAAGATCACGGCATCCGAAAAGATGCTCAAATTCAGTAGTCATCATGGAGATTAAAACTGTGAGATAGAAAAAAAAAAACAAAAAACAAACAAAAAAAAACCTGTGAGATAGTATTTTATACGTGTTAGACCGACAGTTGGAGAGCTGAATCATGCCAAGTGTTGGCAAGGATGTGGGTACATGGGATCCTCATGTGTGATGGTCAGGAGACAAGAATGGCATAGCTATTCCGGGGAGGAGAAAGTCAGCACTTGGTCCAGTAGAAGCAGCACACATGCCCAGTGGCCCAGCAGTGCTACTCTTGGGTCTGTTTTTCAAAGAAGGGCTCACAGTTTTATAAAGGGCCAGGTACATGGATGTCCAATCTGTTATTTTTTTCATGGTGGCAAGGAGTCAGAGGTATGAATTATCCATCCCTGGGAGAGAAAGAAAGAAAATACAGGGCTGCATATGGTGGCAGGGAACTAGAGGGAACGGTTTAGAGGTACACACAGCAATATGAATGGATTTTGAAACAGGGGCTCAGTGGAAAAAGTAATGAGATAACCACTTACATACATTAAAAATACATCACACAAAACAACAGTCTATATTTTGCAAGAGCATGTACCCCCCGCCGCCCCTGAATAAAACCCATTAAATACATGAGAAGACTTGCTTGGGGGGCTAGAGAAATGCGAATGACCTGTGGGGCACAAGGGAGAAAGGCTTTTTCCTAATGAGGGATCTTGGGTGGACCAGTGATGATGGTGTGTTCTGTAACCCATCCATCTCTACCTGAGGTCAAAAAAGGAGAAGAGGAGGATGAAGAATAGGGGGAAAGGAAAACGAAGGAAAAGAAGCTGGTGATGTGAGAAGTACACGAGCATCAATGCCACTAGGTGTCACTGGGGCAGTTAACCCTATGCAATCCACAGCTCACAATGAGATGGGAAGAAACCTTGTGGATACCTTGAGTACCTCATGGCAGAAGCCATAGAAGAGTGTCAAAACTTAAAGAAGTTACACTTTTTTAAAAACAAAATGACAGGTGTTTCAAATTTGCTGATATTTTCTCCAATGACAAGTAGCTCTGAGGAATTAATAACCCAGCAAATAATTTCAGAAGTATAATCAACAGGGAACTCTACTCAGTGCTCTCTGGTGACCTAAATGGGAAGGAAATCCAAAAAAGAGGGGTTCACTTTATATATAAAGTGATATATATATCACTGTATCACTTTTTATATCACATATATAAAGTGTGGTCACTTTATAACCACATATAGCTGGTTCACTTCGCTGTACAGCAGAAACTAACAACAGTGTAAAGCAAATATACTCCAATTAAAAATAAGTATAATCTGTCCCATAAAAATTCCACTTTTAATACTAATGAGAAAGGAATTGCTTTTTTAAAGAAACTCCTGCTATGGAGAGAGTATTTGAGGGAAGTTTTTCATTATTGTGTCACCTTTCTCCCCCAGAAACCCACTTTTAAAAGTATCACCCATGAAAGTGCCCATAGCTGTGTGCCTAAAATCTTGGAAATAAACCATTCTAACTATTTACAAAATCTCCCAAAAAGTTATAGTAGGAGGAGTTTAGTAGGAAAAGTTTTAGTGGGTTTTGAACCCACTTGTTAAAAATATCAAAAGTACCACCTTCCAATTAGTTTGCAAGAACAACATCAAGATTAGGAAACATGGAAATTTACTAGCCACGTGTCCACAGAAATTTGCATAATTGGTGGTTGGGATTGGAAAATGATCATTATTAGCTTCCACATAGAGCCACAGATCTTTGTGGGAAATATTTTTCAGTTATGATAGTCTTTCAAACCATGTATTAAAACCTACTGAACCTCAGAATCAGGTCCTTAAATTTTGGTATCGAGAAAAACTGTTAAAGAGTTTAAAATGTGATGAAGCATATTCAATCCTTCACTCTGATTGAAAATACTATTAATATTTTAATACAAATAATTGTAATTATAGCCAAAAGGGGTTTTGTACTGTTACTGCACCTAAACTTAAAAATGCATTTTGAAATATTTCTTATGTCCTCTTTATTTTATCCCTTTTAATTTCTGATTTTGCTTGCTTTATAATGTACATAATGTATCTGTGCAGTGTAAATTTTTTTACTGATAGGTGTGTATGATCAAAAATGTTTGGAGACTGTATCAGTTTCCTATGGCTACTATAACAAATTACCATAACCATAGTGGGTTAAAACAATACAAAGTTATTGTTTTACAATTCTACGCAGCAGAAGTCCAAAATAGATCTCACTGGGCTAAAATCAAGGTGTCGGCAGGGCTGTGTTCCTTCTGGAGGCTCCTGACCGTCCTTCTGTCTCCTTTGCTGACCCTGACCCTCCTGCCTCCCTTTTACAAGGACCCTCGTGATGACATTGGGTCCACCCAAACAATCCTGGGCCAAGGTTACCGACTCAACCAAATCTGCCAAGTCCCTCTTTCCATGTAAGGAAATATATTCATAGGTTCTGGAAATTAGGAATGTGGACATGTTTAGGGGACCGTCATACAGCCTGCCACAAAGACCCTGGAAGAAAGAAATTGTGATGGCCAGGGTCAGATTGGGTGTGAAAGTTCCCCTTTAGGGAAGTTCTCACAAGGTCATTTTTTGGGCTGCACTTTGAGGGGCAGCTAGACCTCATCCTGAGCTAATGCATGTAGCATCTCTCGTCACATTTCTGTCCTTTTGACTAAAGGTAATAAATCTTTGTTTAGGTAACAGGAGACTGGGATGATTCTTTGTTTTGCTTTCTACTGAGTCAGCTAGACCAAGTTTCAAATCTTGATTCAGGCTGTTACTCTCTCCCTGTATGATCTGGACAAATTCCCCAGCCCCTCTGATCCTGAGTTACCCTGTCTTTAAAACAGAGAAACTCGCCACAACTACTGAGCCCGCACGCCTAGAGCCCGTGCACCGCAACAAGAGAAGCCCCAGGTCAACACAACTAGAGAAAGCCGGTGCGCAGCAACGAACACCCAACGCAGCGAAAAATAAATAAAATTAAATCTTTTAAAAAAACCCAAAAAACCCACAGAAACTAATCCAGACTTTGCAGGATAGCCAGGAAGCTAAAGGCTACAATGTATAAACTCCTTGCACAAGGGCTGCTGGAAAATGTCAGTTTCTCTCCCTCTTCCAGTAAGAATTTCCATCTCTGCATCCGTGAGAGCAAATGGAGTCCAAGAGTGAATGCCACTTTGCAGCGATTTCTCATTTCATCTAGGTATTAAAAAAATACAGCTTCATTCACGGCTTCCTCCAAAGAGTGCCAAGCGCGGCAGTGGAAGTCAGAAAACTAAGAATTAAATGCACACTTGACAGGGCGATGGGTGTCAAAATCATTTCCCTAAAAACCCCTTAAAAACAAAGGTCTTACTAATTGAACAGCATTGTGCTTTAACAATTTCCCAGATCCTCAGAACGTGAACAAAATCAGCCAGTATTTGTTCAACCGAGTGTCACGGTTCTCTTCTGAGATCCCGAACAGGGTGGGTGGTGGAGAAACCCTTCCACAGGTGGACATTCTTTCAGAGGAAACATCTTCATTTTCCTTCTCTGAAGTGGGGCTTGTCAAATCCCATTTTCCTGCCAAAAGCTTTTTCTTTCATGCAGTAACATCCCCCTCTACTGGAACATGTAGATTTTGCTACAGTATTTATTAAGAACAAATAAAAATCGAAAATGGGGTGCATTTTGCAACCAAATGAGTGGTTCTTAAATTTACCTGTGTGTCAGAATCTTCTGAGGTGTGGTTTTTGTTATGTTTTGTTTTTTAATGGAGATTTTTGTATCCTCATTCCCATCTCTTGAGATTTAGAATGAGTAAGGTTGGAGGGGGCCCCACATCTACGTTTAAACCCCCTTCCACCCCCCAAGACTGCCACCCCCCATCCCCGTCCCAGAGAGTCTGATACACGTGGACTTCTCAGGAGAATTTCGCTGAATTCTAGATGAAAGAGGATAGTGTGGTGGAGAAACGTGGATATCAAAGTTCTCCTTCTAGGTAGATTCAGCAGGAAACGGGGGAGATTTTCAAGCTCAAGAAATCTGTATCTTCTCATTTTATTTCAGCTTTATTGAGGTGCAATTGATATATTTAAAACTGCACATATTTAATGCATACAATTTGATGAATTTGGGCATATACATACACCCATGAAACCATCACTGTAGTCAAGGTCATAAACATATCCATCACCTCCAGATGTTTCCTTGTATCCTGTTCGTTTCGTTTTTCATTGTTTGTTTTTTGCGGTAATGTTGCCGAAACTCAAGAAACTCAGACCCTGTTCACAGGTGCCGGATAGAAATGCAGAGACAGTTTTGGATGAAGTAGAGAAGAAATAGCTTTATTGCTTTGCCAGGCAAAGGGGGCTGCAGCGGGCCAATGCCCTCAAGACTTGTGTGTCCCGCCCTGGAGGGGGGGGTAGTGAGGAGTCAAGGAGCAGGGCGTGGTCAGCTCGTGGACATTCTTCTGATTGGCTGGTGGTGAGGTCATCGGGAGTCAGCCGCCTCAACCTGCTGGTTGCAGCTGGTCGGGGGTCCACGTGCTTGTGGGCGGCACGCAGTTAGCGTCTTCCAGCTGGTGGAGGTTTCAGTACCTGCCAAACAGCTCACAGGACATGGTGCACAGTATCATCTCTAGTCCTTGAGGAGGAACTAAATGTCCTTGACTTTGTTTAATGGCTAAAGTATTGTTATTTTGTCTTGCTTGACTGTTTTCCTTTCTTTCTACACTTTCTCACTTCTCCGATTAAATGTATTCTTCAACTAGAGTTTTTCTGCAGACAAAGTCAGGCGGAGGACATGGTGGGGTCTATTCTGGGAAGGCCTCCGAGGGTCCTGCTCGGTTACAGTAAGAACACTTAGCACGAGATCTACGCTCTTGACCAGTGTTGAAGTGCACAATACAGCCTTGTTAACTGGCGGCACTGTGTCCCGCAGAAGGTCTCTAGAACTGACTCGTCTTGCATAACTGAGACTTTATATCAATTGAAACTTCCATTTCCCAGCAACTTCCCGTTTCCTTCTTCCCTCAGCCCCTGGCAACCATCAGTCTGTTCTCTGCTTCTGTGAGTTTGATTATTTTAGATGCCTCATATAAATGGAATCACACAGTATTTGTCTTTCTGTGTTTGGCATATTTAACTTAGCGTAACATCCTCCAGGTCCATCCACGTTGCTGTAAACGGCAGGATTTCCTTCCTTTTTAAGGTTGTAGTCCATCGTACGTATATACCACATTTTCTTTATCCATTCATCTGTCGATGGACATTCGGGTTGTTTCCATACCTTGGCTATTATGAATAACACTGCAGTGAACATGGGAGTGCAGACACCTGATTTCAGGTCTTTTGGATAAATATACCCAGAAGTGAGAGTGCTGGATCGTATGGTAATTCTATTTTTAACTTTTTAGGAACTTCCGTGCTGTTTTCCAAAGCAGCTGCATTCCCACCAACAGTCAGAAGAGCTCCAGTTTCTCCTTACCCTCACCAATGCTTGCCATCTCTTATCTTTTTGATGATGGCCATCCTGTGGGGTGTGAGTGGTATCTTATTGTGGTTTTGATTTGCATTTCCCTGATGATTAGTGATGTTGAGCACCTTTTCATATATCTGTTGGCCATGTGTATGTCTTGTTTGGAGAGATGTGTATTCAGGTCCTTTGACCATATTTTAATCATGTTATTTGTTTTTTTGCTACTGAGTTGTAGGAGTTTCTTATGTATTTTTGGTATCAACCCCTTATTGGGTATTTGGTTTGCAGATATTTTCTCCTGTCCCATAGGTTGGCTTTTCATTCTGTTGATTGTTTCCTTTGCTGTGCAGAAATTTTTTAGTTTGATGCACTCCCACTTGTCTATTTTTGCTTTGGTTGCCTGTCCCTTTGATGTCATATCTAAGAAATCACTGCCAAGACTAATGTCAAGAAGCTTTTCCCCTATGCTTTCTTATAAGAGTATTACAGTTTCAGGTCTTACATTCAAGTCTTTAATCCATTTTGTGTTGATTTTTGTGTATGAAAATCTTCTTGAAGGAAGGCCAAAAAAAACGGGGGGGGGGATGAGATGTGAAAACGAATATAACAGAAATAATCATAGTAATTGTATCAGTTTCCTATGGCTGCTGTAACAAATTGCCACAAACTTAGTGGTTTAAAACAACAGAAATTAATTCCCCTATAGTTCTGGAAGTCACAAACCTCAGGGAGTGTTTGGGGAGCTGAAAGTGATGGCGATGTGGGGATGGGAAGGGGCCAGATCACAAATGGCTTTTCTCTACGTCAGGGTTTCCAAATGTTCAACAAAGGGGCGGACAGTACTCCCACAGGCAGTGCAGCCTGGGCGGGCCTCCACATTCACGCAATCCCAGACTCACTGACTACATCACCCCTTCTTTTCCTCAACCCCCAAAAGTTTCTCAGAGTGTAAGTGAGAGTGATGTGATCATTAACATGTGGATAAGATCAAACCCACTGTTTCTATGGGACTACAATGCATAAATCTTAAGGGTACAATTCTGTAGTTTTTACATATACGGCTGTGTAATCCACTCCCATAAAAATACAGAACTTTTCCGACACCCCAGAAGACTCCCCAGGGAGTACAGATGCATAACCCCCACTGCTGTAACCCCTGTTCTGGCTTTTGTTACCATAGATTAGTTTTCCCTGATCTTTTGTGTGATGTAATGGAATCTTCATCACACGGTCATTGTGTCTGGATTTTTTTGCTCATTATTACATTTACGAGAGTCAACCACGCTGTTGTGTGTACCTGTAACGTGTTCTTTTTTAGTGCTAAGTAGTATTCCATTGTATGAATAGACCACAATTTATTTATCATGCCCCCGTTGATGAATATTTGGGCTGTTTACAGTTTGTGCTATTATAAACATTCTCATATAGACCTTTCAGAGATTTCTAATTTAAAAATAATTTTAAGTCATCCGAAAACAGCCATATTTTAACTTTTAACAGTAACAAGTTATTTGGAATACAGCTTGCAACTGCTCCAAATCCCAAATGCCATAGCTTTGAACAAGTGCTGAAAAATCTGTTTTGGGTGACCGAGGGTGTTGACAGGCTTTGAGCCGGAGAGCAATGAAGTCGTTTAGAATTTCAGAATGATCCCTCTGGTGGCCAAACACAGCATTTCTGTGACTGAACCGATGTCCTGGTTTAGGGCAGCCCTGTGCTTGGCAGTTGAAAACACAGAGGGTGTAATCGAGAAAAGAGAATGCTCACTATTGTTCGTTCACTTGTTTTGCTTTTTCACTCCCGCCATGTCTCATTCCATTTTGGCAAAGCCTACAGCTGGAATTAAACTTTCAGCTCAAGGAGCAGATCTGTGTCTCTTAGCCCTGCATCTGTCAGAAATGATATAGATTCAGCAGACTCATGTCCCGTCTCATGGTGACAGCACTCCCCTTTCATCTGCACAGCCGGGCACTGGGGAGAGCACGGAGCAAAGAGTTCTTGTCGCCGGCAGCCTGTGCAAATGAGTCAGGGATCAGCCACCTGTCACTGCCTCCTGGCAAGAGAAGACATATATATAGTGCGATGTTGGTTTGGCCAAAGAAACCCGACCTGAAAAGGGAGGCAAGGAGTCGGCTCAGGCTCGGAGGATGAAGACGTGTGTGATGGGGAGCTTGGGGGGATGTCGTTGGAGCCGTGTCTACAGCTCCTTCCGCTGCTTCCAGAAAGCATTGCCTCGTAGCCCAGCTCCTCTGGCCATCACTGGTCGGATGAGCGCTGCACACCAGCTTCAGAATCTGGAAATGGTTCAGAGACGCTTCTCAGCCTCTGCTGGCCCCTCTCTCACAGGAGACGTGAACTGGGAGACAGGAGGGGACTCTGTGTTGCTGTTCACCTGTAGACCCTGGGATACGGCGAAGAGCAAGGCACGTGTGGTCCCTGCTTTCGTGGAGCTTGCATCCTAGTGGGGAGGAGAGAGACAAAAACCGAATTAAAAATAAATCAATAAAACAACTCCATATCTGTGATAGGTCTGCTGTGGTGGAAACAAAAGGTTCCCACAGAGAAGCAGTAAGAGGAAGGGAGATGGTTTTAATAAGGATGGAGCTCTGGGACAGGTGGCACTGTGGTGCAGCCAGCCAGCTGACGAGTGAGGAGACGTGGTCCAGGCAGAGGAGCGAACCCATCACAATGAGGTGGCACCGTGCTGGTGAGCACATCCCTGTGACCAGCGTCCAGGTCAAGAAACAGAACATGCCCACCACCAAAGCCCGTCATAGCTCATCCCAGTTGTCAATCTCCCCTTATCCCCGAGTAACCACCATCCTGGCTTCTGACAGCAGAGGTTGGTTTTGACAATTATTGAGCTTCATATAATGGAATTGAAACCGCACAACTCAGATGGGAATTGAACCCATGGGCTAGGACTCGAACCCGGCCGGAACCCAGATTGGGGCTTGAACCCACGGTCTTTTACCTGAGATCACACACCTGGTCTCAGGACTTACTGAAGCTCAGGTTCTTGATGTCTCATCACAGAAAGAATTCAGTGAGAGACAAAGTGATAGGTAAGAAGCAGATTTATTTAGAGAGACACACACTCCACGGACAGCGTGTGGGCCGTCTCAGAAGGCACGAGGCCCCAAAATGTGCGGTGGTTAGTTTTTATGGTCTGGGTAATTCCACAGGCTAACAAGTGGGAGGATTATTCCAATTATTTTGGAGAAGGGGCGGGGATTTCCAGAAATTGGGCCACCGCCCACTTTTTGGCCTTTTACAGTCGGCCTTGGAACTGTCATGGCACCTGTGGGTGTGTCATTTAGCTGATCTGTTACAATGAGGGTATAATGAGGCTCAAGGTCCACTGGAAGTCGAATCTTCTGCCATCTTGGACCTGATCAGTTCTAACCAGTTTTTGTCATGTCCTGAAGGGCTTTGTCATTCTCTTAAATGTTGTGCCCTGCCCCCTCCCCTCCTGTTTCATCATCACTCTTTGGTGTCTGGCTCCTTTCACTCCATATTGTGTTTGGAGGTTTACCCACCTTGTTGCATGCGGTAGAATTTGCTCATTCTCTCTGCTGTAGGGTATTCCATTGTGTGACATCCATGCTTTATGTGTCCACTCTTCTGTTGATGCGTATGGCGGACAGACTCCAAGGTGGCCCCCTCCCCTTGATAGTGGGCAGGGTGTCTGACTCAATTCTAGCCAATAGAATACAGCAGGAGTGATGGAATTTGCTTCCATGATTAGGTTACATAGGATGGCGACCTCCATCTTGCAAGGAGACTCTCTCCCTGGCTGGCTCTTCAGAGGCCCACGTGGCAAGGAACTGAGGACAGCCTCTAGCTGACAGCCAGTGAGAAACCAAAGCCTCAGGGTTACAGCCACAAAGATCTAAATTCTGCTAACAACCACATGAGCTTTAAAGTGAACCCTTCCCCAGTCGGGCCTTGGAATGAGGCCCCTGCCCAGCAGATACCTGATTGCAGCTTTGTGAGATTCTGAAGCAAAGCCCATGTGCCCAAATTCCTGACTCACAGAAGCTGTGAGATAGATAATGTGTGCTGTTGTTGTTTTTTTTTTAAATTCTTTTAATGAATTTATTTTATTTATTTATTTATTTTGGCTGTGTTGGGTCTTTGTTACTGCGCGCAGGCTCTCTCTCGTTGAGGCGAGCGGGGGCCACTCTTCGTTGAGGTTTGCAGGCTTCTCACTGCAGTGGCTTCTCTTGCTACAGAGCACGGGCTCTAGACGCGCAGGATTCCAGTAGTTGTGGCACACGGGCTTAGTTGCTCCGTGGCATGTGGGATCTCCCCAGACCAGGGCTTGAACCCGTGTCCCCTGCATTGGCAGGCGAATTCTTAACCACTGCGCCACCAGGGAAGCCCATGTGTGTTGTTTTAAGCCACTAATTTTGTGGCAGTTTGTTACGCAGCAATAGAAAATGAATACAGTGGACCTTTGGGTCGCATCCAGGTCTGAGTTTTTAAACCTCTAGGCTACTGTGCACGTTCTATGACATGCCTTTTGGTGAACACTTCTATTTGGTTCATACCTAGGAGGGAACTTCTGGGTCATATGGAATGCATACTTTCAGCTCTAGTAGAGTCTGCCAGCAGTTTTACCAACCAAGTTACATTTACATCGGTGAAGATGAGATTGAAACCCAGGTATGCCCAGCTCAGAAATCTTCATGTTTTCAATTACAGTATTTTGCTTCCGAAGCTACTTGACAAGTGATCCTTACAACAAGAAAACAAATGTCTCTTCTTAATAGTTTTAAGTGAGCAAAGCTTCCATGTATAAAGTACTTTAAGGCAATAAATCTCTTCACATCCATATCTCATTGAATTCCCACAACAGTCCATTAAGGGGGGGTACTGTTATTATTATTCCCCATTTACAGATGAGAAAACTGAGCCCAGCAAAGATTAAGGATTTCCCTGAGACCAGGCAAACCACAAGTGTCTGAAGCCACACACTCCGGGGCCCAGAAATTTTCACTACATCATGCCTCTTTGTTTCTTCTCTCTTCCCTTCTTTTTGTCTCTTCCTTTTTAAAGATATTGCAGCCTGTGTCAGGATTTGTGATGGGCTGAGGAGACACAAGAACAACTTTGCTTTCCTTTGTATCAACTGCACTTGTCTTTATATAGACATTGGTCAGGAGCCAGTACCTCATCACAGTCATGTCTGCTCATTTGACAGTAGGGGTTTCATAATTTTGAGCTTTATAGTCTCATAATTTTAATCCCAGTTCTCAGAAGTACCTTCTGTTTCTCTTAATTAGCAAATGTTTGGAGGTTGTCTTAGAATGGATCCTCATCACAATTTAATTAGAAAGGGAATGTTTTCAACCGCTACACATGTATTTCTAGGCAGCTCAGATCTAGTCCATATTTATAATCTTACTGAACATGCAAAGCGGTAACAGATGTGTGCTGAACACCTACGATGTGCCAAGCTCTCAGACGGCAGCAAAGATGCTTAAGTATTAATGGAAAATGGCAGGCCTCAGCCTCACACACTCTGTCCACAGGGTGCTTATACCAATTATCTATTGCTACCTAACAAATGAGTCAAAACTTTGTGACTTGAAAGAGCCAGCAGTAACTTGCCTGTCACCATCTCAGTGGGTCAGGAGTTGGGGAGGGGCTCCTCTGGGCAGGTGGCTGGGGGTCTCTCACATGGTTTTAGTGTGGTGATGGCTGGAGTTAGGACAGCAGGAGACTGGAGTAAGGGGTGGCTGACCAGGCATCTCTCTCTCTCTCCTCCTCCTCCTCCCTTCCCCTTCCCCTCCCTCTCTGCACCACCCCTTCCTCCTCTCTCCCCCCACTCTCCCCCACCCCTTTCTCATCATCTCAGGGCTTCATGTGGTCTCTCCAGGTGGGCTGGCTTGGACTTCCTCACAACATGGCAGCCTCACGGCAGCTGAAGGCTTCAAGAGCGAGTATCCCAGTGAATGGTGCGAAGGCTGTCTCAGCTTTTATGCCCCAGCCTGGGAAGTCATGCAGCAGCACCTCCACAACATTCTCTTGGTTACAGGACAGCAGTAGGCTGTGTCACATGAGTCCTCTGGGAAGCAGCCACTGAAACAGAGCTTGGAGTGCAAGAGGTCTGTTGCGGGTAACATCTGAGACAGAACAGGGGAAGGAGGCAGAAAGGAGCAGGAAGAGCCTTTAGACCAAGGTGTGGATCTGATACCTATGAAGGGAAAGGGGCGGGGCGTGCAGGACGGGGCGGGGGGAGCCTCGGAGGGCATGCAGATTGGACAGCCGTGGGCAGCCCAGCCTCACGCTCTGGAGCAAAGGTGGAATGAGCTGGAAGACGCCCATGCTGGGAAGTGGCCAAGCCCCAGACCTCGCTCTGCTGAGTCATCGGCAGGGCTGCCCAGGAAGAGCGTGGCCTCGGCTTGAAAGCTGAGGTGCGTGCTGAGGGCGTTAGCAGTTGCAGGCTAACAGTCTTCCTTGCAGCTCAACTCCGAGTTCTTTCTTGAAGGGAAATCTGAGCGGCGAACTGCACAGCTGCTACACACACCCACTCAGATTCAAGGAGAGGAGAATTAGGAGGACAGGAATTCTTACCACCGTCTTCGGAACATACATTCTGCTGCAGCCCATGAAATGTGTCGTGCATACTGGGAAGTGGTATTGCGTAGAGATGAACATCTTATGCCTTAGAATTGGCCCAAGATGGGGTTCAAATCTTGGCACTTCGCTAACTAGCTGTGTGATTTTGGACATATTACATAACCTGTCTGAGCCTCAGTTTTCTCATCTGTAAAACGGGGAAGTAATAAAGCTCCTCCTTCAGGGGTTATCTGAGAGTTAAACGGGATGAAACGTGTGAAGGACTTTGCCGTTTTCCTAGCGTGTAGTCAGTGCTCAGAAATATGAATATCACCATTAACACCGACCAGCAAGAAATCACGACAGTCTGCGACCACTCAATTTAAGGAGTAAGTGACCCCGTGTGTTGCAGGAGCCCCCAGGAGCATGAAGAAATGCATGTCCTGAGACAGGAATTGAAACCCAGCAAAGTATTTCACACTAACTTGGGTCTTGGTGAGAATACTGAGACCTCAGGAAGAGACTGCATTGCGTTTAATATAGTTACTAAGGCAGGAAACGTGAGACATTTACAAACACGGGAAGTGATGGCTTGGGTACCCTGAGCTGTCTGGACGCAGGACCTGAGCTTTGTTCATCCTTGTAACAGGGGGGCCGAGGGCTGTTCACCCAAGTGCCTCCAAGTGTCCACCGCGTCAAATTGCATCGAATAAAGGGTGAAGTGTAGCTTCCTGGAAGATGCACAAGTTATGAAGGTAGATAAATGTAGGTTCTTTTTTTCCATCCAAAATGGAAATGTAGAAAATATGACTTTTTCTTATTATTAAAAGTCACGCATGCTCATTGTAATCAAAAAGAAAAAGAAAAAAAAAGGTTGGGCAACCCAAAAATATATTCTTAAAAAATATTTTAAAGTTTTTTAAAAAAAAGAAAAGCCATTACCCAGAAATAACTAGTATTAGCATTTTGGTGAACGTTTTTTCAGGATGCTTTTTTTTTTAAATAAAAATACAATCACGGTGTAAGAGTTTCGGAACCAGATCTTTTTCACGTGGCAACGTGTGATCCCCATGAGGGAGGCTGCTGTACGGGCCCACAGGGAATGGAAGCAGAGGGTGAATTCTGAGCAGCCCTCCTCTCTCGCCCTCTGGACAACCACCGCCGTGTACACCCTGGAAGGTCCTTGCAGGCTTGGCCGAAGCCCCAGCCACCCACCCTCTGTCCTTGGAAACGCCTGGTTCTCCAGCCCCCTGCCCACCTCTGGCCGCTTGGCCCTTCCCTCTGGGTCCCTGTCAGCTGTTGCTTCTCACAGGGCCTCTTCTTGCTTCTATGCCCCCACCAGCATCACCATCTCTCGTCCCCTCCTCAGCAGAAGGATGGGCTCCTCCCTCCCGTGTCAGGCAAGCGGAAGGACTAACGCCCACTGAGTTCCCTGAGTCCCCAGCACCATGCCACGTACTTTACCCAGAATACCCTTATCAGTTTCCACAACTGCTCTATAAGGGGGTACTAGCTTCACTGCACCCATTTTACAGATGACAAGGTTGAGGCTAGAGAGAGTAAGTAAGTTGCTTCTGGTTACAGTAAGCAAGTGGTGCCTCGAGGGTTTGAGCACAGGAACTAAGACTCACTCAGTATCTCTCTCTCTCAACCACTTCCCTGCTACCCTACATCAGAGAACCAGGTAGGGGCAAGAAGTGAAAATACACTTATGGAGTGTTTTCTCATACTTTTCCTCATGTCTCTGAAATGCCAGCTGTTTAAGGTAGAGTTGTGTTGTGTTGTGTTGTCTTGTTTCTGGGGAGGAAACTAAAGCTCAGAGAGGTTAAATAGCTTGCCTGGAGTCCCACAGCTTATAAGCCACAGAACCATCATTTCAACCCTTCAACCTGCCAGATGCAGAAGCTTGCTTGTTCTACAATAACACAGGCTTGCTCCTTTCACATAGCTGCCCCCATGGTTTTGCCCCATCACATATCTAGAAGGGCTGCAATCTTACCAGAAAGAAACTGACCTTTTGTGTAATCAGTCACAAGCATGGCAGCATCTCGTGTGGGCTCTGGAGCCAGACTGTCTGGGCAACCTTGGACAAGTTACTTAACCTCTCTGGCCCTCAGTTTACCTAATCAGTACAAATGCAGATTAAAAATAGGACCTACCTCTCAGAGTTTGTTGTGAGGGTTAAATGAATGAGTTTGCGTGAAGTGCTTAAGACAGTCTCTGGCACCTAATACATTCACCACCAAATATTAGCTATTCTTACTATTAACAGAAGCCAGAGTTTGATTCAAAACATACTTTGCCCGTTGCGTTTCCTTTTGGAGCAAACAAAGCAAACGTTGGAAGGTGTATAAGTGTCCTATGGCTGCTGTAACAAACAACCACAAACTTAGTGGCTTAAAACAACAATTCTGGAGGCCAGAAGTCCAGCACGAGTCTCACTGGGTTAAAATCAAGGGGTGGGCAGGGCTGGTTCCTTCTGGAGGCTCCAGGGGAGATCTATCCTCTTGCCTTTCCCAGGCAAGAGGCTGCCCGTACTCCTTGGTCTGTGACCCCTCCCTCCATCCCCCTCAGCAGCTTAGCGGCTTCGAGTCTCTCTCTGATTCTGACTCCTCTGCCTCCCCCTTCCACCCGGATGATCTCCCCATCTCAGTGTCAGCTGATTAGCAACCTTAATTCCCCTTTGCCATGTCACGTAACATGTTCACAGGTTCCAGGGATTAGGACAGGGACATATTTGGGGGGACATCATTCTGCCGACCACAGAGTGGTACCTGGGAGTCCCTTCACTCCCATCTCCATCCACCTTCTCTTTGCTGAGCCTCCCTATCCCAGCCATGACTCCTTTCTGCCAGCACCCCAGAGCCCCTCATTCCTGGCACCCCCTTCAGACAGCAGGGAGGCCCCTGATGGCCATTTACAGTCCTCAGAGGAATCAGAATGAAGCATCGGCAAGTCCTCACACTTGCTGATACTGACCACCGTTCTTAGCTTGACTCAGGAGCGTGTTAAAGACTCCATGGGGGCGCTGACCCCCATCTCCAGTCACTACAATTCTGCTGCTTTCCCTGCTGGCTCTAACTTCAAGGTGTTTTTAAACCGCAGCAAAATTATAACCCCCTTCCAATCATTCAACAACAAATATACATGAAGCAGCTACTGTGTACCGGGTTAGGCAACAGGAATCTAAAGGTAAACGAGACACAGACCCTGCCATGGCAGAGCTCAGGGTTGGAGGCGTGGATGTGGGGAGGATGGCAGACGTGTATAAAAGAAGAAGTGGTAGGGAAACAGTTTTCCATTACTTAGTAGAGTGGAGCCCTACCACCCGGCAATTCCGCTCACAGGCATTTGCCTCAGTGGTTTTGAACGTGACTGCACATCATCTAAGGCTTCACTTTTAAAAATCCCAATGCCCAGCCCCCAACTCCAGACCAATTATATCAGAACCTCTGGGTGTGCAGCTGGGATATCCGTGTGTGTGTTTTTTTTTTTTTAAGTGCCCAGGTGATTCCAGTGTGCAGGCGATGTGAGAACTGGCATCTAGCAGTGTCCCTGGGGGTTCTGATTTAATTGGACTGGGGTGCAGTCTGGGCATGGAATATTTCTTTCTTTATTGAAGTATAGTTGATTCACAGTGTTGTGTTAGTTTCTGCTGTACAGCAAAGTGATTCAGTTATACATATGTATACATTCTTTTTCATATTTTTTTCCATTATGGTTTATCACAGGATATTGAATATGGTTCTCTGTGCTATATAGTAGGACCTTGTTGTTTATCCATCCTATATATAATAGTTTCCATCTCCTAATCCCAAACTCCCACTCCATCCCTCCCCCAACCCCCTCCCCCTTGGAAACCACAAGTCTGTTCTCTATGTCCCTGTTTCTGTTTCGTAAATAAGTTCATTTGTGTCATATTTTAGATTCTACACGTAAATGATATATATGGTATTTGTCTTTCTCTGATTTACTTCACTTATTATGATAATCTCTGAGTCTATCCATGTTGCTGCAAATACCATTATTTCGTTCTTTTTCATGGCTGAATAACAGTCCATTGTATATATGTACCAAATCTTCTTTATGCGTTCATTTGTTGATGGACATTTAGGTTGTTTCCATGTCTTGACTATTGTGAATAGCACTGCTATGAACCTAGGGGTGCATGTATCTTTTTGAATTGTACTGTGCTCCAGATACAGGGCATGGAATATTGCTAAAGCTTCCCCACGTGATTCTAAAGTGCAGCAAAGTTTGAGAACCACTAGTCTAAAGCAGTGGTCCTCAACAGTGGGAAGGTAGCGTGGTCTCCCAGGGGACATTTGGCAGTGTCCAGAGACATTTTTGGTTGTTGCCACTGGGAGCTGCTATTGGTATCTAGTGGGTAGAGGCCAGGATGAACAGGACAGCTCCACACACACAAACACATCACAAAGAATGATACATCTCAATATGTCTATCGTGTCAAGGGTGAGAAACTCTACAGGGAGTCTGGCCCTAGGACTGGGAGACATGTCTGAGGAAGGTCATGGTAGCACTGTAGCAGCAAAAACAAACCCACCTGGATGCAACCCAGATGAAGAGATAAATCCACATTTGCATATTCACAGCACAGACAACTCAGGGAACCACTAGTGGGGAGAGAGGCATAAACACACCACGGGTGAGAGAGCAGAGGCTTCCCTGGGTGGGGAGGAGGGGTCTCCAGGAGTTGTGTCTGTCTTCCCAGGGAGCCCCAGTGAGTTTACGTGTCTCTCTCCATTGCTAGGTTTCTTGGTTAGTTTGACATTTCATGGGAAATTTTATCCTGTTTGGTCTTTTTAAGTAATTTGGGCAACTCCAGTAAAGAAAAAATCAGTATGCATGAGAATATTTCTTGCAGCATGATATATATATTAGCAGAAAAAAATTAGAAGCCAAGTAAATATCCAGAAATGGCAAAGTGATTAAGAGATTATGGTACATCAACTCAATTGAATGTTATGCAGCCATTAAAAAGGATAATTATGAAGGTGATTTAGAAACATGGGAAATGTTTGTGATATGGTGGGAAGTAAAAAACAACAGGAAATAAACAGCACAAACATAGTGATTACAACTCAGAAAAATATGTTGGCCTGTGGACAAATACTGGAAGGGTTTGCAGAAATAAAAACTGTCATAATTAAGATGCTAGAATTATGGGTGATTTATTTTTTTTCCAAGATTTTCTTTAACTCTTTTTTTATGCTTAACGTAAACATCTTTGGGGACAGCTGCCTGGCCCATAACCCTTTCCTCTGAATACTGTGTCCCTACGCAAAAGGGTGAACCCCCCCAGCCCCATGTGGTCTTTGTGACCTTTTATACCAGCCTGGTCACTTAATCCAAGCTGGACCAATCAGATTCTCTTGATGGAAATTGGCTAGAGAGATGCAAATCCTTCTGAGATGGTCTCTTTTTTTTTTTTTTTTGGAGATAAAATCCACATAACGTAAAATTCATTTTTATTTTAACCATTTTATTTTTTTTCTTCCGGTTTTACTGACATATAATTGGCAGAAGTTTAAGGTGTACAGCATAATGACTTGACTTACATACATCATGGAATGATTCCCACAATAAGTTTGGTGAACATCCATCATGTCATAAAATACAAAATAAAAGAAATGGAAAAAAAATTATTTTTACCTTATGATGAGAACTCAGGATTTGCTCTTAACAGCTTTCATATGTGACATACAATGGTGTTAATTATATTAATCATGTTGTACACTACATCCCTAGGACTTACTTATCTTGTAAGTGGAATTCTGTACCCTTTGACCACCTCCATCCAATCCTCCCCCCTCCCCCCTCACCTCTTGTAACCACCAATCTTATCTCTTTTTCTTTGAGTTTGTTTTTGACGTATAATTGACCTACAACACTGTGTTGGTTCCTGTAGCACAACATAGCAACTCAATATTTGTCTACATTTTAAAATGATCACCACGGTAAATCTAGTCACCATCTGTCTCCATACAAAGATATTGCATAACTTTTGACTATATTCCCCACGCTGCACATTTCATACCTGTGATTCATTTATTTTGTAACTGGAAGTTTGTACCTCTTTCAGCCATTCTGAAGTGTGCAATTCAGTGGTTTTTAGTACATTCGTAACGTTGTACAATCATCACCACTATCTAATCTCAGGACATTTTCATCAGCCGAAAAGAAACTCCATGCCCATTAGCTGTCTCTCCCAATTCTCCCCTCCCCTCAGTGCTAGGCAACCATTAATTTACTTTCTGTCTCTATATATTTGCCTATTCTGGAGATTTCACATAAATGGGATCATAAAAAACGTGGTTTTTTGTATCTGGCTTCGTTCACTTGGTGTAATGTTTTCCGGATTCGTCCGTGTTATAACATGTATCCGTATTTCATTCCTTTTGATGGCTGTTAATGTTCCCTTGTATAGATAATGTGACATTTGTTTTATTCCATTCATCCATTCATGGATATTTGGGCTATTTCTGCTTTTTGACGTTATGAATAATATTGCTGTGAACATTCGTGTACAAGTTTTTCTGTGAATGTGTGTGAACATATACCTAGGAGTGGAGTTGCTGGGCCATATGGTAACTCTATGTTTAACTTTTTGAGGTGCTACCAAAATAATTTCCACAATGGCAGCACCATTTTACATTCCCACCAACAGTGTATGTGAGTCCCAGTTTCTCAATTTCCTCACCAACACTTACTTCACTATTATTATTATTGTTGTTGTTGTAATTATTATTATTGCCATACCAGTGGATTTGAAGTGATACCTCACTGTGGCTTTGATTTGCATTTCCCTAATGACTATTGATGTTGAGAATCTTTTCATATGCTTATTGGTTATTTGCATATCCTCTTAGGAGAAGTGTTTATTCAAATTCCTTTGCCCATTTTTAAAATTGGGTTGTTTGTCTTTTTGTTACCAAGTCATAGGAATTCTTTATACATTCTGGATACTAGATCCTTATCAGCTATGTGACTTGCAAATATCTCTCCCATTCTGTGGATTGCCTTTTCACTTTCCTGACAATGTCCTTTGATGCATGAAAGTTTTAATTTTGATGAAGTCCACTGTATCTATTTTTCTTTTGTTGTTTATGCTTTTGGTGTCATATTTAAGAAACCATTGCCTAATCCAACCTCCTGAAGATTTACACCTGTTTTCCCTTCTGAGAGTTTTATAGTTTCAGTTTTTACATTTAGGTCACTGATACATTTTGAGTTAATTGTTGTGTGTGGTGTGAGGTAGACATCCAAGTTCATTCTTCTGCATGTTGATATCCAGTTCTGGCACCATTTGTTGAAAAGTCTATTCTGTCCCTCATTCAGTGGTCTTAGAACCCTTGTGAGAAATCAGTTGACCATAGACGTATGGATTTATTTCTGGAGTCTCAATTTTATCCCATTGATCTATACGTCTACCTTTTTGCCAGTACCACATGGTTTGTTTTTTTTTAATTTATTAATTAATTTATTTTTATGGCTGTGTTGGGTCTTTGTTTCTATGCAAGGGCTTTCTCTAGTTGTGGCAAGTGGGGGCCACCCTTCATTGTGGTGCCCGGGCCTGTCACTATCGCGGCCTCTCTTGTTGCGGAGCACAGGCTCCAGACGCGCAGGCTCAGTAATTGTGGCTCACGGGCCCAGCTGCTCCGCGGCATGTGGGATCTTCCCAGACCAGGGCTCGAACCCGTGTCCCCTGCATTGGCAGGCAGATTCTCAACCACTGCGCCACGAGGGAAGCCCACCACATGGTTTTGATTACTGTAACTTTCTAGTTAGTTTTGAAATCAGGAAGTATGAATCTTCCAAGTTTGTTCTTCTGCTTAAAGAACAAACAAAGAAGAAGTTTTGGCTATTCAGGGCCCCTTGCATTTCCATTATGAATTTTAGGTTCAGCTTTTCCATTTCTGCAAACCGGAATTTTGATAGGGACTGCACTGAATCTGCACATTCATTTGGAGGGTTTTACCATCTTAATAATATTAATACTCCAACTCATGAACATGGGATATCTTTCCATTTACTTAGATTTTCTTTAATTTGAGTCTTCTGTAGTTTTCAGCGTACATGTCCTAAATGTCCTTGGTTAAATTTATTCTTAAGTTTTGGGTTTTTTTTTTTCTTTTTGGTACTCTTGTAAATGGAATTGTTTTCTTAATTTCCGTTTGGGATTAGGACAATGTTTTGTGAACCAAGGGCACAAGCAGGGAGAAGCAGAGAATGGCAGTTGACACCTGGAGGAAAACAAGTATGAACACAGAAAAAAAGCAGATTCAAGAAATTATGTGAAAAGGGAGGAAGTTGGGAGAGAGACAGATTGAGAACTGTACTTGAAGCAAATACCTAAGCAAAGTGGACAAGGTCCCTGCAGCAGGGCAGGAGTATCCCAGGACAGATGAGAGCACATGGGACGTGGAAAATGAGGACAAGCTCCGAAGGAACCTGTCTGGACCAGGCAGACTGCTTTCACCAGCCGGAGATGAGTTTTCACCACTTCCTTAGAGAAGAGGAACTAGTGTTCCTTCAGAAGGCTTTGTGTATTTCTGTCTCTGCAGAAGGAGCCAAACAGAGTTCCCTGGAGCCCTGTAAGATCAGACATGCCCAACAAAGGCTGGCCCCATAAAGAACTGCTACCTCTCGGTGCTTTTACACTGTAACGCTTGGACCAGAGGGTTCTACCTATAGGAATTCTGGCACCTAGTCAGCCAGGTACCGGCTCTCCTACCCTTAAACAAAAGATGCTTTGGATTTCCATCTGAATGGAACAAAAGTCCCACGTATTCCTAATGCTTCCTGCAGTTTTGCTCCGTGGGGGACCTGGCTGGTGTGGGATATTCTCTCCCATAAATGTGGTGGTGGGGTGGGAAATAGAAGGAGGAGGAGAAAATGGAAGGGAGGTCAGAGCCTCACTTCCTAGAGGACGAAATCATCTCCTTTGATAACTGTAACTATTTGAAAATTGTTTCAAAAGAAAAATCTCTTTTTGTTATCCTGGCAATTGCTCAAGGAAATGGCTTTCCATCAGCCTCTCTCTCTGTCTCGGTCTCGGTCTCGGTCTCGGTCTCGGTCTCGGTCTCTCTCTGACTCTTTCTCTCCCTTTCCACCCTCTTTTCTCACACTCAGCTGCCTCTTCCCTCACTTACTGCAGAATTCCAGGAAGAAGTTGCACAGGAATCAGAGTGTCTCTGAGCCCGGGGTCAACATGGTGCTCCATTTTTGGATACATGCAAATATACACTCACCCCCAAATATTAATGACCATAATTTCACTAAAATGTGATAGAGGCTTTACTACTTGCCATGTGCTTAACATGAATTGTTTCATTTAATCCTCACAAGCCTGCAAGAGACAGTTACTCTCAACTACATCTGTTAGATGTGGAAAGAGCCTTTAAAAGGTGACAAAACCTACTCAGGGTCACTGAACTGGAAAGCGGCAGGTCCAGGATGCGTCCCCAGGACCTTCTGCTGACTTCGGAGCCCACGGTTTTTATTCATGTGCTATCCCAGCTCCCTGTACTCGCCTCTGGGGATGGAGATGCTCCAACCATCCCCTCCCCCACCTTGATTTTTCTGTTTCTTCTTGGCCAAGGTGCTCCGGCAGAGGATTTTTGAACCTGAGCCCTTGTTATCGCCAGAGGTGGCTGTTCCACCCTCACCTCCATCTCCTTGCGGGGACCCTGCTGTTGTCCTGGGCTCCCTGCCTGATTCCTGGTCCTGCTGACTGAGAACCCAGGTCTGGTCAGCCTTGTCATTGACGCATTCAGCACACGGAAGATGTATCTGTGCACATTGCTGGGCCGGTTTGTGATGCCGAGAGAGAACTGCCAAGGCACCCTGCACCCCCCACACGGCTGTACCAGGTGACGCTCCTGCCAGCGGCAGAAGAGGAGGCTTGCTTCCCCACAGGCTCGTGAGCACAGACTGTCACGCAGCTTTTTGATCATTACAACATAGAAAATCAAAACTGATAGCTCACTGGAGTATTTTAATTTGCATTTTTTTTTATCACGAGTCAAGTTGAGCACCTTTCATATATTTTTTTAATTTATTTATTCTATTTATTTATTTTTGGCCGCGTCGTGTCTTCGTTGCTGCGCGCGGGCTTTCTCTAGTTGTGGCGAGCGGGGGCTACGCTTCATTGCAGTGCACGGGCTTCTCATTGCGGTGGCTTCTCTTGTTGTGGAGCACGGGCTCTAGGCGCATGGGCTTCAGTAGTTGTGGCTCGTGGGCTCAGTAGTTATGGCTCGTGGGCTCTAGAGCTCAGGCTCAGTAGTTGTGGCGCACGGGCTTAGTTGCTCCGCGGCATGTGGCATCTTCCTGGACCAGGGATCAAACCTGTGTCCCCTGCATTGGCAGGCAGATTCTTAACCACTGCGCCACCAGGGAAGCCCACCTTACAGATTTTTCAGAGGCATTTCTATTTCCTCTTCTAAGAACTCTCTGGTGAGATCTTTTCTTCATTTTTCTGCTGGGTTGACAGTCTTTTCCCATGGTGCTTTGTAGTTCTTTATATATTAGGGAGATTAGCCATTTGTATGTGATAATAGCTTGCAAATATTTCTCCAAGGTAGTGTTTGTCTTTTGCTTTTGTTTTTAAGTATAAAGAACTTAAAAAATTTATATATTGGAATTTACCTATCTTCTCTTTTATGCATTCTGGGTTTGCATCATGCTTCAAAAGGTTTGTTGCACTCTGGGATTTTTTTCCTCTAATACTTTTGTTTCATTTTGTGAAATTTTAAACCCTTAAGCCATCTGGAATTTCTTTTGTACAGTGTGAGGACACAGCTTTGCTCTTTTCCCCCCAGTGATGTGTGAAGCGACCATGATGTGGGGCGCTACACCCAATACCCAAGCACCTCTGGGCTCTTCTGTTATTTTCATAAATGTTTGTCTGTTCACTCAGTTTTAATTACTGGAGCTTCATAAATTTTAATATCTCTTAGGGCTGGCCCCCCCTCTGAATTTTTTCCCCCATTATAAAATAACAGTTATCACTCCCTGTTGGTTCCCATCATCACTGGGATGGAACTTGGGAACAGATGGATGATTCCCGTATGGCCTCTGAGGAAGGAAAACCTTTCCAGAAACTTAACTCACGAGAGTGGGAAAAGCAAAAGCTTCGGCGCCGATAGACAATGGTCAAACCTGGACTTTGCTTCTCACTAACAGGATGACCTTGGTTTGTCACGTGACCCCATCAAGCCTCGGCCTCATCTGTAGTTGGGGGACAACTACCTGAGAGTGTTGCTGTGAGGACTGAAAGCAGTCAACCCTCGGCCGTGTGGGAGGGAGTTGGTATTTACTAGATTCCTGTCTCTCCTGTCTGTTCCTCAACATTTCAGCATGAAAACAAACTCACTTCTAAATAATGCAGGAATCCTCGTTTTAGCAGAGGCAGGATCCTGGGGTGGAAGGAGCACAGACTTTGGAGAGAGAGCAGGCTGGGTCCAGACAGTCCTTCCGCACTCCAGGCTGGGGGAGACCCAGGGAGCACTGCTGCATTTACTAGTGGGAGCCCTTGGGCAAGTCCCTGTATCTCTCTGTGCCTCTGTTCCCACCTCTATAAAATGGGAATAATAGTGCTGGCCCCATAGGGTTACTGGGAAGCTTAAATGAGATACTGCATGTAAGTGCTAAGAACAGGGGATGGCGCTTAGGAAGTGCTGAATGACTGGTGGTCCTATTAGAGTACAGAGAGGCACATGAGGGGCTCAGCCAGGGCCTGCACACATCCTTCTCACAGGCACAGGGGACAGCAGAGGGACTTCAGTGGGACATCAGTTACTGACTACTGTGTGACTAAGGAAGGGAAGCGTTCACCGTCCTCTACCCACTGATCGCCGGGTGCCCTGTAGCTCCCCAAACACACAAGAAAGGCCCTGCCCCGGAGCCCGCTTGCCCCGGGCATACTGCCCACCATGTGTTCTCAATGGGTTCTTTGATGCTCTCCTTCATCCTTTGTACCTAGATGAGGCTTCTCTTTCTCCAAGAGCACAGTGGGACCCTGGATGGCTTTTCCTCTGGACTCCACTGAATTTGGCGTCAAGCCCTGCGAACTCCCCCCAGTCTCTCACTAACTGTGGCAGAAATCTCACTCCCGGAAGGAGGGACTGTCTGAAGCGGGGGGTGTGTGTCAAGGCTGTAGACGGATGCGATCCCAGCCACCTCCCCACTCCCTGTCCTGTGTCCGTCTTCCCAGTGTTTAAAAACTGATCCCCAAATCTGAACATCTGGGAGCCACCAGGCCACAGAGTAAGGGACGTGAGGTGGGAAGAGACAGAACACGGGGCCAGAGAGGGGAGCAGGGGCCGTCCGTGCCAGGCTCTGCCTGTCAGGCTCAAAGCATTTGGTTGTTGAGCAAGTGAATAACGTAGTTAGATGGATAGTTTAGAAAGTTCACCCAGCGGCTGATGCAGAGAATGGATTGGAGCAATCAAGCCTGGAAGCAGAGAGGCTACTGCAAGTGGCCCTCGTAAGAAGTGACACGGGCTGCAGGAGCAGAGAGCCAGAGAGAAGAGATGAATGCAGGAGTCTTTTAAAAGCAGAATCGATAAAATTTAGATGTTGGGATGAAAGGCAGAGAAGAGGTTATAAAAAACGGTGCTTTTGACCTTGGGAGAATGGATAGGTGAGCTTCTCCCCACCTCCCCACCTCCCCCCCTCTTCTGGTCTCAGTTGAAATGTCACCTCCTCAGAGAGGCCTTCCCTGATGACCCTGTCCACAGTGGGACGTCCGCTCTGACCCAGCTATATCACTCCACCCTATTTATTTCCCTTATAGCACTTAACACAATTTGTAGTTATGGTATCATCTGTCTCCCTCGTTAAACTGTAAACTCCCTGCAGCAGGTTCAGGTCTATCTGGTTCATTATTTTATCCCCGTGCACCGTATAGGGCCTGGCACATACCAGGCGGTTAATAAACACTCTGTTGAATGAAAACGAATGAATGAATGAATGAGGACCAAGGAAGGGGGACACGTTGGGGAGCAAGATGCTTGGGAGAGCCCGGTTTGCCATATCGTTGAGAAAGTTCTCCAGCAGGCAGCTGGAAGCGTGGCTCTGGAGCTCAGGAGAAAGGAGGGCTGCAGCTCTGGGGGTCATCTGGGAGAGAGAGAGAGAGGAGCGCCTAGGCAGGGGTCAAGACAGAGGCTACCTTGCCAGAGAATCACCACCACGAATACTTCGTAGGCACGCAGATTGCTCCGCTCCTCCCCAGGCACACTGGATCAGAATCTCCGGAGTAGGGCCAGGAATCTGCGCGCGTAACAGGTTCCCTAGGTGACCGTGACGTTCCTTGGGGCTGGAGAGCTCGGCCCTGGAGGAGCGGGACTGAGGCGGTGACTTCGGGTGGCCAGATGACAGGGCAGAGGCCGCCCCTGAAGTCGCCACCCGCGCCGCCGCTCGGCCCTCCGATGGGTCGCCGGCCGGGTTACCTTTGGCCACACTTGGCCTCGGGCCGCACTCCGCCCCGCCCCCGTCGCTCCGCCCTCCGATTGGTCGCCGCCCCGCCCGTCCCCCGGGCTCGGGCAACCGGACGGGCGCGTGCCGGAAGCCGGAAGCGCGGCGGCGGCGGCGTTGGCGTTCCCCAGGCAGCTGTATCCTTGCGCCATGCGAGTCCTCAGGCCGAGTCTGTCGGCTGGGCGCCTCCTCCTCCTCTGGCCGCGGCTCCCCCTGCGGCCGCCGCGGCCGCCCGGACCCCGGCTGTCGAGCGGGCGGGCGGCGGCGGCCGGCGCCCTGGAGCGGGCCATGGACGAGCTGCTGCACCGTGCGGTGCCCGCGATGCCGGCCTACGGGCTGCGCGAGAAGACGCCGGCGCCGGCGGAGAACCAGTGCGCGGACTTCGTGAGCTTCTACGGCGGCCTGGCTGAGGCGGCCGAGCGCGCCGAGCTGCTGGGCCGCCTGGCGCAGGGCTTCGGCGTGGACCACGGCCAGGTGGCCGAGCAGAGCGCCGCGGTGCTCCAGCTGCTCCAGCAGCCGCGGGAGGCGGCCGTGCTCCTGCAGGCAGAGGACCGGCTGCGCTACGCGCTGGTGCCGCGCTACCGCAGCCTCTTCCACCACATCAGCAAGCTGGACGGCGGCGTGCGCTTCCTGGTGCAGCTGCGGGCCGACCTGCTCGAGGCGCAGGCCCTCAAGCTGATGGAGGGGCCGCACGTCCGGGTAAGGCCCCGCCCGGGCCGCCCCCGACCCTTGGCGGCCCTCCCCATGGCGTCCTCACCCGCCCCTCAAGCCCCAAGCGCTCCACCTTCCCCTGCCTGGCGCCGCGCACACTTCGCCCGAGTCAGAGCCCCCGAGCCCTGTCCCCTTCCTTCCCACGCTTTCCCAGTCCTCGCCTCCCTCTAGGCTCACCTCGCTCCAGTCTTATAGAAACTCGGCCCTCGCTGACTTTGAAGGTGACTGTCACGCCTCGTTCCTGCTGAGCGTGCGCCATACAGTCTCTTCTTTATTCCTTTACCTGAGAGGTGCCGTCCGTGTGACACACTTGGATGCGGACCGGACCGAGCATCCGGTACCTTTCGGAAGACCTGGATGGGGTCAGTAAAAGTTAGTCGCAGTGCCCACTGTGTAAGCCCTTGTCCTAAAAAGTCCTGTGAAACGTACAGAGGTGACGAGAACTCGAGGTTGCCACCGTCTAGGGGCCTGGATGCCTTCTATTTTCTCTCTGCCTCATAACTTTGACCAGGGCATTTTCACCTGCCTGAGTTCAGCCCTAAAAATAGGGTTCTAAGTTGACTTCTTGAGGAAATCAGGCGTTTAGCACAGTGAGCTCAGGTTAGATGCGAATAAATAGTTTAAGATTTAAATAATGATGACTTGAAAGGTGGCTGACAGTTGAATATAGTCCTTTTATTACTATTGATGTTAAATATGGTGGGACCACTAACTTGCTCTTTTAGTAAACCAAAAATGCTGTCAATGTTCTGGCATTCAGAACTTTAGTAGGTGCAGTTGGCTTTAAAAAGAATTGAACAGTTGAACGATTATGTCCTGATTCGTTTAAGAACTCTTAACACTGGCATAATGGTTTTTGCGTTCATTGCCTCACTCTTGGGGAGGTGATAAGCATGTCTCGTTTTACAGTAAAGGAATCAAGTCACGTGAGGTCACATGACTTGACCAGGACCTCAAAGCAAATAAGTATGTCTCTGATCATCCACCCAAATCCAAATTTCCTAGGTTCTTTGCTCTACATTTTATATCCTCATCATGTTATGTGAGTTATGGTGTTTATCAGAAACCTTCTTATCTTTCTTGGCTACGTAGCCCTAGACGCATAAAATTGTGTGTAGTTAGGATAGGGTTAATCTCAGGATCATAATAGTAGCTATGATTTGATTGCTCATAATAGCTGGCTAATCTACAATGCTAAGTATTACCTAGGGCCAGTGAGCCTTCAGCTATAAGAGTCACAGGCTGAGAACCTCAGTTGTTTATTGCATTGGCACCGAATCAGTCCTGGAATCCCAGTGTGTTGAATTGACCATGTTCCCAACTAAATCCCCATCTGAATGGCTGAGACCTTGTGTTCCACACACTGTGTGCATACCCATCTGGTTCCTCCCAAGAGAGGCTTGGGTTTAGTCTGCAATCCAAGCAGAACTTTTTTTTTTTTCTCCTTAAAGCAGAGACCAGTGCTCCTGAAAGCCTTCTGAAACTTAATTCTCATTGCATAGGAGGCTTGAGAATTAGGTAGGATGTCTGTCTATCTAATCCAAGGTAGGATGTCTTTTGGGTAGGTGACCTGTCCCAAAGTGAAACTCTCCACCCATCCATTCAGCCATTCATTGGCTGTCTGTATGGTACCAGGCGTGCTCAGGCTCCAAGGTCACTTGGTCCAGAGGCTTCCCTTCTAGTATGGGAAGAGTTAGGGGCGGGCACCGTATGTGTGAGTGCCTTTCATGCACTTGCTCATTTCATCCTCAGCAAGACGTGGTGACTGTTTGACAGATGAGGTGATTAAAGCTTGTCGAGGCCCAGTGCAGCGCCCAGAGCACGGAGCTGGTAAGAGCGCCTCCACCCAAGACCTGTCTCCACGACTCCACGGTGTGTACTTCATCATGGCACACCAACTCTCTTAGTTGACAACCTAACTAGATCGAAAATGGGCTTATTCTTTTAGATTTGCCTTTTTCTATAAAACTGAAGGGAAGGTAAAACAACCCAGTTGATGAATGGCTTTGTTTTATTTAGTTTCACTGAGTCAGGAGTTTAATATTCTCTGGTTGTGACTGTGTTTATCTTTCCAAGACTTTGTGTAAGCTTCCGTCTTATCAGCAACCTCAGCACCCACCTTTTTCTGAAGCATCAGGTCAGTCTCTGCTCTTTTGTCGAAAAATCATCAAACCTCCCGTGGCCAGGAGGATGGCATTCGGTGTCTTTCCTTTGGCATTTTTGCTGCCCACCAGCCATCCTGCACGTTCCCACTCCCCCAGCATTACTCGCTCCCTTCCACGGACCCTGCTCTCCAGCCAAGCTGGCTCCTGGATGGAAAGTTCCTGAACCCGCACCCCTGCGTGATTCCTGTTAGAAAAAGAGCCACCTCCACTCGCAGCTCGTTTGCTAGGCTTTTCCAGCCGCTCCAGCTCAGGGCGGCCTCACCCACTTCTGAGCTTCATAGATACGTAATTGTCTGTACCACTCGGTTGGATTTGATACATTAACCACAGAATCTGTTGTTTGAAATGTATTTTTCCCCCGCAACTGGATGAGCAGCTCCTTGAAAACTGGGACCTTCGTCTTGCATAGCAAAATGATGAATGAAGCGTGAGATAGACTCCCAGGTGCCCTGCCATCCGGCGAAGTCGGCAGCTAACCACTCCCATTCGTCCTGAGGTCAGACTGCTCCATTCAGAGGTCTGAGCCTGGAACGGAACCTGGAGACCAGGGAAGGTTTCTGTGCGGCCGAGAGAGAGAGAGACATCCTACCAGACGTTGGGACCGCCCTTGTCCTGGGGGATTCCTGATGTCGCATCCGATTCTGTGAGACATAACTGGACTCGTTTCCTTACTCTTCCACACATACAAGAGAAAACTCTTGGTTATCATGAGGTTGAGAAGACATCATCAAAGCTCAAAGCCGTGACCTTGAGACTTGGCTTGTGGGAGGGGAGCTGGGCCCAGGGAGACCCAGAGCTGCCAGCAACACCGTGTCCTCAGACGTTCAGGGTTCCTTGCTTTTTAACCAAGGCCGTCCACACACATGAGGGAAAAACATCACCAACCGAAAGGCAACAAGTCACGTGGAATCAAGATATTTCTCAAGCAGAGGGTGAGTGACCCTAGCCTGACCTTGGCCTCTGCGCGTGGTCTGGACGCGCCGGGTGCAGAAGCCTTTTCAGGTGGCTCCATCACACCTCTTGCGTTTCTCTACCTGGAAACCCCGCCCTTAGCCCGAGTGCCTCTAACCGTTAGTAGCTAAATCTGTTGCTCCCCTTCCCCTTTGCTCTCTGTGGCTACGTGAGTGTTTTTTTATCCCTATCATTCAAAACGTTCAGAGTTGATTTTTTTTTTAACCCATAGAAATCGTCACGGGGATCTGATATTGTAATTAATCACCAGAATCACTTAATGTGTGTGGTCCATCTTGATTCCATTTCTGTTTCATTCTGGATTTTGCAGCCAGGTTAAAGAGGTGGTTAAAAAGCTAGAGCTTTTCGCTTTTAGGAATCCAGTGTTGGAAACCACCAGCAGTTTGGCCCTCGAAGCTTCAGCGCAGGAGCCGCAGGTCCCCAGGGGCCTAGGATGCCGCGGGACGCCCAGGAGACGGGGAGTAGCAGACCTGAGCACCCCTTGCTGTGCACACGGCACCCCATCACACGGGTGTGCTTCTCCCCTGGCCCTTGCTGACCTTGGAGCTGCCAGCTAACGTCAGGTGAACGAGAGCTGCTGTGGGCTCAGGCCTGGGCATTGCCCTGGAGTGGACTCAGTCCACTGCTTCCCCTCGCAGCTTCCTGTTTGCTGAATCTCGTGAGCACAAAGGCGTCCTTAGAATAACTGGCGTGTGTGAGGCCCAAAAGGATGCTGATTGGCCATCTTACACGGAACAGTGGGTACAGCAGAAGACGCACCGGGTGGGGAAGGAAGGCCCCAGTTATGCTGGTGAGAAGCGTGATTTTAGGTGATCGTAGCCACGTCCCTTAACTGTCCTGGGCCAACCAGCTCGGCCGCTGAGGCGGCAGTGGTCAGTCTGCCCAAGAGCAGCCTGCTTCTCTTCTGAAAATACCGTGGAGCTTGGCTAAAAACACAGCTACGAACGAGGGCAGTTTGTCAACATCTTGGTCTCTGACCGAGGGCTGTGATTATTGGAAATATGGAAGAATCCCGAAGCCTGACACTTCTGTTTGAGTGGAGCCCAGCATGAAGCCCAAGGCAGAAGGCCAGGCAGGGGTAGATGTCTTTTCTTGGATATTTTAAATCGGGTGAGGTTTCTTTTCTTACTCTTAATCCTTCCTGATAGGAAGTTCAGAGTCGGTATCAAGTCTGTTTGCTGGGAAGATGCAAGTGCTGTGTAGAAAGTTTTTACAACCCGGCAAACGTCAAATGTCTGCTGTGGTTTTCAAGATAGCAGATCCGCTGCGGAGAGGATGGACGTTGCTGCCCGTCAATTAAAAGGTCGTTAGAAGCCTAAGTGTCTTAAGGGCCAGCCTGGGACTTCTTTTTTTTTTTTTTTTTATTTTTGTATCCACCTTCTTGTTTTTTTTTTTTAAACTTTGGGTTTATTTATTTATTTATTTATTTATGGCCGTGTTGGGTCTTCATTTCTGTGCGAGGGCTTTCCCCAGTTGCGGCAAGTGGGGGCCACTCCTCATCGCGGTGCGCGGGCCTCTCATTATCGCGGCCTCTCTTGTTGCGGAGCACAAGCTCCAGGCACGCAGGCTCAGTAATTGTGGCTCACGGGCCTAGTTGCTCCGCGGCATGTGGGATCCTCCCAGACCAGCGCGCGAACCCGTGTCCCCTGCATTGGCAGGCAGATTCTCAACCACCGCACCACCAGGAAAGCCCAAGCCTGGGACTTCTTGATTCATCCCAGGTCTCTACTGCGATGGTCCGTCCCTCTGATGCCGCTTTGCAGCACTTCTTGGATTATAATAAGTGAATTGATCTTAATGGATTTATCCCAAGAAAGGGATTTTAGTTGTTTTCATGATTAAGGAATTTGTAGAAAAGGGACTTGTCAATGTCCTTGAATTCTCTGATCGCAGGACCCCTGCCCCCCACCCCGAGTTTTAATCTTAGGAAATAGAACAATAAATCAGTCATCCAGTGTTGGGCAGGGGTGGGTAATACCAAATCCACAAAGCAGCTTAATCACACCAGGAAAAGAAACGGTCCCTTTGCTTACAAGATCAAATGTTCTTTTTGTTAAAAATGCTCTTCTTCTCTGTTGAAGTTCCAAGTGAGTTGAGAGGCTTATTATGATGCCTGGACGTGTGGCCGTAAGTCCGGGTTTGCGTGTTCTTTCCCGAGGCGGGGAAGTGAGGGCTTTGGGCTCTGAGGTGTGAATCCAATCCAGCCGTCAGTTGCTCTCCTCAGCGAGACGCCCTGTGAACTTGCGGTTGTGTGTCCAGCTCCTGAGCGGGGTACACGGTGTGCGGGCAGGCGCGTGCTTCTTGTGTGTGCAGTTTACAGGCTTTTTGTTTTTCTGCAGAGTTATTTCCAAAAGCCCTTTGGGGTTGAAGAGTTCAGTCTCTTACAGATACAGTCCCCAGTGAAGCCAAGGGGACTCCCATTCTGGGAGAGAGTCTGGGCACCGTCAGATATTTGTGGGCAGCAGAAGGGAGCTGGCATTTAGGAAACGATGGGCGATTTGAATGTAGAAATGACGGCGAGAGCTGTGCGAACCTTAATGGAAGCCCGGGCGGAACATTGGAGAAGGGACCAAACTCGTGTCAGGCAGGGTCCCCACGCCACCACTGCAGCGCCCAGCCGCACCATGGTTGGTTGGAAACCTCCTCTGGTGTCTTGTCCTGTTTTGAAGTTAACCTGGTGGTCCTCGTTGTTCTCCTAAATTCTGTGCTTAGCCACACTAAGAGATGAACTCATTTGTAGATGGGAACGTTGTCCCAGCAGTTGTATTTTCGAGTCCTGGGTCGCTGATAAATGATTTCTGAATCACTGAGCATGACGCACACACGATTCCTCTCCCTCCTGCTGTCTGAGATCCGGTAGCCTTGCTGCCCTCGGCACCTAATTCCAGCCTGAACAGCTGCGGTCCTGTTAGCCCTGGGCGGTGGAGGTGTGTAACCTTTAACCTAGATTCCCGGATCTCGTGTCCAGTGTCCCACTTCATAGCTGTCAGTAGCCCAGAATAGAACGAAGGGACGCGTAGAAGAGGCGCTTCCGTCAGCCAGACCATTCCTTTCATAATTAGTACTGTATGAATGCCGGAGGTAGATTTTTCCAACTTGTTCCTATTGTGCGTGTCACGGAGATGCGATAGAGTTCCGTGTACATCCTACGTGGAACTCGGCTGGTCCGTTCCTAACCTTTCAGTGCAGGGGTTTCCAACCTGGGGAACCTGGTTGGGAACTGAGTTTCACAGGGGTCCATGAACCCCAGGAAACTGTGTGCAGAGTTTTATTAATGTGTTTGCATTTTTCTGGGGAGAGTGTCCCCAGTTTTTAGCACATATGCAAGAGTGTGTGGGGACCCCAGGAAGGCTGAGAACCCCTGTAGTCAGTGCAGGAAATACAGTTTTGTAAGGAGCCCTTCTGTGTTGCCTGGTGAGCCATCCCTTCTCCTCCCTCCCTGCTACTTCCTGCTCACTGTTTTCCAGTTTGTCTTCTCTTTTTCATTTGCCATCAATCTGTTAAATCATCTTCCACGTGGAAGACCCCACTGATGGCTTTGAGAACCAGAGGACTAAATCAGAAATGACCTCTGCCCTTACAGAGCTGAGAGGCCAGTGAAGGAGACTAGACCATGGGATAGAGAGTTACGAGGAGTTACAGAGGTCATCTGGTCCAGCCGCCTGTCGACGTGGAAATCCTTTCTACACCACCTCCGCCGCGTTCTTGCCCGCTCTGTGCTCATCTCTTCCCGTGGGGAGGGCCGCTGTCTCCCAGGAGGACCTCTGTGGGCCGCCCTCGCTACTCAGAAGCTCTTCTTTACACGGAGTCTGACTGTGCCTTCCGCCGTTGGTCCTAGACTTACCCCCTCTCCTCGCCCCCATGGGGCCTCTTTCGTGCCCTAGGCCTTCAGTGTTGAAAGATGGGCATCACTTCATTCTGAAACCCTTTCTGAGCCACCACCCCCATGCCTGCAGCTTACCCTCAAGTGACAAGGTTCTGAGTCCTTTGACCTTTTACCAGGGATTAAAATGTGAAATGGCCCTATAACAGTTTTATAGCTTGTGTACAGTTTTAGAGGTGTTATCCGTCATGGTCTTTGTGATTCTTATACAGGGATTCATAAGGTCAGTTCTGTACCAGGCGTACTGAGATGTTTGCTGTTATTCAATAATATGCGGTGCATCTGTTAGTATGCAGTTCATCTATAAATAACAGAGACTCAAAACAACAGTGGTTTGAATAAGAGAAGTTTGTCTTTCATGAAGAAGTCTGGAGGTAGGCAGCCCAGGGCTGATCCTGCTCTGCGGTGCCCTCAGTTGACCCAGACTTCTGTTTGTTGCTCTTCCCTGAAAAACTCATCCCCAGAGTTACCTCATGGCCCAAGATGGCTGCTCCAGCTCTAGCCATCACATCGCCTTCCAACCTGCATTGGGAAGGACAAAGAAAAAGATGGAAGGACATCTCTTCCCTGCGGTGGGAAAGACAAAGAAAAAGAGCAGCCCTTTGCTGCTCCTGCCATCTTTCAAGGTTCCCAGAAGCTGCTGCAGGATACCTCTGCTTACACCTGAGAAGCCAGAACTCAGTCACATGACTACTCCTAGCGGCAGTGTAAACTTTATTCTGAACAGTCATGTGCCCAGCTAAAAAGTGAAGCTTCTGTTGATTTGGGGAAAAGGGACGCAGCCATTGAGGAACAACAGCCTTGTCTCTTGCCCTGGACATGCCCTCTGCTCTGGCTGTCACGAAGCTTACCACTGTTACGTGGTCAGCAGTCACCACAGACTGAACTGGGATGGTTCTGCCCCTGCATCCTCTCCTCTCCTTACTCACCTCTGGTTCTGTTCTTGCTTGAAAAGTTTCAGTGCGAACGTATCTCTGATGGTAAAGTTGACTCAGATCATTTTTGGAAGTAGAATAAATATAAGTAAGTGAAATTAGAATAATGTCATCAATTCTAAATGCATGGACTGCCCGACACACTATTATCCTACGGCCCACTCAGGGAGGAAAAAATGCTGCCGATTAAACCATGACCCGCCATCATTTGAACAAGGCGTCCTGACCACCAAGATGTTAAAATAGGAAAACACACACCTTAGAGCTGTCGAAATGTGGGGCGCGGGACCCAGTGCTCGTTTCTCTTGGGAAACAAGAAAGGGTGTTTTTGGCGAACTAGAGAATGTTCCCGAGAGGGTGTTGGAGTTTCCTGCACGAGACGCCGTTCAGCGTCAGCTTAACATCACGTGTGTGTCTGTGTTCATGGCGGCGAATGCATCGGCGCACGTTATTTGATTTGGGCAACTTAGTTCACGTGGAGCCCAGGTGTCTTACGGGTGGAAGGAGGGAAGGAAGAAGTGGAGCTGAGCTCGGTCTGCGGTGGCCGAGAGCGGAGCCTGGTCGGGCTGCCTTAGGACAGGCCCATCCTGCCCGCTCCTCGTTTGTATCAGGTTTCGGAGTCGAATTCCCGGTGCGGCAGCGATGCGGGGATGGGCTGGACGTCTTTCCCTCGGAAGGCCAGCGCTCCCCCTTCTCCATTTCAGGAAATGAACGGGGTGCTGAAAAGCATGTTCTCGGAATGGTTTTCTTCCGGGTTCCTGAACCTGGAGCGGGTCACCTGGCATTCACCGTGCGAAGTGCTGCAGAAAATCAGTGAGTAAGTATTTATGACGTTTCTGCTTTTCTTACGTTTCAGCTGAAAGCCAGTCTCCATTCCCGTGTACATTTTGTTCCAAGCCTGATAAAACCCAAACACAGGATCCACAACGGTGGCTGTCCTAGCAGGTGATGCCGAGACCACGGAGGAGGAAAGGGCACAGGTGGAAGCTGGTCCTTCTGCCAGTGAACCTGCACTTGGGGTCTCGGTCACGTCCTCATATTTAAAGCCCTCAGGCCCGTGTCTCCCCAACGACCCCATGCTCAGAGCTGCCCGGGTTCACTGGACCAAGCACTGGCATTAGTAACTCAAAAAACGTCTGTCTCAACAGCTGTTAAAATGTCTCCCTTGGATAAAATCTCCAAATTCACAGTATAGTGCGTGATTCCCACCTTCCCCCGGACACAGTGAAATGCAGGCTGGCCGACAGTGGCATGCTGCCACGTCGCAGGTTGAAACAAAACAGTGGTGGCCGAGGTCGCTGGGCAAATGGAAGCAGCCAGGCGAGGCGTGTCCTCAGGCAGCACGGACTTCACACTGCGGAGATTCAGAGGAAGCAAGAGACATAGGATGTCCGGTGACAGGCATCTGGTCAAGTCTCTGTGTTGAAATCTGCCGCATAACTGCTCCCCCAGGGCCTGGCAAATGAGTCTTAAGAGCGGGGATGAGAGCACAGTTTTGTGTGTAAAACGGTCACCAGTTGTGCCTCCTCTCAGTCAACGCTGTTTCACGCTAAAGTGATCTTTGAATTTCCCGCAGAGTCCGTTGAAGCTGTATTTAAAGGATTGCTTTGACTTGAGTGAATAACACGGGTAGGAATCAGCCCCGCGGCTATTTAACGTGTGAATTGTACTTTTGTCTTGCCCCTTCATAACGTTCTCGTCAGGTCTGAGGCTGTGCATCCCGTTAAAAACTGGGCGGACATGAAACGGCGCGTGGGGCCCTACAGAAGGTGTTACTTCTTCTCTCACTGCTCGACCCCAGGGGAGCCCCTGATCATTTTGCACGTGGCCCTGACCAGTGAGATCTCCAGCAGCATCCAGGTACCTGCGCGCGGTCGATTCAGGACGGGGCAGACGGCCCAGGGTGCCTTAAGTTTTCTGTTAACTTAGTTTTCTCCCCTTTTTGAAAATAAATTGCTTTTTGGCCTTTGTGGATCTTTGCATTAGCTAGATACAGTCTCCAGATCTGCAGCCACAGAGTGGAGAACGGGCAGTGTGTGGGCAGTGATGGGATGGGGCAAGCTTTTGCCAGGGTGTGTGGACCTTGGGTTGAGACGTGGTCCAGGCTGTTATGGAGGAAGGGGGTACAAGTGCAGGGGCGCGGGGATCAACTCTTCAGCCTCTAAGTACCTGTGGGTAGTTTCAAAAGACAGCTGATTGAGAAATTGGAAAGTCGGCTGCGCTGCGTGCCTGACGCGGGCCCAGCGCTCTGCCCGGTGTGGTGGTTCCCCCCGGAGCAAGCTGGGCTTCTCCTCGAGGCGTTGGTGAGTGTCTGAAACACTCAGTCCGCAGGCCCACGGGGGGCAGGGGCTGGGGCTGCAGAGCAGGCCCGGTGAGGGGAAGTGGGCACACCTGGGTCACTGCAGCTTCGGGGTCAGAGTGGCCTGTTAGGAGGCTGAGAGGCGATGGCAGATCTCAGGTGGGCGCTGGGCAGCGTCTCCTGGCATCGGAGGGTGGAGGGCTCGTCAGCAGGGAGACGTTCCCGCACGATGCTTGTTTGGAGGCGCCTGCACTGTCACGCACTAGAGGTTATCACGACCTCCCGGGGGGCAATTTGGTAATAACTATTAAAATATAAAACGTGTGTTCCTTTTGACCTGAAAATTCCACCCTCGGGAATTTATCCCAGGAGAGGCTCAGGCCTGAGAGTTTGGGCGGTTGCTCACTGCAGCGTGGTCTGGAGGTGGGAGTGGTAACCAAAGTGTCCACCGGGAGGGGATGCTCTAGGGAGGGAACGATGGCGTGTGCGTCTGGCCTGTCCTCACAGACCCCGCGCTCCCATGTGTGGGCTTAAGTGTGGATTTAGCTGTGTGTGTTTGACATGGAACGTCAACCTTGACTTACTATTGACTGAAGGTTCAGGTTCCAGCCTGGCCTATCTGGTGTGACCTTCTGTGTAGCATGAATTACGTCAACTGAGCGTTTGCTCTGCTCCGTCTGCCCGCGGAGCGCCCTGCTGTGTGACTGCCCACGGCGCCTTGTGACTCAGGCTTATTTTTAGACATGAGGACTCTGAGGCTAGGAGGGGACTGCAGAGATCTGCCCAGGATGATGGAAGAAGTGGGGACGGTGGGGGACCGGGGTCCCAGCCCTGAGGGCAGGTGCCTTCCGTGTGAGGAGACTCGCACATCCGGACAGACACATGAGAGACTGCGTGTGTCCGTGGTTTTGTATGCACGTGTATTTATGTGTGTGCCTGCCTGGGGCCGGTGAGACCGACCTTGAAAGGCGCTCCCCAAAACGTTAACAGTAGGACTGGGTGTTGAGTTCTGGAGTGATTTGTGATTTCTTCTTCATGCGTTTATTTCTTGCCTCTTTGACACTGTGCGTATCTCATTCATATAATCAAAGAAAGGTTCGTTTGTTTGGGGTTTTTTGTTTTTTTTTTAAACTTGAAAAAAAAGATTTGCTGGAGACTTTTGAGTCCAGAACCACAAGATAACCTACAGACTTCTTGAAAAACAAAGGAGGCGATTTAACAAGATGAGGACGAGGAATGATGGGAGGAGAGCTCCTCCGTCAGCTGCGGGTGCAGGAGAGGCTGGTGGGGCCCCGGATGTCACGGCCTCTGTGTCACCATCCACCCAACTTTCCTTATGGCGACGGTTCATGGCTTCCCAGGAGTCACAGAAAAGACCCTCCGAGCGTCTGAAGGGGATGAGAGCTGAGGATGTTTTTCCCCAGGGGGCTACGCGCAGACCCACGCACCCCGTTGGCAATTTAAGAAAGTCTGTGGGCTCCAGACCTCAGCCTGGACTCTGGGCCAGACTCCCCTACTTCAGGCATCCAGGGTAGCTGGTAGGAGTTTAGAGCAACGCAAGCGTGTCCTTCAGAAGCAGGCTGGCGGGCCTGTGTCCAAGCCAACTGCAAGGTCTCCACCACTGTTGTCCAGTGGCCCTCAGGGTATTAAAGCTCAGAACGCTCCACTCTCACATCTCAGAGCCGATCAAGTCAGACTTGGCTAAGGGACTTCCCAGTACGAGTCATGATTCTTAGATCGCTTCTCGTACGTGTCTGTGCGGGCGTGTGGTTTCACTGTGGAAATATAAGGACGTGGCACAAAACCAAAAAGGTACATAGGAAAGGCATAAAAAGGTACATTTCCTGAAAGAAAACTTACGTAGGACTGCGTCCGCCTTACTGGGAAGTGTAAACAACTAGGGTTCAGCGGGGCGGAGGGAGGCCTGCAGGACGCAGCGGGCAGCCTGCGCACAGGAGCCGCAGGGAGTGGGGCCCTTGGCCTTGGCAGAGGGCTGGCGTGCTGTCTGGGGGTGTCGGAGGGCGGCAGATTGCACAGTGAGAGAGAGACCTCCCCGGAGAGAGACCTAGGGGACATCAGTTGTGATTCAGCGAAGCTTGTGGGAGAATTTCAAAGTGATAGAAATGATACAACATTGAGCAAACAGCCAGGGAAGTTGTGAGACCACCGCCGCCTCCAGAGAGGTCTCAGAACGGGGTGCTTTGCCTCTAGAGGCTGGTCCTTGGGTCGAGGGACCCCCAGGAGGGGTGAGGGCGGGGCGGGTGCATCCACAGCTGCCCATCCATGTCCTTTGTGTTTTCCAGACCATCATAGTGAAGGAGAGTCCCACGTCGGAGACAGAGGAGCGGGACAAGATCACCACAGCCATCTTATACTCGCTGAGCCTGACCCAGCAGGGGCTGCAGGGCGTGGAGCTGGGCACCTTCCTCATCAAGCGGGTGGTGAAGGAGCTGCAGGTGAGCGAGGCTCGACCCTGATCCCGCCGCACCGCTGTCCGTGTCCCCGCCTTGGGGTGGCCGAGCAGTTCTGCCCTCATCTCTGGGGACAGGGTGAAGCTTTGGGCCGGAGCGAGCAGGAGGGGTGGAAAAGTGCCAGGTGTCCCTTGGCACTTCCTAGGAGCCCCGAGACTCGTCAGGGGCTGGAAGCAGTGCTGAGGAAAAGGCCCTCAAAACTAACTTCTCACGGGCCACACATCCAGATGCGTCCTGGGGGTGGCGGCGGCTTCTGCAGGGGACCCCGCCCCCTGGCTGGCGGGGCGGCTCCTGATGGGCACACGCTGTCCCGGCATAGTCGCCAGCAGGGCCCCCCTCGCTCCCACTGTCCAGTCCTGGCCGTGCCAACCTCCCTACCCAGCCTCGCCCACTCGCGGCCCGGGAGGGAGTGTCGAGAACGGTTCGACCAGGCAGCTGGAGGGTAAATGCACTGGCACTTGGTTTTTTTTATAACTGCCTTTTCTTGGTTGCCCTGGGAAACACACAGAAATGTTCAGGTCCACTCTGGGTTTGGGCTTTTTAAAGCTATCTCATGAGGGGCTGGAGTGAACTCTAATGTGCAGAATCCAATTTTTAGGTAAAATAATTAGGTCATGACTAATGGGCTCTGAGAGCAGCGCTCTGTGCTTCTGGTGGTTTCAGCACAGACAGCTGCTGCAGAAGCTCTTCCTCAGAGAACGACAGATAGGATGGAATTTAAATATTTGCGTGCTTCGTGTTAAATTCATAGTTTTAAGTCTGAGAACTTGGGATTCAGTTGGGTATCAGCTTCGTTAGAATCACTCCCTGCCACTTTTTCCCCAGAGGCGATAAGAAGCACATCTGATTACTCTGAGTTTCTTCTTATTTCCTGCTTCTTTGCTGAAGGTGCTAATGAATGGGGCGAGGGCAGGTGGGTAGCAGGGCTGGTATGAGGGTCAGAAAGGCAGTCAGAGGAGGAGCAGAATCCGGGGTCTGGGTGATACAGCAGAGTCTGTTCCGGAATCAGGCAGCCCAGGAGCCATCCTGCCGCTGACCTCTTCTCCACGACTGGGCTGGGAGCCGGAAAGTCACCCGAGAAATCTGGAGGGAAGGGCAGCCCTTCCTACACAGAGGTGTTCGTGGAGGTTTATGAAAGAGGCACCTTAAATGCCCAGTGAAAAGAACAGGGTTAGGAAAGGCATGGGATCGTCTTATCTTTTAATATTATTCTGTCGATACAAGTTACGGTTCTGAATTTTGAGTGACAATGAGAAAGCGCTCATGATATAAATCCACAAAGCAGGATGTAAAATAACTGTCTCGCCCTTGCAAAAATTGCCTAGAGAAGGACCAGGAGTTATACTCTGTCAAACCTGGAGAGTATGGTGGTTTCTTTGCTTCCGTCCTAAATTAAAAAAAAATTTTTCTGTAGTGAGCATATATTACATTTTTAACTGGAAAATACTGGGTTCTTTGAAGTGATCATTGAGATCTCTCTGTAATTTGAACAACAGTGATTGAACTGTGTTATCTGATGTGGAGACATAACCGTTGCCTCCCCTTCTATCCCATCCTCTGCACCCACTGTGCTATAGTTGGGCGATCAGTTATTCATTCAACAAACAGCAAACAGTCACTGGGTACTCGTGTGCCAAGCACCAAACCAGGTTCTGTGGCGGCAGCAAAGTCTGTGGGAGGGGCCTGGTGGGCTAGAAAGACAAGATCTGTAGTCAGAAGACGGCACCCCACATCGTAGCAGCCCACCCCTCCGATTTCAGGCAGGTCCCCCAACTTGCCGGCGTGGATAGTGGTGCAGATGGAGACCCCACAGTAAAGGCTTGTCCTGGGGACTCAGGATGCCTCCAGGACCTGACACACATCAGATCCTTAATAACTGTTCCTTGAAAGAAGAAGATTCATGCGCATCAAATATCACTTTGTAAACCCCACAGCAGCACACGGAGGTTAATGATACGTAAGCGAGAAAGGAGGTGTTTGTGAATCCGTGACTCACCTGCTGAATTGTGTGTGTGTGTGTGTGTTTTCTCCACCTTCCTTTCCCCACCCCAACCATGCCCTGCAGAAGGAGTTTCCTCACCTGGGGACGTTTGCAAGTCTGTCCCCTATCCCCGGGTTCACCAAGTGGCTTCTGGGGCTGCTGAAGTCAAAAGCAAAGGATCACGGGAGGAATGAACTGTTGACAGATTCCGAGTGTAAAGAAATCTCCGAGATCACGGGCGGTCCCGTGAATGAGACCCTCAAGACCTTTCTCAGCAGCAACGAGTGGGTCCAATCTGAGCAGCTGGTCCGGGCACTTCAGGCCCCCCTGATGCGGCTCTGCGCCTGGTACCTGTACGGGGAGAAGCACCGGGGCTACGCCCTGAACCCCGTGGCCAACTTCCACTTGCAGAACGGGGCCGTGATGTGGCGCATCAACTGGATGGCCGACGTCAGCCTCAAGGGCATCACGGGCTCGTGTGGCCTCATGGTCAATTACCGCTACTTCCTGGAGGACACGGCCACCAACAGGGCCACCTACCTCAGCTCCAAGAGCATCAAAGCTTCCGAGCAGGTCCTCAGCCTGGTGGCCCAGTTTCAGAAGAACAGCAAACTCTAAGTCACCTTTGCTGAAGCCAACGTCCCCGGCTTGGAAAAGGATAATTTTCCGGAGGGGTCGGGGATGGGGTTATGTACCCAAAGGAGCTTCTAGAGTGAACCAGAGTTGAACTGTGCTCTCTGGCCTGTGGCGGGGTCACACCGGCAGGCCGGGCCCGGGCTTTGTACGAGGGAAGATGCGTTACCGCTGTGAGGTAGTGGTGGGTACAGGTGGACGTGGGCTGGATGGGGATGCTCTGCTCTCTCCAGAAGATTCCATCGTGGCCTTCGGCCTGGCTCCCTGCCCTGGGATGGTCTTCAGAAACCATGGAGCCTCTGCCGGCTCTCGTCCCAAGGTGGATGGGTCAGCCGCTCCAGGACCCGGGCAGGTGGCCCAGGTGAGAACAGATATTCCTTTCAGCGTAGAACGTGGTTCAGCCATGATTGTTTTAGCCGTTTCTCTCTGCTGATTGCAAAGGGGTAGAGAGCTGTGCTACACTTCACTAGTTAAATTCTGGAGATCTTGAACGTATGAAAAGGTTTGTGACTTTGCACAAACTTCACTAAGCTAAATTATTGGACACGAGAGCTCTTGTCGCCTGGGGCTTAAATTGTATTATAGACTTGACAGTTACAACGTTTCAAGTTCGTGATGAATTTCGTAGCAAAGAACAAGTTTGTCCTGTGAAGCATTAAACACGTGGTTATTCACGATCGCATAGTGGTCGTCTCTGAGGTCCGAGACCTCGTTAGCCGTTCCCTTGGTCCCCAGCCAGCCCGTTGGCAGGTTTGATGCTCTGTAAAGCGGGCCTGGAGCGTGTGGCCTGAGGACAGAGGTGATGGCAGAGGCGCTGCTGATTGTGGGCGAGGAGGGGGTGTGATGTTGAGTCAGGCAGCAGGTCCCCACCTTCCTTGCCTTTCACCTTCCAGACCCGTCCCTGGACCACCCCTGTCGTCTTCTTCGTGTCACTTGTTGCCTGGTAACAGACAACGTGACCGCGGTCACTGCTAGAAATTGTGCCTTTTCTGTATCCTGGTGGAAGCAGCCCCCTCTTTCTCGGTTTTGCTTTGAGCTGATGGTGAAGGCCCCTGGGCTCTGCAGGCCTGAAGTCGCCGCCCTCCAGGAGCTTGGAAAAAGTTAAGGCACCAACTGCTTCCGTGTGGCAGGCGGCCCCTGAGACCGCAGCCCCTGATTCCCACACTGCACGCCTTGTCTCTGTTCAACCTCTTATATGGGAATCTTCAAACAAAATACACAGAAGTGGAGAAAATAGTGTAATGACCCTAGGTACATACCACCCAGCTTCCACAACCATCAGTAATTTTCCATTTTTATCAAACCTTATTTCTTTCTTTTTTTTTTCAAACCTTATTTCTTATAATGTGTTACATTTAGGTGTTCTGTGAAGACTGGATGATGGGTGGATGTGGATGGTGCCGTGCTCTGAATGTTTATGTCCCACCAAAACTTACATGTTGAAATCCTAACCCCCAAAGGTGATGGCATTAGGAGGTGGGGCCTCTGGGAGGTGATTAGGTCGTGAGGGTGGACCCCTCCTGAATGGCATTAGTGTCCTTATAACTCACGACCTCACGAAGCTCCCTAGGAGAATTCTGCAGCTGAAAGAGGGCCCTCACCCAACCGTGCTGCCCCCCAATCTCAGATTTCCAGCCTCCAGAATTGGCAGCAACCAGTTTCTGCTGTTTTAAGCCACCCGGTCTGTGGTATTTTGTTACAGCAGCCGGAGCGGACTGAGCTGATGGATGTAGCTGGCTGGATAAGGACTCCGTGCCTCAGTCCACATCACTGAAGGGAAAGCTTGTGACGCTTCCATTGCAGTGCACTGGGCTGGAATCCCCCTCACTTCATGTGTGTTACAGGGAACCCCCTTCACTTCCCACACTTACCCTACAAGCCCTAGAAGGGCAGACGATGGCTGAAACAGCCCAGCCGCCCACTTCCTCTGAGGGATGGTCAGACTGCCCAGTTGTGCGTATGTTGTCCTTCTGGCAACGGCAGCCAGGCAGGAGTCAGAATCAGCAGCTGGGTTTGGAGGCAACAGAAGTTTACTCACGGACCCTCCTCACGTTGCGAATTTACATCCTATGGAAGGGTACAACCCACTCCCCAGGGGCATTATCGCAAGGGGGATGCAGTAACACGAGCATGGACGGTGTCTCCCAGACCTGTCTTCCATCCCACTTGCTCTCAAGCCATCACTCTGACCACCGGATCTTCCTCTGTAAAGTGCCTGGCAGTATGGTGGGCTCACAGTAAGAGCTCAGTAGATTGTCATTAGTAGTCAGTTTCCACAGCGCCCTGGGTTCAAGGCTGCAGCCCCCTCCGCCCCTCCCCAGCACAGAGCCTGCTCCCCCTGGCATTCCCAGCCCGCACCCTACAGACCCCACCCGTGGGGTGGCTGTTCTCCCCTCCTTTCCCGTGCACGGCTCTTCTCCTCTCTCATTGCTTTGGGGTCTGTGGTTCAGACAGATCCCAGATCTCTCCAGCCTGTTGTCCAACAGTCTTGGGCTGTTCTGGAATTCAGATTAATTCCATTTCCAGGGCTGCAAGTGGCCTTGGGGCTGACTTGCTGTGACTTGTTCGTGGGCAGTTTTGTTCTAAAAGGCAGTAGGTGCCATAATGGTTGACGCCACCAGCTCTGACTCCAGCCAGTGTCAGGTTCAAATCCCGACCCCACCACTTCCCAGCTGGGTGGCCTGGAGCAAACCACCTGCCCTCATCTTGCCCGTTTTCCCATCTTTAAATGGGGGTAACCACAGCACCTACCTCAGGGGCTGCTGAGAGGCTCCAAGGAGATGAAGTGCATAAAGCTTTGAAAAGGCACCAGCTGTTGTCTTTATTACAGATGTTTATACATCTGGACTCTGGGACCACCGTCACACTCACCCGGATGTAGGTTCCGGAATCTATCGTCCCCCTCTTTGGAAATTAGAGTTGTGATGGTTTTCTGGCTTCTGTTCTATAAGGTGACTGAGTGCACTAATTCATTCCCAGGAACTTCTGTGCACTGAGGCGTCCTCACCGGCCCTGGCAGCTAAGCAGCACCTCACTTTCAGACGAGGATCCCCAGGTTCAGTGGCTTGGCCCAAGCTCTGAGCTCTCCCAGCTGCTACCTTGTCCAGCAAGCCCTGAGCCGACTCTCCCATGCTGGCTTGAGTCACTCTGATGCCTGCCCCCCCCATTATTCCTCTGCACCACCCACCCCATCTTCCATCTCAGAGGGCTGGACCTTCGCTGTCCTCTAGATCTAGGGCAGCTGAGGTTTGCACAGCTCTGCCCTCTGTCGGTCATCTAGGGGCATAACACTTCTGCAAGAGGGCCGTGTTCTGTTTGTGGCTTTATATTCGTTGGAATATAAAGTCCATTTTGATCTCTTCTTGGATAGAAACAAAAGCTACTCCGTGATTCCTATTCACCACAGAAAGCTGCTGCGTTATTTGCAGTTTAGCAAAATCGGTAGAGTGACCCCAGGTCTCTTTCTCGTCTTTTTTTTTTCTTTTTTTTTTCTTCTTTTCTGATTGCATTTGCATTTCTCGACTAGCTAATTTTTTTTAACATCTTTATTGGAGTATAATTGCTTTACACTGGTGTGTTAGCTTCTGCTGTATAACAGTGAATCAGCTATACATGTACATATATCCCCATATCTCCTCCCTCTTGCGTCTCCCTCCCACCACCCCATCCCACCCGTCTAGGTGGTCACAAAGCACGGAGCTGGTCTCCCTGTGCTATGCGGCTGCTTCCCACTAGCTGTTTTACATTTGGTAGTGTATATATGTCCATGCCACTCTCTCACTTCGTCCCAGTTTACCCTTCCCCCTCCCCGTGTCCTCAAGTCCATTCTCTACATCTGCGTCTTTATTCCTGTCCTGCCCCTAGGTTCTTCAGGACCGTTTTTTTTTTTTGTTAGATTCCATATATATGTGTTATATGTGTTATATATGTGTTAGCATATGGTATTTGTTTTTATCTTTCTGACTAATTCTAGCTAATGCTTAGTCATCGAGGAAAGGAGGAAGAAGCAGCGTTTATCTCTGCTCTGGGCTGGATGTTCTCTGCACCTCCCAACCCCGAAGCCTGAGGGAGTGATTGTCATTTACAGATGAGGAAACTGAGGCTCCGGGAAGGCTGAGCAGCTGCTGAGGCTGGAGCTGGGGCCCGAGCCCAGGCCTGCCCAGCGCTGTGCACGCCGCCCTGCCTTCCAACCTCAGGGCGCAAGCAGAGCCCCAGGGCAGGAGCCAGCGCCGCCGTGGCGGGAGTGAGGGGGATGGAGTTGGGAGGGCAGCCCGGCGGGGCAAGACGGCCAGGGATGGAGATGTTGTGACACTAAAACTCCAGCAAGGGGGAGGCTGCTGGGAAGGTTTAAATCCAGTGTCTTCTCTAAAATCTGAGCAGTCGGTATTTGCCAGTGGTTCAGGGACGGACGCCCAGCTCCAACCAGTTCAGGGCAGAGAACCTCAGCTCAGAAAATCCACCGGAGGAGGGCAGAGCCGCTGAGCACACGTGGGCGGAGACAGCAGGGCCCCGCGAGCCGCGGGAGAGCAGAGCAGGCCTGCCGCCTGCCCAGGGCCCCCGCATCTTCTCCGCTGCCCTCTCCGCTCTCTTCCAAGGCCTCGCCACTTTCTGGAGACCCGCTTCAGCCCAGGGGTCTGCCCACAGCCCCACCGCTGTAGAGACCATCTCTCTGGGTCACCCCGCCGCTAGTTACCCGGCCTCAGCCGTGGGCAGGGCGGAGAGATGATCGGCCCAGTCTGGAAACTGGAGACGGGCCCCGCGAGGGGCTCTGTCTCTGGACCAGTCGAGTGGAGCGGTTGGCGTCCACTGTTCCCATGGCGATGGGAGGTGACAAGTGTCGGGACGGTTCCTAGGAGGAGGGGGGCGGGGGCGGGCCGTAGCCCACCTACCACAGAGCCTGGTGTGTATGGGTGACAAAGGCTGGAACCCCCCCAGGCTTGTCCGTTTCAAGTACGTTGCTGTGAATCTTCCCGCCATACGTGGCTCGTAGCAGGGGCTCAGTACGTATTTTCCATCCACTGGAGAAACGCAGCCCTCCTTCCTGCGCACTAGACAGCGCATCCTGAGCAAAATTTAGTCCCTACTTGATAACTCTGGCAGGGAGGGAGGGAGACCAGAGAGCTGCCTTAGATATTCCAAACGCTGTTTTCCTGGGGGAGAGGTGAGGCTCTTTTCATGCTGCTCCAGAGGGGACTGCCACGGGCACTTGCTCCATCCCCTCACCCGGCTCTGGGGTCCACCTCTCACCAGCTCTGCGACACTCCCAGCCACCCTGAAGGGGTATACCCAGCAGGTGCCCTCTGGGCAGCAGTCAGGGCTGGGGAACGTGCCCTTCCCCGTCACTATCGGCTCCCTGAGAGGCCGCGCTCCTGGCCGTCCTGCTGCCTCCTCCCCCCAGCCTCAAGTCGTGGCAGATGGTCCCTCAAGGCCTGATCGCAGGAGTCCCTTCTTTCCCCTAGAGAATCTCATCTCCATCCACGTCTTCACTTGCCACCTGCCCATCTGATGACAAGAGTGACCGTCGTCCTTGCTTGCCTGGGGCAACCCGCGTCCGAGGTGCCCCTATCCTGGCATAATTGTTACGAGAGCGTCCCTTTCCTCTCGGAAGTGTCCCAGTTTGGACCGCCAGTTCTATGGTCTGCCCCCCCAAGGACGCGCACATGGGTATCGACAACGCAACGCAGCCACCTGCAGAGGGTCCCCTGGCTTTGACAGCGACAATCACCCCGGGCGCCCCGCATCACGGCCCCTTACGGGCAGGGTCTTTCTGGCCAGGCTTGGCCCCCTGCCCTGGCTCTCCCCACAGAGTCCTGCGCCCTGGGGCTGCTGTGTGGGAATAGGACACCATCCCCCCCACCCACCCCAGGAACCCACAAGACCTCACTTCCTCCAAATCCAGTTCCTGCCCAGGAAGCACAATCCCAGCTGCCTTGATGGAGGGCTGTTGGGTGCAGGCATGTTCTGGGTGATGACTTGCATTCAGTCTGAAGACCCCGAGGGGGCCTGTTACAGGAGCGCCATTGTCCCCACTGACAGCTGAAGACGCTGAGGCCCAGAGGGACGGGCCTGGGAGCTGCTCTTACAGCCCTGCTGTGTGACCTGAGACCTACAGGGCAAGTTCCCTTTAAACACAAAAAAGGGAAGTTAAAAGACATGCTTCTCTCCACAATCCCACTTCCACCTCTCTCGAGCTACACAGTGTCCCCAGGTTCCCCGCCTGGCAGTGAAGGCAGGTCTGCAGGGAATGCTGGTGTCAGCGCCCAGTCCTGGGGCTGTGAGGGGGGATTTGAGGGGAGATGTAGGTCTGGAACCCAGCACGGTGTCTGCGGCACGCAGGCTCTTAGGTGTGGTGGCTCCGTGGGTGGTGACCTGCCGTGGCTGGAGAGGCAAGGAGGCCACAAATCCCCCTTTGCCACTGTCAGCAGCGTCAGAAACCTGTCTGATGCTAAAAATGGTTCTGAGCCTGGATCCCAATGAGCAGGCATCGCGGGTGCTGTGCACACTATTGGCCACAAGATGGCGGTGTTGCCTCTTCCTTTCCTGAACTTGGGGACTTTTTAAAATATATATATATATAAATTTATTTATTGACTTATTTTTGGCTGCGTTGGGTCTTCGTTGCTGCGCGCGGGCTTTCTCTAGTTGCGGTGAGCTGGGGCTGCTCTTTGTTGCGGTGCGCGGACTTCTCACTGCGGTGGCTTCTCTTGTTGCGGAGCACAGGCTCTAGGTGCGTGGGCTTCAGTAGTTGTGGCACACGGACTCAGTAGTTGTGGCTCGCGGGCTCTAGAGCGCAGGCTCAGTAGTTGTGGCGCACAGGCTTAGTTGCTCCGTGGCATGTGGGATCTTCCCAGACCAGGGCTCGAACCCGTGTCCCCTGCATTGGCAGGCGGATTCTCAACCACTGCGCCACCAGGGAAGCCTGAACTTGGGGACTTTAATCACAACTTAGCAAGTAACAAACCCACCCGCCACCCCCAGCCCCCGGGCGGGTGTGAAACCTGCACCCAGATCCCGCACAGCAGGCTTCCCTTCCTCTCACAGGAGCTAACAGCGCTCAGAACCGCTGCAGCGACCTGAGCTGTCCAAGTCTGCTGCTCTGCTGGCTTTCGCCAAGTTTCCCCGCAGGCTCTTGGGGGCCCCCCAGCCGGAGCTGCTGGTCATCTCCAGTGGAGCAGGAGTGGGCGTGTTCGCAGATGTCCCAGGGCACCCCCTCCCCAGGCCCTCAGATGGGTCACCGTGCAGGCTGACTCAGGACCTGGCTTTCTGGTTCAGGCACGGAGCCCAGATCACAAATCCCTCCCGCTCAATGTAGAGGCTGTGGCCTCAAACTTCAGACGTTTGGTAACCACCAGGGCGATTTTTATATCACTGCCATAAAGAAACACTCAGTGTTTCCTGTCAATAAATAGAAGTTAAGAGTAAAAATAATACATCGAAAACAAAGCAGTATTACAACATTCTAGATAAATTTGGTTGCCTTCTGAGATGCACGTTAGGGAGTGAGAAAGATGGACAAAGCACCAAACAGACTTACAGACGTTCCCCTTGAGGATCCAGAAAGTCCTCAGAAGACTTTTGGAAGAATGAGAATCGGAAAAAGATTCAATGAGGTGCTGGCTTTGTCCAAGAGCCTCCAGATTCACGCACACCTCACACTTCGGGAAACTTCTGAAGGACCCTGTCTCTGGACACACACAGTGAGCTTTTCCCTTGGGCTTATCGACGGCAGTTGCTGCAGATGTGCTCTCGAGGGGCCAGCGGTCAGTACGAGGGCCGGAAGGAAAGCCACGTGCAGGCAGAACTCAGAACCCGGCGTTTCAGCCCGAGATGCTGCCCTCGGGGGCCAGGAGATGGGCGGCTCCCCAGCCCCACGTAGCCAGCGGTTGGCGCCCTGATGCTGGGGGACTGTCCAGGCTCTGTGGGCCTCCCGGAGCTCTGCAAACGCTGTATTAAGCTTTCGCTTAAAAATCTGCACACGGGCCTGCACGTCAGCTCCCTGCACGGATGCTGGTGTTGGCGGCCATTCTGCGGCTGTGAGATATTTGACGAGTGAGGCCAGCATGGTGTCTGCCGGGCAGCGAGATGCTCTCAGATGTGCAGCAGAAAGAGCCCATCCATAAATGTGGTGCCTCAAACGCTAGCATACGGGGGCTTGGGGCACCAGGTAATCTCAGCTTCATCAGGCACTCCGAATACCCAGGCTTGCCCCCAAAGCTGTTCATTTGCAGCCAACACCAACAACTGCCTTAAACTCTGACCAGTTGCAGCTTTCTGTCTGCATGACTCAGCGCTCTCTCTGGGTTCTGTGCAACCACAGAGACGGGTCAGCTTGTTGAAATAAGCACCGGACATCCCAAACCCTTCGGTTCCAATTTCTGCCATTCTCAGAACAGCCTTGCCGCTGAAAGTTTTTTACCCAAGACCTCACGATCACGAGGCTGCCACCCTCCAAAGAAGCAGCTGATAGCTGACCTTCTGAAGAGGAAGGTCATGTGCTGAAACAGCCATGGGACTCATCAGTCGTGGCCTGAAGCCGGGCAGGAGGGGGCCTGCCAGGGGCATGGGCTTTTGAGGGTCTTACACGTCACACATGAGAGAAATTTATTAACAAACACGTGACACCTCTGTCCCTCCAACCTTAACCTCCACTCCTGCAGTGACACCAGTCGAGCCCAGAGGAACACTCCCCGTGTCCCTTGCTTTATGTCCTTGAATCAAAAGGCCGCTGTGCCCAGCACCGGTGGTTGGCTGGCTGTGCTGTCACCAGCAGACACAGCGCCGCTTCAGAGCAGAGGGGGCACTGGAGCGGCAGAAGAGCTTAGATGAGAAGGAAGACACATCATTCAACTGTCAGGCCCTTCCTTTCCGATGGCAGAAATCCAAGGGATTTTGGCAGGACCAAGTGTAGCCGCCCAGAAGGCCAGGACGGTTCATGAGTTAGATACGCCTGTATTTTCTGACCATCCCAACCCACGGCCCCGTCCACAGAACCCCCAGACATAACTGTACTGTCATCTTTGTTCTGTGGATGACCTTCAGACACATAAAAACTGTAGCTTTACAGTACTTTTTTCCCTTCGATTTTGTCATCACAAAGACTACCTGTGACAGTAGAGGTTAGGACCTAATTTATCTGAACCCAGATACGGGTTCTAACCCTGGTGTCATCACTTATGAGCTATGGGGCCATTACTGAATTTACAACAAGTAAATGTAACCATTTTAGTTTATAAAACAGATGTAAGCCAGTAAAAAAAATTTTTTCTTGGCCCCTGATGGGGGCTTGTTTTTTTAAAATAATTTATATTTTTTATTGAAGTGTAGTTGACTTACAATGTTGTGTTAATTTCTGCTGTACAGCAAAGTCTTCAGTTATACATGTATATACATTCTTTTCCATTATGGTTTGTCACAGGATATTGAATATAGTTCCCTGTGCTATACGGTAGGACGTTGTTGTTTACCCATTCGCTATATAATAGTTTGCATCTGCTAATCCCAAACTCTCAGTCCATCCCTCCCCCATTCCTCCTCCCCCTTGGCAACCACAAATCTGTTCTCCAGGTCTGTGAGTCTATTTCTGTTTCATAGAGAAGCTTATTTGGTCATATTTGAGATTGCGTATATAGGTGATATCATATGGTATTTGTCTTTCTCTTTCTGACTTAGTATGATAATCTCTAGGTCCATCCATGTTGCGACAAATGGCATTATGTCATTCTTTTTTTATGGCTGAGCAGTATTCCACTGTGTATATGTACCACATCTTCTTTATCCATTCCTCTGTCAATGGACATTTCGGTTGTTTCCACGTCTTGGCTATTGTGAATAATGCTGCTGTGAACATCGGGGTACATGTATCTTTTTGAATTACAGTTTTGTCTGGACATATGCCCAGGAGTGGGATTGCTGGATCTTATGGTAGCTTTACTTTTAGTTTTTTTAAGGAATGTCCATACTGTTCTCCATAGTGGCTGTACCAATTTACATTCCCACCAACAGTGTAAGAGGGTTCCCTTTTCTTCACACCCTCTCCAGCATTTGTTACGTGTAGACTTTTTTTTTTAACATCTTTATTGGAGTATAATTGCTTTACAATGGTGTGTTAGTTTCTGCTTTATAACAAAGTGAATCAGTTATACAAATACATATGTTCCCATGTCTCTTCCCTCTTGCGTCTCCCTCCCTCCCACCCTCCCTATCCCACCCCTCTAGGTGGTCACAAAGCACCAAGCTGATCTCCCTGTGCTATGCTGCTGCTTCCCACTAGCTATCTATTTTACATTTGGTAGTGTATATATGTCCATGCCACTCTCTCACTTTGTCACAGCTTACCCTTCCCCCTTCCCATATCCTCAAGTCCATTCTCTAGTAGGTCTGTGTCTTTATTCCCGTCTTGCCCCTAGGTTCTTCATGACCATTTTTTTTTTCTTAGATTCCATATATATGTGTTAGCATATGGTATTTGTTTTTCTCTTTCTGACTTACTTCACTCTGTATGACAGACTCTAGGTCCATCCACCTCACTACAAATAACTCAATTTCGTTTCTTTTATGGCTGAGTAATATTCCATTGTATATATGTGCCACATCTTCTTTATCCATTCATCTGTCGATGGACACTTAGGTTGCTTCCATGTCCTGGCTATTGTAAATAGAGCTGCAGTGAACATTGTGGTACATGACTCTTTTTGAATTATGGTTTTCTCTGGGCATATGCCCAGTAGTGGGATTGCTGGGTCACATGGTAGTTCTATTTTTAGTTTTTTAAGGAACCTCCATACTGTTCTCCATAGTGGCTGTATCAATTTACGTTCCCACCAACAGTGCAAGAGGGTTCCCTTTTCTCCACACCCTCTCCAGCATTCATTGTTTGTAGATTTTTTGGTGATGGCCATTCTGACCGGTGTGAGATGATATCTCATTGTAGTTTTAATTTGCATTTCTCTAATGATTAATGATGTTGAGCATTCTTTCATGTGTTTGTTGGCAATCTGTATATCTTCTTTGGAGAAATGTCTGTTTAGGTCTTCTGCCCATTTTTGGATTAGATTGTTTGTTTGTTTTTTTGTTTTGTTTTTTTTTAAATTTTTTATTTATTTATTTTATTTTATTTATTTATTTATGGCTGTGTTGGGTCTTCGTTGCTGTGCATGGGCTTTCTCTAGTTGCGGCAAGCGGGGGCCACTCTTCATCGCGGTGCGCGGGCCTCTCACTGTCGCGGCCTCTCCTGTTGCGGAGCACAGGCTCCAGACGCGCAGGCTCAGCAATTGTGGCTCACGGGCCTAGTTGCTCCGCGGCATGTGGGATCTTCCCAGACCAGGGCTCGAACCCGTGTCCCCTGCATTGGCAGGCAGATTCTCAACCACTGCGCCACCAGGGAAGCCCTGTTTTTTTTGATATTGAGCTGCATGAGCTGCTTGTGTATTTTGGAGATTAATCCTTTGCCAGTTGCTTCATTTGCAAATATTTTCTCCCATTCTGAGGGTTGTCTTTTCATCTTATTTGTGGTTTCCTTTGCTGTGCAAAAGCTTTTAAGTTTCATTAGGTCCCATTTGTTTATTTGTGTTCTTATTTCCATTTCTCTAGGAGCTGGGTCAAAAAGAATCTTGCTGTGATTTATGTCATAGAGTGTTCTGCCTATGTTTTCCTCTAAGAGTTTGATAGTGTCTGGCCTTACACTTAGGTCTTTAATCCATTTTGAGTTTATTTTTGTGTATGGTGTTAGGGAGTGTTCTAATTTCATTCTTTTACGTGTACCTGTCCAGTTTTCCCAGCACCACTTATTGAAGAGGCTGTCTTTTCTCCACTGTATATTCTTGCCTCCTTTATCAAAGATAAAGTGACCATATGTGCATGGGTTTATCTCTAGGCTTTCTATCCTGTTCTTTTGATCTATATTTCTGTTTTTGTACCAGTACCATACTGTCTGGATTACTGTAGCTTTCTAGTATAGTCTGAAGTCAGGGAGCCTGATTCCCCCAGCTCCATTTTCTTTCTCAAGATTGCTTTGGCTATTCGGGGTCTTTTGTGTTTCCATACAAATTGTGAAATTTTTTGTTCTAGTTCTGTGTAAAATGCCAGTGGTAATTTGATAGGGATTGCATTGAATCTGTAGATTGCTTTGGGTAGTGGAGTCATTTTCACAATGTTGATTCTTCCAATCCAAGAACATGGTATATCTCTCCATCTATTTGTATCATCTTTAATTTCTTTCATCAGTGTCTTATAATTTTCTGCATACAGGTCTTTTGTCTCCTTAGGTAGGTTTATTCCTAGATATTTTATTCTTTTTGTTGCAGTGGTAAATGGGAGTGTTTTCTTAATTTCACTTTCAGATTTTTCATCATTAGTGTATAGGAATGCTAGAGATTTCTGTGCATTAATTTTATATCCTGCTACTTTACCAAATTCATTGATTAGCTCTAGTAGTTTTCTGGTAGCATCTTCAGGATTCTCTATGTATAGTATCGTGTCATCTGCAAACAGTGACAGCTTTACTTCTTCTTTTCCGATTTGGATTCCTTTTATTTCTTTTTCTTCTCTGCTGTGGCTAAAACTTCCAAAACTATGTTGAATAATAGTGGTGAGAGTGGGCAACCTTGTCTTGTTCCTGATCTTAGTGGAAATGGTTTCAGTTTTTCACCATTGAGGACGATGTTGGCTATGGGTTTGTCATATATGGCTTTTATTATGTTGAGGAAAGTTCCCTCTATGCCTACTTTCTGGAGGGTTTTTTTTTTTATCATAAATGGGTGTTGAATTTTGTTGAAAGCTTTCTCTGCATCTATTGAGATGATCATCTGGTTTTTCTCCTTCAGTTTGTTAATGTGGTGTATCACGTTGATTGATTTGCATATATTGAAGAATCCTTGCATCCCTGGGATAAACCCTACTTGATCATGGTGTATGATCCTTTTAATGTGTTGCTGGATTCTGTTAGCTAGTATTTTGTTGAGGATTTTTGCATCTATGTTCATCAGTGATATTGGCCTGTAGTTTTCTTTCTTTGTGACATCTTTGTCTGGTTTTGGTATCAGGGTGATGGTGGCCTCGTAGAATGAGTTTGGGAGTGTTCCTCCCTCTGCTATATTTTGGAAGAGTTTGAGAAGGATAGGTGTTAGCTCTTCTCTAAATGTTTGATAGAATTCGCCTGTGAAGCCATCTGGTCCTGGGCTTTTGTTTGTTGGAAGATTTTAAATCACAGTTTCAATTTCAGTGCTTGTGATTGGTCTGTTCATATTTTCTATTTCTTCCTGGTTCAGTCTCAGAAGGTTGTGCATTTCTAAGAATTTGTCCATTTCTTCCAGGTTGTCATTTTATTGGCATAGAGTTGCTTGTAGTAATCTCTCATGGTCCTTTGTATTTCTGCAGTGTCAGTTGTTACTTCTCCTTTTTCATTTCTAATTCTGTTGATTTGAGTCTTCTCCCTTTTTTTCTTGATGAGTCTGGCTAATGGTTTATCAATTTTGTTTTTCTTCTCAAAGAACCAGCTTTTAGTTTTATTGATCTTTGCTATTGTTTCCTTCCTTTCTTTTTCATTTATTTCTGATCTGATCTTTATGGTTTCCTTCCGTCTGCTAACTTTGGGGTTTTTTTGTTCTTCTTTCTCTAATTGCTTTAGGTGTAAGGTTAGGTTGTTTATTTGAGATTTTTCTTGTTTCTTAAGGTAGAATTGTATTGCTATAAACTTCCCTCTTAGAACTACTTTTGCTGCATCCCATAGGTTTTGGGTCGTTGTGTTTTCATTGTCATTTGTTTCTAGGTATTTTTTTATTTCTTCTTTGATTTCTTCAGTTATCTCTTGGTTATTTAGTAGTGTATTGTTTAGCCTCCATGTGTTTGTATATTTTACAGATTTTTTCCTGTAATTGATATCTAGTCTCATAGCGTAGTGGTCGGAAGAGACACTTGATACGATTTCAATCTTAAATTTACCACGGCTTGATTTGTGACCCAAGATATAATCTGTCCTGGAGAATGTTCCATGAGCACTTGAGAAGAAAGAATATTCTGTTGTTTTGGATGGAATGCCCTATAAATATCAGTTAAGTCCATCTTGTTTAATGTATCATTTAAGGCTTGTGTTTCCTTATTTATTTTCATTTTGGATGATCTGTCCATTGGTGAAACTGGGGTGTTAAAGTCCCCTACTATGATTGTGTTACTGTCGATTTCCCCTTTTATGGCTGTTAGTATTTGCCTTATGTATTGAGGTGCTCCTATGTTGGGTGCATAAATATTTACAATTGTTATATCTTCTTCTTGGATCGATCCCTTGATCATTATGTAGTGCCCTTCTTTGTCTCTTGTAATAGTCTTTATTTTAAAGTCTATTTTGTCTGATATGAGAATTAACTACTCCAACTTTCTTTTGATTTCCATTTGCATGGAATATCTTTTTCCAACCCCTCACTTTCAGTCTGTATGTGTCCCTAGGTCTGAAGTGGGTCTCTTGTAGACAACATATATACGGGTCTTGTTTTTGTATCCATTCAGCCAGTCTATGTCTTTTGGTTGGAGCATTTAATCCATTTACATTTAAGGTAATTATCGATATGTATATTCCTATTACCATTTTCTTAATTGTTTTGGGTTTGTTATTGTAGGTCTTTTCCTTCTGTTGTGTCTCCTGCCTAGAGGAGTTCCTTTAGCATTTGTTGTAAAGCTGGTTTGGTGGTGCTGAATTCTCTTAGCTTTTGCTTCTCTGTAAAGGTTTTAATTTCTCCATCAAATCTGAATGAGATCCTTGCTGGGTAGAATAATCTTGGTTGTAGGTTTTTCTCCTTCATCACTTTAAATATGTCCTGCCACTCCCTTCTGGCTTGCAGAGTTTCTGCTGAAAGATCAGCTGTTAACCTTATGGGGAGTCCCTTGCGTGTTATTTGTTGTTTTTCCCTTGCTGCTTTTAATATTTTTTCTTTGTATTTAATTTTTGGTAGTTTGATTAATATGTGTCTTGGCGTGTTTCTCCTTGGATTTTTCCTGTATGGGACTCTCTGTGCTTCCTGGACGTGATTAACTATTTCCTTTCCCATATTAAGGAAGTTTTCAACTGTAATCTCTTCAAAAATTTTCTCAGTCCCTTTCTTTTTCTCTTCTTCTTCTGGGACCCCTATAATTCGAATGTTGGTGCATTTAATGTTGTCCCCAAGGTCTCTGAGACTGTCCTCAATTCTTTTCATTCTTTTTTCTTTATTGTGCTCTGCAGTAGTTATTTCCACTATTTCATCTTCCAGGTCACTTATCCGTTCTTCTGCCTCAGTTATTCTGCTATTGATTCCTTCTAGAGAATTTTTAATTTCATGTATTGTGTTGTTCATCACTGTTTGTTTTCTCTTTAGTTCTTCTAGGTCCTTGTTACACGTTTCTTGTAGTTTCTCCATTCTATTTCCAAGATTTTGGATCACCTTTACTATCATTATTCTGAATTATTTTTCAGGTAGACTGCCTATTTCCTCTTCATTTGTTAGGTCTGGTGGGTTTTTCCCTTGCTCCTTCATGTGCTGTGTGTTTCTCTGTCATCTCATTTTGCTTATCTTACTGTGTTTGGGGTCTCCTTTTCACAGGCTGCAGGTTCGTAGTTCCTGTTGTTTTTGGTATCTGCCCCCAGTGGCTAAGGTTGGTTCAGTGGGTTGTATAGGCTTCCTGGTGGAGGGGACTGGTGACTGTGTTCTGGTGGATGAGGTTGGATCTTGTCTTTCTGGTGGGCAGGTCAACATCTGGTGGTGTGTTTTGGGGTGTCTGTGACCTTATTATGATTTTAGGCAGCCTCTCTGCTAATGGATGGGGCTGTGTTCCTGTCTTGCTAGTTGTTTGGCATAGGGTGTCCAGCACTGTAGCTTGCTGGTTGTTGAGTGGAGCTGGGTCTTGGTGTTGAGATGGAGATCTCCTGGAGATTTTCACCGTTTGATATTACGTGGAGTTGGGAGGTCTCTTGTGGACCAGGGTCCTGAACTTGGCTCTCCCACCTCAGAGACACAGCCCTGATGCCTGGCTGGAGCACCAAGAGCCTTTCATCCACACGGCTCAGAATAAAACAGAGAAAAAATAGAAAGAAAGAAGGAAGGAAGGAAGGAAGGAGGGAAGGAAGGAGATAAAATAAAATAAAGTTATTAAAATAAAAAGTCAAGGGGCTTCCCTGGTGGCGCAGTGGTTGAGAGTCTGCCTGCCAATGCAGGGGACGCGGGCTCGAGCCCTGGTCTGGGAAGATCCCACATGACGCGGAGCAAGTGGACCCGTGAGCCACAACTGCTGAGCCTGCGCGTCTGGAGCCTGTGCTCCGCAACAAGAGAGGCTGCGATGGTGAGAGACCCGCGCACCACGATGAAGAGTGGCCCCCGCTTGCCACAACTAGAGAAAGCCCTTGCACAGAAACGAAGACCCAACACAACTAAAATAAATAAATAAATAAATAATTTTTTAAAAATAAATAAATAAATAAAAAGTCAAAAATAATTGTTAAGAAAAAATTTTTAAAAAGTAAAAAAAAAAATGGACAGACAGAACCCTAGGACAAATGGTAAAAGCAAAGTTATACAGACAAAATCACACACATACACACTCACAAAAAGAGAAAAAGGGAAAAATATATACATATCTTAGCTCCCAAAGTCCACCTCCTCAATTTGGGATGATTTGTTGTCTATTCGGGTATTCCACAGATGCAGGCACATGAAGTTGTTTGTGGAGCTTTAATCCGCTGCTCCTGAGGCTGCTGGGAGAGATTTCCCTTTCTCTTCTTTGTTTGCACAGCTCCCGGGTTCAGCTTTGGATGTGGCCCCGCCTCTGCGTGTAGGTCACCTGAGGCCGTGTGTTCTTCGCTCAGACAGGACGGGGTTAAAGGAGCAGCTGATTCAGGGGCTCTGGCTCACTCAGGCGGGGGGGAGGGAGGGGTACGGATGCGGGGCGGCGGTGGCCTGGCCGTGGCGATGTCTGCCCCCAAGACCAGAGTTCTGAATCACCCAACTGTGGGGCCTCTTGCCCACCTCCCCTTGCCTCGGGCTCACCTTGGCAAGAGGTGCCCATTTTCAGGGTGACCCCCTTGAGGCCGAGGGTGCTGTGGTGGAGGTGCTGCGAGGGAAGGAGCGGGGCCCAGCCAGGACCCCGGGGCAGAGGCTGTCCAGGCTTCCCCCCCCCCAGACCCCCGCCCGCCAGGATAGGGCTTTGTGATGCGACAAACAGGCCAGCCTGGCCTCCTGTCCCCCTGCTCCCCTGATGCCACAGCCAGGTTGGCGGGGTGCCCCCAGGGGAGGGCCAGCTCCACTGTGCCCACTCCTCCCCAGCCAGCGCTGGTCACCTGTCAGCCCTGCAAACCCAGCCTTACTTGTCACCAGGTAGGGAAGGCGGCCTGCGGCGAGGAGGGGCCAGGGAGGAGGGGGAGCTCCAGAAAGGTGGCGGCCAGGCCCTGTGGCCCCGTGGCCCCGGAGCGAGGGGGGTTAAGCCTGTGGGCTGTGGAGTCAGGGGGCCTGGTCGGGAGCCCCAGGGCTGTGCTTGCCGTCACGCGATCTGGGGAAAGCGCTGTGACCCCTGAGCCTCAGTGTCCCCAGCAGTAAAATGGGCTAACTCTGGTCCCTCCCCTGCGAGGGTGACGGGAGCTCCCTCTGGAGGCCCTAGCACACTACCCCCACCCCATCCCCCCGTGCAGAAGGTGCCAGAACCCGTCATCGTCCCTTGTCATCAGCCCACGTAAGTGGTCACCATCACTCCCATCTCAGCCCAGAGCCCAGGCTCTCCTCAGAGCGCCAGCTCCCCACCGACTCCTGTGGACCCTCCGCAAGAAGCAGCCCTCGCCAGTGTGCCCACGCCCCTGCCACTCCGGGGCCGAGGGGGAGAGGGTGGCCAGGCCTCCCTCCCTGCCTCTGTCCTCCTAGGCCTCTGGCGCCACCTTGGCCCCGTGTCAGGCTGGTGGAGACAGGCCCGGGCGCTCTGACTCAGTCTCTGGCGAACCAGCTCCCCCAGGAGACCGCGTGCTTCACGGTGTGGGCCCCCCTCGAGTCCTGCAGAGGAACGCAGCCCCCAGGGATGCCCAAGGCCCCAGCCAGTCCTCCCCCCGCCCCCCGGACAGGGGATGCTGCGACCTCACTGGGTCCTGACCCCAGCCCTGCCACTTTCTGCGGGGGTCACTTTGGGAAGGTTGTGCAGCGTCCGTTTCCTCGTCTGTGAAATGCCTGTAACCACAGCTTCCCGGTGGGGAAGCTGAGATGCCCCGTGATGTGATGCAGGTGGGGCGCCGAGCCCCCGGGGGTGGGGTGAGTGGTCTGTAAGTGGCGCCCCCGACCCCATCCTCCGGGTGGTTGGTGGAACACCACTCCCACAATCTGTTGTCCTGGTTTAAGTGGCTGGCCTCCAAGGCTGACGGCAGAGCTCCTGGGGCTTCCAGGCCACAGCCACAGGCAGCTGAGCTCAGGCAGAGCCAGGCTGCCCTGTGTGCCCAGCCTCGCTGGGCTCCACCTCGGGCAAACACCACGCCCAGGCGTTGCCCGGGCGTGGCCCAGGGGAGGTGGTTCTGCACCCGGAACGCTCCCTGCCCGATGCACCCCACCCCAATCCCAGGACCGGGAGCAGGACGCAGCCGGGCGCGACGGAGCTGAAAGGCCGGAGCTGAAACCTGGAGGGAAAGGTAGTCCTCAGCAGCCCTCCCTGCAGGCTTTAATCCCCTGCAGTCCCTCCTGTGGGAGGTTTCTGGGGCAGCCATAACAAACAACCACAAAGTGGGCGTCTTAACACCACAGAAATGTGTTCTCCCACGGTCCCGGGGCCAGGGCCCCGGATCAGGGCGTGGGCAGCGCACCACCCCCCAGGCTCTGCGGGAGCGTCCTCCCTTGGCTCGTGACTGTATCACTCCAGGCACTGCCTCTGCGGTCACATGGCCTTCCCTGTCCCTGTCAGATCTCCCTCTCTGTGACAGGGACAGTTGTCATTGGATTTAGGGCCACACTAAATCCAAATGATCCCATCTCAATCTCCTTAACTTGATCAACTTTGATCTGCAAAGACCCTTTTTTCTCAGTTGGCCGCATTCGTAAGTTTCTGGGGTTAGGACTTGGATGTATTTTCTGGGAGGCCACCCACCCTCTCCTCCAGACTCCTCTCCCCACGATGTGATGATGTCTAAACAATGACATGGAGACACGTGGGGTTTGCCTGGTAGCAGTTCACGTGGCTCAGCTTACACCTTGACCGCCAATTCCTGTTACACACTCCCAAGCCCCTGGATATTAGAACGGATGGGGGGACGGGAAGGACAGGCGTCCAGAACGTCTGAGATGGAAAGTCCCAGGGGAGGAGCCCAGGCCGACCCCCTCATTTACAGATGAGAAACCTGAAGGCCAGTCGACGCTCCCAGGGAGCCAGGGGTTTGAAGGTGCCCTGGAAGAGCTGACCCCTCTGATGTTATGTCTCCAGGAACAGAAAGGTCGGCCCCAGAGGAAGGAACCCAGGAGCCTCTGGTCTCAATTGTCCCTCGCTTAAGGCGTGCTCGTAAGCCCAATTCATGCAGTGGTATTTATGGAACACCTACGTGCCAGGCCCCACCCTAGGCATTTGTGATCCACCAGGGAACAGGACAGAAAACACCCTCCCCTCTGGGAACTGGCATCCCAGTGTGGGGATTCAGACAAACAAATGAACAAGTAAGTGTGTAGTGTGTAAGTGGTGGCGAGGGCTGTGTGGCAAGAGGCAGCTGGATGAGGAGGGTAGGAGCTGCTGTTTTTTTTTTTTAAGATTTATTTATTATTTATTTATTTATTTTATTTTTGGCTGCATCGGGTCTTAGCTGTGGCACGCGGGATCTTTCATTGAGGTGCGCGGGCTTCTCTCTAGTTGTGGCATGTGGGTTTTCTCGTCTCTGGTTGTGGCACACGGGCTCCAGGGCTTGTGGGCTCTGTAGTTTGCAGCACACAGGCTCTCTAGTTGAGGCGCGCAGGCTCAGTAGTTGTGGCGCGCCGGCTTAGTTGCCCCGCGGCATGCGGGATCTTAGTTCCCTGACCAGGGATCGAACCCGAGTCCCCTGCATTGTAGGGCAGATTCTTTACCACTGGACCACCAGGGAAGTCCCAGGAGCTGCTGTTTTATAGAGTGCTCTGGCCACTGAGAAGACATATGAGCTGAGACCCAAATGGATTGGAGGAACAAGTCATGTGGATGTCTGAGGAAAGAGCATCGTAGGCCCAGGGAAGGGCAAGTGCAAAGGCCCCATGGTGGGAGCAAGCCTGGGGGAGGCCCAGGAAGTCAGAGAGGCGGGAGAGGAGATCAGACAGGTGATGCCGGGTCGCAAAGGACTGGTTTACACCCCAGGTGAGAGGGAAGTCGTCGCAAGGCTAGGGCCCCCTGCCTCTGCCCCCTCCCTCTCCCCCCTCCCCCCCCCCCAGCTTTGTTTGATGTGACTGTGCTAGTGGGCCGGTTTAGTTAGAAGGCTTTGCAGCAACACAGGGCACAGATGTGGCAGCAGCTGGGGTGGTGTCAAGTGGTCAAAGTCCAAATACATTTGCAGGTACAGTGGGTGGGATCTGCTGATTGGGTCGGGGTGTAAAGGTTGCCTCTGAGCAGCTGGAAGGAAGGAAGAGCAGCTCTGGGGAGGGGGCTGGGGGGAAGAGGGGGAACCAGCTCTGGCACCCGGGCAGGGTGGGCTTCCCAGTGCAGGGAGCCGAGGTGGCCGGGCAGGTCCTGCCTCTTGAGTCCCCCCTTCTCCACCTGGCTGCGTCTTCCCCCTGCCGGTCGCTGCCTGCCCGGGGCCGGAGGGTGGGGCACGGAGTCAGGCCCCCGCCCAGGGCCCTGCCTCACCCAGTCCCGGCCAGAGCCAGGAGGACAGCACGGAGGGACGCACGCCGCTCCCCCGCCTTCAGAGCGCCAGCGAGGCCCCCGTGACCCGGTAGCCGTTGCCCCATCGGAGCAGGAGGTGGCAGGCCTGCAGGGGTGGGCGGGGTGCCGAGCCTCCTCTCCAGGAATGTGGTCACAGTGTTAGAGACACAGAAGCTCCCCGTGGGGGGCCTGGAAGGGATCCAGACCCCACGCCCCTACCAGCGCAGACACTTACGCATGAGGGTGTGTACGCAGGGAGAGGTGGGAGGGAGCAGTCGGAATGGAAAAGACCCAGAACCCCAGGCCCCGGGTGGCCTGGTTTCTAGGCTGGCTCTGCCTCCTGGGCACCTCCATTAATAATGATGATGTGACGCTGCGGCTGGTGGCGGAGGCCAGCCTTTCTGCAGGGCTCCCCGTGAGTTGGGGACAGTTCTCAGCGTTCTGGGCCGTTCCCAAACCTGTGCAGGGCTTGCTATTTTTATCCTCATGCCACCTGTGGGGAAACTGAGGTCCAGAGTGGTTAAGTCACTTGGCCCAGGCCACACAGCTGGGAAGCACCCCTGAGGCAAGTTCCTCACCACACTGCCTCTCAGAGCTCTGTGTGGCCGGGCCTCCACCCTCCTCCCCATCACCCCCTCTCTTCACCCCCAGCACTCGGCACCCTTGATCCCACTGTCACCCTCACACCCACCAGGCCCTCCCAGCCCCAGGGTCTTCGTCAGTGCTGTCCCCTCTGCCTGGAGGCTCCTCACCCATCCTTCCGGGCTTAGTGGAAACGTCACTTCCTCAGAGAGCCTTTCCCTTCCCGTTGATTATCGATTGGTGCTGAATCAAGCAGGACCGCCACCTCGCACATTCTGTAGGTGATGCCCTTATTTTTTTTTTTAAAGCCTTCAATTTTTTTTTTAAATTTATTTATTTTATTTATTTTTGGCTGTGTTGGGTCTTCGTTTCTGTGCGAGGGCTTTCTCTAGTTGCGGCGAGCGGGGGCCACTCTTCATCACGGTGCGCGGGCCTCTCACTGTCACGGCCTCTCTTGTCGCGGAGCACAGGCTCCAGATGCCCAGGCTCAGTAGTTGTGGCTCACGGGCCTAGTTGCTCCGCGGCATGTGGGATCTTCCCGGACCAGGGCTCGAACCCGTGTCCCCTGCATTGGCAGGCAGATTCTCAACCACTGCGCCACCAGGGAAGCCCATGATGCCCTTATTAATGTGACCCAGGATCGCAGTACAAAGGACCGTCCTCTGGCCGCACCCACTGAACCTAGCTCTGGAGCGGTGATTCTCAACCCTGGCTGCACGTGGGAATCACCTGGGGAATCTTTTAAAACCCCAGCGCCCAGGCCTCTAAGGGTGACAGTGGTTATTTATAGAACTGTCTAACCCAGGGTTCCCAAAGTGTGTTCCAGGGAACACTAGTTCTGCAAAATGCACCTTGAAGAAAGGGTGCGTGGGCTGTAAAGCCATCCCCGTACACCTCGCCATCAGATGCATCAGGGTGGAAACTACCCTCCCTCCAAGAAAGGAAGGCAAAAACGCCTGAATCAGGCTTCCTTCGCTGGAAGGACTGCCTCAACTGAGAGCAGCTGGGGCCTTGTCCAGCGGTCAGGCAGTCAGAGAAGTTGCCAGCCTACCCTGAGCCAGGCGCAGATGCTGCAGGGTGTACAGGGCAGATATGGTCCCCACCCCTCCCCGCCCGAATCCTGGGCATGGCTGTGGGTGCATTACTCTGTACCCAGCTCTCACGCCCCTCTCCTCAGGCGGGTGTAGCCACGGAGCTGAGCAGAGGGAGGGCAGGATGGACATGAAACCCTTGGAGGAGAGACAAGTCACCACTGCAGGGTCCTTCCTGCCAAGCCGGGGGTCCTGGAGGGCCTTGGCTGGGTGCCTCCACCCTGGTCAGCCAGCAGGGGGTCAGGGGGCCGGCCTAACTCGAGTTCAGGGGTCCAAGGTGATGAGGCCGAGTTGAGAATGAACAGGAAGGGGCATCTGTCAAGTTTCAGGAGCCCGTATTCAGTCCTGTTTGAACTGTATCTATTTATTGACTAGATGGTACAGGAAAATGGCCCAACATCCAGAAAGTGCCAGTGGGTTTGTAGTGAGAAGTCAGTCCCCAGCCAGGCAGGTCCCCACCCAGAGACGCCTGCTGCAGGTGCTGGCGTGTCCTCCCAGGCAGCAGACCTGTCCCTCCCCTCTTACCACTCCCTCCTCCCAACCCCCTCCCTGCCTTCCTTCTTTTCCTGCACAAATGGAAGCAAAGTCTGCCCACCATCCTGATGTCCTGTTTTCACTCGCAGTCATGGAGAACATTTCGTGTCATCCCAAAAAGAATGGCTGTAACATATTCTACTGTAAGAATGTGCCAGAACCTATTTAACGAGTCTCTTGACGATTGGCACTTGCGCCGTGTCCCGTTTTCTTCTAAACAATGCTGTAATGGATAACTCAAGGCAAACATCATTTCACACAGGTGCGAGCCTGCCTCTAAGACACGTACCTCCCGAGGCATTGCCGGGTCAAGGCCATGTGCACTGTCATCATGACAGACGCGGCCAGAGCACCTCCCGAGAGGGTTCCCGCCGCCACGCCCACCCGCGATGCCCGAGGGATGCAGGCACTTCTGCTGAGTACTTTTCTGTCCTCCAGAAGCTCACCGTACCCCCGCCCCCCCGCCCACCCTCACCCCGGGTTTCTGGCCTCTGGTCTCAGAATCATTTCTTCCACTGACATCCTATGCAGAACGTTGATAACTGACAGAAATGGAAGTGAGCTGGGGTTCAGGCAGGGATGGGCTTCTGCTTCACTGTCCCCCAACCCCAGGACACCACCTTTGGGCCACCCAGCTGGGGCACAGGGAGAGACATTGAGTTCTCCCCGGGCTAAAGAGGCAAGAGGAGAGAGCATCCCTGGAGCCGGGCGAGAGCCAGACCACGAGGAGTCACAGGGCTGGAGCCAGACCACAGAGGGCGCTCCGGACAGGCAGCCTGAGGAAGTGTCACCCGGCCCAGTGGCCCGCCCACCTATGAGGGCCGGCTGTCAAGCCTTCAGAAATTCCGTGAACCAGTTGTTAGGCACTCCCATTATTGAGAATTAAATTATAGGAACTTACAATTAATAAATTATACTCAAAGCAAAGACAACATCTACTCAAAATTCATCACTCCCTAATGACTTTGCTCCATTTCGCTACGAGCTATGGTCGTGAGGTTCCCTACATGGATGTATCTGGAAATACTCCTGCACATCTCTTCCCAACTCTGCGGGCAGAGCTGTCATGGGGGTAACTTGAAATTGACCGCGGTGGGAGCATTTACACCACAGAAATTGGCAAACACTGCCAATTGGGGCTGGTTCACCCCCTGAAGCTGGTTGTGCAACGTTTGCCCTGACTGCTCCCTCCTCCTGCCCTCTGACCTCCTGCCCTCTGACCTCCTGCCTCCTGCCTGCCTCTCCCTTTGATCAAATCCAACCAGAAGCAGCTGGCTAGGGCCTCAGCCTCCCGGGGCTCACAGCAGGACAGAGAAGGGAGAGCATGGATCTGGGAGAAGCCAGTGGCAGATAATTGGCACGCCAGGCCCCTGCTCTCGGGGAGACAAAAGACACCTGATCCACATCGCCCTCCGTGTGGGGCAGGCGTCTGTGACCAGGGAGGCTCGGGCTGGTGCTCTGATGACGTAGCAGACCACGTCAGCCCTGAGCTCCAGAACCCCTTTGCAATTTTTAGAGTAATAACATACTTCTACTCCAGGGAATTTGTGTTCCCATTTTGATTGATTCATCACCAACATGTTCACAAGCCAGGAATCAGCGGTTCTCACACTCGAGCTGCATCAGAACCCCCAGAGGGTTTGTGGGAACACAGATTGCCAAGCCTCACCCCCAAGTTTCTGATTCAGTGAGCATGATATCATGATATAATAAGACATACATATTTCGGTCCTCATTCCTGGCTTCCCGGCCAGAGCTCCTAAAACCTTTGTCATTTCCTACATGATGAAATGCTAGGAGCATGTTTTATACTAATGGTTGATCTTTGACCCCCACTTCTGGACACAGAACTTCCAAATCCCTTGGAATTTCCTGGGTGAGGGGAGCATCTTTTGTTCTAATGAGGTGACTCTGGGTGGCCTCGGGGACAGCTTCAGGATGGGGCTGGTCACCAGGACCATGATGGGAAGCTTGGAGCTTTCAGCCCCACCGTCCTCGCCCAGGGAGGGAGTTAATAATCGATCAGCCTATGTGACAAAGCCTCCATAAAAATCCCTAAAGTGTGGGGTTTGGAGAGCTGCCAGGTCAGTGAACGTGTCCCCATGCCGGGAGGTGACGCACGCCAGCTCCACCGGGGACAGAAACTCCTGTGCTCAGGAACCTTCCAGACCTCCCCTGTCTGTCTCTTCATCTGCCTGTTCACGTGTATCCGTTAAAATACCCTTTGGAATAAATCAACAATAGTAAGTAAACTGTCTTCCCGGGTTCCCTCTAGCAAATTAGTGAAGCCAAGGAGGGGGTCGTGGGAACCTCTGATTTGTGGCCAAGGCGGACAGAAGTGTGGGTGGCCTGGGGACCCACTGCTTGTGCCTGGCATCTAAGTGGGGCAGCAGCCTGGTGGGACTGCGCCCGTAACTTGTGGGGCCTGTTCCATCTCTGGTTGGCGGCAGAATTGAATTGAATTGTAGGACACCCAGCTGGGGTCTGAGACTCAAGTCGCTGACGGCAGACACCCACACATCTGGGGTCAGAGGTGCTGTGAACATGAGAATAAAGGAAAGAAAGCAGTGAGTTTCTCCCAGAGAGTGAGTCTGGAGTGGAGCCCGAGAGCTTGCACCTCTGAGTTCCCAGGTGATCGGTGCTGATGCTCTGGGACCCCACGTGAGAATTCAGCTCCGAGGTGTGGCCAGGTGGACCAAGGTGACGTGCACGGGCCCGAGCTTACAGTGATGAAACCGCCAGGTAGTTGCAAAGAGGGGATGCAGTGAGGCACAGGAAACAGGGACGGTTGCCCGGGGACCCCATGCGCGTGGGACCAGGGCAGTGCCACAGCTTGGGTCCCTGAATTTCAAAGATAACTTGCTGATGACAGGAAGAAAACGCCTCTCCCGCTTAGGAAGCAGCGACTTGCTGACAAAGCCCCGACCCGGGCTGAGGACAGAAGGGGAAGAGAAATCTTGGGAGAGGGAGGAAATCAGTCAGGCAGGGGCTGCCAAGGTCTCCGGCCACCAAGGCAGCAGGATTCAGGCCCAAGGAATGTGCCTCTCAGGGCTGGAGTCCGGAGCGAGCAAAGGAAGGCAAACGCAAGAGAGAAAGAACATTCTGTGTGGTTCCGTTTATGTCAAGTTCAAGAACAGGCAACACTAACCTCAGGGGACAAAAGTCAGACGAGAGCTGGGCGTGTTCCATGTCTTGCCCTGAGTGGTGGTCACACGGGGGTGCACGCTTTGGATGTGTGGGCGTTACTGTACGAAGCTGAGCATTTACTGCACATTTACCGAGGCCTCCTGTGTGCCGGGCATCTTGCTGGGCTCTGAGGACGTAGCTGGGAGGAAGGGGCTGCCCTGACTGTGTGGCATCCCTCCCACGGTGCAAACCCGGCGTGCTCAGAAGAGCCCCAGCCAAGGTGGCTTCGAGCAGCCAGGTGGAAGTGGGCCGAAGGATGCGGGTCAGGGCCCGGGAGACGTCGGCAGGTCGCCAAGATGCTCTGGTTAGATCTGAGAAGACAAGGCGGCCGCCCTCAGGAGGGCGACGGAGGGACGTGTGCTCCTGGCGGAAAAGACAGTCCACGCAGAAGGACAGAAATGACGTGTGTGCAGGGAACTGTGGGCCTTCGATACGGCTGGAACATGAGGTTCAAGGTGGGACAGAGGCAGGGATATACGGCTGGGGAGATAAACGGGGCCGGTGGTGGAGGCCCAGGTGATGCCGCCGAGTTGGAACTTCTCCACCCCCGCCCAGCCCCCCACCAAGGCAGGGGCTGGCTGCAAAGCAAGCGAGGGAATGGCGTGGCCAGCTACCCGTGCAGGAAGCGGGCTGGTGTCGGGGGGCGGCGGCCACAGGGACCCGGCCAAGGTGGTGCGTCCCTCTGGAGAGCCACGTGCAGTGCCTGGTAACCTCACACACTCGCCTTCCCTGTGACCCGGCGTTTCCGCTTCTATGCATTACCCCAATAAACGAAAGCCAGTGTCCCCACAAAGGCTCGCTCTGGAACCATCATAGCAAAAGCTAGAAACAACCAAATGTCCAGGAAACAGACACACAAGCTGTGGAGGATGCAGACGGTGAGGCTCTGCCCAGCAGTTAAACGCAGGGACCCACGACCCACGCACCGGCGTGAGCGGACCCAGGGCCAGAGATCCAGACATGAGAGGGAACATTCCGTGCGATGCCGTTGGTGGCAAGCTGGAGAGCCGACAACGCTAATGCGTGGGGACCAGAGTCAGAGGAGGGGGCATTCCAGGGGGCCGCGCGTGTCCTGCATGGTGGCCTGCGTGGTGGCCACGTGGGCGTGCACATCTGCAAACTTAAGCGTGCACTGTACTGTGTGTAAGTTAAAAGTTACACCCACTGCATAGAACTCACGGGGACAGTGCAGGTTAGTGCATTGCAGGACAATGCAGGCGAGAGATGGGGAGGCCCTCGGTAACAGACAGATGGGGGCTGTGCATGGTGGGGAAGTGACAGGATGTCGTGCCCCCTTGCTCTGAGGACCCCCTCCCGGGGATCAGTGCGTTCAGCCATTGAGTCGCAGGCACCTGAGTGTGCCGGGGAGAAGCCCACCAGGAGCCCCAGGCTGGTGAGCGTTGGGAGGCCTGGTGAGGAGGGGCCGTGGAGACCTTGGGTGCGGGGTGCTCGTCCAAGGCCAGAGTCAGGACCAACCTCCAGTCTCGGGGCCTCTGTGGCGCTTGGTGTCTGGCAGGAGCTCAGAACCTGATCGTGGCGTGAATGGATGAGAGAAAGAGCTCAGGGCCCGACTCTTGGTAAATTCTTTTGCTGTGAGGCATCTCTTACCCTGAAAATGACTGGCTGGCAGGCCCCCACTCCTGCACCTCTAAATGGGACCAGGGCCGCTTCACAGGCATCCGGGGCTCAGAAGGGCCCTCGCTGGGTTTAAGCTCTGCTATCGCCATCTTGATTTTTTTTTTTTTAATTGAAGTATGGTTGATCTACAATGTTGTGCTAGTTTCAGGTGTACAGCAAAGTGATTCTCTCTTTTTCAGATTCCTTTCCGTTATACGTTATTATAAGATATTGAGTATAGTTCCTTGTGCTATACAGTAGGTCCTCATTGTTTATTGTATATATAGTAGTGTGTATCTGTTAATCCCAAACTCCTAATTTATCCCACCCCCCCTTTCCCCATTGGTAACCGTAAGTTTGTTTTCTATGCCTGTGAATCTGTTTCTGTTTTGTAAATAAGTTCAGTTGTATCATTTTTTAGATTCCACGTATAAGTGATATCATATGATATTTGTCTTTCAATGTCTGACTTACTTCACTTAGTATGATAATCTCTAGGTCTGTCCATGTTGCTGCAAAGGGCATTATTTCATTCTCCTTATGGCTGAGTGATATTCCATTGTGTATATGTACCACATCTTCTTTATCCATTCATCTGTCAATGGACACTTAGGTTGCTTTCATGTCTTGGCTATTGTAAATAATTCTGCAGTGAACACAGGGGTGCATGTATATTTTCAAATTAGAGTTTTTGTCCTTTCCGGATATATGCCCGGGAGTGGGATTGCTGGATCATATGGTAACTCAGTTTTTTAAGGAACCTCCGTACTGTTCTCCCTAGTGGCTGTAGCAATTTACATTCCCACCAGCAGTGCAGGAGGGTTCCCTATCTTGATATTCTTATTAACTGTGGAACAAGGGGCCGTGCGTTATCATTTTGCTCCAGGCCTGCGTATCCTGTAATCTGTCCTGGTTTTGGCCCTGGGAGAGGGGTCTCTGGGCAGCTTGGGGTAGGGTAGAGCATGCTAAGACTGAACCAGGACAGCTGTCTGGGGGGTTGGGGGCTCCCAGACACACATGCAATCCCACGGTTGCCAGGGAAGAGGGGAGGTTCAGGGTGTAGTCATGGTGGTATTAGGGCAGGAGACTCACAGGACCCAGATCCTGCCGGGACCCGGGCTCCTGTCCTCCCCATGAGATCCCTGGGAGAGGCGCCAGCACAGGGGGTGCCCACTGATGTCAGTGGCTTCAGGAGCCCGACCTGTCTCTCCACAGCCCCAGGCCCCGGCCAGAGACCCAACCCCCCCCTGCACACGTGGAAGGCGCAACCACACAGGCCAGTCCCAGGAGAAGGAAGAGGGCACTCAGGGTGATGGCTGCCCCTGCCCAGGACAGACCACGCGGGCTCAGGGAGAGGAGAGCCCACTGGGCAGCTCTGGACCCTCGGGGAGGAGGACAGACCATGCCCGCGTGCCCTGTGACCTTTAACCCCTCAGCAAGTTCCACCCACTGGCACTTCCACCTCTCCTGTCTGCATGTCATACCCTACAACACACACACGCACACACACACACACGCATGCACACACACACACACGCACACGCACACACACAGTGTCTGGAATATGGCCCGACCCAGGTGGAGCTTCTTCCTGGGGACAGAAAGTGGCCGTGACCTTGATGCTTTCTTGGGACAGACGCCACAGCCCCCGATCCACACTCGCCTTCATCCTCCCCACGATCTTTTCAAAATGCGAGTCTGATCCCGTGACCCTCATCTGGGGTCTTCCCTTTGCTCCTGGGAAAAAGACCACCAGGCCGTGCGTGACCTGGCTACTGTCAGCCCCTGCAGCCTCAGCTGATGCCCTCACTCAGACACACACGCCCTTTTGGTTTCTCAGAAGACTCCTTCCAACCTCAGGGCCTTTGCACCTGCCACTTCCCCCACCTGGAAGACCTTTCCTAGCCCAGTGGGTCCTTCCCACGCTCTGCTCCCGGCCCAGTTGTCTCCTGGGGCCTCTCCTGACATGGCCAGACTGGTGACAGGACGTTCTCTCACATGCTCAGCTGCTCATCTCGCCGCTGGGTCGTCACCTCCTTGGGGACGAGACCTGCATCTTCCTCCAGCATCGTGTGCCCATCTCCTAGCACTGCACTGGTGCATAGATGCCTGCTGACTGAGTCCCTGAAGGGCGGGGGAGCGTGGAGCCCCCTCCCCAGAGTCCTGGCCTTTTTAGGGGGAAGCAGCATGGTGGCCCTAGAGGCACCACTTCCCCTCCTGGACCTCAGCTTCTGCACCTGGGAAGCGAGGCGTTGGGCTCATGGGGCAGCTCCCTCCGAGTGTCGACGTCCTGGTGCCCGGGACCCTGCACCTCAGCTCTCAGGGGGCCCAGAGTTCCCAGGGGAGTAGGGCACAAGAGCAGAGGATGACCTGCTCCTGCCCCCTGGCTGGGGAGACAGCATCTGCCCACCCTCATCAAATAGAGGATGGAGTCTGAATTCCAGAAGGAGGAAGAAGGCTACAGTGGCCTGGAGTCAGGTCCAGAGTCCTTGACGGCCAGAGGTGGACCAGCCCATCCTTGCCCAGACTCGTGAGGAGAGCAGAGCCACGCCCAGCCCGATGATGATTTAGCCCCCATGCCTCCGATTCCACTGGCAAAGCGCCATCACCTGTAGTGCAGGAATCGTCCCGTGACGAGGGTGTCTGGGGCCCCCTGCTCATGCAGCGGACACCTCAGCCCCCCTCCTCCCCGAGCCCACACAGGCTGCTCCTGCACCCCAAACCATGCACCAAATGCGCAGAGCCTCCAAGGTTCCCTGCCCGGGGGCGGCACCCCAGCGCCGCAGAGGGCAGGCAGCAGTGGAGGTCAGATGGCAGGCTGCCCCATCAGTCCAAAGAGCCCAGGGCCTGTCAGGTCCTGCTGGATGCAGCCCTGTGAGCAAGGCGGGGCTCTCGTCTATTCAGAGGGGCACCCCCTTGTCCCGGCCATCTCCTTACCCAGCTCCAATCACAGTACCTCAGTGCCACCATGGGATTGCCCCCCTTTAAAATGTACAAGCAGTACTCGGCCATGGCAGATAACTTAGAACTACATGTAAGGAACAGTCCTGTTATCCCACTACCCAGTGATGCTTATGATGATGATGATGATGAAGATGGTGATGAAGATGGTGGTGATGGTGAAGACGGTGGTGGTGAAGATGAAGATGGTGATGATGGTGATAGGGATGAAGATGACGGAGATGATGAAAATGAAGATGAAGATGGTGATGATGATGGAGGTGACGGCTGTCATGATGATGAAGATGACAGACGATGGGGATAAGGATGAAGGTGGTGACCATGAGGAACCAGAAACCAGCTGTGGTTCATTTTGGTCTCAACTCAGGCTAGTATCAAAGGAGACCAAGCAGGCCTCATTTCTTCAGAAAACAAAACCACTCCCAAGGAAGGCTCTGTGTTTGGAGAAGGAATTGGGCTCAGCTGGGAAGGTAGGCAGCAGCGGAGGTTGCCGCCATCAGGCTGCCTGGCTCGGCCCCTCGCTGTGCCGCGATTTGCTCCTCTGTAAACCTGGCTGGTGATGGGACCTGCCTCGGAGAAGGACGTGCACATTGATGGTACACAAGGCACTGAGCACCAGCCTGGCATCTGGTTAGGATGTAATAGATCGTAGCTTTTCTCATTATCATTTTTATCCCAGTCTCTCTGTTTTCTCTGATTGGCCCGCTCTCTGCTGCTGGTGCCACTTTTCCCTCCCTCCCCTGGGCCACGCTGTCACCTCAGCCGAGCCAGTGGGGCCTCTAAGCTGCTTTGCAAGATCCCCACGGGGTCTGCCTGTGGTCCAGGGGGCCCCAGAGTCAGCAGCCCTGTGAAGATGCACCCGTTGCATTGCTCAAACCAGGAGAATGGCTGGTATTCTTTTTTTTTTTTCTTTTATAAATTTATTTATTTATTTATTTTTGGCTGCATTGGGTCTTCGTTGCTGCGCGCGGGCTTTCTCTCGTTGCGGCGAGCGTGGGCTTCTCATTGCAGTGGCTTCCCTTGTTGCGGAGCACGGGCTCTAGGCGCGTGGGCTCCAGTAGTTGCCGCACGTGGGCTCAGTAGTTGTGGCTCTTGGGCTCTAGGCACGCGGGCTCAGTAGCTGTGGCGCACGGGCTTAGTTGCTCGGTGGCATGTGAGATCTTCCCGGACCAGGGCTCGAACCCGTGTCCCCTGCATTGGCAGGCGGATTCTTAACCACTGTGCCACCAGGGAAGTCCCCAGAGTCAGTGGCCCTGTGAAGATGCACCCGTCGCCTTGCTCGAACCAGGAGAATGGCTGGTATTCTTGACCCCTGGGGTCGGCTCACACGGGACTATGCTTGTCTCTTCCCAACTCCGCACATGGAGTTGGTAGCTTCAGATCAGCCGTGGTGGGAGTATTTAGGCCGTAGGAATCGGCAGGTACGGCGATCCCGGCTTTTCCTTTGGAGGGAGTCAGTCAGCTGTTCCACATTTAGCAGGGCGGCACCGCTCACTCCCCGGGTATAGCCTGTCATCGAGTCGTGCTGATACCGGCTCCAGAATGGACCGGGCGCCCATCTACTCTCGGCCTAAACCGCCAGCATCCTGGCCCAGGGCACTGCCGTTTCTCGCCAAGTAGCCACCACAGCCTGCCCACTGCTCCGGGGCTTCGCTGGCCGGTCAGGGGCTCCCACTGCAGCCCAGGTAATGTCCAGGTTGTTTCTCTGCACGGCCTGTCCCCGGCCGGCCCCTCCGGCTCCCCTGCACCCTTCCTGCCTTCCTTTAGTTCTTCAAACAAAGCAGTGCAGTTGATGATCTGGAGGGCTTCTGCTTGGGAGTGTCTCTGCCCTGCCTTCCCTCGGCCTCCTCCACCAGCTCCCTGGGTGACCAGGCCACCTCAGCGGAAGTGCTACCACAGCCAAGGGGCTCCCCGTCACCCTCACCGCCCTCACCCCCATTCCCTCCAAAGCTCCCCCGTACCGTCTTCTCTCTGACGCGGGACACTTGGGCATGAAGCGCTTGTTGGCTCTGGTCTGGTGGGCAAGGCAGGAGCCTCCTGAGTTATAAGCCCTTGGTATATAAGCCCAGCGCCCTGTAGGGCTCAGGAAATGCAAGCTCCGGTTATCCCTGACTCGTTTGAACAGCAGAGAGCTCGATCCAGAGAGGTTTGCCCGGAACCAGAGGAAAGTGAGGCAGGGGATCGTGGGCAGAGCAGGGCAGCCGGCAGGAGACAGCATAGGCGCTGGGTGCCGGGGGGACCCTGAGAGCCGGGGCACGTGGGCCCCCCTCCAGGTCCGTTCCTGCCGGGCCTGTCTGCTGGTCCTGAGGCCAGGCAGGTCTGAGGACAGCCAGGAGCCCCTGGAGGTGGTGCCGCAGAGGAGGTACAGGGTCTAATTTGCAGTTTATAAGAGACTCTGGAGGCGTCTCTTATGGGGCCTCAGTAAGGAAGGACAGGAGTCTGGAACCCTGCTTCCGGCAACCACGAGACCCCGAAGCCCCGCAGCCCTCTTCCCGGGAATTCACAGGTGCTCTCTGCAGAGAAACGTGTGAAATGCCCCTGGGGCTATTCTCCCAGCCCGTCCAGTTCCTGGGGAAAGGTCCAGCTCGCAGGACGCAGGACGAAGGACGGTGAATGAGGTCACTGAGGCCCTGACCTCACCACCGCCCAGGAAGGCAAGGCCTGAAGGGTATGTGAAATCCAATAAGGACAGCAAACAGGGCTTTTTTTAGCAGCATGTGGGGCAAAAGGAAAAAGGAAGGTGATGCCGCGGCTCCCCTGGGCCAAAGGGCAACAGCAGCGGCTTCCCCAGGACTGCTTGTCCGCCCGGACAATGAACTTGGACTTGAAGGAGCCACATACCTGCTAGGAGGGCCCGGAAGCTTGGAGGAGGGGCAGGTCAGGGCAGGTCGCAGCCCTCGGCAAAACCACCGCTCGGCGTGCTGAGGGGCCTGGGACATGCCCTAAGAGGACTCACAGGACACGGCAGGACCCTCCAGGTCAGGGACAAGCAGGTGGGCCCCAGGCTTCTGAGGGACGAGGGGGCACGCGCTCACACTCCAGCCCCAGGTCACAGATTGCTTATGGATTACCAGCCGGAGGGAGAAAGAAGCAGTGGCCCAAGTACTCAGCGCGGCTTCTCCAGGAGCAGTCGAGTCAGATGACGGTCATTCCTTTGTCTTGTGGGGCCTGCAGACGGGTCCGGAGGGTGGCGTGGACGGCAGTGGTTCTCAGGATCATGCAGAAGACTTGTGACAGTGCAGACGGCGGGGCTCATCCCAGAATTTCTGATCTAGTGAATCTAGGGTGGGGCCTGAGAATCTGCATTTCTAATAAGTTCCCCAGTGCTGCTGGTCCGGGGACCGCACTTTGAGAACCACTGCACTAGAGGATACTTGTGGGGGAGGGGTGGAACTGTGGGCTGGATGATTGGAAAATGACTCTCTGCTCAGAGTGAAAATGTCTGGATGGTGGGAAGCACAGGTGGCGGTATCCACAGTTTGCTGAGAACCCACAACGTGCCAAGCAGCAAGCTACCCTGAGGGACAGGTGTCCCTATTTTATAGACGAGGAGATGAAGGCTCAGAGAAGTGAAGTAACTTGCCCAAGGACACACAGCTAGTAAGTTCCAGAGACTCAACCCAGAGTTTCTGACTCCACAGACAGGACCCTTTTCACTCACCCCTCTGCCAATGATAGAGCTGTGTCCACTAGTGGGAGGGTCTCTGATGGCGTACCACAGGGCTCTGTCTTCAAGCCACTGCAAAGTTGTCATCAAAGATATAAACATACAGAAGGCACGCCAATCTATATGCACATGATATAAAGCCAAGGGGGGGCCATTCGTGCTCAAAATCTTTTAAGACTCTGTCAGGAAAGTGTGAAAGCAGCAAGATTCATTCACTCATTCAATTCGTATTTATTGAGCTACTACTGTGTCCCAGGCCCTGCATAAGGCATACATCAGTGAACAAAATGAAACAGAAAATCCTCGTCTTGAATTGCCTTTCCTTATGATTATTACTATTGATTATACAAAGATAGTGAAAATTCGAATTTTAAAAATCCATCTACAGGAATTCCCTGGTGGTCCAGTGGTTAGGACTCCGTGCTTCCATTGCAGGGGGCACGGGTTTGATCCCTGGTTGGGGAACTAAGATCCTCTGTGCCGCATGGCGCAGCCAAATAAAACCAAAAAAAAAAATCCATCTACAATTCCTTGGCCCTGGCAAATATTCTAGCTTCTTTTTTTTTTTTTTTTTCCTTGATTCCTTTCCACTTCCTGCCCTCAGGCCCACGTAGTCTGCTTCACTTGTTTCTATCATAGAGAGTTTCCACATTGCCTCCTGGCTCTGTAACTGCCATTTCCAAAGGCTGCCGAATGGTCCTCTCTGAGCACTGGCTCCCGCTGGCTGCACTGGTCTCAGTGGCCAGCACGGAAGTTGCTTAGTTCTTGCTATAAATATCAGTGCTTGGTGCGTGTCTCCTTGTCTGTCGTGGCTGGGGTTTGTCTCTGCTTCCGGGTTTTCCCTTAGGATTGGAATTTAGGATCAGGGGATGCCTGTGCATAGAGAGAATGAGATGAAAAGCCGTGGGGGTCAATGTCGAGTCCTCCATCAAGTTCAAAAGTCAAAGTTGAGGAAACCAAATCTCGGTAAATGAGCAAGGTGACATCGAGGTCTGTCCGGTTGGTCGAGGCCCCACCAGGGTCACCAGCTGGCCCCTGCCATCCTGGTGGCCTGCCTCTTCCAAAGACGTGTTTCTCTTTTAGACCTCATGGCTGTTCCTGCAACAGCATAAAGAATGTGGTTTACAAAAAGGTGGGCCGCCAGGATGGAAGGGAGTCCAATGTATTGGGCATCTCCATGGACCAGGCGGTTCCTCAGCTGTGTCTCAGCTCATCCCCCAACAGCTGCAGGGACAGAGGATCCCAGCCCTGCCGCACATGGAAATCACCAGTGGTACTTCCCGTGTCTGGCCTCATCCCAGCCCCGTGATGTCAGAATCTCTGGGACTGGGGCCTGGGTGTTAGCGTATCTTTAAACCCCCTCCACCAAGTGATTCTGACATGCAGCAGGGATGAGAAGCACTGCTGTGCCGTCTGCAGCTCACGGATAAGGAAACGGAAGCTCAGAGAGGTTAAGTCACTTGCCCAAAATCACACAGCTGAAAGTGATGGAGCCAGAATCCTGGTTGGTCTGACTCCAAAGTGGAAGCCTTTTACACCCGGGGCTGGACCCCTGTCCACCCTGACTGTTGGGCAGACACATTCATTCTCCTGCCAAAACTTTCCTCCTGGTTTTTAAGGAAAAGAGGGGGCAATCAGGAAGCAGAGAATGTAGCTGAAGACCCCCAGCCTCAACCCTGTGCAGACACTCCTTCCCGGGGCCCTCCTTGGTTCTCTCCATGCGGGGGCAGGATGTGGGTTTCCCCAGCTTTGACACCGTCTCCCCCGGGGGATCTCTGGTGACTATCCAGGGCGTGAACCTGCCCTGCGCCCTGGCAGCTCACACCGATGTCCTGGGGCAGCAGGCGCAGGCTGTACCACCAGACAGACCCAACTCTGAATCCCCTCTCCCCACTTCATTGCCCCTGGCCTTGGGCAAGTCCCTCCGGGTTTCTTCATCTGTAAACAAAACTTGTTATTGAAAATATTTGCCCACCTCTGTGGGTTATCGGGAGAATCGATGGAATGCGGTGGATGACAAGACTCTAACCGGTGAGGGCAAATATTAGCTCTCCTGTCATGCACTGGCCGGCCCTGCCGTGACTCAGGGCTACATCTCACATTCTCAGGGCCTCAGTTTCCTCAACTGTAGAATGGGAGCATAACAGCACCGAGCCTTCCTCACTGGACTGGTTAACAGATCAAATGTAGCAATCCCCCAAACACCTTACAGTGTGAACGCCTCATAAAGGGGGTGGCCGTGGAGATAGGGGGCCCTCCGGGAGAGTTCAGGGGTCTGTGCCTTTGTGTCTGAGACAGGAAGCAGGCTGTCTTCCTTCCTTAGTTCCTTCGTAGTCAGCCTTTTTCTTGCAGGCGCCCAGGCTCTGCAGTTGCAGCCCTGGGTTCAAGCCCCAGTTCTGCCACCTACGCTGTGTGACCTCAGGCTCAATATTGGCCTCTCTGAGCCTCAGCTATGTATAAAGAACCTTGTGTCCACAGTGCCCAGTGCCTGGAAGTGCCCGGCAAGTGGCAGAGCCATGGGAGCTGTCCCAAAGGAGAGGGATGAGGAGAGGCCAAGAACAGCCCCTTCGAACCGTTCTAGGATTTCTTTTATCTTGTATTTTTGTTCTAATTTATTTATTTATTTTTGGCTGCATTGGGTCTTCGTTGCTGCACGCGGGCTTTCTCTAGTTGCGGCGAGTAGGGGCCACTCTTCGTTGCGGTGCGCGGGCTTCTTATTGCAGTGGCTTCTCTTTGTTGCAGAGCATGGGCTCTAGGCGCGCGGGCTTCAGTAGTTGTGGCTCGTGAGCTCTAGAGCTCAGGCTCAGTAGTTGTGGCGCACGGCCTTAGTTGCTCCGCAGCATGTGGGATCTTCCTGGACCAGGGCTCGAACCCATGTCCCCTGCATTGGCAGGCGGATTCTTAGCCACTGCGCCCCCAGGGAAGTCCACGTCCTGGGGATTCTTAGGGAGGGAGGAATGGTGGGCTTGATGTGAGGGCTGTTTCAATACCAGGACCCCCAGGGAAGTGCCCTGAGGCTACCCGTCCCCTCTCTTCCCCTGGTTCCCCAGCTCCCGAGTACTTGCCGGGGGGTTGGGGGGAGCCTGGGGGGCAGGGGGCTGCACACCAAGCACAGGCTGCTCCCATGAGCCAGGCCCCTGCCCTCAGCTGCACGGGCCAGTGGTTACCCCCTTGCCAGCCCCATGCTGGCGCTACAGGGCACGGAGTGGGAAAGTGAGGCTCAGAAGCGAGGCGCCAGCCGCTTGCAGTGGCCCAGGGTGACCAGCCATCCTGGTTCACCTGGAACTGAGGGGCTCCTGGGACGTGGCGGGGCTTTTGGTGCTAAACCCGGGAATGTCCCAAAACGTCCCCGTTTGCGCGAGCCGCTGGTGCAAGCGTCCCGCAGAAGCCAAATGAGAGTTGTGTGTGTAACTGTGAGTTTTCCAAGAGCGTCGTTAAACAAAGAGGCGGGTGACGCTAATTTTAATAATCTATGTCACTTAACCCAAGATGTCCAAAATATTTTCACGATATTCATCTCAACCTGGAATCCATATAAAAATTATTGAGCCATTTTGCCTTTTCTTTTTTAGTTGTTTTTCGTTTTTACTAACAGTTTGAAATCTAGCGAATATTTTACACTTAAGGCTAGATTTGCCAGATGAAGTGCAGGCTGCCCAGGTAGCTTTGAATTTCACATAAACAATGAAAAAAAAATTTTTAGCATAAGTATATCCCAAATATTGCATGGGACACACTCAAAGTTTATTTCTTGTTTATCTGAAATTCCGGAAGTTACCTGGGTGCCCATATTTTTATTTGCTGCATCTGAGCCCTACTTATGAGCACATCAGAATGAGGAGGCTCACACTTCCGGCGCTTAGTATTCAAAGTCATGGCCGAGAAGGGGGCGGGGCAGGTCTAAAGGAATCGGGGCACCCAGTGGAGTCCAAGAGAGCCAGTCCCCCAAGAGTCAACCTGCAAAGACCCTTCTTGCTCTTTCTCTGTGGCTCCTCTAACCTTTGCCCCTTTGTCTGCCTGTGACATTATCAGTCTTTGTCTTAGTCAAGCTTTCTGGAAGCAACTCAACACATTTTATTTCTGCTAATCTGCTGTCAGGTAAACAGGCGACAGGGAAGAAAGTCCATATCCCGCCCGCAATTCTCCCGTATCAGCAAATTTTCAAAATCCGGAAAAGGGGTCAGGGCCAGTGGGGGCAGCGGGGCAGGTTGGGAGGAAAGACTGGCCAGACCCAGAGATGGGGGTGCCCGGAGCCCACTTCCTTCCCAGGCTCTCCCTCCGGACCCGGAGCCTCAGCCTCGCCCCACCCCGCCATGCTCCGCGTGGGAGTCTCTGACCTCAGTTTACACACCCACCAAAACCACCGGGAGGCTGCAGACCAGAGCCCTGGGACGGAGAAGTGGAGACAGCGGGCGGGGGTTGGGCAGGCAGGGCTGCTGGGGAAAGATGCAGCCTGTGCCAGAGGGACATCCAGGGGCAGCTCCATCTTCGGCCGTCACGGCTCCTGGCGTGTGCAAACCCAGACTAGGTCCTGGTGTGTGTGGGGTGCACACCAAGCTGTCAGGGAGTTTTGGTAACAAAGCCCCGCTGGAACAGGGGCCCAGAGAGGTGGGCCGCCAGCCCAAGGTCACACAGCAATGTGCAGCAGAGCTAGAAGCCAGCCAGGGAGCTGAGGCCTGGAGCAACGGACTTCCTGCCGCCTCCTGCGTGTTATGTCACACTGCGTCATGTGACGCCAAGGGTCCCTGCTGCCGAGGACCCCAGGAGGAAAGGACTATGAGTGCCATTTCTCCTGGGTAAAGGGAGGCCCCGAGGGCGCAGTGCCTCACCCAAGCTCCTTCGGCCCGTAGAGCTGAGCCCAGAAGCCAGCTGTCACCCACCCCACCACGCACCGGATGCAGCCCTGCCTGGACCAGTCACGTGATTTGTGGGGCCTGGTCCCCCAGGGTCTCCCTTCTCATCCCAGCTCCTCTCACTGCCCCCCAAACGCTTGTCAACAGCCCCTCCCTGTGGGGCACCCCTCTCTCCCTCTCCTCCCCCCCTCAACCTCTCTCTCTCTCCTTTCTCCCCCTTCTCTTCCGGTCCCAGCAGCACTCTGCATCTTCAGAGCCATCCTTCACCCGGGCCCCGCCCCCTGTGCCCAAAGGAGCCCAGCGGTCAGACCCGGTCCCCCCCCTCTTGGTCCCCCGCCACCCCTCTGTGCATATTCCACGGCAGGGCCCTTGTCCCCTGTGGCCACCAGGGCCAGGACTAGGAGAGAGGTGTCGCCTCGAGCACAAAATGCAAGGGGCAGCAAAGCAGTCCATAATCAAGGCACATAGTGTGTTCATGCAGTATTTTTAAAAATCAAAAGTAACACCTCAAATCCAGGATGAACAAAATGTCAAAGTTTTAAATACAGACAGCATGCGTATTCTGATTTTTCTTTTTGCATCAGGCTCTAGTACAGCTTGGCATGGCATGGTTACAGATCTTTGTTTGAAATTTTAACATTTTCGTTTATCTTGGATTTTTGGCATTAATTTTTATTTTTTTCAATTGCATCAAAATACTGTTTTCTTGATCACTGAGTGTTTTTGGCATCCCCTTAAATTTGGTATGCAAGGTGAGTGCCTCCTTGCTTAACCCTGGTCCCAGCCCTAGTGGGGCCGCAGGGCTGGCAGGGAAGTCCCCAGGCAAGTGAGGAGGACGGGGGTGACAGTCACATCAGTAATGAAATAACAGCTAATATGCACTGAGGTCTCTGGGCCGAGTACTGTTCTCAAGCCCTCCCGTCCTTCCTCCTGGATCACCTACTATGTGCTGAGCGCTCAGGATAGAGCAGACAGAGATAACACTTTCCTGCCACTCAGAACCCACATCCTGGTTTGGGCAGAGAGACGATAAAATAATAAAATGAGTAAGAATCGGCAAAATGTGAGGCACGCAATGCTACAGGCTAAAGAGAAAAAATAACGAAGAAAAGAAGACATGAACCATGTTTTAGGCACGGTCACCAAGAATGACATCCCTGAAACGCCCCGACCACCCAGGAGGGAGAGTTATTACTTAGCCCCATTCTCAGATGAGGAAACTGAGGCAGCCTGCCCAGGAAGTGACAGCTGGGTTCCCAGCCTGCTCTGGGCTGGTGCCAGAGGACTTTCTGTTGTGGGGAGGGAGAGGGAGGGGAGAAGCGGGAAGACACCACATAGAACCAGGTGGAATGAGGGCACCAGGACTTCTTTCTCTACTTAAAGGGGCCGCCTTGACTGTACGTTGGGCAGGACTGTCTCCGCCTCCCTAAGGGGAAAGGCCAGGTTGGCTCAGCCTGGCCACGACCGGGCCCCACCCTACCATGGACCGGCCCCACCCCCCAACCCCCCGCCCCGGGTAGGGGCCCTTTAAGGCCGTGCCCCGGAGCTGGCAACGTGACCGCCCTCCCTCAAGTGTGCAAGTTCATTCATCCAGGGGCCCCTGCTGACTCACGCTTATGAAAGTGATTTTCCTGGCCCCGCCCACCACCCGCCTCCTCCCAACTCGTGAAATACCCTCGCTTCCCCGCCTCTCATAGCCTCTTGGATCCCCACGGGGTAATGGGTGTCCTGCTCCCTCGGCCGGCACCGTGACCCCTGGTTCTCCTAGTGCCTGACCAGGCCAGGCTTACGAGTGTCCTCGACCCCTGCCCATCAGGTGAGTGGCCCAGGCGAGGCATGGGGGGGCGGTGGGAGAAGCTAGTCCCTCCCAGGCAGGGGTGGCCACGGGGCCCTGGAGCCACGCAGGCTCCCCGGACCAGCATGATGCCCCCCACCCCAGGGTCCTCCCTCGCCCCTCCCGGCCGTGCCCATCTCCAGGTGCCTGGCACCCTCAGCTGACAGCTGCCCTGCCCGCTTGGAGTACACCCCAGCCCACGTGATGCTGCTCTGGGCAGGAAAGAGAGGTGTGGCCAGCCCGGGCAGGCTGCCCGGCGCCCCAAGGCCACTGGGTCACACAGGCAGGCTGGGTGCTGCCCTCCGGGACCCCGCCTCTCCTGCTTGCAGGGGACAGAGGTCCCAGGCACCTGCCCTCGGCTCCCGCCCCAGGGTCCCGGGGACCTGGCTTCTCCCAGGAGGGTTCGGGGTGCCGAGAATGAGGGGTCCCAGAGGGTCTGGGGAGCCTCGGAGCTCTTGGGGCTCCAGATGGGGGAGGCTCCGGGGGGAGGTGGTGCCACGGGGCGCGCGCCGGCGTTGAGGCGTCACCCTGGCGACTGGCAGCTGCTGGCACTTGGGCTGACAGAGCGCCTCCTCATCCTCCCCCTGCCACTTTCTTGGTAACTGTTGTCATGCTGTTTTCCTCAGAGGGCACTCACCCGGCCTCTGACAGGTATCAAGGGGCAGGATTTGGGCTCGGGGGCGCGGTCTCCAACATTCCTGGGAAAGACACCTGCTCCCTCCTGACCCCAGTTTTTCCCTCTGGGCAATCGGGATAAGAAAACCCACGGGGCAGAGGGGTGGGGGGTTGTCATTAAAGTGAAATGAGCAAAAAGCCACCACAGGTACTCAGTAAATGTAGCCATACAGGTGCCCCAAGTCTTAGAGTGGTTTCAAGCTTTGATAACCCTAGAAGTTCCAATGCTGCAAACTCCAAAGAAAGAAAGAAAATAATTGCACCTTGGAAGGTGCAGTTATTCCCATTTCTTTTAGGCTTCTTTTCTCTTGTGAACTTGAATGAGTTTTCAATGTTAACTTTTTTCAGTGGACATTTGCCATCTCCAACCAGAGGGACTCCAACAAAACGTTCGCATTAAAAACTAACCATTCCAACCCCACAAAACTAAAAAGCATAGAAGAAATGGGAAGTTAAACTTTCAAATGAAAGTTGGCAGCGTGCGTTCTTCCGAGGTTTTGAGAGCTTTGTCTCAGGACTTGGGGCTGTATCGCTGCACAGGAAGTAACCTCTCAGGTCAGCCTCTGGGTGGTGACCTCGTGTGTGGCATCCAGAAGCTTCTGGCAACGAGCACTGGACTTGGAGTCCAAAAGCTCTGGTGGTAAATGGGGCCCCTTTGCCTCCGGGAAGCGTGAAAAGGGGGCAGTCAGTTCTGATTGCTCATCGGTAAACGGGGGCTTCTGCAAGTACCCTCCTTACTGGCGCTGGGAGGATTCAAAGGGGCTGGGATCCTCAGTCCTTTACTGAAGCTTCAAGTAAAGGACTTGGCCCGGGGTGGGCACTCCGTGGGCGCTGGGGACAGGTTGGCACCCATTGTGCGGGGCTATGGGGTGTCCAGGTGGTCTGAGCCCTCGGTGAACAAACTAGTTTCATGACCCCCTGGCTCTGTGACCTCGGGGGCATGGCCTTACCTCCCTGAGCCTCAGTTTTCCGGACTGTAAAGTGGGCTCCATGAGGATTAAAGGAGCCGATGCAGAAGGAGCGTCTTGCAAGGACATCACCTGCGTCCCGTTGGTGCTATTCCTGGGGGCAGTGAGGATGTGCAGTGCAGGGCCCTGGGGCTGTTTGAAGGAACCAGGAGGAAGAGTTCTGGGAACCACAGCCCTCCTCCCCAGGGCCACCAGGCACACCCAGCGGCCGGTGGTTAGTGAGAAACTGTGCCCTCCCAGCTGCGAGCATTGGCCGCCTGGCCTCCCTCCCCCGACACCAGCGCTGGGACAGAGCAGCAGGGGGAGCAGGGACGGATACGCGTGCTACACTCGTATAGGGTAGGAGGGGCCTCTGTCACACACTGTCACACTGTCACTCCAGCTCAGGGGGCACAGAGAAGGCTCTGGAACAGGCCATCCTGGGCTCAAACCCAGCTCGGCCTGCGCAAGCTGGGGCAAACTCCTCGCAAACCATACAGGGCTGGGAGAAGCTCGCTGGGCCTCATTTTCCCCGTCTGTAACACGAGAGTGATTGCGAGAGTCCTTATAACAACGCAGCTAAATGCGGATTAAGTTAGTTAATGTGCATCAAGTGTTTAGAGCATGCCTGGCACCTGGCTAACTCCATGGAAGTATGGAAATGTTGGTCATTCTGTGTCGTTGTTGGCAGTGGCAGTGGTGTCACCCCGGAATCCTCCTCCCAGGCAGACAGCCTGGGCCTCTGCAGGGAACCAGGCGTGGAGAGAGCCATATGGTCCCTGATGGGGAACACGGGGCTCACCAAGACGGGAGGAGGAGGCTTTCCCAGCCCAGGCCCCAGCTGAGGTGAGGAAGGCCATTCTCAGGGGACCTGAGGGCACTGGGGAGGGGGTCCTTAAATGTCACATCCCCCTGTGTGACACTGGAGACACCCTTCACCCTCTGAGCGTCCCTTTCCTCACCTGCCAGATGGCGGTGACGCCGCCCACCTCTCAGGGTGCCCGAGAGGCCCAGATGCTATGGCTCAGGTGCAAGCTTCTCTCCTCGCAAACTGTAAAGTGCTGTGCGAAGGTCCACTGTTGTTGCTGTGGGAGTGACACCCAGGTCCTCCCACCAGCCTGTCTGGGCGGCTGTCCCTCGTCCCTCTGCTTGGGACCTGCCCAGCGGTGGACGCTGGTGTTGCTGTCACTCTGCGCACATCAGAGGTCATACGCTGGCCTCGGTTGTGTTTCACCAGCCTGTTGAAGATTTTCAAAAAATGTGACTTAGTTGCCCACTTTTCCAAATCAGAGAATTCACATTAAAAATCCAGATTTCAGTCTTTTCTGGAAGAATCCTGAAGGCCAGCGATGCCGGGCCCCCATCCCTGGCTGCTCTGGGTGGTCTGGCCCTGTGCCCCTCCATTCACCCTTTTACTTGCTACCAGCCCCATGTCTCCCTGGGGACAGGCCAAGCAGTGTGCACGGTGCATTCAGGCAAAGCCTCGGCACCATTATCCCTGGATTTAAAAGTCGGCTGCGTGATACTGAGCAACTTGTGCGACTTCTCCGAGCCCCAGTTTACCCATCTGTGAAGTGGGATAATAGCACCAACAGTGCTTTCTGCATAGGGTCAGTGTGAGGAGGACATGAGAAAAAACATGTCAAATACCTGGGACATAGAAAGTGCTAAGTGCCTGCCTGCTCCTCACACGCTCGTGTGCATGTTGCCCTGTGGTGGTCAGGACAGCAGGGCTGCTGGACAGTGGGTGAGGCCAGGGCCCCCGTTAGCTCAGTTGGGGGGATGTGGAGAAGGTGGGTCTGGACTCTCCTCAGGCACCTGCAGCCCTAAGAACGGGGTTTGGGTCTCTCTGAGTGATTTGGGCTTGTGGCCAGCAGGGGGCGCTGGTGCTCCAGAGACAAGCAGGTTTGCGTGCATTTCTCCCCAAACCAAGGGGCTCAGGCTTCCGTGCTTTCTGCATGTCCACCTGTTCTAGCCCAGCCCCTGGAGGAGACAGTGAGCTCTGGTCTCTTCCCGGTGGCCCGTTTTCTCGAGGCAGGTGCTTCACGTACAGTACCTGTGTCCCCCCCTCCAACAACCCCATGGGGTAGAGACGATTATTATTCCCATTTTACAGATGAGGAAACTGAGACCCAGAGAGGTCGCCAGCTCAGAAGTGCCTCTCCAGGGCCAGGTCTGCTGAAGACCCGAGGGCTGGATTGTGGGGTGAGGGCTGTGGCCGTCACAGAAGTGCTGGGCAGGGCTTGCCCCCAGCTGGGCGGAGGAGGCCTCATGGAAGCTGAATAAGCTTCGAGGACAGTTACTGCCTCTGATGAGATGGGGAGTGTGGAGTGAGGCTCACAGAGAGGCGGTGACCAGGCTGGGGGAGAGAGCCCTGCATAACTGGACCTGTTCAGAGTATAGCAGATATGAGAGGGGAGTGTCATCCTGATAAGACTCAGGGAGGACCTTGGACTTGATCCTGAGGGCCACAGGAGGTCACCTTGCAGCTGGGAAGTGACTGCATGACACCCCGGCTCACCTCCTCCCCTGTGCCCCCAGGTTGCTGCCAGCCCCGAGCCCCCCCGAGAGCCACAGCCATGAGCAACGGGTGGAAGGACCACCTCGGTGCCAGCGGCTCAGAGCCCCTCCCGGTCGTCATCATCGGTGAGTGCCACCCAGGGTGGGGGAGGGGCTGCACTGAGCCCCAAGGGTTGGAGGTCAGGAGCGGGCAGGGCCTGGAGCGGTCACTCTGTGCCCAGTGCTGTGCTCAGCAATTTATAAAACATCGTCTGAGTAACCCTTCCCAGAACCCTCGAGGCAAGGGCAGGGTGCTCTGCAGAGGCTGCGCAGTAGGGGCGGGGCGGGGGGGGGGGGTCGGGGGACGGGTTCTGTGCCTGCGCCCGTCCTGTGCTTTCCCTGTGCCTGCTGCCTGAGTGACGGGGACACAGCCGAAGCATGTGGTCCTGCCGTCAGGTCTGCACAAATGGGGGACAGAGGGCCCCTCCCTCCGGGCAAACGGCAGGTCGAACCACATGAAATGGCCATTTTTGTAAGTTAAAAACAGTTGAGCCTCGGCGATTTCATAGGGTTTGTCTGAATAGCTGTCTCCATATGAGTAAGACTGAGAACAGCATAACATAAGACAGGGGAAAGACAGAGAAGAATAGGAGTGATGTCATGAGGTTAATTGCCCAAGAAGTGCCTCGGATAAGCAGTGCGATTCATCCAGACCTGGGGGCAGCCAGCCCCACAGGTGGCTTAGCACCCACCCTGAGCACCCTTGGCCCCCGAGATCACCCCCAGAGCACGTAGCCATCTGTGCTGTAATATTTTACACATCCTTCTGACCGACCTGACCCCACTGTCAGTTCTCAGTAATCTCAGGATCTCAGTCATGCCGCTGTGTGACCACAGGCAAGTCAGTTAACCTCTCTGTGCCCCAGCTTCCTCAAGTAGAAAAGGAGGAAAAGTAGTATGTGTCTGGCTCAGTGCGCTCGGGGCTATGGAGGGGCCTGGTACAGCAGCAGCGGCTGTCAGTTTCTTATTATTTTGTTGTTATTAAAATCACTTGACGCAAAGCTTGACTCATAGTAAGCACTCAGTAAATGTCAGCAGTTATCTCCACAACTTTATTGTTGTTAAAGTGGTATAGTGCTAATAAGTGTTCTATTTTTATTTTTATGCATGAAGAGCAAATCAATGAATGAGACAGATCGAGACCAAAGCCCTCGGTGGTGGTGGTCTCTCATGCTCAAAAGCGCCGCCCTCTGACCCCACCCTCTCTCCCCAGGCAATGGTCCCTCAGGCATCTGCCTGTCCTACCTGCTCTCGGGCTACAGCCCCTACGTGAAGCCAGATGCCATCCACCCGCACCCCGTGCTGCAGAGGAAGCTCACCGAGGCGCCAGGGGTCTCCATCGTGGACCAGGTGGGCTTGAGCTCCGGGTGGGAGGGACACCCCCATTGCGGGAAAACTCTCCCAGGCAAAAATCAAAAGGATGCATTTATGAGACATAAGACCAAAGGTGTGAGAGACCACAAAATCAGCCACAGAAACTGGGGAAGAGGAATCACAGCTGTCTTTGAAGACTTACAAATACCACATCAGCTTGTCTCACCTCCCCTAGACCAGTGCTTCTAAACCCAGGGATGATTTTGCTCCCCCTGGGGACACTTGGCCACCTGGAGACAGTTTCGGTTGTCACGACCAGAGTGGTGACACCACAGGCGTAGAGGGTCGAGGCCAGGGATGCTGTTAAACATCCTAGATGCACAGGACAGGCCCCACCACAAAGAATTATCCAGCCCAAATGCCAGTTGTGCCACAGCTGAGAACCCCTGCCCTAGACATTGCAGGTCCACCAGCCCCTGCTCAGGAGGGCTCACCAGTCTCCCCTCCACGCCCCTCGCCTTCCAGGAGGCCACTCAGTGTCCGCCCCCCACTTCAGGCAGCATCCATCCTCCTGGGCCCCTCCCAGCGTCAAGCTGGTGGGTGAGGAAGTAAGTTGGCATTGGGTCTAGATAGGCATTTTTCAGAATGCCTTCTACAGCAGGGGTTCCCCCTGCGGGGGACCCCCGCCCAACCTGGGCCACACAGCAGGAGGTGAGCGGCAGGCAAGCGAAGAGAAGCTTCATCTGCCTCTCCCCATCGCTCCCCATCGCTCACATTACCGCCTAAGCCACCCCCCTCCGCCCCACCCTCGTCTGTGGAAAAATTGTCTTCCACGAAACCGGTCCCTGGTGCCAAAAATGTTGGGGACCGCTGTTCTACAGGACAGCCGTCCCTCAGTATAATATGCAGAGAAAAATGTCCCTGCTCCAGTAAATCTGAGAGACACTGGGTTTGGCAAAATTAAACGGGTAAATGACAGCTGCGGGACTTGTCAGAGCCTTTAATTTGCTGATGTGCACGATCTCCTTTTGAGAGGCAGCATTTCCCAAGCTTATCTGACACCCTGATATTAGGGTGGAAAGGCAGGACCAGGTGTCCTTCCTCCAGCGGGCCCTCTTGACTTGTGTCCCCCCGCCCAGGACCTGGATTACCTGTCCGAAGGCCTTGAAGGCCGGTGCCAAAGCCCTGTGGCCCTGCTGTTTGATGCCCTCCTGCGCCCAGACACAGACTTTGGGGGCAACGTGGAGTCTGTCCTCACCTGGAAGCACCGGAAGGAGCGAGCCATCCCCCACCTGGTCCTGGGCCGGAACCTGCCAGGGGGGGCCTGGCATGTGAGTGGGGCCCAGACGGGGTGAGGGGACTTGAGCCAAATCTACATGAAGTCTTGGGGAGGGGGAGGGAGGGAGGGTCCCTCCTCCTCCTCCTCCCTAACTTGGGTTAGGACGCTTCCATTTCCCACCTTTCCCTAGTCACCTCCCCCTCCCCCCACCCCTCGCCTGCCCTGCCCTGTCCTCCAGCCCTGAGTGGATTGGGGCCCAGCAGAAGCCTGGACTTTGGTCTCCTTTCCTCCCAGTCCATTGAAGGCTCCATGGTGACCCTGAGCCAAGGCGATTGGATGGGGCTCCCGGACCTGCAGGTCAAGGACTGGATGTGCAGAAAGCGAAGGTGGGGCTGCCCTGGAAAGCCCAAGGTGGGCAGGGAAGACCTGGGCCCGACCCGACATTGAACTGGGAGCCAGAGGGCTTCGGGGCTCAGCTAGCCCGCCCTTCCTCTTACTCCAGGGGATAAGCTGAGGCTCGGCTGGGGAACGGACTTGCCCAGGACCACACGGGGAGTGAGCAGCAGAGCTGCGTTCACCTAGGACTCCCTGTCCAGTGCTCCTGCCGCACGACCTCGACCTGGCCTCCTTGTAGCATCCCAGGCTCTAAGGCGAGGGTGACAGCTGGTCCCTGCCCCCCACGCCCTGCCCCGGAGCCTCCGGCCCAGGCTCCCAGTCCTCTGGCCTCCCACTATTCTGAGCCTGGCCTGGAACAGACTCTTTTTGTCTAGGTCAGCTAATAGGATGCAGTTTTTTTAAAAAATGTTTCTGCATTAGAAACATAACCATACTATAGAAAACTGAAAATTGAGAAAAGGAAAACAACTGACCCCTACCTAGCACTGCCGCATCTCGGGGGGTTCTCTCCCCATCCGGTTTCCTGCTCCATAATGACCACACTGCACACTTCTCTCCACCCCAGAGAGACAGCAGAATCACTGAATAGATAAATTCTAGCCCCGGCTCGCCCTTGTACATTTCCTCCGCCCTCGGGGCTGTGACAGGGAGCCTGTTGTCCCCACCGAGGAGGCAGTCGGCCTCTCTGGCAGCTCGGTTTCCAACCCTCCGGGGCTCACTGTCTGTCCCTTGGACACAAAGACTTTTTGTCCCTGAAAATTTGATAGGAAGTCATCCAGGCTGGTGTAGTGATGTGTTAACAGACAGATGGGAACGTAAATTTAACTTGTGGACATACCCTTTTCTATCGGACTCTTAAAATGTAACATTATGTCATGAGGACTTCACAGGGCCATTACACAGTGTTTGCAACCATCCTTTCCCATGGCCACTTATACTCCCAAGAGACGGTGAGCATCTCCACTAATTCCTCCATACCCAGCCTTGTGCTTAGATGTTGGAGCCAAAAGCCACAACAGATGCCCTCCCGGCCTCGTGGTGCTGCCACGGTTCCTAAACCACTTCCCAGTCACGGAGCTTTCATTCTTTCCAATGTGCCATTATTATCAAGAACCCCGGATGGAACATCTTCTGAGGACGGTCCTTTAAAACAATTTTTACTAAAACAGAGGAGGGGAAATGACCAGCCCACAGGCATGGATTCCAGACTTCCAGTTTCAGGAGCAGACTAACGAGTTGGGTTGGCTGGAGCGGCCTTAGGGAATGTGCTCTGAGCTCACACTGCAATCATGGGTTGTATTGAAGGCGTGTCACAGAGGATTCCCTTCAAGTGAGTTAATCCGTAACAATGTGTCCACAAGTCAGGGAAAGTAACTCACCTAAGGTCACCCAGGTAGCTACAGGGAGGAGCTGAGATGATGTCAAAGTCTGTGTGTCACCCACTGGCAACGCTGGCCCTAGTCATGGCCCCGGAAGGGGTTGCAATAATAGCGATAGAAATAACAACAACAACAATAATAGTAATATAATAATAGTCTCTGCTGCTACTGTGTGGGCTAAGGACTATGCTAAGTGCTTTACATGGATTATTCTTTAACCAACTTGTTTACTGAAACACAGGGACATACAGAAAACTACACAGCTCATATGCCCACAGGTGGGTGAAATTTCTCAGAGTGGATACACCTGCGCTTCAGCCCCCCAGACTCAGAAAACAGATCCCCTGTCCCCAGAAGCCCCCTCAGACCCCTCCCAGCCATCACCCGCTTCCTAAGAGATAGCCACTCGCTTGACCTTGAACTCTGTAGATTAGTTTTGTCTGTTTCTGAACTTTATAAAAACGGAATCCTACCACATTTATGTAAAATATTATTTAGTCATTTGAAGGAACAGTAGTGGCCGACCTCATGTCACTTCCTGCCTGTCAGGATCTATTCTAAATTCTTCATTCGTATTATCTAACCCTCTCAACAATGGCAGGGAACGGGCGCTGTCACCACGGTCATCCTCATTTTGCAAAGGAGGAGCCCAGGCAGAGGGTTCCAGGCCCAGAGCTCACTGGTGGCAGAGCCAGGATTTGAACCCAGGCCATCTGGCACCGGAGGCCACACTCGGAACCCCACCCTAATGAGGCACCCTTATCAGCTCCATTTTACAGAAGAGGAGACTGAGAGGTTAAACCGCTTAACCAAGTCCTACACGTCTGGGTGGTGCACCTCCCCCGCAGTCCGCTCTGTGACACTCTCCCTCCCTCGTCCTTCCCCGCAGAGGTCTTCGCAACAGCCGGGCCACGGCCGGGGACATGGCCCACTACTACAGCGACTACGTGATCAAGAAGGGCCTGAGCCACAATTTCGTGTCTGGCGCCGTGGTCACGGCCGTGGAGCGGGGGACGCCCGAGCCAAGCGGCCCCGGGGCCCGGGACCCCAGCCCCCTCTTCCAGGTGAACGGCTTCGTGACCGCCGAGGACCGGAGCCAGCAGCCCTTCTCCCTATGCGGCCCGCAAAGTGGTCTTGGCCACTGGCACGTCTGACAGCCCAGCCCGGCTGGGCATCCCCGGGGAGGCCCTGCCCTTCGTCCATAATGATCTGCGGCCTGGAGGCAGCCACGCGGGCAGGCACCATGTCCCCGGCCTCGGACCCCGTCCTCATCATCGGGGCGGGACTGTCGGCGGCCGACGCGGTCCTCTACGCCCGCCACTACAACATCCCTGTGATCCACGCCTTCCGCCGGTCCGTGGACGACCCCGGCCTGGTGTTCAACCAGCTGCCCAAGATGCTGTACCCTGAGTACCACAAGGTGCACCAGATGATGCGGGAGCAGTCCATCCTGTCGCCCAGCCCCCTACGAGGGCTACCGGAGCCTCCTGAGCACCAGCTGCTGCTCTTCAAGGAGGACCGCCAGGCTGTGTTCCGGGACCCCCAGGGCCTCCAGAAGGTCTTTGGCATTGCCCTGGTGCTGGTCCTCTCGGCTCCCACCCTGATCTGTCCTTCCTCCCGGGGGCAGGCGCTGACCTCGCCAATGGGACCCCAACCAGCCACTGAGCGCCAAGAGGAACCCCATTGACGTGGACCCCTTCACCTACCAGAGCATCCACCAGGAGGGCATGTACGCCGTGGGGCCACTGGCCGGGACAACTTTGTGAGGTTTGTGCAGGGCGGGGCCCTGGCTGTGGCCAGCTCCCTGAGAGGAAGGAGGCCAGAAGCCGCCCTAGCACCTGGCCTGGCATCCTTGCACCCAGGCCCTAAAGAGGAGGGAGGGGAGAGCACACGGCCCTGCTGGATGCAGAGCCCCTCCCAAGATGCCCCCAGTGATGGAAGGGGGCTCTCCTGGCAGGAGACGAGGAGCGGCCACCGAGCCCATGGCAACAGCCCTCTCAGGTGAAGAGTGAGAAACCCAGGCTGCCAGGACTCAGACCAGGGTGGAAACAGTGACCACAGGACAGGGTAGGCCCAGACCTGTAATTGGGGGTGAAGTGAAAGCTGCTGGTGTGAGCTGGGAGCACCGGGGCCCAGCTGAGCACCGAGCCAGCAGTGACCCAGGCCCTGCTCTTTCCAGAATCGGGTCCCAAATAAAACCAGCGCCTGCCTGCACTCCTGTGTCTGAGGACTCTGTGCTTGGGGAGGGGGCCAGGTGCCAGGACCTGCTCTGGAGCTGGGGAGTGGGGGCGGGGGGAGAAGGACATGGCCTAGTGGGAGAAGTCCTTGGGCTGGGGGGTTGGGAGTCAATGGATGGTGCCCCAAGAGGAAGGGCAGCTGAGGTGATGAGAGCAGAGGAGACAGGCAGCTGGTTTGAGGAAGGGGTGCTGGGGAGGCTTTCCTGCTCCGCCCACCCCTCCAGTCTAGTCCACCCTCTCCCACTCTCCCTCCAGCCACACTGTCTCCTTTCAGTCTGTCCTGCATGTTCCCCACACTTGCACCTGCCACAGGGCCTTTGCACAGGATAGTCTCTAGCGAGGGCACTTTCCCCTCCTCTCTCTAACTCGTTTCCTTCCACTCTCAGAGCATAAGGATCATTTCCTGTAGGAAGCCTCTTCTGACACATGCCCCTCTCGTGGCCCAAGGTGCCACCGCTTCATAACAGTTCAGTTTTAATTGTTCATTCATCCGTGTAATCATTCCAGTATCTGGCTCCGCCCACTTGGATGTAAGCTCCAGGAGGCCAAGGAAATCTTCTGTTTTCCCTGTCCTTGGAACCTAGTGCCAGCACCAGGCCTAGCACCTAGCAGGTGCTTGTTTAATTCTTTGGGTCGGTGGGTGGATGGATGCGGGGAGTGAGGGGAAGAGGGTGTTCCGGGGTGAAGACTGGTTCTGGGCGTTGTTTAACGGGCGGGTGAGGTCTCACCGGGCGTGCACCGGGAGGAAGGGAAGAGTGGGTACCAGCGGAGTGGTGGGGGAGACCCCCGTGCGTGGGCGCTGATACCCGGAGCTGGAGCCGGAGCCGGCAGAGGGCGCTCCGGGCTCGCCGGACACCGCGCTCCGGCCCCTGCGGCGGTGCCAAGGCGGGGCGGGGCGGGGCACCTTCCGGAGAGAGGACAGCGGGAGACTTTCGGAGGGGGGCAGCCCCCAGGGACGCACCCCTGCAGCCAGACCCCCCCAGGACCCCGCGCCTGTTGGGTTTAGCGCCCTGCCGCCGCGCCCCGGCCGCGGGGGGTGGGGGCTGTGGCCACGGGGCAACGTGGCTCGGGGTCCGGCGGAGCGGCCCCCTCCCCCCACTCCCGTCCCCGGCGCCGGTCCGTCACTCGCGGCCGCGGGGGCAGAGGAGGGAGGGGCGGGGGCGCGGGGCGGCGCCGGGGACGGGGGTCGTGCGGGGGCGGTACGCGGGCCGGGCGGGGGTCGGCGGGCTTCCGGGCGGGTGGCGGCGGCGGGCGCGGCGCGATGTGCGAGCGGGCGGCGCGCCTGTGCAGGGCCGGCGCGCACAGGCTGCTCCGGGAGCCGCCGCCGCAGGGCCGGGCGCTGGGCGGGCTGCTGCGCGTGGGTGGCGCCAGGATGGGCGAGCCACGGGCGCCGCTGGCCCCGCCGTCCCCGCCGCGGACCCCGGCCCCAGCCCGGCCCCCGCCTCGCCGCGCGGGGGCACCGCGGTCATCCTGGACGTGAGTACGCGCCGGCCGGGACCCCGAGCCCCCTCCTCCCACGGGGGCGACACCGAGGCCGCCCTCCTCCGTCCCCGCCGGGACCCGCGAGGCCCCCTTCTCCCTGGGTAGAGACCCCCCGGCCCCTCCCGCTCGGCGGCCCGGAGCAGGACCCGCACCGGCCCCTCCGCGTCCCAGAGCGCGGCCCCCTGCCCCTCTACCTCCCGGCGGGTCTCCGTGCGAATCCTGTCTCGTTCCTGGACCGGGACGACCCCCTTTCTCCCGTCCCCTCCCTCCACTTCTGGGGATCTGCACGTTTTCAGAGCCGGGAGCCTGGAGCCCCTCGACCCGGCCACCGCCCACCCTACTTTTGTTCTGGCCAAACCCTCATCTTTTTCCCAGCTCGGCACTTCATCCTTTACCCCCATCCCTTCCCGGGACGGGAGCCTCTGACCGCTTCCGGCCCCCTCCTCCTCTCCATCCCGATTCCTGCCCCAGTCGTTGCTTTTCTAAGACCACCTCCCCCCAACACACACACACACACACACACGCACACACGCACACCCCCTAGGTCGGGGGCCTCCTTTCTTGTCCTGGCTGTAGACCCTAAGCCCTTGTATTCTCTACCCTAAATGCCCTTCCCCCAGGCACCACCTCTTTAAGTGAGGCCCCCTCCGCACCTCTGTCGTCCCCTCTCCTGTCAGCAGAGGCGGAGCCATCCCCCGTCCTCTCTGAGCCTGGACCCCTCTGGGGACCCCCATCCACTCTGAGCCCCGTCATTCCCTTCCCCACCCTCCCTCCCTCCCTCTCCTCACCCCCATCCATCCTCTCCGGGGCCCAAATTGCCCCACCTCGCCCTCCCACCCACTCCCCACCGTAGGAGGGAGATTCTACAGGATGGACGTCCCCTGTAGAGTGCTGGGGGCAGGTGGAGGGAGCTTTGCCCCCCCCAAGGGGCAGCATGGCAGTGGGGTGTGCATGTCCCAGTGAGGGTGTCCTGTGTGGTGGGTGACCGCGGGCTGGGGTGCCTCGCTTGTGCATCGTGGGGTTCTGGGAGAGGGTGTGTGTGTGTGTGTGTGTGTGTGTGTGTGTATCACACATCGTTGTGAGTGGGGGTAGCGTGGATTTCCGCTCTCCCCTTCCTCCTGGAGCCCATAGCTGGCTCTGGGCGGAAAGGGCTGGGCAGGAAGGGGGATCTGTGCTGTGAGTGCCTGTGGCTCAGTGCCCCCCGAACAGGCTCACACACAGCCCGACACGCACTTGCACAGCTGAACCCTCTCAAAGCCCCAGCAGCGTTCACAGCTGAAAGTCCTGGGCCGCCCTTGCAGGGAAGACCTGTCCAGACCTCTCCTGGTCCTCACAGGACTGGAGGTGGGCTCTGGAGTCCTCACATGCTGGCCGTGAGCTGGCTCTGAGCCTCCATTTCCTCATCTGGGAAATGGGGTGATGAGCAGGCATGGGGGCCACATCACGTGGTCGTGTCAGCCACTTGTTTAACGCTCACACCGGCACGGGCACCTGACGGTGGGACCCCCGCCTCCGGGAACCTTGCAGTCAGGAGCAGGCGTGTGGGGTGCTCAGGCTGGGGTTCTGATAACTGCTCCCTTTTCTGCCTCAGCCACGGTGGCTACTGCCCCAGGACTGAGTACTGTGCCCAGGACTCAGGGTTCAGCTAAAGGAAGGGGAGATGTTTGAGAAGCCTTCCTGAGCTGCTCCTTTGGTTTGTGCTCGATGATGGATGCCTGCCCCGTTGCTTGGAGGGAGGGGACTAGGGGGCTCTGTCCTTGAAGGTGTGATGGTCACCCACAGGGGCCGTGCCTCCCTCTCCTCCTTCCATCAGCAAGGCTTACTAGGTCTCAAAAACACCAGGAGGAGGAGTTACCTGGTTTCAGCTGAGGCTGGAGGGGATTGGGCTCCCCCCTCCCCCCTCTTCCCCTTCCCGTGGCAGCCGGAACCTTGCATCTGCACCTAGATTTCTGAGCTCCTGGCAGCCTGCTCCTACCCACTCCCCCATCCCCCAAAATAATCCAGTTCTGCCCTGGCTGATCCAGTCATCAGGCCTCGAGGTTCCCTTAGCAGACACCTCTGTTCAGACTTAACCCAACCTCCCTGGAGGAAACCAGGCTCCCAAGGGGTCCTGGAGGGAGGAGGTATAAGGCGAGTGGCTGCATCCATGGGACAGGAATTCTGAGTGTGCGAATGAGTGTCCGACAGTGCGTGCAGCCCACAGACCCACAGCTCTGGAAGCACACACGCAAGCACGTGATGGGTGTGAGCGTATGTCCACGCGCACGTGTGCGTGTGTCAGCGTGGCCGTGGGCAGGCTGCCGGCACAGAAGGGAGAGTGGGCAGCTGCTTCCGTGCAGGCAGCGGGAGGACCTCTGCCTGAAACACCCTCCCACCCCTGGATCCCAGCCAGGGTTGTCCTCCCGGGGAGGGAGAAGGGGGCCCAGCTTCCCCAGGACCACCCTGGGTTGGGGGCGGTGGTAGAGCCTGCCCCTTCCGGGCCAGCGCTGATTCGACCTCTCTTCTCTGCAGATTTTCCGCCGTGCGGACAAAAATGGTTGAGTTTCCCTCCCAGGCTGTCCCCTGAATGAGGACCTGACTCTTTCTGGTTGGGAGTGCAGGACTCTGAATCCTGGCTCTGCTCTGTTTCCTCAGTTTCCCCATCTTACAATGGCACTCCCCATAGTTCCTACTTAGTAGGGGAGCCGTGCGGATTCAGAGAGCAGGTGCTGGTGATGCTGTGATGCCTTGCCCGTGGTAAATGCTTGATGTACTTTAATCTCATGCAGCTGGGCTGGACCAGAGCAACCCAGGCGGGGGCCCAGGAAGCCCCTAGCCTCACTGCAGGCCCTTCCCAGGCCCTGGCACACCTCCTCCTCAAAGCCACCTGATACAGTCGGTGCTGTTGCCCCCATTCTGTCAACTCCGTAGCGGCCCAGAGAGGTTCTGTGACTTGCCCGGGGTCACCCAGCTGCATGAAGACAGTCGAAGCTCTGCTGCGGACCCCAGCAGATTTCCCCACTTCACGCGGCTTCCCGAACAAAGTGAGCACGTTGTTGTGGCCAGTGAATTCAGGACACTCCACTTCTCCTGACTTGCTGGAGATGTTCCACCCTGGACCTTTCTGGAAGGCAGGGGCCAGAAGATAACAAGGTTTACCAAGGCGCACCTGAGCCTCACAGTGGCCACAGAGAGCGTTTGTATTAATACCATAGTCATTATTCTTGGGCCGGAAGCAGCTCTCTATGGACTTTAACCAAGGCACAGCCCCTCTCCAGGCCTCAGTTTTGCCATCTGTAAAGTGGGGTGATAACACGTAACCTGTCTGCTTCCCTGGGCTGTTGGGGAAATGCAGGGAGGAGATGGGTGGTGAACTTTTTAAAAGAGAAGCAGGCAGTGCTCAGTGTTGATTTAGTCATCCATTGAGAAAATACTAATTAAGTATCAAGGCCCGTGCTGGGGAAGGAGTGGGGAACAGATGGCCCATCGCTTGCCCACTCCCCCAGGGCCTTCAGGTCCCAGGCCCTCTCGTGCGTGGGCTGGAGGTCAAGATGGCAGCACTCCCCTGGGCCCCAGCACCCCTCCCTCCTGACCCTGGGAGTTACCATTGAGCTGCCCCCTCACTGTGTTGGGGGTAGAGCACGAGACCTTGGGGAACAGCCCTGGGCTGGAAGCTAGTGCCCAGGGGTCTCCCTCTCTCACCCACCATCCCTGGGTGTGACGGTGTCCCCTCCCAGGCCTCTTGGGATACAGGACCATCAGATGGAGTAATTCCCTATGGAGGAAGGAGAGGGACGCGGTGGGGGGACTTGAGTGGCACTCAAGAAATCGTCGTGGCATCGCGGCCTGGACAGCGTCAGAGACTAGAGAAGGGGGTTTGGGGGGCCTCTCTCTACCTTCTAATGTGCAGACGGCCTGAGGTCATCACCGTGTGTTGGTCACGCCCCTCAGCAGATGACGAGGTTTTTCCAGGGAGGGATTTGGGCTCGTCCCTGTCGTGGGCCCGGCACACAGTAGGTCCTCGGTAAACAGCTGCTGGCTTACAGGTGACGGACTCATTCACCGCTGGGAGTGCGGTGTGTGTGTCCCTGGGATGCAGCCGTGTGGGTCTGGCTGTGCATCACCATTCATGCTTTTGAGGGTGTGTGCACATGAGGGTTGAATGGCCATCTCCGACTGTTGCTGTACATACCAAGTGTGTGTGTGTGTGGAGTTGGGTGTGTGTGTCTGTGTGTCTTCCTGGTGGTTAGCTCTGCAGGAGCCTTTGCAGTGTGTGTGTGTCTGTGTGGGTGCGTGGCTGGCGCCCTGGTCTCCCTTCAGGCACAGATGGGGTTTCATCCTCGTTGCTCATCCCCCGCCCCCCTGCACCCCGGCCCATCAGAGGCCGTGTTTCCGCCCCCTGAGCACAGCTGCGGGGACCCTCGACTTTGCTCCTGCGGTCCCCACAGAGGCTGAGCCCAAGCCCACTCGTGCCCCTGGGGCCTTAGTCTTCCCGGCCGGCACCTGTGGCCGTGGGGGGTTGTCACCAGGGTTAATGGGGGGTGTGATTCTGGTTCCCAGGAAGCTTCCCGGGCCTGTGAGAAGGAGGTAGGGCCCCCGCTTTGCTGCAGGGGCTGCCAGGGCTCAGCCGCCTCCCAGCTCTGTGACCTCAGGCCAGTCACCAAACTCTCAGGGTCTCAGTGTCCCCATCTGTAGGTGGGGATAATCATACTAGTACCCGCTTCGAGGGGCTGTCATGGGGGTGGAGTGAAGCTCGGGTCTTGGCATGCTGCAGGGAGCCAGCGAGCCCTCACATCAGCTGATGAGCGTTGAGTGCCTCGGAAAACGGGCCTTGGTTTGTCAACAAGTGCTTGATTCTCGCCCCGTGCTTCACGGGGCGTTCACCATCTGGTGGAGACTGCCCGCAGCTGTGGTGCATCTATTAGGCACCAAGACGTTAACAGACCTCCTCTGACGTTCCCTGGGCTCCTAGTGGGAGAAGAAGCATCACCCCCCTTTTCTACAGGTGCCAAAAATCAAGGCTCAGGGAGGACAAGTCAAAGATCGCAGGTTCTCAGTTGGGGAGCAGAGCGGGCGGTTCTGATTGAGCCCAGCCCAGTCTGCCAACATCGTGTGGGCAGGGAATGGATGCTGGCTCCGCCCCAGTTGTCCACGGAAGCAAGAGGCCTGCCGCGGCCCCAGGCCGCGGGTTGGAGTGGAATCGGCCTTAGGGATCACAGGAACAAGGGCTTCGGCTCGGGCTGGCCTGGCCTGGCCTGGCCTGGTGGCTCCCGGGACAGAGGCGTCTTCGTGGAGGTGGAGCTGGAGACTGGGCGTGGCCCCCGCGGGGAGGCAGAGAGTGGGGTGCCTGCCGGGGAGCCTGGGGTTGTAGGACCTGGAAGGGTGGAGGGGTGGGTGCCAGACTGCGTTTCCTCCAGGGAACAGGGAGACTGGCGGACTCTGGCATTTGAAAGGTCACTGCAACAGAGGCTGAGCTCATGCTAATTAGTGAGGACACCTGCAAACGGCCCGCTCGGGGGGGTCCTGGAGGTGCTAGGCCCTCTCGCTCCTCTAATTGGACAGAGGCCCTGGCAGATAGATGTTGCTTCCCTCATTAGCTGATCTGGGTTCAGTAGGGCTGTGGTGGGACTTTCAAGCTAAATGTCACCGAGAAGCCTTTGTGCTCAGGAGGCCTGGCGGGCCTCTCTGTGCCTGTTCTCCTGAGTGCAGACTGGATGGCGGTGCCTGGCTGCGCGGAAGGAGATGGTGGCGGGGATGGTGCTGTGCCCGTGGCAGACGTGGCTAATCGATCACAGCACGCTTCCACTGAGTCCAGACTTGGCTTCGGCTTTTCCATCTAGCCCTGTGGCTGGGGGTCTCGACACAAGACCCTGCCCCAGGTTGGGTTGGGAGCATGGACTCAGGAGCCAGGTGGCCTGGGTTCGACCTCCCGCTGAGGGATCAGGGCAAGTCCCATAACTGCTCTGTGCCTCTCTGCTCTGTAAACTGGAGGTGATGGTATACTTATGTCGTGGGGCGTTGTGAGGACCAGATGCGTGAACACACAGAGCCTGTGTGTCTGCCCTGGTTCCGCTCCCTGGCTCCTGGGTCATCATCAGTCTTGTTAAAGGAAACCTGGAAAGTGTCCTCTTTCACAGAAGACACAGAGCCATAACTTAGCATTTATGTATGTCACAGCTGGTATCGTGCTCTGTTTATGGTTGGTTTCTGGGTCTTTATGTGTGAATGGGGGGGGATTGTTTTGATTTGGGGGGACTCTGGGTTTTGAAAGTCAGAAATTCATTCTCCCGTCTGTGACATTAAAACATGAGCCGGGAGAATTCCCTGGTGGTTCAGTGGTTAGGACTCCGAGCTTCCACTGCGGGGAGCGCAGGCTCGATCCCTGGTCGGGGAGCTAAGATCCCGCGTGCTGTGCGGGCAAGGCCGAGAAAACAAGAGAAAACAAAACAAACCTGAGCACCTGAGACAGGAAGTTGGAGGCACGCTGGACATTGCCCCAGCCCCCCACGTGCAAGCCCGTGCCCACTCTCCCATATTCCCCTTCTCAACACGGGCGGGGCGGAGCCCAGCGCAAGGCGTGAGGATCTCCCTCTCCCTACTCAAAGTTGCCCTACTTTGAGCCCCTGCAGAGCTCTTGGCAGCAGAGATAGAAGGTCCAGAGCCTTTAAAATGTACGAGTGGCTTCTGCCTGGGTCCAAGTAGGTCTGCCGTGTCTGATTGGGCGGATTGTGCCCTGCTCAAGGGCAGCTACTTGAGAGAATTGAGGGCCTCAGATCCAGCCTGCACGGCCCTCCCCTCACGTGCTCTGATGCTGTACTGCATCTCCTCACCACCCCCATCAGGAAGCACGTTTCTTTCTAATCCACACAACGTGCCATGTGGGCTCTCGAGGGCTTTGACTGCAGACTTGCCGGAAGTAATGAAGGGGGTCTGCAGAGAGGGGCTGGGGCTCACCCGTTTCCCTGACCTCCGCTGTCTCCCACAGATGCGGCCCCTTTAAGGAGGAGCAGGAAGCGGTCTAAGATCAGTGAGGAGGGGGTTGTGGCTTCCGGGATGGGATGGGGAGGTGGGTGCACTGAGCGGGAGAGCCCAGATGGGAGGAGCGGAGGCTGGAAGCTTGGGGAGTCGCTGGAGTTCTGCTGGGAGCCTCTCTCTCAGGGGCCCAGCTGCCCCCAACCCATGAGAACTTCCCCAGCGGGTGCTGGTACCCAGGGCAACCGCAAGTGGAGGCCGAAGAGGTGAGACGGGGAGGGAAGCGTTGGGACAGGTATGTCAGCTGTGAGGGCCCCTCGTCCAGAACCCAGCCCCTCCCCACCCCAGAGCCCCAGGCCTGGCACCACCTCCCCCGGGGTTTGGCATCCTCAGGGCTGCATCCTTGGCCCGGTGAGTGCCACCGTTGGTAGCGGGCTCACGTCAGACCCTGTGAGGGCAGAGTGGAGGGGGGTCATTCCCTCCCCAGAATCAGGACCTGGGTGCTGAGGCGGAGATGATTAAAGTGTGCGGAGGTTATCTGGGCTTTTGGAACCAAAAGAGAGTGGTCATCAGACTGCCTCCAGGTGGTCAGGTGACTGGGAGAGAAGGTTGCCTGACAGGCTCAGGTGTGCTCTACCTACTTGTTGACTGCGGGGCTTAATGAGCCCCAGCAGTTGCTGGTTTGGGGATTATCTGTAAATGGTGTTGGTCTGTTGGTTTGGGAATCAGCTAGATGAGTCTGTGATCTCCGTGAACTGGAGTTTGCTGGTTAATTTGGATTAGCGGCACCGGCAGGGATGATCTGAGCTGGGGTTTATCTGCTAGTTTGGGAATTAGCGGGGCAGGCGGGGATTACCTGGCTGGAGTTTCTCTGTTGATTTGGGAATTGTCTGGGTCTGGGGATGTCCCATCTGTTAGACACCAGCTGCTCTCCCCCCACCCCTTCCTCGCAGATGACGGGAAGTTATCCTTGGAGGAATTCCAGCTCTTCTTTGCAGATGGCGTCCTCAACGAGAAAGAACTAGAGGGTCTCTTCCACACCATCGACTCCGACAATACCAAGTGAGCTAAGTCCTGGGGAGTGGGGGGGCCGGGGCCGGGAGGCAGCGTTTCCCTTCTCTCGCAGTGGCCAGTCTCCACTGCCCACTCCCCTGGAGGCACGGAGACCTCAAAGTCCCCAAACCTGCTAATCCAGAAGTCCCATCTGTTTGGCCCCGACTGGCCGGGGCGATCTGGGGAGTGGATAGGTTGATACTGCGTTGGCAAGTGTTTGTCTTTTCTGAGCACACATGGCGAAGCTGGGAGAGACCCTAGATTTGCAGAATATACACCGGATAACGAAAGGGAGAGATGAGCCCCCTCGACCTAGTTCTGACCCCAGCGCCTCGTGCTTATCCCCGGTCCCAACACGAGCTCTGTGATCCTCATCCTCGCCGGATCCCGTCTTAAACCAAACTGATCTTCACTCTGACCTGAACTCTCCTTCTCACCTTGTACCTGATCACCGTTTCTCCAACCCAGCTGGAACCCTAACCTGCATCTCAGTCAATCCCAAACTCCGGCCCCAGCCCTAAAACTCTAAATCCCTAAATCGAGTACAAAGTGCGCATTCTACTCACAGGTACCCGACCCTTCCCAACCTGAACTCCAGCCTTGCCCTCTCCGAGTGACCCCCAGGCAGGATGAGGCCCGAGCCCCCTTCTCCACTCCACACCTGAGTTCCTCGGGGCTGTTTGGAGCAGATTTGATAAGCTGGGGTCCCCTGTGACAGGCTAGAGATGATCTGGACGAGGAGCTGCCACAGGCCCGTGGCAAAGGGACACAGCACGGGGGCGCCTGGGGCCAGAGGTGGGCGGAGCGTCCTGGGAGCCGGGGTGGGGCGGCGGAGGGGGAAAGGCCCGTGAAAGAAACGGCTTCCGGGCCGCAGGCTCCAGGGGAGGGCTTTGTTTCTGGAGAGAGATGGAGGGTCTGAGCAAGTTCCTGCAGCGCCCCAGGGAGTTTGAAAGGGCTTGCGGCAGGTGCCTGTCGATTATTCATCCTCATTCGCGCAGCTGGGTCTGGGAGGAGGCGGCACTGGAGAGCGTATGTGAGTGCGGGCGGGCGGACTTCCCACTAGCAAAGGCCAGACCTCTAAAGACCTTTGGGTGTTTTCTTTCCAACGTTCCCCAGAGTGTGAGCTGTAAACATCCCCTCCTTGGGATGCTAAACAGGTTTTCTACCCAAAACCGTTCACACGGCTCAGAAAGGTCGGTGAAATGCTACTTTGAGCACCATTAAGCAGGCTTCGTTTCTGCAGGACTTGTCGGAACTTTTCACCAGGTGATGCGGATTGGGGGAACCTCCAAGGCAGAGTTTGCAGAGCCTTTTCCCAGAAGCCTCTCGATGAAGCCGGCACACTCTGTAGGCCGGCGTGTCTCAGTGAGGGAACTGGGGCCCAGAAAGGGAAGGTTATCAGGACCTGCACAAAGCTCAGGTCCCTTGGCGTCCGCCGCCAGCACACCGCCCCGCCGTGTCTGCGTTCCGAGGCTGCCGCCTGCGCCTTCCCCGGCGTGGGTGGCCTTCTCGTGCTCGGCCTCCTCTGAGGAAGGACAGGAGGATCCCAGGCTAGAGTGAGAGCAAGGAGGGCCACCCGCACCCCCAGCAGAGCCAGGGACCCAGCAGGCAGGGATGCCCGGGGCAGTGTGTCGCGTGAGAGTTTGTTGACAGCCGTAATAGCCATGGGCTATTCCCCTCCCTTTTGCCAGCCCCCGGTTTAGCCCCATCTGCTCCTGATGTGTGGTGGGCAGGCTTTGGGAGAGGAAGGGGTGGGAAGCATGGTGAGGGGTCAGACAGACGCACAGACATGGAACCCTCTGGAGGGGGCGGCATTCTTCACCTGCTGTTCCCGCATCTGTGAAGCCGGGGTCACGGTTTGCCAGCGCATTAGGATGAAAGAGAAGAGGCCCGGGAGGTGTTTTACCAGCTGCACTAGGCTGTGCTCGCTAGGCAGGGGAGGAGGGCGGGAGGCACGGCACAGGCTAGTCCCTGAGTCCCTCTCATTCTCTCTCTGCAGCCATGTGGACACCAAGGAGCTGTGTGGTAGGTGCTGGCTGTGCAGGGACCGAGGCTTGGGTGGGGTGTGTTTTTTGGGAGGGGAGGGGCCTGGGGAGAGGCAATGAATGAGGGGCAGAGACGGGATTGGTGGGAGGATCCAGGGGGCGGGCCATGATCCTCCTATGACCTTTGACCCCTGCCTTCCCTTCCCCCAGATTACTTTGTGGACCACATGGGGGACTACGAGGACGTCCTGGCCTCCCTGGAGACCTTGAATCACTCTGTCCTGAAGGCCATGGGCTACACCAAGGAGGTCAGCGGGTGCGGGTGGCCCTCTGGGGGCCAGGGCTTGAGTGCTGGTTTGGGTCTGCATTTCCCCAGCACAAGGTGCTGGTGCAAGGGTGCCTGGATTTGTGACGACAAGTGTTGGGCGAATCTGGCTCTGAAGTGGGCTTTGCTTGGAGCTTCTAGAGAGAGTGAGGGAGACTGTGCAGTGAGCGGAGTGGCTTGGTGAATGGCACTGTCCAGCCGTGTCTGCTTCGGAGCGTGAGGCCCTTTCCCACGGTTGGGCTTGGTCCTGGGGTGGAGTCCTAGGAAGGGAGTGGCAGTCACACTGAGGACTCCAGGGTCCTTGGACAGGTGTCACACCTGACGATGCCATGCCCTTAACAGCAGGGTTACGGATGGGGAGGGATCGGGGTGGATTTGAGCATCTGAACTTGACCGGGAATCTGAGGGTGTCTGGGGTGAGAACGCCGTGTCCAGACCAGGAGACGTGAGCTGGGCGGTGGATCCATTAGGAGTGTTGGGAGGGAGCCGGGTGCAGGACTCTTTGCGTGTCCTGGAGAGAGGGCTCGGCTGTGGCTTCAGAGTCTGTGCCCGCAGGCCTGTCACCTCCTTGTTGGCATTTATGCCCTGGAGGAGGGCAGAAGGAGGGAGATGGGGCAGGTTGTGGGCTGGGCGTCATTGTAGCTCAGATGGGCGTAAGTAGCCCGCCTCCCAGCTCCGTTTCCCACCTGTGAGTCTGCACCTGCTCTGGCTGGTGCTTCTGGGGGGAGCAGTGGGGTGTGTTCCTTCTCTGTATCCACGGAGAAGAGTCACCGTGAGTTTCCCGAGGATCTATGACAGCCAGGATTAAACGCTCACTTAATCCCCCCAGCAACCCTGTGGGTAGTGACACTCACTCATAACTATAAGTGACATAACTATGGAAACATAGCTCGCATAACTATGGAAACAGAGACTCGGAAAGGTGAACCCTGTAGGGTCGTGGCCAGACAGCCAGAGCTTCCTGCTGAAATGGGAGGGGAAACTGAGTCAGGGACCTGGCCGGAGGTATGGAGCACAGCATGGGAGCAAGCTGACCAAGGCGTGTAGAAGGGAGTGGGCCACGCTGTGATGGACATGTAATGCCTGAGGGCGTGCAGCCTACCTGAGCTGTGGGAGCTCAGGAGAGACCAGCGCCACCTGCTGGTTGAGGCCAGGGAGCTTAGCTGATAAAGTTAGCCAGACCAGGCTGAAGGACCCCAGCCAGTCACTTCTCTTTCTGAACCTCAGTTTCTCCATCTGTGGAATGGGAGCATTCACTTTATAGAGTCCTTACAAGGACTGAACAAAGTAAAAGGTCTCTAAGCTGCTTAGCACAGGGTCTGGCACAGAGCAAAGGCGACTATTAGTATCATTAGGCCCCTATTGTGTGCCCAGTCATAGGAAAGATCAGTTCTGTATGTTTTGTTCAGATGCTACTTGGTTCCTGCTCTACCAGGTGCTGGAGAATCCCTTTCTTCCCATATATCCAAAAACAGCTGGGCCTGATCCTGAACCTCCACGAACCCACATTTCCATTTGTGTCCTAGCGTCATGCTGTTTTGAGTCTTGGTGTTTGAAGTATATTTTAACGTTGTGTGAGACTAATTCCCTTTCATTGTTCATCCTTGGACACTATTTGATATTCTGAAAGTATCAAGATGGGCAGGGGGTTAGAAGGCAGCATGGAAAGCCCCCAAGCTCTGGAACCCTTGCGCAGTGTGTCAGCCCCAGCTCCGCTCCTCACGGCTGAGTAAGGCACACTGGATGCCCACATGGGACTCCTTGCGATTGAACTCACCGCCTTGAGCCTCAGTTTTGAAATCTGGGAATGGAGCCACTGCCCAGCAATGTTGTCTTCCGTATTAATAAAACACGTACTTGTTTCTTGGTCTTTGGGCATAACTATTCAGAGATGTGACACAATTCTCTATCAAGAGACGATTTTATTTTATTTTTAAAATTTTATTGGAATATAGTTGACTTACAATGCTGTGTTAGTTTCAGGTATACAGCAAAGTGATTCAGTTATACATATATTCATTGTTTTTCAGATTCTTTTCTCATATAGGGTATCACAGATTATTGAGTAGAGTTCTCTGTGCTATACAGTAGGTCCTTGTTGGTTATCTATCTTATATGTAGTAGTGTGTGTATGTTAATCCCAAGCTCCTGATTTATCCCTCCCGCCTCCCCACGTTTCCCCTTTGGTAACCAGAAGTTTCTTGTCAATATCTGTAAATCTGTTTCTGGCTTTTTTTAATCTCTTCAAAATATTGTGTTCTTTTGGTTGTTTAAAAATTTCTATTGGAGTATACTAGATTTACAATGTTGTGTTAGTTTCAGGTGTACAGCAAAGTGAATGTTATATATATATATCCATTATCTTTCAGATTCTTTCTCCATATAGGTTGTTATAGAATATTGAGTAGTATTCCCTGTGCTATGCAGTAGGTTCTTACTCGTTATCCATTTTATTTATAATAGTGTGTATATATTAATCCCAGCCTCCTAATTTATCACTTTCTCCCATGTTTCCTCTTTGGTAGCCATAAGTTTGATTTTGATATCTGTGAGTCTGTTTCTGTGTTGTAAATAAGTTCATTTGTATCATTTTTTAAAAAATTAGATTTCACATATGAGCGGTATCATACGATGTTTGTCTTTCTCTGTCTGACTTACTTCAGTTAGTATGATAATTTCTAGGTCCATCCATGTTGCCGCAAATGACATTATTTTGTTCTTTTTTATGGCTGAGTAATATTCCATTGTATATATGTGCCACATCTTCTTTATCCATTCATCTGTCGATGGACATTTAGGTTGTTTCCATGACCTGGCTATTGTAAGTAGTGCTGCAGTGAACATTGGGGTACATGTGTCTTTTTGAATTATGGTTTTCTCAGGGTATATGCCCAGGAGTGGGATTGCTGGGTCATATGGTAGTTCTATTTTTAGTTTTTTAAGGAACCTCCATACTGTTCTCCATAGTGGCTGTATCAATTTACATTCCCACCAACAGTGCAAGAAGGTTCCCTTTTCTCCACACCCTCTCCAGCATTTGTTGCCTGTAGAACTTTTGATGATGGCCATTCTGACTGTGTGAGGTGATACCTCATTGTAGTTTTTGTTTGTTTGTTTGTTTGTTTGTTTTTTTATTTTTGGCTGTGTTGGGTCTTTGTTGCTGCTTGCAGGCTTTCTCTAGTTGCAACGAGCTGGGGCTACTCTTCGTTGCGGTATGCGGGCTTCTCTTGTTGTGGAGCATGGGGTCTAGAGCACAGGCTCAGTAGTTGTGGCACACAGGCTTAGTTGCTCCGTGGCATGTGGGATCTTCCCAGACCAGGGGTCGAACCCATGCCCCCTGCGTTGGCAGGCAGGTTCTTAACCACTGTGCCACCAATCCCTCTGATTGTAGCTTTGATTTGCATTTCTCTGATAATTAGCGATGTTGAGCATCTTTTCATGTGCTTTTTGGCCATCTGTATATCTTCTTTGGAGAAATGTCTACTTTGATCCTCTGCCCATTTTTTGATTGGGTTGTTTGCTTTTTTTGATATTGAGCTGTATGAGCTATTTGTATATTGTGGAGATTAAGCCCTTGTCAGTCGCTTCGTTTGCAAATATTTTCTCCCATTCTGTGGGTTGTCTTTTCGTTTTGTTTATGGTTTCCTTTGCTGTGCAAAGCTTTTAAGTTTAATTAGGTCCCATTTGTTTATTTTTGGTTTTATTTTCATTACTCTAGGAGGTGGATCAAAAAAGATATTTCTGCAATTTATGTCAAACAGTGTTCTGCCTATGTTTTCCTCTAAGAGTTTTAGAGTATCCGGTATTACATTTAGGTCTTTAATCCATTTTGAGTTTATTTTTGTGTATGGTGTTAGAGAATGTCCTAATATCATTCTTTTAAACTGCTATCCAGTTTTCCCAGCAGCACTTATTGAAGAGACTGTCTTTTCTCCATTGTACGTACTTGCCTCCTTTGTCATAGATTAGGTGACCATAGGTGAGTGGGTTTATTTCTGGGCTTTCTATCCTGTTCCATTGATCTATATTTCTGTTTTTGTGCCATTACCATACTGTTTTGATGACTGTAGTTGTAGTATATTCTGAAGTCAAGGAGCCTGATTCCTCCAGCTCTGTTTTTCTTTCTCAGGATTGCTTTGGCTATTCGGGGTCTTTTGTGTTTCCACACAAATTTAAAAATTTTTTGTTCTAGTTCTGTGAAAAATGCCATTGTTAATTTGATAGGGATTGCATTGAGTCTGTAGATTGCCTTGGATAGTATAGTCACTTTGACAATATTGATTCTTCCAATCCAAGAATGTGATGTATCTTTGCATCTGTTTGTGTCATCTTCGATTTCTTTCATCGGCGGCTTACAGTTTTCAGAATACAGGTCTTTTGTCTCCTTAGGTAGTTTTATTCCTAGGTATTTTATTCTTTTTGATGTGATGGTAAAAGGGAGAGGATTTTAACATCTACCAGTACAACCTAAAGCAGTTTGCAGGATTTTTGCTGTTGGAGTGTACCAAAGGCTGCATGATTTCCTAGTGATGGTGGTGATGCTATGATAGGTTGTCACAATGGTGACTGGCATTTCTTGCATGTTTTCTAACAAGTTTTTGTTTGGAGAAGTGCAGCTCATTGATTATTTCAAATACTTCTCTTGCATCCATTGATTTAAGGTGACTCATTTGCTTTCGTAGATATGCAGTCATAGTATCATTGTTAACTAGTGTAGTTACTGTCTTCATTTCTGATATGTGTTCCTCCTATTTCTCTGTTGTGTCCTGTTGCGTTTACCCTGAATTCTCAAACATTGTAATGGCACTACGTCGGACATCCTTGTTTTGCTCCTGATGTTCAAATGCATCTCTGTAGTAGTTCTTCACTAATTATAATATTAATACCAGCTCTTATTTTAGAAATAAAGTCTTCAGTCTGTTAAAAAATATTTTTGTGTTCCCTTCGTTAAATGTTGCCTTAGGGGGTGGTAGTGAATTTTTTTCAAATGCCCTTTTGGTATTTTTTTTCAGGGATCATATGATTTTTCTTAACCTATTGATGGGGTGGATTCTATTATTAGATTCTCTCCTATTGAACAGTCCTTAGCTTCCTGTGATAAACCCTAATTGGCACATTATTCTTTTACCACGTTGCTGAATCCTGTCACTAGCTGAGTGTTTTATCTCTGTCTCTATCAGGAATTGAGATTGGGTGATAGGGAGTGAATTGTAGGTGGTTTTGAATATCTTTCTGTGTGTGAATCAGCTTCTTTAACTTAGAATCATGTTTCTATTCAAAAATAGAAAGAATTAATCCATAGGCTTGGGTTGAGGTACTAAACAGGGGGAGGGGATTATTCTAATAGTGATTTTAAAGTCAATCCTAATTTTAGGTAAACTTTTGGTGTCCATTTTAGTATATTTTTAAACAAAACTGCCATGGACATGTTCAGTTTTATGATCGATTATGCATAGTATGTTCTTATGATTTTTTTAAAAAATTCTAAAACATTGAAACAGGCACATAATGCAGATTACGTTTAATAAAACATCTGCTGTTACAGCTCAGGTCTTGATTTAAATTTTGTCCTATTTTGCTACATTTAAACTTCTATTTAACAGAGTTTTGCCTGTTTTAATTAGTTGTTTCTAGAAACGAGCCCCTGACACATTTATTTAAATTTAATTTATATAGTATGTTTTCTCCTGTATTTATTTTTTAAATTCTTTTCTTTCCTTTAAAAAAAATCTTTTGTATTGAAGTAGAGTTGATTTGCAATATTGTGTAAGATTCAGGTGTACAGCACAATTCAGTTTTATACATACATATATATATATATATATATATATATATTCTTTTTCAGATCCTTTTCCCTTATAGGTTATTAGATAATATTGCGTAGCATTCCCTGTGCTATACAGTAGGTCCTTGTTGGTTATCTATTTTATATATAGTAGTGTGTATACGTTAATCCCAGCTTCCTAATTTATCCCTTCACCCACCCCCTTTCCCCTTTGGTAACCATAAGTTTGTTTTCTGTGTCTATGAGCCTCTGTTTTGGCAGTAAGTTCATTTGTGTCTTTTTTTTTCTGTTAGATTCTGCATGTAAGCGATATCATGATACTTGTCCTTCTCTGTCTGGCTCACTTCACTTAGTATGATAATCTCTAGGTCCATCCACGTTGCTGCAAAGGGCATTATTTCATTCTTTTTTTTAATGGCTGAGTAATATTCCATTGTATGTATGTACCACATCTTTTTTATGCATTCCTCTGTCAGTAGACACTGAGGTTGCTTCCATGTCTTGGCTATTGTAAATAGTGCTGCAATGAACATTGGGGGGTGCGTGTATCTTTTTTTTTTTTAATTCTTATTGGAGTATAGTTGATTTACAATGTTGTGTTAGTTTCAAGTGTACAGCAAAGTGAATCAGTTATACATATACATATATCCACTCTTTTTAGGTTCTTTCCCCATATAGGCCATTACAGAGTATTGAGTAGAGTTCCCTGTGCTATACAGTAGGTCCTTATTATCTATTTAGAAGTGTGTACATGTCAATCCCAATCTCCCAATGTATCCCTGTCCCCCCTTACCCCCTGGTAACCATAAGTTTGTTTTCTACATCTGTGACTCTGTTTCTGTTTTGTAAAGAAGTTCATTTGTACCCTTTTTTTAGATTCCACATATAAGCGATATCATATGATGTTTGTCTTTCTCTGTCTGACTTATTTCACTCAGTATGACAATTTTCAAATGGCATTATTTTGTTCTTTTTTTAAGGATGAGAAATATTCCATTGTATATATATACCACATCTTCTTTATCCATTCCTCTGTTGATGGACATTTAGGTTGCTTCCATGTCCTGGCTATTGTAAATAGCGCTGCAGTGAACATTGGGATGCATGTATCTTTTCGAATTATGGTTTTCTCCAGGTATATGCCCAGGAGTAGAATTGCTGGGTCATATGGTAGTTCTATTTTTAGTTTTTTGAGAAACCTCCATACTGTTCTCCGTAGTGGCTGTACCAATTTACATTCCCACCAACAGTGTAGGAAGGTTCCCTTTTCTCCACACCCTCTCCAGCATTTATTGTTTGTAGATTTTTTTGATGACAGCCATTTTGACTGGTATGAGGTGGTACCTCATGGTAGTTTTGATTTACATTTCTCTAATAATTAGCAGTGTTGAACATCTTTTCATGTGCTTTTTGGCTACCTGGATGTCTTCTTTGGAGAAATGTCTGTTTAGGTCTTCTTCCCATGTTTTGATTGGGTTATTTGTTTGTTTTTGATATTGAGCTATATGAATCGTTAATATATTTCAGCATTTAATTTCTTGTCAGTCGCACTGTTTGCAAATATTTTCTCCCATTCTGTGGGTTGTCTTTTCATTTTGTTTATAGTTTCCTTTGCTGTGCAGAAGCTTTTAAGTTTGATTAGGTCCCATTTGTTTATTTTTGGTTTTACTTTCATTACTCTAGGAGGTGGATCAAAAAAGATATTGCTGCGATTTATGTCAAAGAGTGTTCTGCCTATGTTTTCCTCTGAGAGTTTTATAGTGTCTGTCCCTACATGTAGGTCTTTGATCCATTTTGAGTTTATTTTTGTATATGGTGTTAGAGAGTGTCCTAATTTCATTCTTTTAAACTGCTGTCCAGTTTTCCTGGCACCACTTATTGAAGAGACTGTCTTTTCTCCATTTGTATGTTCTTGCCTCCTTTGTCATAGATTAGTTGACCATAGGTGAGTGGGTTTATTTCTGGGCTTTCTATCCTGTTCCATTGATCTATATTTCTGTTTTTGTGCCAGTACCATACTGTTTTGATGACTGTAGCTTTGTAGTATATTCTGAAGTCAAGGAGCCTGATTCCTCCAGCTCTGTTTTTCTTTCTCAGGACTGCTTTGGCTATTCGGGGTCTTTTGTGTTTCCATACAAATTTTGAAATTTTTTGTCCTAGTTCTGTGAAAAATGCCATTGGTAATCTGATAGGGATTGGATTGAATCTGTAGATTGCCTTGGGTAGTATGGTCATTTTGGCAATATTGATTCTGTATCTACTACTGAATCTACTGTATTTATAGTTTTTATCATTATTATTTCCTACCACCTATTTCCTTAGGTTTATTGTTGTTGCTATACTTTTTCATATGTGAAAAGGAATGCTTAAATTTTTTTGGATAATAAAGTTTGAAATTTTAGAAATCTACCTTTGAATGATACTTTCACTGCAATGATAGATTTTAGTATATAGGATTAATATTTCCTCTCTCAATATTCTCTAATAGTTTGTTATGTCCTCACTCATTTCTCATTTCATAGTATTAGGATAAAACCAAGTAACCAGTAGTTTGTAGTCTATTTTTTAAATTTTTTTTGAGATTTCTTCACTACATATTATTTTGATTAAAAAAAATTTTTTTTTAATGTGATTGTGCCGGGTCTTAGTTGCAGCAGGCAGGCTCCTTAGTTGTGGCTCGTGGGCTCCTTAGTTGTGGCATGCGAACTCTTGTGGCATGCATGTGGGATCTACTTCCCTGACCAGGGCTCAAACCCAGCCCCCTGCGTTGGGAGCGTGGAATCTTATCCACTGTGCCACCAGGGAAGTCCCATATTATTTTGTTTTTATAATTCTCCCATGGATACTTGGGAAGAAGATGTGGATCATACTTTCAGAGTATAAAATCTGAAAATAGCTATCCCTTCTTTGTTGTGAAATATATGTTGTTAAAAGACAACTTTGTAAAAAGGTAAATTTGTCTCTTGTACAAATATGAAAGTATACACATGTGAAAGATTTTATTTAACTCCTTAATTTGAGAACCAGTAAGATGTTACACTGTCTCCAAGGAAAATTCAAAGAACATTTGCCATGTACATAGGCAACCAGGAATTCTGAGATGAATCTGTGAATAAATGCAAAATTGGTCACTGTTCACAGGACAATAGTCAGTTGAATTCTGCCAGACAAAATTCATATGCATTTCTGTGGATGAGAATTATTTGCATTATTGTCAAGTTTTTACATGCTAGAGTTTATTGTTTTGTTTTTTTTTATACATCTTTATTGGAGTATAATTGCTTTACAATGGTGTGTTAGTTTCTGCTTTATAACAAAGTGAATGTTTTGTTTTTTAATTTTATTTATTTTTTTGGCTACGTGGGGTCTTCATTGCTGCACGCAGCCTTTCTCTAGTTGCGGCGAGCGGGGGCTATTCTTCATTGTGGTGGCTTCTCGTTGCAGAGCACGGGCTCTAGGTGCGTGGGCTTCAGTAGTTGCGGTGAGTGGGCTCAGTTGTTGTGGCTCGCGGGCTCTAAAGTGCAGGCTCAGTAGTTGTGGCGCACAGGCTTAGTTGCTCCGCGGCATGTGGGATCTTCCTGGACCAGGGCTCGAACCCGTGTCCCCTGCATTGGCAGGCGGATTCTTAACCACTGCACCACCAGGGAAGTCCTACATGCTAGAGTTTTAAAAGTAGCTCCCAAAGAAGGAAAGACCTAGATAACCTAGAAGGGTGTATTAGACAAGGAACCCAGTAATCTTTTTTGCCTATTTTAAAGACTTGCACATTTTCCCAGTAATGCCCTTTACAATAGACATTTATTATTTCTAATTTATCTGTCCTGTGGGACACTGGTGAACTAATTTCTCACACTAAATTGTGTTTTGACATTTAATCTTTAAAATTCTAATATTTCCTTCCTGTATATTTAGCCATGCCGTTTGACGCCTATAGACCTTGTTGTAATACTTTTGTTACCTAAATGGTACATATTCAATATTCAAAATTTAGGAAGTAGAGAAAAATATAAAGAAAAATTTCAAATCACTTCTAATTCCCACTATCTCTAACCACTGTTACCACTTTATTACCATTGAGCCTTTTTTTCTCTGGGTATTTCTCTAATACACTTAAAATCATTCTGTATACAAAAATTTTCTTTTTTTCACCTAACATTTTAACAAACACCTTTCCCATGTTAATAAAACTGTTTAAAAGTATCATTTTAAGTGTTCTTACTTAAATTTACATACTATTCCTCTGTTCTTGGGGATGTTAGATTATTTCCAGGTTTTTGCTATTATCAATTAACACTGTATCCTTGGGACATCAGTATTTGTCCACATTTTGCATTATTTCTTAAGGATAGATCATCAAAAGTAGAGAATTACTGGGCAGTCTAAGGCTCTTGATATAAAGTAGAATTGCCTTATAAAGTGGTTATACTCATCTAACCCTGCATAGCCGTACTTGTAGCAATATCCTGTCCCGTTGCACAAAGATATAATAATGCACGAAGATTTAATAATGTCATGTCCGTGTAATGCATTATGCCTTCTGTCATTTATTCTTACCCTTTTAATCTTATGTAATACTTTCCCATTAAATTCTACCTTGATCGTGATATTGCAACTCGTCCTCATCATTCGATCAAATTTGGTAGCAGAATCTTTGCACAGGCTTTTCTTTGCAAATCCTTTGGTGCTCTTTTGCTTTATATATGCCTCCAGATGGACCTCATTTAGTCAAATCTGGGACTGTGTCTTTACGTGGGGCAGTTTAGGCTGATTTTCTTTATTGTTATGATCTGTCTGGCCTGGCTGCTGTCATAATCTTATATGCTTCCCATTTTTTAATGATCCTTCGTCTTTTTTGACATTTTACCTTTTGGTAGTCTGCTTTGTTTATAACATTGATTATGATTTCAAAGGTAAATATTCTAGTTTTCATTTTACTAGGGACTTCTAAAACATACATTGTTAAACACTCTTAATCCTGTTTTTATACCTGGCTAATAAAGAACACTTTCTATTCCCTCTTGTGAAATTAAAACAATTTTTGAGATGATTGGCTCTTTTTCCATACTTTGACACTCTTTATTCCCTTAATCCAGTGTGATTAAAATTTAACTATTAGTGATCAATGTTTTTATTTCCTAACCTCTGTAACCTTCATTTTCATTTGGGTGATCACCCTCACTTTTTTTCCACAACCTCCCTATTCAAGAATATTTTTCTGTGATTCACCCCTAGAAGATCTGGGAGAAATTCCTAGGCATTCTTTGCCGGAAAGGTGCTCATTTGATAAACTTTCAGAGATCTGCAGATTTCTGCAGGTCTCCCTGTTATCCTGCACGTGAATAACTTGCCCACATGTTGCGGAATTCCCAGCTCTGACTCTTTCCCTCTGAAATCTGTGGAGCTGGCCTCTCGGCTGAGGCATCAGTGGTAGTGGAGGACAAAACTGTACAAGCTGCATTTTTACTCTTTTGAAAATTTTGTCTTTATTTTTTTTTTTAATTCAGCTAACCAGTTACACTTATTGATCCCTGACTGCACCTTGAGTCACTCATCTGGGTGCTTTTAACGTACTCCCTTTAGCTCGTTTTTCTGCTTGATGGCGTCTAGCAACCTTTCTCTTTTTGTTCAGTTTTTGTTTTGTTTTTTTTTACCTCGTTATGTCTTCCTGTTCTTTGGGGTCATTTGTTTGTCCAGAGCCCATCGATCACTGGATTGCATGTGAGTTCAGCTGTCTGCTAGGAAGGATAATTGATCACTGCAGTGCATTAGGCTGCCGGAACCTGGCATGCTTTCTGCCCTCGGCTCCTTCCCCGTTGGGGCCTGCCGCCAGCGCGCCTGGTCTGATGGGTGGCGCAGGAGGTCCACCTCCACACCTCCCCGTCTGCGTGCACCTCTCCTCTCGGCCCCTGTCCACCCTGAGCCGTGTTCCCCTGCTCCCCGCCCTGGCCTTCATTTCTCAGTCTCTCTGTCTCTAGCCGTGGTTCCCTTGTGCAATTATTGCTGATTAATTCCAAGTCAGAGTGATGGATGGTTTAAATTTTCTTTCCTTGAGAGCCCTTGCCTGGCCGGGGACTGGGCAGAATTCCAAGGTGCCGGGGCAGGTGGCTCAGGAGGGTGGGGTCTTGGTAGAGGAGGCCAGAGAGCAGCACAGGGCTTGAGGGGCCAGCTTCCCAGCACAGTGTCATTTTGATCATTGTCATCGTGGAGTGACCTGGCTAAGCCAGAGCCTTCTCCCTCCCACTCAAGTCTTCTGAAGCCAAAAGAAACTCAACGGGATCCAGGAACCTTGAGCCGTGTCTCTGCCGCAGACTCTTGACAAAAGGGGAAATGGTCTCACATCACAGAGCAAACTCCGTGGAAGACCCTCTTCATCTTATGCCCCAGAGTTCGTCTTCTCGTGGCCTCTAAGCACCCCCCCTTTCCCCCCAGACTTCCCTCTCGTCCCCTCCCTCTGGGGACTGAGTCTCAGGCACTTTCTTTGGGGAGACAGTTTACTCTGGCTGCTTTGGATTCTCTTCTGTCACTCCTCAGAGTAGCAGCATGAAAGAATCCACCTTTTTATTTATTTATTTTTTTTTTAGGTATTTTTTATAGTGGGTAATGTGAAGACTTCAGATGAAATAGATTGAGAAACTGATTGGAAATTGAATGCAAACTAAGACCACTTGACTGTTACTGAAATGAATAGCCCAGTTTGCTTTTTTTTTTTTTTTTTTAAAGAAATTCACGTTCTTTTTTATTTATTTATGACTGTGTTGAGTCTTCGTTTCTGTGTGAGGGCTTTCTCTAGTTGCGGCAAGTGGGGACCACTCTTCATCGCGGTGCGCGGGCCTCTCACCATCGCGGCCTCTCTTGTTGCGGAGCACAGGCTCCAGACGCGCAGGCTCAGTAATTGTGGCTCACAGGCCCAGTTGCACCGTGGCATGTGGGATCTTCCCAGACCAGGGCTCGAACCCGTGTCCCCTGCATTGGCAGGCAGATTCTCAACCACTGCGCCACCAGGGAAGCCCCACCTTTTTATTTTTAAAGGCAAAAGTTTATTGTTTATTTAGGGGACATACAGAACACTTAGGAGATGCAGAATTCCCTTAATGAGAGAGATGGGGTCTCGCTGTGCTGCCCAGGCTGGGGCGCTGTGGTTATTCCCAGGCACCATGCCACTACTGATCAGCACAGGTGGGTTTTGGGGGTTTTTTTGTTTTGTTTTTATTGAAATATAGTTGATTTACAGTGTTGTGTTAGTTGTTTCTGGTGTACAGCAAAGTGATTCAGGTATATATATATATTCAGTTATATATATATTCTTTTTCATATTCTTTTCCATTATGGTTTATCCCAGGAGATTGGATATAGTTCCCTGTGCTATATAGTGGGACCTTGTTGTTTATCCATTCTCTGTATAATAGTTTGCATCTGCTAACCCCAAACTCCCACTGCATCCCTCCCCCAACCCCCTCCCCCTTGGCAACCACAAGTCTGTTTCTATGTCTGTTTCTGTTTCATAAATAAGATCATTTATGTCATATTTTAGATTCCACATATAAGTGATATACGGTGGTATTTGTCTTTCTGACTTACTTCACTTAGTATGATACTCTAGATAATCTCTGCAAATGGCATTATTTCATTCTTTTTTGGGGGAGTAATATTCCATTGTATATATACATATACTGCATCTTCTTCATCTGTTGATGGACATTTAGGTTGTTTCCATGTCTTAGCTATTGTAAACAGGGCTGCTATGAACATAGGGGTGCATGTGTCTTTTTGAATTATAGTTTTGTCCAGATATATGCCCAGGAGTAGGATTGCTGGATCATATGGTAATTCTATTTTTAGTTTTCTGAGGAAACTCCATACTGTTTTCCATAGTGGCTGAACGAACTTACATTCCCACCAACAGAGGAGGAGGGTTCCCTTTTCTCCACACCCTCTCCAGCATTTGTTGTTTGTAGACTGTTTAGTGATGGCCATTCTGACGGGTGTGAGGTGGTACCTCACTGTAGTTTTGATTTGCATTTCCCTGATAGTTATCAATGTTGAGCATCTTTTCATGTGCCTGTTGGCCATCTGTATGTCTTCTTTGGAGAAATGTCTATTTGGGTCTTCTGCCCATTTTTCGATTGGGTTGTTTGGTTTTTTTTACTGAGTTGTATGGGCTGTTTGTATATTTTGGAAATTAAGCCCTTGTTGGTCGCATCATTTGCAAATGTTTTCTCCCAGTCTGTAGTGTCTTTTCTTTTTTTTTTTTATGGTTTCCTTTGCCGTGCAAAAACTTATAAGTTTGAGTAGGTCCCATTTGTTTACTTTTGCTTTTACTTCTATTGCCTTGAGAGACTGACCTAAGAAAACAGTGGTATGTTTTGAGTCAGAGAATGCCTTGCCTATGTTCTCTTCCAGGAGTTTTATGGTGTCATGTCTTATGTTTAGGTCTTTAACCCATTTTGAGTTTATTCTTGTTTATGGTGTTAGGGTGTGTTCTAACTTCACTGATTTGCCTGCGGCTGTCCAGCTTTCCCAGTACCCCTTGCTGAAGAGACTTTTTCCCCATTGTATATTCTTGCCTCCTTTGTCGGAGATTAATTGCCCGCAGGTGTGTGGGCTTACTTAGCACAGTTTTGACCTGCTTCTTTTCTGACCTGGGCTGGTTCTTGCCTCCATAGGCAACCTGGTGGTCCCCTGCTCTCGGGAGGTCGCCACGTTGATGCCGAACTTAGGGCCTAGTGCACTGCAGCCTGGAACTCCTGGGCTCAAGGGATCCTCCTGTCTCAGCCTCCCAGAAGCTGGGACTACAGGCGTGTGACACCATGCCTGGCCCAAAGAATCCACCTCGGAGGAGGAAGGAAGGAAGGAGGCTGTGAATTCTTCTTCCCTAATACTTTATCCCTGTCCACAACAACATCAAGAACACCACCACCATCACCATCTTCATAACCATCACCACCATCATCACCACCATCACCATCAGGATCCTCTTTGTAACCATCACCACCAGCATTACCACCACCATCTTCACCATCGTCATCACCACCATCATTACCACCACCATCTTCACCATAATCACCACCATCACCACCATCACCATCATCATCTAACCATCACCACCACCATCATCACCACCATCACCATCATCACCACCATCACCATCATCACCACCATCACCATCATCATCAGCATCCTCTTCATAACCATCACCACCACCATTACCACCACCATCTTCACCATCATCACCGCCATCACCACCATCACCACCACCATCCTTCTCCTCCTCCTCATCATCATCTTCATAACCATCATCACTACCACCATCTTTTTTTACATTTTTTATTTATAATTTAGTTGTTTTTTATTATTTTTTTTATTGAAGTATAGTTGATTTACAATGTTGTGTTAATTTCTGCTGTACAGCAAAGTGACTCAGCTATACACATATATACATTCTTTTTTTTTATATTTTCCATTATGGATTATCCCAGGAGGTTGGATATAGTTCCCTGTTCTATACAGTAGGACCTTGTTGTTTATCCATTCTATATATAATAGTTTGCTTCTGCTGATCCCAAACTCCCAATCCATCCCTCCCCCGCTCCCCCTCGGCAACCACCAGTCTGTTCTCTATGTCCGTGAGTCTGTTTCTGTTTTGTAGGTAGGTTCATTTGTGCCATATTTTAGATGCCACATATAAGTGATATCATATGGTATTTCTCTCTGACTTACTTCACTTAGTATGATAATCTCTAGGTCCATCCATGTTGCTGCAAATGGCATTATTTTGGTTTTTTTATGGCTGAGTAGTATTCCATTGTATATATAGATACCACATCTTCTTTACCCATTCATCTGTCTGTGGACATTTAGGTAGTTTCCATGTCTTGGCTATTGTGAATAGTGCTGCTATGAACATAGGGGTGCATGTATCTTTTTGAATTATAGTTTTGTCTGGACATATGCCCAGGAGTAGGATTGCTGGATCATATGGTAACTCTGTTTTTAGTTTTTTGAGGAACCTCTATACTGTTTTCCATAGTGGCTGCACCAACTTACATTCCCACCAACAGTGTAGGAGGGTTCCCTTTTATCCACACCCTCTCCAGCATTTGTCATTTGTAGACTTTTTAATGATGGCCATTCTGATGGGTGTGAGGTAGTACCTCATTGTAGTTTTGATTTGCATTTCTCTAATAGTTAGCAATGTTGAGCATTTTTTCATGTGCCTTTTGGCCATTGTATGTCTTCTTTGGAGAAATGTCTATTTAGATCCTCTGCCTGTTTTTGGATTGGGTTGTTTTTCTGTTACTGAGTTGTGTGTGCTGTTTGTATATTTTGCATTAACTTTGTATCCTGCAACTTTACCATATTCATTAATTAGCTCTAGCAGTTTTCTGGTGGCAGTTTTAGGATTCTCTATGTATAGTATCATGTCATCTGCAAACAGTGACAGTTTTACTTCTTCTTTTCCAATTTGTATTCCTTTTATTTCTTTTTCTTCTCTGATTGCCGTGGCTAGGACTTCCAGAACTATGTTGAATAATAGTGGTGAGAGTGGACATCCTTGTCTCGTTCCTGATCTTAGAGGAAATGCTTTCAGTTTTTCACCGTTGAGAATGATGTTTGCTGTGGGTTTGTCATATATTGCCTTTATTATGTTGAGGTAGGTTCCCTCTATGCCCACTTTCTGGAGAGTTTTTATCATAAATGGGTGTTGAATTTTGTCAAAAGCTTTTTCTGCATCTATTGAGATGATCATATGGTTTCTATTCTTCAGTTTGTTAATATGGTGTATCACATTGATTGATTTGCATATATTGAAGAATCCTTGCATCCCTGGGATAAATCCCACTTGATCATGGTGTATGATCCTTTTAATGTGTTGTTGGATTCTGTTTGCTAGTATTTTGTTGAGGATTTTTGTATCTATATTCATCAGTGATATTGGTCTGTAATTTTCTTTTATTGTGGTGTCTTTGTCTGGTTTTGGTATCAGGGTGATGGTGGCCTCATAGAATGAGTTTGGGAGTGTTCCTTCCTCTGCAATTTTTTGGAAGAGTTTGAGAAGGATGGGTGTTAGCTCTTCTCTAAATGTTTGATAGAATTCACCTGTGAAGCCATCTGGTCCTGGACTTTTGTTTGTTGGAAGATATTTAATCCCAGTTTCAATTTCATGACTTGTGATTGGTCTGTTCATATTTTCTGTTTCTTCCTGGTTCAGTCTTGGAAGGTTATACCTTTCTAGGAATTTGTCCATTTCTTCCAGGTTGTCCATTTTATTGGCATACAGTTGCTTGTAGTAGTCTCTTAGGATGCTTTGTATTTCTGCGGTGTCTGTTGTAACTTCTCCTTTTTCATTTCTAATTCTATTGATCTGAGTCCTCTCCCTCTTTTTCTTGATGAGTCTGGCTAATGGCTTATCAATTTTGTTTATCTTCTCAGAGAACCAGCTTTTAGTTTTATTGATCTTTGCTATTGTTTTCTTTGTTTCTATTTCATTTATTTCTGCTCTGATCTTTATGATTTCTTTCCTCTGCTAACTTTGGGTTTTGTTTGTTCTTCTTTCTCTAGTTTCTTTAGGTGTAAGGTTAGATTGTTTACGTGAGATTTTTCTTGTTTCTTTAGGTAGGCTTGTATAGCTATAAACTTCCCTCTTAGAACTGCTTTCGCTGCATCCCATAGGTTTTGGGTCGTCGTATTTTCATTGTCATTTGTCTCTAGGTATTTTTTGATTTCCTCTTTGATTTCTTCAGTGATCTCTTGGTTATTTAGTAACATATTGTTTAGACTCCATGTGTTTGTGTTGTTTACGTTTTTTTCCCTGTAATTCATTTCTAATCTCATAGCGTTGTGGTCAGAAAAGATGCTTGATATGATTTCAATTTCCTTAAATTTACTGAGGCTTGATTTGTGACCCAAGATATGATCTATCCTGGAGGATGTTCCATGTGCACTTGAGAAGAACGTGTAACCTGCTGTTTTTGGATGGAATGTCCTATAAATATCAATTAAATCTATCTGGTCTATTGTGTCATTTAAAGCTTCGTTTCTTTATTTATTTTCATTTTGGATGATCTGTCCATTGGTGTAAGTGAGGTGTTAAAGTCCCCCACTATTATTGTGTTACTGTCAATTTCCTCTTTTATAGCTGTTAGCAGTTGCCTTATGTATTGAGGTGCTCCTATGTTGGGTGCATATATATTTATAATTGTTATATCTTCTTCTTGGATTGATCCCTTGATCATTCTGTAGTGTCCTTCCTTGTCTCTTGTAACATTCTTTATTTTAAAGTCTATTTTATCTGATATGAGTATAGCTACTCCAGCTTTCTTTTGATTTCCATTTGCATGGAATATCTTTTTCCATCCCCTCACTTTCAGTCTGAATGTGTCCCTAGGTCTGAAGTGGGTCTCTTGTAGACAGCATATATATGGGTCTTGTTTTTGTATCCATTCAGCAAGCCTGTGTCTTTTGGTTGGAGCATGTAATCCATTCACGTTTAAGGTAATTATCGATATGTATGTTCCTATGACCATTTTCTTAATTGTTTTGGGTTTGTTTTTGTAGGTCCTTTTCTTCTCTTATGTTTCCCACTTAGGGAAGTTCCTTTAGCATTTGTTGTAGAGCTGGTTTGGTGGTGCTGAATTCTCTTAGCTTTTGCTTGTCTGTAAAGCTTTTGATTTCTCCATCAAATCTAAATGAGATCCTTGCTGGGTAGAGTAATCTTGGTTTTAGGTTCTTCCCTTTCATCACTTTAAGTATATCATGCCACTCTCTTCTGGCTTGTAGAGTTTCTGCTGAGAAATCAGCTGTTAACCTGATGGGAGTTCCCTTGTATGTTATTTGTCGTTTTTCCCTTGCTGCTTTCAATAATTTTTCTTTGTCTTTAATTTTTGCCACTTTGATTACTATGTGTCTCGGCATGTTTCTCCTTGGGTTTATCCTGTATGGGACTCTCTGCGCTTCCTGGACTTGGGTGGCTATTTCCTTTCCCATGTTAGGGAAGTTTTCGACTATAATCTCTTCAAATATTTTCTCTGGTCCTTTCTCTCTCTCTTCTCCTTCTGGGACCCCTATAATGCGAATGTTGTTGTGTTTAATGTTGTCCCAGAGGTCTCTTAGGCTGTCTTCATTTCTTTTCCTTCTTTTTTCTTTATTCTGTTCCGCAGCAGTGAATTCCACCATTCTGTCTTCCAGGTCACTTATCCGTTCTTCTGCCTCAGTTATTCTGCTATTGATTCCTTCTAGTGTAGTTTTCATTTCAGTTATTGTATTGGTCATCTCTGTTTGTTTGTTCTTTAATTCTTCTAGGTCTTTGTTAATCATTTCTTGCATCTTCTCAATCTTTGCCTCCATTCTTATTCCGAGGTCCTGGATCATCTTCACTATCATTATTCTGAATTCTTTTTCTGGAAGGTTGCCTATCTCCACTTCATTTAGTTGTTTTTCTGGGGTTTTTTCTTGTTCCTTCATAGCCCTCTGCCTTTTCATCTTCTCTATCTTTCTGTAACTGTGGTTTTTGGTCCACAGGCTGCAGGATCGTAGTTTTTCTTGCTTTTGTTGTCTGCCCTCTGGTGGTTGAGGCTATCTAAGAGGCTTGATGGGAGGCTCTGGTGGTGGGTAGAGCTGACTGTTGCTGTGGCGGTCAGAGCTCAGTAAAACCTTAATCCACTTGACTGTTGATGGGTGGGGCTGGGTTCCCTCCCTGTTGCTGTGGCGGTCAGAGCTCAGTAAAACCTTAATCCACTTGACTGTTGATGGGTGGGGCTGGGTTCCCTCCCTGTTGGTTGTTTTGCCTGAGGCAACCCAACACTGGAGCCTACCTGGGCTCTTTGGTGGGGCTAATGGCAGACTCTGGGAGGGCTCACGCCAAGGAGTACTTCCCAGAACCTCTGCTGCCAGTGTCCTTGTCCCCACGGTGAAACAGAGCCAGCCCCCGCCTCTGCAGGAGACCCTCCAACACTACCAGGTAGGTCTGGTTCAGTCTCCCCCAGGGTCACTGCTCCTTCCCCTGGGTCCCGATGCGCACACTACTTTGTGTGTGCCCTCCAAGAGTGGGGTCTCTGTTTCCCCCAGTCCTGTCGAAGTCCTGCAATCAATTCCCACTAGGCTTTAGAGTCTGATTCTCTATGAATTCCTCCTTCCGTTGCCGGACCCCCAGGTTGGGAAGCCTGACGTGGGGCTCAGAACCTTCACTCCAGTGGGTGGACTTCTGTGGTATAAGTGTTCGCCAGTCTGTGAGTCACCCATCCAGCAGTTATGGGATTTGATTTTACTCTGATTGCGCCCCTCCTACTGTCTCACTGTGGCTTCTCCTCTGTCCCTGGATGTGGGGTATCCTCCTTGGTGAAGTCCAGTGTCTTCCTGTCGATGATTGTCCAGCAGCCAGTTGTGATTCTGGTGCTCTCGCAAGAGGGAGTGAGCGCACATCCTTCTACTCCGCCATCTTGGTTAATCCTTGTTTGTATATTTTGGAAATTATGCGCTTGTCGGTCGCATCATTTGCAAATATTTTCTCCCATTCTGTAGGTTGTCTTTTTGTGTGTTTTTTTTTTTATGGTTTCCTTTGTTGTGCAAAAGCTTGTAAGTTTGATTAGGTCCCATTTGTTTATTCTTGTTTTTATTTCTATTGCTTTGCGAGACTGACCTAAGAAAACATTGATACAGTTTATGTCAGAGAATGTTTTGCCTATGTTGTCTTCTAGGAGTTTTATGGTGTCATGTCTTATGTTTAAGTCTTTAAGCCATTTTGAGCTTATTTTTGTGCATGGTGTGAGGGTGTGTTCTAATTTCATTGATTTACCTGTGGCTGTCCAGTTTTCCTAGCACCACTTGCTGAAGAGGCTGTTTTTTCCCATTTAATATTCTTGCCTCCTTTGTCAAAGATTAACTGACCATAGGTGTGTGGGTTTATTTCTGGTCTGTCTATTCTGTTCCATTGATCTGTGTGTCTGTTTTTGTACCAGTACCACACTGTTTTGATTACTGTAGCTTTGTAGTATTGTCTGAAGTCTGGGAGAGTTATGCCTCCTGCTTTCTTTTTTTTTTCCCCCTCAGGATTGCTTTGGCAATTCTGGGTCTTTTATGGTTCCATATAACTTTTTGGATTATCCTAGTTCTGTGAAAAATGTCATGGGTAATTTGATAGCGATCACGTTAAATCTGTAGATTGCTTTGGGTAGTTTCGTGATTTTTTATTTATTTATTTATTTATTTATTTTTGGCTGTGTTGGATCTTCGTTTCTGTGCGAGGGCTTTCTCTAGTTGTGGCAAGCAGGGGCCACTCCTCATCGTGGTGCGTGGGCCTCTCACCATTGCGGCCTCTCTTGTTGTGGAGCACAGGCTCCAGATGTGCAGGCTCAGTAGCTGTGGCTCACGGGCCTAGTTGCTCCGTGGCATGTGGGATCCTCCCAGGCCAGGGCTCGAACCTGTGTCCCCTGCATTAGCAGGCAGACTCTCAACCACTGCGCCACCAAGGAAGCCCCATAGTTTCATGATTTTTAACAATATTCTTCCAATCCAAGAACATGGGATATCTTTCCATTTCCTTGAATCCTCTTTAATTTCCTGTATTAATGTTTTATAATTCTCATCATATAAGTCTTTCAGCTCCTTGGTCAGGTTTATTCCTAGGTTTTTCTCTTTTTTTTTGGTGCGATTTTAAAAGGTATTGTTTTTTTGCATTCCCTTTCTGATGTTTCATTGTTAGTGTAAAGAAATGCAACCGATTTCTGAATGTTAATCTTGTATCCTGCTACTTTGCTGAATTCATTTATTAGATCTAGTAGTTTTTCTGTGGAATCCTTAGGGTTTTCTATTTATAGTATCATGTCATCTGCATATAGTGACAACTTTACCTCTTCCCTTCCAGTTTGGATACCTTTTATTTCTTTTTCTTGTCTGATTGCTGGGGCTAGGACATCCAATACTATGTTGAATAGAAGTGACCCACCACCATCTTTCTCATCATCATCACCATCACCACCATCATCATCATCATCATCATCATAGCAGCTCCTGTATACTGAGTATTTGCTATGTGACAGGCACAGTCCATACCCCTGCCTTCATGCTGGAGCCCTGTGATACCCCCATCCCAGTGCAGAGACACTGACCCCAGGTGTCCCCCCACCCCTGCACCAGCTCTCCACCCACGATCCCTCCCCAACTCCTTTCCCCTCTGTGCCCCTTCCCTTCCCGCTACAGGTGTATGAGGGTGGGAGCAACGTGGACCAGTTTGTGACACGCTTCCTCCTGAAGGAGACGGCCAATCAGATCCAGTCCCTGCTGAGCTCGGTGGAGAGCGCGGTGGAGGCCATTGAAGAGCAGACCAGCCAGATCCGGTGCGTCGATGGGATCTTGTGGGGCCTGTGGGGTGGGCCGTGTGTGTGCTGACCTGCTGCTTGGTGGGGACGTTCGTGTGCTTGGGGGCTGGGTGACCTTGGGCAAGCCGCTGCTCCTCTCTGTGCCTCCACTTCCCCAGCTCTTTAAGTGGGGACGATTATACACCTACCTCCTCACAGAGTTATGACTAGTTCCTAGACTCTGATCAATTTGGCCACATTTCCATATTGCTCACATTATTGTTTAGCTAAAACTATTCTATTGTTTGACTCATTTTTTAAAACCTGGGAATAAATTTAAGAAACTCTGGTGGCTATTACCATCATTTGAAAACAAGTTATCACATGCTGTGAGTGAAGAAATTGTAAAAATAAGCGCTGTTGGTGCCTGCAGTCAGCTTGGACCCTGAGGGCTGCTGCCTCTTTGTTCAAAAAGAGAGGCTGTGAGATCATAGATGGGCGTTGGAAACAAAGGAGCATCAAAGCATGACTTCAGAAAGATTGAAAGAGCAGTGAAATAGAGTGGTTTTCTCCCAATGTTAGTGTTATTTAAGGCCTTGTTTGTGGGTCCTTGAAGCCGTGGAAAAGTACCTGGGGTCCCCCCTCTTTGCAGGGGTCACTGTTGGGGCGGTGAGATGGGGGTCCGGAGAGTAGCAGTCTCCTTCCGGCTCGGCAGGGCCAGCCCCTGGGGGCCACGAGCCCTCCCATTTGCTGTCCCAAGTTCCGGCCAACTCCTCTGTGCCTGTTCTTCCCTGAAGAGCTGATGTGCCCGGGGCAAAGGGGAAATAAAGAAATAGAAACAGGCGGGGGCAGCTGCCGGATGCCCAAGCTTTACTGAGCCTTGAGTCTCTGCCGCGGTTTCCCAGGCAGAGACCCGGCACAGCAGGATGTTGGTTGCTGGGCATGGGGGTTTGTATGTGTTTTTTTGGTTGGTGGGGGGCTTGTCCCAGTCAGATATGATTGCAAAGGCTGCTCAGTGATGCTGTTCGCAAAATGCCTTTGCTCTGAGCACCTGCAGCCCGGTCACCTAGGATATGCACAATGCAGATTCCTGGGCTCCGGCCGTGCCCGCTGGATTAGGGTCGCTGGGAGCTGAGCCCAGGACTCTGCATAGCTGATCAGTCTTGTGATTCTGAGGGTTCCCAAGGTTAACAGCCTCAGCTCTGGAAGTTGTCACGTAAATTTTCTTCATTTTTTTTAAATTTTTTTATCACTATCTTGATTTTAAAACCTGCGGTTTCTATCCTGCTGCAGAACAGATAAGACCGCTGCATGATTTTCAGAGCCGATTTCCTGCACTTTGCCAGTTCTGTCACGTGTCAGCCGTTACACCTGCCTGCCCCCTTTTTGGAAGCTTACTTTGGGATGTTGTTGGCAGGGGTGGCACGTCGCGATGGGGAGACACATCTCCTTCACAGGCACTGCCACCTCAAACCGCCCAAATCTCAGCTGTTTCGGCTCTCAGCTGCAGATCCCCTGAGCGTCCTCTTTCCCAGGCCTGGGGACGTCGTGACCCAGGCACGAGCCACTGGTTCAGACCCTGCCGCCCTTGGGGGACTCCCACTGTTCCCACTCATGGTCTGAGTCTGTTGAGGCGCCACGATTGACACCTCAAGGACTCTGCCAGCCTTTCTCCTCCCTTGGGGGTGGCCCCTCTGCACAGGGAGAGGCTGCTGGGCTTTCAGGCTCACAGGAGGCAAATTCCAGAACATTACCAAGGCAGCCCTGGGGACCAGGCATGTCGGCCGTGCACACAGGAGTGTGTGGGGGGGGCGGGGGGGAATATGTGCGTCTGGGTGTATTTTTATGTCTGTGGTGAGTTTTCCAGCATCTTTGCACATGGGCGTTTGGGCATTTGTTGAGTCGCTACTACGTGCCAGGCACAGTGTTTGGTGGGCTGTGTGTGCGTGTCAGGGATGCTGGGGGCTGTGCGTGTGTGTGCACATCAGTAGTGTGCGTGGCGGGTGGTGTCATGACGGGATGGGCCCAGGCTGAGGTCGGGATCACGGATCTTTGTCCTGTTAGATGCCTGCTCTTGACTGTGTCTTAGGGCTTCCTTTTTTGGACAGGGGGCTTGTTAGCCAACCCAGGCCCCCACCCCAGAGGGCAGTGAACACTGAATCGGCTCCTAGCAGGGCCGGGGGGGTAGGGGCAGCCGTGGGCTGTGGGGAGGCTGGGGGCCTGGCTCAGCCTCGCCCGGCCCTGGAACTAAACCTCCCGGGAACAGGGTCTGGGTTCCTGGAAAGGATCTGAGTTCAGATCCCAACCCGGCCCCGCCTGCAGCGTGGCCTTGGCCTGTGGGCCTGGTGTCCCCCTCTGTAAAACAAAGGCCACGATGTTCGCTTCACAGGGACGGGGCTCCACGGAGTGAGTTTTGTGCACGTTTCAGCCCCCAGTTGGTGCTTAATGTTTGTCGAAGCTGCCACAAGCGGACAGGGCCCTGCAGCCCCCCTCACAGTGTGTGTTTCCCCACTCCTCTGCAGACAGAACCACAGCAAACCCAGCCACAGCGTGGTGGAGACCTGGTCTGGGAGCTCCACTCCCCTCTATGCCCACAACCACAAGCTCACGGCCGTGGAGCAAGGGAAGAGCTTCCCACTTGGTGAGAGAGCAGTGGCCCAGAGTGGGGGGCACTGGCTGGGGGGTCCTGGGGGGAATTCTGAGAGTGGTCCACATGGGGCCTGGGCCTCCCATGGGGACCGAGCCTGGGAGGGCTGGGGGCAGGTCTCAGCCCCGGGGCAGGGCCGGGAGCTCCCCTCCACCTTAGGCCTGGCCCTGCCCCCCCATCAGCATCTCTGTTCCTCTTTCCCAGTCACCTCAGACTCCAAGGAGGAGGGCCTGGAAGCCCAGATCAGCAGGTTGGCGGGGCTGATAGGACGGCTGGAGAGCAAGGTGAGCCCACTGAGCCCTCGCCTCTGTCCCTGCATCCACTCTCCGCCCTCCCAGCCCCCAGGGAGTGCAGAGTGAGGCCCGAGCTCGAGACAGAAGTCAGGAAGCCTTGTAAAGGACATTCCCCAGGTGGAGTGCGGACTAAGGGTAGATGCCGGGAACATGTCCACTGTATAGGACCGGAGGAGAGGAGCAGCTGTGGAGGGTGGGCGGGCAGCCAGGAGGGGCATCTCAAGGAGCAGGAAGTAGTCGGCAGGGTCACGGGCAGCAAGGGGACAGAGCTTCAAGGAGGCGTTAAGGCGGCGGGGTGGTCTGGGCAGGTGGTAGCCTAGACCCAGCAACGTGGTGGGTGAGGGATGGTGACGTCCCAGGAGAGATTAGAATGACCGGCAGCGTGAAGTCTTTTAAATGTGACGTGGCACATCCACAAGTGACGGAAAGTGGCACAGCCTTTGCGGAATCGTGTTTTCGGAGAACATTTTATGGCTCGGTAGGCACTCAGGATACGATTGTGTTAGCTTTGCAGGGCTGCCAGAACCGGGGCTTTAAACCCAGGCATTTATTCTCTCACAGATCAAGGCTAGAAATCTGAAATCAGGATGTTGGCGGGGCTGGTTTCTTCTGAGGCCTCTCGTTGGCGTGTAGACGGCCGTCTTCTCCCTGTGTCTGTGTGTGTCTGTGTCCTGATCTCTTCTTATAAGGACACCAGTCATATTGGATTAGAGCCCACCCATGTGACCTTATTCTAACTTAATCACCTATTCAAAGGTCCTGTCTCCAAATATAGTCACGTTTTGCGGTACGGGGGATTGGGACTTCAACATATGAATTTTGGGGGAACACAATTCAGCCCATAACGATGACCATTCGTTGGAAGAAAGAAAATAATTTGCCTTAAGGTTTACCAACAGGCTCCAGTATCAGACTGCCTGTATTTGAATCCTGGCTATAACACTTAACAGCTGTGTGACCTTGGGCCAGTGACTTACCCTCTCTGAGCCTCAGAGTCCTCCTCTAACCACAGAGAAAATAATCAGAATGGCACCTCTCACAGGGTCATTGTGAGGATTAAACAAAATGATGTCTTAATGGCTTAGCACAGAGCCTGCTGCATAGTTAGCATTTAATATTAACAATGTTATTTAGCAGTTATTATTAGACATTCTGATGCCAGAACCTATACACATACCATACCTGTATATCAACATAAACCAAGATAGCAGGCATCTCCAGGCTGTAGGGTTGCAGTGGCAAGTTTACGTTTTTCCTACTTCTTTGAATTTTTTTATATCTTTTGCAAAAGGGCAAAAGAAAAATAGTGCTTTGATGGGTTCGTGGGTTAGTTCTTGAGGGATTCGTGAGGGCAGTGGGTGGGGCTCCCCAGGAGGAGGTGAGGCCGAGACTTGCAGGGGAGTCCGAGGGAGGAGGCGGCCATCCCACCTGCAGGTCTGAGGCCGAGGGGTGGGATCTCCTTCCCCCCCCCACCCCGCCACCCCGCCACCCCGCCACTAAGCTAAAGCCGGCTGCTGGGTGGGAGCGGTGGGAAAGGCTCGGCGGGGACCCTGAGGCCCGGTTGTCATAACAACTCTGCGGGCGCCCCCAGGGGGAGGCTCTTTGAAGCTTATTTTTAGCGCCCCAGTCGCCTTAACAACCGGCTGGCTGGAAACCAAGGAGCACCTGGGCGTCCTGGAGACGGGGCGGGGCCCTCTTCCCGGCCTCTGATTGGTCCGAGCTGCGAGCAGGGGCCAATCCGGGACCTGCTGTGGGCCCCGCCCTCCAAGGGCCAACCTGAGCGCTCCTAGCTGTGCCTGGGCTCCTGGAACGCTGGGACGGCGAGGCAGGGAGACGGGGCGGGGGGCGCAGACGTGGGTGCCGCCGCCCTTCCCCCACCCTCCCGTCATCTTTATCTCATCCCCATCCTCACCGCCGCGGGGCCCAGCTGGCCAGGAGAAACCTAGGGAACCAGTTGCAGCCCCTGCTCTCCAGGAGCCCACCTATATGGTTTTAAAACCATGGAAAGAGACTTGCCCTGCCAGGCAGACCTTGGCCACCTACAAACGCCTACATCCACACCCTATGTCCCCGGAAAGTCAGTACCCTCTCTGGGACCGGCTGTGTAATTTATGGGGCCCCTTGTTCCAACATTATTAAGAATGTCCAGGTGGTGACTGCATGGGTCATGGCCCTGCACATCGGCCGCTCTCTCTGTTTTCCTTAACAGCCAGCTGATGCGCCTCACTCACGTGCTTGTGTAGAGAAGAAAGACCTGGGTGCGGGATTGCGCCAGGGACACGGGCTGTCCTCGTGGAGGCTGGACAGGGATGGGCACAGAGGTGGCCTTTATTGGGGTGCCCAAGTTAAAGGAAGAAGGATCATGATTCCGTGCATCAGGAGGAGAGAGGCCTGGCCTCAAACTCAGACTCTGACCCTGGACCAGCTTCTGTGGCCTCTGGGTTCTCTGCTCTGAAATCGTGGTGCTGGGCACCATTACAGACACAAGCACGGGGTCAGGAGCAGAGTGCACGGGCTTCCCGCTTTCCTAGAGCTCACAGTAGGGCAGCCGCGACCTCGGGGAGTCTGGAAAGTTACATAAGATTTGGTATAGAGGGTTTAGCCCCCAGGGTCGGTGGAAGGCCAGCGAGCACAGACTACCTCATTTAGACCGTTACATTCATGAGGCGCCAGGGGCTGTGACTGGGGGCGACGTGTAAGTTGTCGGGGAACCTGTTGCCAGCAAGGCTGTCGGCGGAAGTTGTGACGAAACCCCAGCGTCCTGGGTTCAGCACGGTGGAGCCGCCTTCGTGTTCTCTGCACTTGGCGTGCTTGGCCTCTGTGGCTCCAGCGCCCCCTAGATGCCACGGCCAGAAGGGATCTGTGCCACTGCCTGTGGTTGGTCTTCCAGCCTGGCTTCCCGGCTCCTCTCTGAGCCAGCACCTTGCCTGGAGGGTGGGCTGAGCTCTGGCCCTGGGAGCTCCCACCCGCTCAGGGACTCCAGAGCCTCTGGAATCGTGGGGTGGAGGGGCTGGAGCTCTTCGGTGGCCCTGGGTGCTTGGGTGTCACTGTGGTGGTCCTGGAAGCCTCCCTAACAGAGGTGGCCTCTGTCTCCGGCATCTCTTCGTGCTTTGTTGTTGCAGACCCTTTGGTTTGACCTCCAGCAGCATCTCTCGGATGAAGAAGGCACCAACATGGTGAGGACCCCTCTCCTGCGGCCCCATCCCTGCCTGAGCCAGGCCTCAACATGCAGGTGGCTCGGTGTCCCTGACACCTCCACCCTGGGGCCACCACAAGGGGAGATGCAGCCCCAGCACTTGGCCACCCTCCCCTCCCAGGAGCGTTCTTAGAGGCTCCAGGGCTGTGATCAGTTGGGCCTGGAGCAACATCATCAGCAGGACAGTGACGTCACAATGCTGATTCAATCAGAGACAATTTTGCTGGTCACTCATTTTGTTGTGTCCTGGACCCGAAGCCTTGCAGGCAGCTCCCAGTCTCTCTAGAGCCTCTTTAAACGTCCCTGTTTTTTCAGCACTTGTGGGACTACTTCCCGCATTTGGCTTCTTAAGTTTAGCTCATTTTTCGCCAGTTTCCACGTGTAAGAATGAAAAGTGTGTGTGGGGTGGGGGGAGTGGGTCGGTTTTATTCTGAAGAAATTGTCCTGTCCTGGGGAGGCGGGCTCCTGGGCTGGGCGGGGTCCCGGGCTGCCAGGGGGGAGTGGGCTGCCATGGGGGAGCGGGCTGCCAGGGGGCCCGCAGGGTGGCTCACTGGTCCTGTGGCCCCGCAGCATCTGCAGCTGGTCCGGCAGGAGATGGCCGTGTGCCCTGAGCAGCTGGCCGAGTTCCTGGACTCCCTGCGTCAGTACCTGAGGGGCACCGCCGGAGCCAGGAACTGCTTCCAGTGAGTAAGCTGCGGGGCGGGGTGGTGGCCGGGAGCTCTGCCTGGGGTTGAGGCACAGGGCAGGACCGGCCTCACCCCTGAGAACACACCGGACCCCAGGGAAGCCCCCTAACGGGGTGGTTCCAAGAGCTGGGTTCAGGTCCCCTAGCTCGGGCTCTTCCTTGCTGCGCAAACGTGCCAAGTGACTTCTTCTCGCGGACCTCAGCTTACTCATCTGTAAAGTGGGACCACTGACCGGACCCGCTCCCTGGTGGGGTTGGAGGCGTCAGTGGAATAATGACCGTGGAGGGCACAGGCCAGTGCCTGGCACCCAGCGCCCACTCAGCATTAGCTGCCACGGTTGCTGCCCCTCAGGGCCTCACCCTCTGGTCCCCACTGCCAAGGCCTGCATCCTTGCCGGGGGTGGTCCCAGAGGGCTGTTGGTCCCACAAGCTGCCGGGCTCTGTCTCCCGTCTGTGGCCCACCCGTCGGTGCCCGGCGGACAGTAGCTGTAGGCTCCGTGCCTGTTCCCTGCCTCGAGTCTCTCCCTCCCCGGTTGCTTTTCTCCTACCTCAAGAGCACGTGTGCCTCCACCAGCTTCCCGGTGAAGCAGGTGCGCCAGGCCTTGGGGGTACGGCGTGACTCAGGCGGCTGCTCTTGCTGCACGTTAATCCTGGGTGGTGGGAGAGGGCAGGTGACAAAAGATGGTTCTGGTTGGCAGGGGGCGCCGTGCAGGCCAGCGAACGGGGGGCTTTGGGGAGGGGCTGCATGTGTGCCGAGGCTGAGTGATGAGCAGCGCCACCCGCAGACTCTGAGGCCCGGCCCAGGCTGCTGCCCAGACCTGGCGTGGCAGTGAGGGAGCCGTGCTTGCGAAAAAGCAAGCAGCCGGTGTGGCTCGACAGAGTGACCCAGGGGTGGGTGGGTCAGATGGCCAGGGAGGCAGGCAGGCCCTGCTCGTTCCGGGGACCAGGGACCACGGGGGAGAGATGCTTAGGCAGGAGGGAGACTCGGTCTTGCCTCCCTTGTGTAAGGAGGGGTGGCAACAGGCGTGCAGCTGGCAGCCAGGGAGAGGCCCTGCGGTCACGCGGAGAGGGCACTGGCCTTGGCACGATGTGGGCAGAGCTGGGATCTGGTTTGGAGGGGGGCGGACTGGACTTGACCATGGCCAGGATGGGGTGGGGGGGGGCTGTAGAAAGAGGAGGCAAGGCGGAGTCTGAGATTCTTCAGCTTCAGGAACTTGATGGAGGACGGGGCCACAGGCTGAGCCGGAGAAGCCGCGGCAGGTCAGGCGCGTGGGTGCGGGGAGTCGCACGGGCCTTCTGGGCCATGTTAAATTCCAGGTGCCACTCGAGGTGCCGATGTACAAGTGGGGAGACGCGGGGAGTGGGGGGCATGCAGGTGTCACCCGGAGCCCCGGGAGCTGTGTGCTCATCATGGGAGAAGGCGTGGAAGAAGGGGGCCCGGGGCTGGAAGGGCGTCCTCCCTGCAGCCCCACCCTGGAATTGCCTGTAAATTATGCAGGAGATGCTAGCGGGCCAGGATTCTCCTCTCTCGGGGATGCTTGGGGTTCTGTGCTACCGAGCGTGTGGGAAAAGGAGAAGGAACCGGGAGGGTGGCCGAGAGGCCAGATGGGGTGGTAGCGTGACCTGGGAGGCAGGGCCTCCCTCTCCCGGGGTCGGCCACATTCTTAGAGGCGCCCCCCGCTTGCTCCAGCCCCCCAGCCTGGGTCTCTCAGTCCTATCTGCAATGGGGTGAGTGCCTTGCTGCTCGCTCAGGGGCTTGGGCCACGTCTGCCTCGCCTACGTTTAAGGATTAAATGAAAGGATGATTATGAAGGACAGCGTGGCAGGTGGAAGATGCTTTTAAAGGTAGGTTTTTCAATGACTAGAAAGCCTTTTTCAAAAAGACGTTTCACTGTCATTCATTCAACAGCCATGCTGGCCACTGTACGGGGCCAGGCCTTGCTCTCGAGGGTAGAGAGGGGCACTCAGCTGATCAGACTAGGGGGCTGGTCCTGGAGGGTTCGGGGGTCCTGATCAGAAAGGGAGTGTGTTGCTGAGAGCAGCCTCGGGGTGGTGACAGGCTGGCTTCCGGGCCTGTCACCACCCCCGGCTGCTGCAGCTTCTGCCTGGGCTCGGTTGTGGGCTGTGTGCGCACCCCAGCGGGGAGCAGGCAGGCGGGCCGCCCGGTGCATCCACTGAGTCCGGTCTCTCCTCTCCTCTCGCAGCATCGCTGCCGTGAGGCTGGCGGACGGCGTCACCTTCGTGGTCTACGAGTTCTGGGAGACGGAGGAGGAGTGGAAGATGTAGGCCTGGCCACGCACGTTCTCTAGTTTCAGCCCTCGGCCGGGGGTGAGGTGGTGGGATGGGGGAGGGGGCCTGCCCCGGCCCCCTTTCCAGGCCCTTCCTTGGGTGATGAGTCGGGGTTCCAGCGCCATCCACCACTCAGAAGGCCGGGCCTCAATCCAGTTGGAGGCGGTGTTTCTCAGGCTGGAGCTTGACCCCCTCAACGTGCTCGGCTGGGCCCTGGGAGCAGAGGCCAGGGTTGCTCCTGTTTCAAAACTGCTGCCCAAGGATAACAATCCAGAGAGAAAGTTCTCTCATTGAAGGTTGCTCATGGGGAGGCAAGAGCCAGGCTGTGCCCCCAGCACCCGGGGGCCCCGGCCCTACCTTCCCACAAGGGCTCTGAGCCCCGAGCTCGGCTGACTGGTGTGTGGCCCCCAGGCCCCGAGAGCTCACGGGCGTCCCCCTGGGTTGCAGGCACCTGCAGAGCCCCGTGTGCAAGGCGTTCCGGCACGTCAAGGTGGACACGCTGAGCCAGCCCGAGGCTCTCTCCCGGATCTCCGTGCCAGGTACCGGGGAGGAGGGCCTGGACCAGCTACCGAGGGAGCAGGGACGCCACGGGCCAGGCAGAAACGGCTGAGCTGAGGCCCAAACCTCACAGACTCTCTTCTGTTCCCTTAGCTGCCAGGAACTGCAGTCCACCAGCGAGTGCTCCAGCAGAGGGGGTCCTAGACAAGACAGGGTTCTAGAGGCAGGGAGGCCGGGCCTCAGCCGAGCCCAAAGGCCGGGGCCCTGAGCCCAGCATGGGGCAGGCCTGTGCCAGGGGCCCAGAAAGCACCCCCAGGCCAGGGCAGGCCTCGCTGCAGGACCCCCCCCCCTCGCCCACGTTCCCAGCCAGACTGTCATTCCCTCCCTGGGCCCGTGCTCTGCCCCCAGGACAAGCACCTCTGCACCCTTCGTAGGGCCCGGCCCCTGGCACAGAGTTGGCACCGGCAGGAGGAGCGCCAGCCTGCAGGCCCTGAGGGGAGAGGGGGCCCGCTGCAGCCTCCTCCCCCTGACGCGTCTCCCCTCCTCCCCTCCAGCTGCCTGGTGCACCCGGGGCCGCGACTGACCCCCTGCCCGAGGCCCCGCGGCTGAGCCCGCTGCCCTGCTCCCGCTGATGAAGGACGTCCACTCTTTTCTAAAAACTGTGGTATACGCGCGAGCTGTCTTTTCAATATACTTCCAAATAAGGAGGTCTTTTCCTGCTGTTTGAGGTGAAGGAGAACCCCTGCCCCCCGCTTGTTGACAGAGCAGCATCTGAGCTGCTGGGCCCTGCGGAAGCCAGAGGGCGGCGGTGACGGGGAGCGGCCCCTGCGCCCACCTGACCAGTCCCCACGTCCTCGGCCGGGCTGCCCCTCACCGCCTCTCCCTGCTCTCGCCTCCTGGTTGCCACTCCTCCACCTGGTAGGAGCCGGGACCCTGTAGTGCCCCCCAGGCCCGGGCCGAGCCCGCAGGCGGCAGTAGACCCCATGTAGCCAGTGCCCTGCGAGGCAAACAGCCGCCCGGGACAGGCACCAAATAAACTAGCGTTGGGGACGGCTGCGTGTGTGTTTTCTAGTTGATGACAGCTGGCGAGCGAAGCTGTCAGGATGCTCGGGGCCCCTGAAACCTGAGCCCAGTCGCCTCAGCTTTCTTATCTGTCAAATGGAAGTGATGACCGAGGTATGTATCTATCTTGACAAACAAGTTCATGCCTGTTGCACAGTTCGGTGGTCCCCAAGACCACCCTCGGCTCGGTAATTCACTACAAGGACTCTCAGAACTCAGCCGAGCCGTTCTACTCGTGGTTACGGATTCTGGCAGCAAAAGCATACAGACTGAACTCACCATGGCGGAGGGTCCCGGAGAGACCAAGCTCAGGGGTGTCCCTTCCCAGTGACATGTGCAGACAGCACCTGGTTCTCCCAGAGCTGCCAACCAGGGAAGCTCACCTTCAGAGTTTGCACTGGGGGTCGGCTCTGGCTGACCTTAGCCTCCAGCCCCTGTGGAGGTCAAGCTGCTCCCAAGTAGCCCCAGGTAAACAAAGATACACGTGTCAGGACGTTCCAAGGTCCTAGAGGTCATCACCTCGTAAGAGCTGAGGGCAAAAGCCAGACCTCCCTGGACACACTCAATCCTTGACTGCACACCCATAAAGGTGCTGTTCCAACAAGACAGAAGACCCTAGACTTAAAGGTTATTATTTCAAGTCCGATGCTGGAACCTCTGTAACTCCCTATTTCCCTGGCCGTGGTGCAGGAGAGACATAATACACAAAAGTCTCAAGGGACAAGGAGAGAGACATGCCTCCCTTTCCTAAAGCAGGATGGAAAGGAGGGCAGGTAGGTAGGGATGCAGCTGCCAGGGGCCGCTGAGGGCTGGGGAAGGAGGAGAGAGAGAAAGGGCCTGGAACTGGGCCGTGGTGCCCAGTGAAACCATGGGGGCTTGCTGGAAGCATAAAATGCACATTCACATCCCAGCCGAACATCTGAGCGTCCTTGCACTCAGCCTCTCACAGCCTCTGTTTTCTCATCTGTGAAGTGGGGAGAAGACCCCTCCTTTGAAGATTAGGAACTGCCTGCCTCACGACAAGGCCACTGCAGGAGGTCCTGCTGGCAGCGCCACCTCACCCCACCCTGACGCCGCTACCGTTCCAAGCAGCTCAGCTGTTTTAAAAATAATATTCTCGGGGTGGAGGCTCTTGGAGGCGCAACTGAGGAAGCCTGCACTCTGGGCCCGTCACCCTCTGCCCCAGCTCTCCCCTCCTGTAGGCTCGGAGCTGACTGCACCCACAAGCACTTAGCGCCTCCTCAGATTCTGAGTGGGTGGAACAGGCTCTGAAGAGAACAACCATCAACCCTAAAGGGGATAAGAGCCTCCACTTACTTTACACTCCAGTGCCAGGCACTTGGCAGGCGCCGTCGCTGCTTCCTGTGTCATCCTGGGATCCGCAGGTAGGGAAACCGAGACACAGAAAGGCAAGCAGCTCACCAGAGGTCACACAGCCAAGTGGCACTGCTTCATCCAAACCCAGAGCAGCTGTCTGCCCCCAATCCTGTGCTCTAACCACCTCGCACACAGCGGAGACAGGTGCAGAGGAACGGCTCCAGGTTAATACGGTCAGATCTGAGTCAGGTTCCCCCAACAGTTAAAGATGGAATTACCACATGACCGAGAAATTCCCCTCCTGGGTGTATACTAGGCCCAAAAGAATTGAGGCATTTAAGCAAGCAAGCACTTGTGCCCATATGTTCACAGCAGCTTATTCACACGAGCCAGAAGGTAGAAACATCACAAATGCCCATCAGCGGACGAATGGACAAACCCAGGGCTATCCATGCAGTGGACCATGATTCAGCCATAAAAAAGGAATGAAGTCCTGACCCAGGCCACAGCCTGGGCGACCCTTACAAACCCTATGCTGAGCGAAAGAAGCCGGTCACAGAAGGCCACATTTGTACGATCGCATTCCTACGACACGTCTGGAAGAGTTAAATCTATAGCAATGGAAAGTAGAGTAGAGGTTGCTGGGGGACTTACTGCTGAGGAAGGCGTGTGGGAAGCGATGGAGGAGGTGGGTGTATGACACCGTGGAGGTACCCAAAGCCCCTGCAGCGTACACTTCAAAACGGTTAATTTTATGTTACATGAATCTCATTTTAAAAAAAATCACAACTCACCTGCTCAAACAGATGTTCAGCATCTGTGTTCCTTACCGTGTCCCGTTCAAAACGCAAGCCTTCCACGGGAGGCATGTGGCCGCCATCCTGTGTGCGACACAGGTAACCCCTCAGGTGCGGGGCTGCTGTCCCTGTGCGTCCCCTGGGGGCACCTAGAGCCACTGGAAGGGCACTTCCCCAGGACACTCGGACCCCCTGTAGCCCATGCTGCTCAGAGCAGGAGAACGAGTCACCTCGACTGCAGAACGTTACTGGGCCACGTTCACAGCTGTCACTGGAGACAGGAGGGTCTCTGCACTCAAGCACACATGTCACCACTGACCGGGGTCCTGTGACAGGCCAGGCTCTGGGGGTCTGTCTCAGCTCATCCCCATGGCTATGCTGGGAGGGAGGGGCTGCCCTCAGTTTCGTTTTAGAGAACAAAGAGGATGGGAACCAAGGGCCGGAGGAAGAAGGAAAGGAGGAGATGCTGACCCAGGTCCGAGGAGGGACGCCGAGGCTCACGGAGGTTTTTCCTGGGTCAGCAGCCTGAGGACAAGGGCTGTTAAGAGCAGGGACGGGGCCTGGCCAAGGTGACAGAGCCGGTACATGGCAGGCGGAGTCAGCTCAGATGTTCCAGACCCAGAGCCTATGCTCAGAGCCCTGCGCTACCACCCTGATCTCAAGCACGCCACTTGAGCCCCTCTGTCCTCCAGCTGCTATCCCAAACCAGGGGGAGGCGCTCGGTGCTGGAGCAGGTCAGTCCAGGAGATGATCATACCTGCCTGCATTTCTTTGCATCACATCCTTGCGTGATCATGGCTGATCTGAGGCTCAGTCCTATGAGAAGCCCCTCTACCTGTCAGAGAGATGGAAACGATCGTACCCAGGGGTGATACCTGTCACCCCTGCAAGAGCCCCACCCTCATCTCTTCTTAGCATTAGTGCCAGGCCACCACCTCCCTGATGTGCTTTCCTGCTTTGGCATAAGCCCTACGGTCCTCATACTTCCCTTTTTCCCTTAGCTGCCAGGAAGCTCAGTGTTCACCTCCTAATACTCTCAATCTAGCTTTTCTGGAAATAAAACTACCATTGCTTGGGTCCCCCACCAGCTGCTGTGGGTACATGATCACCTTTAGTTCTCACACAGTAAGCCCACATTGCCTCATACACAATAAGGCTGCTCTGTTTTGCTGGTGGAGAGATTCTTAGAGGAGGTTCATGAACTTTCCAAATCTTGAGAAAGCAAATGGCAGAGACTATTCACAACCAGTAGTCCAACTCCAAAGCCACTTCATACACTGCCTCTCTTTTTGGCACGACCCCTACCGGCCATGCTTTGTTCTCACCTAGGACCCTCCATGAAGGGTCCTATCACAGCCCAGCCTTCCTGGGCAGCAGCACAGTGCCAGGCACACAGGGTGTGAATGATAAAGTCTCTGACCATCCAAACCCGCTGCCAGCTCGGGGGTGATAAATGCCCCAGGAAATCAATTCTCCCAGCACATGTGCCGGTTCTGAGGCCCTTGTCCAGGAGGACGCTGTGGCCACTGCAGGGTGTGGCAGGTCGTGGTGGGGCTGGTCAGAGAGCACTTGGAGAAGGGTCCTGTGTCCCCCTCACAGGGTCAGAGTCTCCGCCAACAGCCAGGGCACTGGGGGGCAGGGGCCCCATCCCCGCCCCCTGGGTCAACTAGTTCCCACCCCCCTTGGCCACTCCTAGGAGTGGAAAGAAAATGGACGATGGAATTTAACCCAAAATCAGTCCCAACCCAACTCTGCACCTCACGGGACAGGCGGCCTTGAGTTTCCCAAGCCTCAGTTGCCTCACCTGGAAAATGGGCGAGTTTGAAAACATTACGCTAAGTCAAAGGAACCAGACACAAAAGGCCACGTATTGTATGCGTCCATTCATGTGGAATGTCCAGAATGGGCAAATCCCTAGAGACAGAAAGTGGATCCATGGTTACGGGGAACTGGAGAGAGGGAGGAAGAGGGAGTCAAGGCTAACGGGTCCTGGGTTCCTTTGGGGGTGGATAAACGTGTACGGGAATTGGATATTGGTGACGGCTGCATCCCTCTGTACATCTAATGCTCACCGAATTGTACACTTTAGAAGGGTGGACTACGTGATATGTGAATTGCATCTCAAAAAAACAAAATTAATACAGGTGGATAAATGGAAAAAACCAAACTCTAAAACGGTCCTATCACCACCAGCCTCACACACATGTGACACGAGATAACAAACAAGGCCCAGCTGCTGCCTACCTGGAGGGAGGTGTCTAAAGGACGTCAGCCCATGCGGGCTCTGGCACTGCTGGCTTCTGGCAGGTGTCCCAGGGCGGAGGAAGAGCGGGCTGAATCCAGCAACATCCATCCAGGGGTTGCCGGGCCCCGGGCAGGGTCAGTGCCGGGGAGCACGGCGACGCGGGAGCTCCTGGCCCCGTCCTCCTCTCCTCCCCGGCCGTGGGCAGAGCCCTGCCCCCTCAGCCGCAGGCGTGGCTCCTCACCCCGGGATCAGGGAGGGAACCGTGGAGCAAACAGCGCACTTGTCCTCCGGGCTCTTCAGGTCCAGCCAGTGGAAGGGGCGGGGGCTCTCCTCGGGTTCCCCCCCCACTGGAGAGAGGCCAAGCACAGGCTGTGTGGCCAGCTCTGGGCACGCATCTCCTTGGGCATTCCCCCGTGCCGTGGCACTGCCATCCCCAACGGATGCCGCCCCAAATGCCCTCTGGGCTCTCACCCACCGAGCAATGCCCTTGCCTCGTGTCTTTGATCCCAGCACCCCAAAGCAGGGCTCTCTGGGCCTCAGCACCTACCTCCCAGTTATGGGTTTAACTTATTTTTCTGGGGGACACAGTTTAAGCCCTAACCTCTGGAAACTGTGACTGTGACCTTATTTGGAAATAGGATCTTTGCAGATCCCAATTAAGTAATTAAGATGAAGTCATGCTGAATTAGGGTGAGCCCTATAAGAGGGAAATTCAGACAGATACACAGGGAAGACGGCCACGTGAGGGAGGCGGCAGAAATTGGAGGCAGGCAGCCACGAGCCAAGGAGAACCAAGGATGGCCAGCAACCTTCAGAAGCTGGAAGAGGCAGGAGGGACCCTCCCCCTACAGCCTGCAGAGGGAACGTGCCAGCCCAGCACACACCTCGATCTCACACTTCTAGCCTCCAGACTGAGAGAGAGTGCACTGCTGTTGCCAGAAGCCCCCAGTCTGTGGTCATTTGCAGGGCAGCCCCAGGACACTAAGAAACTCCTCACCACCGCACCGGAAACCCTGGGAACCAGCAGAAGCCCAAATGAGCAGCCTGGGAAGGCAGAACGTATCAGTTTCTCCAGCATCTTTATGATGAAATAACATCGGTCTCACGGCTGGGTGCAGGCAGGCGGACCAGGGCAGCCGTGGAGACCCCGTCCCGCTCGGAGCAGCTCCATGACAGCCGCCACCGTGCTCTGCCCGAAGATGAAGGTGCCGACGAGCACGGAGACCACCCCCCAGGCCTCCAGGAAGCACCTGCCAAGTCAACAAACTCACGTCAACACGCGCTTTTCTGGAGAGTTGCACAGACGAGCCAAACACACATAGAAAACTTATGATGTGAAGCCTAGTAGAGTCACCAATTTGGAAAAAATTCAGGTTACCCTCCCTTACCCGTAGGGATGGGTTTCTGAGACAACGGGAAATAAAGTACCCATGCAATTGAAAAAAAAAAAAACAAACTCTCACCCAATCTGTTGTTTCATAACCTCGTTCCTTCCCAATATTTTATCAAAGACAAAGAAACGGGGGAAGGGAGACACTAGTTTCAAACTCCCTTCTCTTCCGCTTCTTTTCTTTAGGGGGTTGAAGCCCCCGAAAGTGAGGAAGGAGAAGAAAGCCCTAGGTCACACAGATGGGAACAGCGGCTGGGGGGCCATGGAGGAGGGGACAGAAGTGGCTGGAATTGGTGGCCACGAGACCACGTCCACAGGCTTCATAACGTAACCAGGAGAGAAGCTGCAGACAGTGAGGCAAGAGCCACGATAATAAGATTCCCACGAAATGATAGGGATATTTCTGGCCCCTTAACAAAGGCCACAAGGATCCGTTGTCATGGAAAGTTCATCTCCAGTTACGCAGCGTGGCAGAGCGGCAGCTCGGTGCCATAAACACCCGCCTGCCTGAAAGGGGGGAGAGAGGTGAACGTGACGGGGCTGCCGGCTCCTGGGAGCAGCTTTGATGGATCAGAAAGCCCTAAAGCAGCGCTAGGATTAAAAATACCTTGAAAGCCCATCAGTAACAACTGCTGTGAACTTGGACTGAGGCACCACACAGAAGCAGCAAGACTTGAAAGGGCGCTACAAGGAAAGAACCGTGTAGGGGGCCCCCAGGCAACTGGGGCTGGTGCTAAGCCCAAGTCAGCTTTAGAGGTGCCCACAAAAATGCTTCTCAACCCAGAAGGGAACCCAGCCAGGCCTGCCGCTGTGGGAAGACCGAGCTTGGGCTCCATGTGGCTGGACGAAGGGGAAAGAGAGGCTGCAAGTGGGCCCCAAGTTCACGGCTGCTGTGACATAAGAGCAACTGTACTGGGCTGAATGGTGGTCCCCCAAATTCACATCCACCTGGAAGCTGTGAACACGACCTCATTTGGAAATAGGGTCTTTGCGGATGTGAGGAAGTTAACGATATGGAGATGAGATCACCGTGGATTGGGGGTGGGCCCTAAGCCCAATGACAGGTGTCCTCATAGGAGAGAAGCAGAGGGAGACTTGAGACACAGACATAAGGGAGAGGCTGTGTGAGGACAGAGGCAGGGATGGGACTGATGCGGCCACAAGCCAAGGACCACCTGGAGCCGCCAGAAGCAGGAAATAGCACAGAATGGAATCCCCCCAAGAGCTTGCAGAGGGAGTGTGGCCCTGCTGACACCATGATTTTGGACTTCTGGCCTCCAGAACTGGGAGAAAATACATTTCTGTTGATTTAAGCCACGAGCAGCCCTAGAAAACTACTACAGTATCCTATCTAGCCGTCTTGGCCTCAGTTTTCACATCTGTGAAATGGGACCAAGATCTGCACAGTCTCCCGGGTCCCTGGCACCGGCTGAGCTCTGGCCCATCACCCATGCACACACTCTCTTTCTCAGTGGGGTCCAACTGGGCCCCTCAGTGGCAGAGTACATGGTCCAAGTCACACCAGAGGCCGACCCAGCAGAGGGTACTCTGTTGAAAAAAGGGATGGTCCAAACTGTCTTGTCTAACCAGCAACGTGGAGCAGGGAAGGGGGTAAGCGTGGGGCCCCATGTCCAGTTGGCCAGAGTTGAGCCCCAGCTCTGCCCTTACTCGCCACCTGCCTGTGGGTTGGTTTCTGTCTCCTCGTCTTTGGGATGGAAATATCCCAGCATCGCAGGGAGAGGAAGGGGTAAAGGGGCTGAGCGTGGGGCCCAGCACTGAGGCGTCATCCAACCAGGACCTGCTGTCCTGTTAACAGAACGTGTTGCCCTGGTGCATGGGGGAGCCCACGGCCTCCGGAACTCAGGGATCTGTGGGGCAACAGGACCAGCCTGTACCCACCCTGCCCGGGGTCTGAGTGCAGGATGGGGAAGCACGCACGACTCGGGCCTCCAGACGCCGGGAAGACCCCAAATCTGCATAAAGCTCCAAGCAGAGACCACAGCGCTCGGAGCAGAAGGGCGGCCGTGCACGGACTGAGCAGGGCGCCGTGTGCTGGCCTGGGATGGAGCCCCGGCTCAGCTGCCCCCCCACCGTGTGGACAAGGCCCCCCTCCCGGCCTGGCCTGCAGTTCCCTCACACGCAGGACCCGGCGGGCGAGCAGCCTTCACACGCCCCTCCCGCCGAGCCCCACACACGCTAGAGTCGACACCCTCACGTGCACACACTTACTTAACTCGGGGTCCTACGGGCTCCACGCTGATGGCACAAATGAGGCACAGACCTGCGGAGGAGACACGGGGTCACACCAGCTCTTCATTATTGAACCCAGAGCAGCCCCGAGCTCGCAAGGGCTCGGCCAACACCCAGCAGTCCCCAGGGACCCGAGAGGCCGGCAGGGCCTTTGCCCAAAGCGGCCCCGCAGGCTCACCCTGCCCCTGGAGAGCGGGCACCGAATGGTGGCTCATGGCGCCACTGTGGGGTCCCCGCTCGACACCCCCTAACACCTTGGCCTCTCCAGCGACATCGACAGCACACGCTCACGTCTCTGATGAGAGGTAGTGAGTCAGGGCCAGACTCGGGGCCTGACCCCTGGGACGCCTTTGACAACTGCCAGCTGCCTTTGTTATTTTCTTCTTTGTCATTTTTTTTTTTTTTTCTTTTTTAATCGTGCTACTGGGATTTGAAGCCAGACAGCTCTGCCTAAAGATCCTGTGGATCTCCCCGCTGCCAAGCCTATCCTGGCCCGTCCTGTCCAGCACGGGAAACGGCTAGAGCTACAAGGCCCCACCCAGGACATGGACACCCAACCCATACTGTGTGTTTAAGACACTGCATCACTAAGTCCATCCGCCCTAGATGGTGGATGGCGGTGGGGGGGAAGCTAAGGGAGGTGGTGAGGCGCTCGGACCCCACCACTCATGTCTGAGAGCGCTTCCCAGGGCCACGGGCCGCAGGATCTGGGGTTTCTGCCCCTGCAGTGCCGCGCCGTCTCCGGGAGCCCCTAGCCTTGGCCGCCCTGGGTCTGCCAGGCTGGGATAACCCTCAGGCCAATATGACTGGAATTTCACCTCATCACTCACTAACACTGGGAAGGTTTCCTAGGAATCCATCCATCATGGAAACTGTGTCTGCCTCCCAGACTGGGGGACAAGGAGGAAGATGTTTGTGGGGCACCTTTGAACCATAGGAGTTTCATATAATTGAAAACATTAAATAAAATCCTACAGTGAGTGGCAGCAGCAGGAGAGTGGACAAGGCTGTGAGGCTGACTCAGCCCCGCCACACGCCAGCTATTCCACCCAGGAGGCCTCAGGGCCTCGGTCTTCCCATCTGTAGGCTGGGTTGATGACAGCACGCCCACCAAGTACGTCCTTCGAGGGCCATTGAGATGTTAAATGAGGGAAGGTGTGCGAAGCCCCGGCCCCGCACCTGGCCCAGTAAACACTGCTGGGAGCCATCCCTCCAACGCGGGCTCCCACCCCCCACACACAGGGCCCTCACCCGGGAAGATGAAGATGAAGAAGGAGCTGACGCCGCCGATGATGCCGATGATCTCGCTGAGGTCGGGCAGGAACAGGGCCATGGCGAGCGTCACGGTGACCCACAGGACGGTCAGCGACATCCGGACCCATGGCCCCGAGGGCTCGGCCAGGGCCCGGGGCCCACACGCCCAGCAGCAGCCCCTCCTCCAGAAATCCTGCATCACCGACCTGGAGGCCATGCACCATGGGCTCCCACGGGCTCCCGGGGGCTGTAGCCCTGCACTCGCCCACCACTGGGTGCCCCAGAGTGCCCCCCCAACTGCCCTGCACACCGGCAAGGCTCACTCCCCAGGAACCCCGCACGTGGGTAGCCGACAGGGCGGGGCCCAGGGGGTCAGGCTTCAGTCCTGACACCAGCTGGGCGACGCTGGCCAAACCACCTGACTCCCCTGCCCCCGTCTCCTCCTCTAGGAAACAGAGGTGAAGACAGTCCCCACGCCACATGGGCTGGCGTGGCGCCCGGCACGTGCTAATTTTCGACGGGTGCGGTGCTCTGCACTGAACCGTGTCCCACGAGCTGGCCTCACCTCCCCAGGAAGAGCACGATGGGGTAGACAGTCACGATGGACACAGCGAAGAGGACCCGGGCAACGATGATGACCCCATCGTTGCCTGGGTAGGACATCAGGATGTCAGCAGAAACGTCTGTCCCGAAGGTCAGGAAGCCGTACACGCCTGTGAAGGGTAAAGGGGGCAACACAGGGGAGCTGATTAGAAAAATGCTGTCCCCCCACCTCAACTCCAACACGCAGACAGCACCTGGATCTACCGCTGCTAAGGTTTCCCCTAGGAGCTGACAAAGTTCTAGAATCTCCCAAGGCTTTCCTGTCCTCAGCCTACAGGATCCTGGTCCTTCTGACTCAAACTCCTGCTGGGCAAAGCTGTCCCTTGTCCTTCTTCCAAACAGCTCCCGGCACCCGTACAAGGCGCCCACTCGTGGGTGTGGACTGGCTGGAAGCACTCTGAACGATGCTTTCCGTGCCCTGTCCACCCCACCCTCACAGCCCCTAGACAAAGAAACTGTCCATGCGCCCATTTTCCTGATGGGGAAAATCAAGACCCAAGGTGCCAACAACTGTCTGGAATAACACAGCTCATTACAGCAGAAGTCAGGTCCCCACCCCACAACCCAGCACTGCCTCTCGGCCTCCGCGTCACCTGCCCGGTCCTGAGACATCCATCGCTGACCAAGAGCTGTGGCTCGCTTTGGTTTTTCTCCAGTCCCAGGATCCTGCTGGCCCTGGACCATCTGAAGGAGACTCTCAATCACCGGGTCCAACTCAGGGGGCCACAGAATAAGAGAGACCTCCCCTGCTAGACAGAAGTCACCCAGCAAGTGTCCAAGGCCCCTGACACATCTGTGGGAGCCCCAGAGCTCCCTGAATCAGAGACTCTGATAGGCTGACGAAAGAAAGGGCTGCTGGGCTGGAGAAAGGCAACCAGAAGTCAGCCTGAGCCCGGGCCCTGGGCTGTGCACCGGACGTGCCGTGGGACCTCGGGTGTGGCACAGCCCCTCTCTGAGCCACACTGCTGTCACCTTTGAAGACCCTCCTGTGCCAGTTTGTGGATGCTGAAACCACTGCATCCGAGAGCGTGTTCTGTAAACCACTGCCTGGACATAATGCTCCGACAGCCATCACCGACGCCATCCCACCAGACAGGCAGGCAGGGGCGTGGGGGGTGAAGAGCAGGGGCTTGGGAGACAGATGGGCCAGGGTTTGCATCTCAGCTTTGCCTCATCTATAGCTGGGAGGCCCTGGACGAGCCATGACAACCCTCTGGGCCTCAGTGGCCGCCGCTATGAACTGTGGACTCTCCTGGGGGCGTTAGGGACAAAAGAAGCACAGGCAGTCAAACCACTTAGCACTGCACCCAGGACGTGGTAGGGTCTCTATACACACTTGTGATTATTCCGGTCTCTCCTACTGCTCTGCACCCAGGTCCTGGGCACCCCGCGCGGGCCTTACCTGTCAGCGAGTAGACAAGGCAGCAGGCCAGCAAGGACAGCACGGAGACCAGGGCCCAGTGCCCGAGGCTCTGGTGGCGCATGCTGCAGTAGATGGACACGGCAGCTTCGTGACACTGCAAGGCAGCAGCGGGGTCAACGGGAGTCGGGCCAGCTGGGTGCTAGAATCACCTGGCGCCATCTAAAAAGTCTCAGTGTCTTGGGACTTCCCTGGCGGTCCAGTGGTAAAGAATCCCCCCTTCCAATGCAGGGGACATGGGTTCAATCCCTGGTCAGGGAACTAAGATCCCACATGCTGCAGGGCAACTAAGCCCGTGTGCCACAACAAAGATCCCGAGCATCGCAACTAAGACCCGACACAGCCAAAAATAAATAAATAAAATAAATATTTTTTAAAATACAAAAAAAAAAAAGTCTCAGTGTCCCAAAACGGGGGTAACAACCCAAATGCCCACCAAGAGCAGAAGGTAGAAGTAAGTCGTCAGATATTCACGTATAGAATATTACACGGCACTGAAAAGGGGTGAACGCAACTGCACACCTCAACACAGAGAGCCCTGCAGCTGTAACGTGGAGCAAAAGACGCCAGAAAAGAAGAATGTTTCCATGTACGTGAAGTTCAAGTTACAAGCCAAACAAGCCAGGACGGGGGTCTCGACCGCAGCACTGCTGATGCTTGGGGACTGTCCTGTGCATGGTGGGATGCGGACCACATCCTCTGGCCTCGACCCACTAGATGCCAGAAGCATCCCCCCCAGTTGTGACAATCAAAAATGTCTGCAGACATTGCCAAGTGTCCCCTAGGGGGCAAAATCACCCTCAGTTGAGAGTTACCATTTGTGGTGACAGAGGGCAGAACAGTGGGGTGGCTTGGTGCTACTGAGAGAGCATTCCAGGGGTGCTGACGATGTTCTATATCCCCATCGGGGTGACGGTTTCATGGGAGGACACATACAGTAGGTAGGAAGTATATAAACCGGAAGTATCACATGGTCAAATTTTTAAAAATATAAACCAGATGTAGCCAATGCCAGGAGCCCACCTGTGATGTGGACTTCATTTATCTGGGGCAGGTCCTGGGCAGCGGTGTTTTATCAGCAGCCCAGGAGGCCCTGATGAGCGGCCAGGGGTGAGAGGCGCTGCTGCATCTGGATGTGCCCTATGGGCTCTGGGATCCTCCCAGGCTCCCGGGGCAGGGTTCCCACCACCGCGTCCATTTACTCACTTCTGATCAAAGCCGACACGACGACCGCCCACGCGCGCCCACTCCCCAGGCTCGAGAGCCCCGCTCCCCCCGCCCACCGAGCTCAGCCCGCCACTGTCCCTCTTCGCCGCCTCAGGGCCTTTGCCCGTGCTGTGTGCTCTGCCTGCGATGTCTCCTGGTCCAGCCGGCTTCTACTCATCCTTTAGGAAAGCCCTCCTCCCCAGCTGGCCGAGTTCTGCTCTCACGCCCCCCATGTGAGCACATCTGGGTTTGCTGGTTCAGCGTCTGTCAGGTATGTGGTGTCAAGACACACCTGCCTCCCTCACTCCCAGCACAGAGCCTGGCCCACGGGTGAAGGGCACTCCGGCGGTTGCTCAGTCATCCATCCCTTTGCCGCACCTGCAGCCACGAGGCCTCCCTGCACCCAACCCCAGCGCTCCATACTCAGGTCCTTGTATCAGTCCCCCCTGTTGCGAGTGTGGGATACCCATCAACCAGCCTCACACAGTCCCCACCCTCATGGAGTGCCCACTGTGAGGGGCTGGGGCACACCAGCCTCAGGCCTCCCGATTCTAGCCACAGAGGCGGCGTCCAGCCTGGGGCAAGCTCTCACACACCTTCCGCGACAGGCAAGCCTCAGGGACCTCCCTGACCCTGAGCCTGCTGGCTTGCAGGCTGGCTCAGCCAGGCACTGGGGGGCTTAAACTGCCCCCCTACACACACACACACACACACACACACACACACACACACACACACACACACACACACACACACACACACGCCCTCAACCAACAAGCAGCGGAACTCAGGATCAATGTTCCCGCCTCCTGTACTCCGGAACCCAGACCTGGGGGAAAAGATGTTTGGTGGTTGCAGGATGGAGCCCTGCCCTTCTTCCTGTTTCTCCCAAGACTCCTGGGTTGTGTTTCTCTTGGTCTTATGCGGGGAAATAAAGCTTCTGAGGGCAGGGCTACCCTGCTGGGACAGCAGCTAGGACGGTGACTGGCCAATAGCAAGCTCACTGTTCACTAAGTGATGGGATGCAGGGCAGAGGAGCATGTGGTGGGTAAGCAGTGGAAACAGTCCAAACGTCCACCAGCTGAAGAACGGAAAAACAAGCTGTGGACTCTCCAGACAGTAGAATATCATTCAGCCAGGAAAAGGGACGCAGTCCTGACACGTGTTCCACACGGATGATCCTCAAAAACACCACGGTGAGTGGGACTTCCCTGGTGGCGCATTGGTTAAGAATCTGCCTGCCAATGCAGGGGACATGGGTTCGAGCCCTGGTCCGGGAAGATCCCACATGCCCCGAAGCAACTAAGCCCGTGCGCAACTACTGAGCCTGCACGCCACAACTACGGAAGCCTGCGCGCCTAGAGCCCGTGTTCTGCAACAAGAAAAGCCACCGCAATGAGAAGCCCATGCACCACAACGAAGAGCAGCCCCCGCCCGCCGCAACTAGAGAAAGCCTGCACGCAGCAACAAAGACCCAACGCAGCCAAAAATATAAATTTAAAACAAAACAAAACACCACGTCGAGTGAAAGAAGCCAGCTACAAAGAACCATATACTGTATGATTCCACTTACATGAAGTGCCCAGAACAGGTACATCCAGAGAGACAGAAAAATTTGTGGTTGCCAGGGGCTAGGAGGGGAACAAGAGGGGAATGGGGAGTGACTGGTAATAAGTACAAGTTTCTTTTGAAGGTGATGAAAATGTTGTAAAATTGATGGTGGTGATGGTTGCACAACTCTGTGAACATACTAAAAACCACTGAACTGTACACTTTAGAGGGGTGAGTTGTATACCATGTAAGTTGTATCTCAAAGCCGCTTAAAAATAACAAGGGGAAAGAAGACACACTGAGGGCCAACAGGCACATGAAAAGATGCTCAACATCGCTAATTATTAGAGAAATGCAAATCCAGACAACAATGAGGTACCTGCTCACAACAGTCAGAATAGCCATCATCAGAAAGTCTACAAATGATAAATGCTGGAGAGGGTGTGGAGAAAAGGGAACCCTCCTACACTGCTGGTGGGAATGTAAATTGGTACAGCCACTATGGAGAACACTATGGAGGTTCCTTTAAAAACTAAGAACAGAGTTACCATATGATCTTACAATCCCACTCCTGGGCATATATCCGGAGAAAACCATAATTCGAAAAGATACACGCAGCCCAATGTTCATTACAGCACTATTTACAATAGCCAAGACATGGAAGCAACCTAAATGTCCGTCAACAGATGAACGGATAAAGAAGGTGTAGTACATATATACAATGGAATATTACTCAGCCATAAAAAGAATGAAATAATGCCATTTGCAGCAACATGGATGGACCTAGAGATTATCATACTAAATGAAGTAAGCCAGACAGAGAAAGACAAATATCATGGCACCATTTATATGTGGAATCTAAAAAAAAAAAAAAAGATACAAATGAACTTATTTCCAAAACAGAAAAAGACTCATAAACATGAAAACGAACTTATAGTCACCAAAGGGGAAAGGGGAATGGGAGGAGGGATAAATTAGGAATTGGGAATTAACATATACACACTACTATGGATAAAACAGATAACCCTTGGACCTCCTGTATAACACAGGGGACTATACTCAATATTTTGTAATAACCTCTAAAGGAAAAAATCTGAAAACGAATATGTATATATATTCAGCTACATATAACTGAATTGCTGCGCTGTACACCTGAAACTAACACGATGTTGTAAATCAGTCATACTTCAATTAAAAAAACACAAACCAGGGAGAAGTACTGCGTGTGGCCAGGGTGTCTGGGAGCAGAGCCTGCACCCCCAACCCGTGCTCCCCCAGGCCTCTCCTTCCCACTCTGCGCAGGCTGGACGGGGTGCCCCGCTGCTAAGTGTGTGGGGAGGGCTGTGTTTGAACCGGAGCTCCCGATGACGCCAGGTGACCGCCCGCCCCCTCCCCGCACAGCAGCCCCTCCAGCCTTGCGCCACTCCTCACCCTGCTCCCTTCCACCTTCACCTGCGTCTAGCCTCCCCACCCCCAGATCCCTGACTCCCCAAGCTGGATCCTGGCAGCCCCACCCCCGCCCTGCAATCCGCATCCTTTCCCAACTCCCCCATCTCCGCATCCCGTGTCCCTGGAAACTGCAGCCCAGGCCTCGGTTGCTAGGAGAATCGGATGAGGGAGCCGAGGCAAAGGTGAGGGGGGCACCTCCTTACAAGCATCTGGAAAGCACCCCGCACCCCCGCCCGGCGCGAGCCTGCTACACCATATGGTGCTCGGGCACCCGAGAGAGGACTGACTCAACGACATCCAAAAGGTTGACAGCAAAATCAGCGCTTTCCATCTTTCAAAATATTGGGCGTGCAGGAAGAAACGTGAGAAACTCTGTGAGCGGCTTGCTAAGCCCCAGAAACGATACAGCGACTCATTTATAAAAAAAGAGAAATGGAAATGTTTCAGGACTTTTCTTTTCCCCAAAAAGTGGTTCTCAAAGAAAATATAAGATGACGAACGCAAAGAGAAGCTGGTTCACGAGTACAGGAAGAAGACACTCGGGCTACGAAGCTGAGACACTGCCAACCCTGGGCCACTTTCCCTCGCGAACCGCATTTCACTTGGGGCGGTTTCGTTGTTGTCGTGGTGGGTAGGGGGTTGTTTTTAGGAGAGAGGCAAATCTTTCCCAAAATAAACAATGGAGGAAGGGACTCAGCTGCCACCTGCTAGGAGACTGCGAGACCCCAGGAGAGACCAGAGGGCGGGGAGCAAAGCCCAACCCCACCCCCGCCCCTCCAGCCCCGCCCAGCCCTTCGCGGCTCTCCAGCCTGGGACCCCTCCCCTCCGTGGCTCTCCAGCTGAAGCGCCCTCCCCTTCAAGCTGGCCACCTCCCACACATTCCTCAAGACTCCGCCCAGGCATCAGCGCCTGGAAAAGGGCATCTCTGAATCTGCCCCACCCAGCGCTGCGGCGGAAGCCCCTCCACTGGATTCCACGCACGGAGTTCCTTACTCCATGACATTCTGTCAAAGTCTATATATTCTGCCCAGTACCGCCAACTCCCACACACCTTCCGGCCCTCCTAGCCGGCAAGCCTCCAGGCCCCCGCGGCAGAATCCACCTGCACGAAGGCATTCTAAGTAAGGGGGCCGCTCCAGGTCCCCAGGCGTGGCGACTCGGCCGTGAGGACTGTGCAAAGGAGGGAACAGGTCCCGGGCCCACACACTCGACCTCAGACCCAACAAACAAACGTGCTGCTGCTGGCTGTCGGCGGGGCCGGTTCCCAGCTCACTGAGCCCAGATGCCGGCCACGTGCACGTCCCCCAAAGACAGCCCATCTCATCCCGGAACAAGTCCTCGAGCTTCTCCCGACAGGGAGGCCACACTCTCCTGAGGGAGCAGGCGGTCACCAGAGCCTGCAAATGCCACCCTCTTCAACACAGACGCCAAGGTTACCTGAAATCCGAAGCAGATGGTGGGAAAGACACTGAACACGGAGGTCCAGGAGGAAGGACTGTAAAGAGATGAAAACGGGTGTTTGTTACAAAAAGTTAAACTCAAAACAACCTTCAACTTGAAGATGAGTTTTCAACAACACCAGCAAGATGTAACTAAGCGTGACTATAAGACAGGCTTTAATAACCACGTCCACTGCCGGGTTTGGGGGGTTGGAAAAGGCTGCGTGTTAAATGCTGCACTTTCTAAGTACATCTGTGCTGACATATGGTAACTTGACATTCTCCATGCAGGCACAGCTTGGGCAGGGCGTGGCTAGGAGGAACTTCCAGCCTCCCTTGCAGGCTGCCCGTTCCCAGGGAGCTTAGGCGCTGGGGTGGTAGGGGCCACAGGCAGCATCCATCAAACAGACCCCAACGGGGCAAGGATGGTTTGACCTCTGTCCAAGCTGCCCAAGAGAACTGAGGTGTGCACGGGGCAGAGTCTTCAGGTCAAGCCCTCTCAGTGGTCCCCAGATGGTGGCCCTCCAGCTTCCTTTAATAAGCAGCTCTAGGTACCGGCCTCCAGCACCTTTAGGGACATGTAGTGGAGGGGTCATAAACAGCACCCGCTATAGAATCGGGGGCTCCTGCTTGTGGTAGAATAGTGGGCCCCAAAGAGGTCCCCGTCCTAATCCTGGGAACCTTACACGGCACAAGGAACTCTGCAGATGTAATGAAGCTCAGGACTTTGAGGTGAGAGACGACCCTGGATGATCTAGGCCCAATGCAGCCCAAGGATCCTTGCCGTCCGAGAACCTTCCCCAGCTATGGTCAGAGGGAGCTGTGACCAGAGAAGCAGGGTCAGAGAGATGGAACCTTGCTGGCTTTGAAGATGGAGGAAGGGGCCCCGAGGCAAGGAATGTGGGCGCTTCTAGGAGCTGGAAATGGCAAGGGAACAGATTCCAATCTAGAGCTTCCAAAAGGAACACAGCCCTGCTGACATCTTGATTTTAGCCCAGTGAGACCTATTCTGGACTTCTGATATCAGAACTGTAAGGGAATAAATTTGTGTAGTTTTAAGTCACCAAGTTTGGCAGTAACGTGTCACAGCAGCCACGGGGAACGTCACACGGTGGTATCTCCCTTCTGCGCTGCGCTCCGGCCGACTCTTAACCCTGGATGCAGATCACGGAGCCTCCCAGCCAAGCCCTGCCTTCCTGGACTTTCCTCAACAGCACAGTCAGCCGATGGCCAGCTTCTTAGCGCCCACGCTCCCACGGCTCCATCTGCCTGCCCGCGTCCTCTGGGCCTCACATGCTGTCCTCTCCTGTTCCTGTGGGGGAGACTGCCCGAGCTCCAGCCTTGGAGGCTGCGCTTCCAGAGAGCAGGACCCTCCCCTCCGCAGACTCAAGGCCACAGATCAGCAGTGGATCTGGCCCTCTTCTGATCGGGTTTCCTTCACTGCTGGATTATGCCGTCGGTGTGCCATGGGCCACACGGGCCATGGCCTGTGTGCCCCGGCTCTTGCACATTCCTCTTCTCCCCTCTTCAGAAGAGCTCTTTCTCGGCTCCTTCCCCCTCTCCTGAACCCAATCCACCTGGGCCTTCAACCCCGCCTCCTGCCCTGACAAAACCCAGCCACATCAAGAGCGGCCTCCGTGGCCAAATCAGGCGCCAGCGCTCAGCCCCATGTGACCCAGAAGCGGCCTTTGGTGGCGATCACCCCAACCTTCTTCAAATTTTGCTGACTTCTGAGACCCAGATTCTATTATCCTCTGTCCTGAGTTTCACAGTGTCCCCCTAGATTTGTAGCCACTGGGAACCTCAGAATGAAATCTTATTTGGAAAAAGGGTCTTTGTAGATGTAATTGGTTAAATGAAGATGAGGTCATACTGAAGTAGGCTGGGAGTTAACCCAACAACTGGTGTCCTTATAGGAAGAGGAAACACAGAGGAGGCCGTGTGACCACGGGGGCCGAGTCTGGAGCGAAGCATCTGCAGACCAAGGAAGGCCAAAGGGTGCCGGCAACACCGACGCTGGGAGGGGCAGGAAGGACCCTCCCCCAGAGCCTCCAGAGGGAGCGCGCAGCCTTGCCCACACCTTGATTTTGGACTTTTAGCTTCCAAAACCAGGGGAGAAATTTCTGCTGCTTTCAGCCACCCGGCTTGTGGTCACTTGTTACTACGAGCAGCCCCAAGAAGCTAACACGTGCTCCTAACTTGCCACCCTCTCCCTGATCCCCCAGGGCCTGGTGGAGGACCACCAGCTCACACTTCTCACCTGGGCTCCTGGCCTTAACCTACATGCCATCTCTGGGCTGACGTTCCTCTCTCCAGCCCAGGCCTCTCTGGACTTCAGGCGCACAGTCTGACCAGCTCCCTGACATCTTATTTAGTGCCTCACAGCCGTCTCCAACCTAACACATCCCCACCCGACCCCTCCCCATCCCATCCAGCCCAGGAAACGGCATCGCCAGAGCTCAGAGTCCACCCGGACTCTCTTCTCTCTCCCGCTCCACTTCCAACCTATCCTCCAGGAGGGTCCACACGATTTGCAGGACCCAGTGCAAAGGGAACATGCCGGCCCCTGGTTCAACAGCGGTGAAGCATTTCAGGATGGCGACAGCAGGGCGTTAAACCAAGTGCGGGGCCCTTCTGAGCCCAGGACCCGGGTGACGTCACAGGTCACAGGCTCATGGAGCTGGCCTGCCACCAGCCGATTTGATTTCAAGCCCCTGCTGTGATCAAAACCCTGCAAAGGCTTCCGTGCAAAACTGAAGTCCCCGCCGCAGCTCCGCATCCCTAGAGGACACCCCCCCCCGTGCCCACTCCCACTCTTGGCCTCGCTCAGGCTCGTCGGGCCTCACTACCCTCTGCCCCTGCACCTGCATTTTGCTGGCTGGTTCTGCCGCCTCTAAACTGCGGGGAACGCGTCTGCACCAGCCTAGGAGCCCCAGGCTGGTGGGGTGTCTAGTGCTTCTGTGTCCCTTAGCCTGTCCCCCGTCCTCACTAGTGATAGCGCTGTCGTTCTGAAGAAGGAAAGGAGCTTTTTTTTTTGGCCGTGCCGTGCAGCACGCGGGATCTTAGTTCCCCGACCAGGGCTTGAACCCGCGCTCCCTGCAGTGGAAGCGCAGAGCCCTAACCACTGGACCGCCGGGGAAGCCCCAGGAAAGGAGGTTTTGCTGAGTTCTACGGCATCAGAGACTTGAAGGATTTCACGGGACGAGCCAGGGCTCTGTGCAAACCATGGGTGGGGTCGAGGGGGGAGAAGCGTCCCTCGGTCCTCACAGCAGCCCCGGGAAGCCATCCCCCGAGACTCACCTCGACGCCAGGCGGGGCTCACGAGCGAGGTCTTGGGGCCCGAGGTAGTACTGTGCCACGACGACCAGGGCCAGGTAGCAGGCGGCCAGGGTGCCTAGGACGCTAACACATGGACGGAGGGCAGCGTTAGGGGGCCTCTATGGTGGGGCAGGGCCTGGGGAGCCACACGGAGCGGGGTCTCAATGCCAGCTCTGCCCACACTGGCAAGGTGTCAGGCCAGTGTCTGGACCCCATTTCCTTATCTGCACACTGGGGACAGCGGGAAGAGCATTCCACGCAGGCAGGGCAGGGCCGCGCTCAGGCCCAGCGAGGTCAGACCTGCGAGGCTGTGATCGCTACGGGCGCCCCCGTCTCTCCACCAACAGCCGCTGGGATTCAGCATCTAAGTCGGGACACTGCCCGCTGGGCCACAGCACAGGGGGAAGGAGGACCCGGACAAGGCTGGCAAGGGCTGGGGGTCCCCGGGGGGCAAGGGGGTCCTGCCCACTCTTTCTCTGCTCCATTTCGTTACATGACAGGGGAAGGCGGGTGGCACACTTGTGTGAAGACTTCTGCCAGACTTCATTTTTGCAAAAGTACATGGAGAGCCTCAGACTGTAAAATGGAAAAAAGTGTGTGTGTGTCTCTCTCTGTACCAGCATATGCGCAAGTGTGTGCAGAAAAAGTCTGCAATCATTAAGTAACAAAATGTCAGCTGCAGGTCCTGTCATTACGGGTAATTTTCTTTTTTGTTTATCTGTATTTTCTATCAGGCACATGTATGACTTGTGTAATTAAAAAATTTTTTTCCCCTTCTCCAAACGGGAAGACCCGTGCTAGCAGCTCCCCTATCCCAGGCGGACAGAAGCCACCCACCAAACGCGCGCCGAGGTGGGGACCCAGCCCCAGCCATCGCCCTGCCAGGAAGGGGCCACAGCCTGTACCTTGTGTACTTCTGGAACCCGATCTCACGCGGGGCGGACAGGGGCAGGATGACCAGCACGGAGAGCAGCGTCAGGGTGAAGTGCTGGTCGGCGTACCAGGGCTGCGGGGCTGGCGGGGCGCCGGGCAGGAGGAAGTCACACACTAGGGGGAGGGAGGGAAGGAGAGGCAGCGAGCCCCGCGGGGCCCTCCCCCAGCTGCAGAGCCGCGGCCGTGGGGTTCCCAGCTCCGGGGTTCGCCGTGGGCACTGAGTCATCCCCGTGAGTTTGAAGGGATGGGATGACAAACAGGATGGGGACCTTGTCACGTGCCACCAGGACGGAGGGAACACGCTGTAGGAATTCATTCAACAGACCTTCCCCGAGTTCCTTCCGCCCGGCAGGCGCTGCTCTAAGTGCTGGAATCGGGAACAAACGACACAACGGTCTGCCCTTGGGGCACCCAGGCCCTCCTGTTTGTAAAAGATCCTTCTTGTCTGCTCAAGAGCTCAAAGGGTGTGTGCGGTGAGGTCGGGGCCTGGAATACATGTCCCCCAGACAGCAGCCTAGGGCAACCCCGTTATTAGATAGAGGAGAGTTAGGGCGGGGCTGAGCTGGCCTCTTCTGCTAAACACCAGAGAGGCTGGGGTCCCCTGGGGGTATCTGGCAGGGGGCGGGGCTGGAGGGTCCGTGATGGCTGGGCTCACACAGGGTGCCTGGTGGGGATGCCTGGGCGCCGCGGGGCCCTCCCTGCAGACCGTCCAGCAGGCTGGTCCATGACAGCTGTGGGGTCCCGAGCCCAAGGCGGAAGGTGCCGTCCTCTTAAAGGCCAGGCCTGGAACTGGCAGTGTCCCATCTGCCATCCTCCGCCAGGCCGAGCCGTCACGGAGCCCGCTCTGATTCAGGGGGAGGGGACACAGACCCCATCAACCTCTCAAGAGAAGGAACACCTAAGAGTCTGGGCCCGTTTTGGTTCCACCACAGTAAGACGGAGAATTTGGAGTTATCAGATAGAAGAGGCTAGACAGATGGGGGAGAGGGGCGAGCCAAGGGGAGAGAGCAAGATGGCTTGAGGCTGGAAGCACGTGGGTGGAGGTGCCGAGAGCTGGTTCCCGGCCCACTCGGGGGTGCTGGCAACTGCTGTAACATAACCCTTCCTTGTTCTCACCACATGCTCCGTAAAGCCAGCGATGAAAAGAAATCAACGGCCTGACCACAATGGCTTGCTTCTACTGGAGCGACGCAACGGGACAGCTCCACATGGAGCTCAGGGTACAGAGACCTCCCGTGAGGGAGGCAAGGCAGGCTTTCCTGGCCAGAGAGGCCAAGGGAATGCACGTACCCAAAGGCGCACAGAGATCTCCATGAGTCCCAGGCCCCACGTGGCCTGGGATGGGGGGCAAGCCCTTCTTAGCCATCTGGACTCCTGAAGCCAGGAAAGCCTCCCTCTGCCATCTGGGCTACCCAGCTCCTTCCTGAGCCCTCACTTTCCAGGCCATGCCTTGGTGTCCTCAGCACCATCGTTTGTAATCATTTGTACCCGATGAATGTAACGACTCCATCAAAAACCCCAACCTCCAATTAGCCTTCAGCCCGAGTAACCTGGACTTGCCTTCAGAAAGACATATCCCTAAATATCCAACCAGAAACACACACACGATGCTCTCTTCCCACCAGTCAATCCACCCAGAGCTGGGGTGGCATGCCTCCAATCAATAATCTCTCCAGGTGATCCACTAACTGAGCCCAAAATCTTCTCAACACAGCAGCCCTCAGATCCTTCTCAACACGACAGCCCCTAAGATTGTTCTAAACATGGCAGCCCCTCAGAATCCTTCGCAACACGACAGCCCCTAAGGTTGTTCTAAACATGGCAGCCCCTCAGAATCCTTCGCAACATGAACAGCAACTCAGTATCATTTGCAACTCGGCAGCCCTTCAAATCCTCCCCAAAATGGCAGCCACCCAGAATCCTTCCCAACACTGCAGGTTCTAAGATTCTTCCCAACATACTGGCCCATATTTTCTCAACACTGAGGTCCTCAAAATCCTTCTCACGTGACACCCCCTCAGAATCCTTCTCAACAGGGAAGCCCTCAGAATCAGTTTCAACATGGCAGCCCCTAAGATTCCTCTCAACACTGAGGGCCTCAGGTCCTCCTCAACACAGCAGCTCCCCAAAATGCTCACCATGGCAGCCCCTAACATCCTTCCAAACACAGCAGCCACGAAGAATCCTTCTCAACAAGGCAGCGCCTCACAATCCTCCTCAACACGGCAGGCCCTCAGAATCCTTCCCAACATGAAAGCCCCTCAGAATCACTCTAACACTGCAGCGGCTCAAAATCTTCTAACACGGCACCCCTCAGTTCCTTTTGAACAAGACAGTTCCTCAGAACCTTCTCAGCAAGGCAGCCTCTCAAAAGCATTTTCAACATGGCAGCACCTCAGAAACCCTCTCAACACGGCAACTCTTCAGAATCCTTCTGAACACTGCAAGCCCTCAGAATCTTTCCCAACACGGCAGCCCCTCAGAATCCTCTTCAACACGACAGGCACTAATTTCTTCTCAACACTGAGGCCCTCAGAATCTTTCCCAACACGGCAGCCCCTAAGATTCTTCTAAAGAAGGCAGCCCCTAGAACCCTTCTCTCGTGGCAGCCCATCAGAATCCTTCCCAATATGAGAGGCCCTCACATCCTTCCCAAGAAGTCAGGCCCTCAGAATCCTTCTCAGTAAGGCAGGCCCTCAGAATCCTTCTCAACACTGTAGCTGCTAAGATTCTCCTCAACACGGCAGCCCCTAGAATCCTTCTCACACGGCAGCCCATCAAAATCCTTCCCATCACGGCAGCCCCTCAGATCCTTGCCAATGAGTCAGGCCCTCAGAATCCTTCTCAACATGGCAGCACTTCAGAATTCATCTCAGCAGAGCAGCACCACCAGTTGACCAGAATTGAAATCTGACATGACCTCTACTTGCCATTGTCAGGCAGGGCATTTTTGTGCCAATTTACCCTCTGGGAGGTTCAGATCTACCAACTATGATTTTTGTGGAAGATCAGAGTGCTTCCCACAACATGGGAGCCTTTAATTTCCACATCCCTGCATCAGGGACCTTTCTTCATGGTTCAAGAGACAGAACAGACAAAACAAACAGTAAAATGATAGACCGAGATGTAACCATATCAGTCATTATTTCATTCCAAGTAAAAGTCTAAATATGCCAATTAAAACCCGAGACTGTCAAGATGCTAAAAAAACAAGACCCGACCATATGCTCTCTACAAGAAGTGCATTTTAAAATTCCAAGGTTCACAGTAAAAGAGTGGGAAAAGAAATTCTGTGCAAACACTAATCTTAAGGACACTGGAGAGGCTATATTCACAGGTATATTCACAAAGAATTACAGAGACAAAAAGGGAAATTTCGTAATAAAAAGGCAATTCACTGTGTGTGCTTATTAATAAGAGAGCTGCAAAAACCATGAGCAAAAAATTCATAGAATTAAAGGGAAAAATAGACAAATCTGCAATCATAATTGGAGATGTTAACACTCTCTCTCTCATAACCTGACAGAATAACTAGACTCCGCCACTGCCCCACTCCCACAAAAATCTGCAAGGCCATGGAAGATCTGACCAAAGCTCTGGATCACCTTGACCTAATGGAGAGTTCTAGAACACTGTACCAAAGAACCACAGAATACACACCCTTTAAGAGCTCACCAAGACAGACCACATGCTGAGGCACAGAGTAAGTCTCAAATGCCAAAATTATACAGGTGTGTTCTCTGACCATGGTGCATTTAAGGCAGAAAACAAAAAGGCGACATTCACAGAAAGATAGACGAGATGAAAAGGCAGAGGGCTATGTACCAGATGAAGGAACAAGATAAAACCCCAGAAAAGCAACTAAATGAAGTGGAGATAGGAAACCTTCCAGAAAAAGAATTCAGAAAAATGATAGTGAAGATGATCCAGGACCTCAGAAAAACAATGGAGGCAAAGATCGAGAAGACACAAGAAATGTTTAACAAAGATCTAGAAGAATTAAAGAATAAACAGAGATGAACAACACAAAAACTGAAATGAAAAATACACTAGAAGGAATCAATAGCAGAATAACTGAGGCAGAAGAACGGATAAGTGACCTGGAAGACAGAATGGTGGAATTCACTGCTGCAGAACAGAATAAAGAAAAAAGAATGAAAAGAAATGAAGACAGCCTAAGAGACCTCTGGGACAACATTAAAGGCAACAACATTCGCATTATAGGGGTTCCAGAACGAGAAGACAGACAGAAAGGACCTGAGAAAATATTTGGAGAGATTATAGTCGAAAACTTCCCTAACATGGGAAAGGAAATAGCCACCCAAGTCCAGGAAGTGCAGAGAGTCCCATATAGGATAAATCCAAAGAGAAACATGCTGAGACACATAGTAATCAAACTGGCAAAAATTAAAGACAAATTGCTGAAAGCAGCAAGGGAAGAACGACAAATAACATACACGGGAACTCTCATAAGGTTAACAGCTGATTTCTCAGCAGAAACTCTACAAGCCAGAAGGCAGTGGCATGATATACTTAAAGTGATGAAAGGGAAGAACCTACAACCAAGATTACTCTACCCAGCAAGGATCTCATTCAGATTCGATGCTGACATCAAAAGCTTTACAGACAAGCAAAAGCTAAGAGAATTCAGCACCACCAAACCAGCTCTACAACAAATGCTAAAGGAACTTCTCTAAGTGGGAAACACAACAAAAGAAAAGAACCTATAAAAACGAATCCAAAACAATTAAGAAAATGGTAATAGGAACATACAATTTGATAATTACCTTAAACGTCAATGGATTAAATGCTCCAACCAAAAGACACAGGCTTGCTGAATGGATACAAAAATAATACCCATATATATGTTGTCTACAAGAGACCCACTTCAGACCTAGGGACACATTCAGACTGAAAGTGAGGGGATGGAAAAAGATATTCCATGCAAATGGAAATCAAAAGAAAGCTGGAGTAGCAATACTCGTATCAGATAAAATAGACTTTAAAATAAAGAATGTTAAAAGAGACAAGGAAGGACACTACAGAATGATCAAGGGATCAATCCAAGAAGAAGATATAACAATTATAAATATATACGCACCCAACATAGGAGCACATCAATACATAAGGCAACTGCTAACAGCTATAAAAGAGGAAATCGACAGTAACACAATAATAGTGGGGGACTTTAACACCTCACTTACACCACTGGACAGATCATCCAAACAGAAAATTAATAAGGAAACACAAGCTTTAAATGACACAATAGACCAGATAGATTTAATTGACATTTATAGGACATTCCATCCAAAAACAGCAGATTACACTTTCTTCTCAAGTGCACATGGAACATTCTCCAGGATACATCACATCTTGGGCCACAAATCAAGCCTCAGTAAATTTAAGAAAATTGAAATCATATCAAGCATCTTTTCTGACCACAATGCTATGACATTAGAAAGCAATTACAGGGAAAAAATGTAAAAAAACACAAACGCAGGGAGGCTAAATAATATGTTACTAAATAATCAAGAGATCACTGAAGAAATCAAAGAGGAAATCAAAAAATACCTAGAGACAAATGATACTGAAAACACGACGATCCAAAACCTATGCGATGCAACAGAAGCAGTTCTAAGAGGGAAGTTTATAGCTATACAAGCCTACCTCAAGAAACAAGAAAAATCTCATATAAACAATCTAACCTTACATCTGAAGGAACTAGAGAAAGAAGAACAAACAAAACCCAAAGTTAGCAGAAGGAAAGAAATCATAAAGATCAGAGCAGAAATAAATGAAATAGAAACAAAGAAAACAATAGCAAAGATCAATGAAACTAAAAGCTGGTTCTTTGAGAAGATAAACAAAATTGATAAACCATTAGCCAGACTCATCAAGAAAAAGAGGGAGAGGACTCAAATCAATAAAATTAGAAATGAAAAAGGAGAAGTTACAACAGACACCGCAGAAATACAAAGCATCTTAAGAGACTACTACAAGCAACTCTATGCCAATAAAATGGACAACCTGGAAGAAACGGACAAATTCTTAGAAAGGTATAACCTTCCAAGACTGAACCAGGAAGAAATAGAAAATATGAACAGACCAATCACAAGTCATGAAATTGAAACTGTGATTAAAAATCTTCCAACAAACAAAAGTCCAGGACCAGATGGCTTCACAGGTGAATTCTATCAAACATTTAGAGAAGAGCTAACACCCATCCTTCCAAAACTCTTCCAAAAAACTGCAGAGGAAGGAACACTCCCAAACTCATTCTATGAGGCCACCATCACCCTGATACCAAAACCAGACAAAGACACTACAAAAAAAGAAAATTTCAGACCAATATCACTGATGAATATAGATACAAAAATCCTCAACAAAATACTAGCAAACAGAATCCAACAACACATTAAAAGGATCATACACCATGACCAAGTGCGATTTATCCCAGGGATGCAAGGATTCTTCAATATATGCAAATCAATCAATGTGATACACCATATTAACAAATTGAAGAAGAAAAACCATATGATCATCTCAATAGATGCAGAAAAAGCTTTTGACAAAATTCAACACCCATTTATGATAAAAACTCTCCAGAAAGTGGGCATAGAGGGAACCTACCTCAACATAATAAAGGCCATATATGACAAACCCACAGCAAACACCATTCTCAATGGTGAAAAACTGAAAGCATTTCCTCTAAGATCAGGAACAAGACAAGGATGCCCACTCTCACCACTATTATTCAACATAGTTTTGGAAGTCCTAGCCACAGCAATCAGAGAAGAAAAATAAATAAAAGGAATATAAATTGGAAAAGAAGAAGTAAAACTGTCACTGCTTGCAGATGACATGATACTAAACATAGAGAATCCGAAAGATGCCACCAGAAAACTACTAGAGCTAATCAATGAATTTGGTAAAGTTGCAGGATACAAAATTAATGCATAGAAATCTCTTGCATTCCTGTACACTAATGATGAAACATCTGAAAGAGAAACTAAGGAAACACTCCCATTTACCATTGCAACAAAAAGAATAAAATACCTAGGAATAAACCTACCTAGGGAGACAAAAGCCCTGTATGCAGAAAACTATAAGACACTGATGAAAGAAATTAAAGATGATACCAACAGATGGAGAGATATACCATGTTCTTGGATTGGAAGAATCAATATTGTGAAAATGACTATACTACCCAAAGCAATCTACAGATTCAATGCAATCCCTATCAAATTACCAATGGCATTTTTTACAGAACTAGAACAAAAAAATCTTAAAATTTGTGTGGAGACACAAAACACCCCGAATAGCCAAAGCAGTCTTGAGGGAAAAAAACGGAGCTGGAGGAATCAGACTCCCTGACTTCAGACTATACTACAAAGCTACAGTAATCAAGACAATATGGTACTGGCACAAAAACAGAGATATAGATCAATGGAACAGGATAGAAAGCCCAGAGATAAACCCACGCACCTATGGTCAACTAATCTATGACAAAGGAGGCAAGGATATACAATGGAGAAAAGACAGTCTCTTCAATAAGTGGTGCTGGGAAAACTGGACAGCTACATGTAAAAGAATGAAATTAGAACACTCCCTAACACCATACACAAAAATAAACTCAAAATGGATTCGAGACCTAAATGTAAGACTGGACACTATAAAACTCTTAGAGGGAAACATAGGAAGAACACTCTTTGACATAAATCACAGCAAGATCTTTTTTGATCCACCTCCTAGAGTAATGGAAATAAAAACAAAAATAAACAAATGGGACCTAATGAAACTTAAAAGCTTTTGCAAAGCAAAGGAAACTACAAACAAGACGAAAAGACAACTCTCAGAATGGGAAAAAATATTTGCAAACGAACCAACGGACAAAGGATTAATCTCCAAAATATATAAACAGCTCATGCAGCTCAATATTAAAAAAAAATCAAGCAGCCAGGCCCGGAGCTGGAAAGTTCAAACTGGATGTGTTGCTTGCGCCGCTGGCAGAGACCGCGGTGGAGGCTCGGTCCAAGTTCTCCGGGCCGAGTGCCCGGTGGCGCCCTGCGCCCCCACCCCGCCACCCCCAGCCACGCTCCCGGCTTGGGCTCCGTGCCTGGCGACCGCAGCAAGACTTGAATGCAGCAATCATCTAAATTAGAGAAAGGAGATAAAAATAACCTCTGGATATTCCTCTCGTGTGATATTTATTCTGGATGAAGCATTAAGATTGCTACTAGAGGTGTATCACTGGACTTCCCTGGTGGCGCAGTGCTTAAGAATCCACCTGCCGGGGGCTTCCCTGGTGGCGCAGTGGTTGAGAATCTGCCTGCTAATGCAGGCGACACGGGTTCGAGCCCTGGTCTGGGAAGATCTCACATGCCACGGAGCAACTAGGCCCGTGAGCCACAGCTACTGAGCCTGCGCGTCTGGAGCCTGTGCTCCGCGTCTGGAGCCTGTGCTCTGCGTCTGGAGCCTGTGCTCCGCAACAAGAGAGGCTGCGATAGTGAGAGGCCCGCGCACCGCGATGAAGGGTGGCCCCCGCTTGCCGCAACTAGAGGAAGCCCTTGCACAGAAACGAAGACCCAACACAGCCAAAAATAAATATAATAAATAAAAATAAATAAAAGATTACTATTAAAAAAAAAATAGGGGGGCCTTCCCTGGTGGCGCAGTGGTTGAGAGTCCGCCTGCCAATGCAGGGGACGCGGGTTTGAGCCCTGGTCTGGGAGGATCCCACATGCCGCGGAGCAGCTAGGCCCGTGAGCCACAATTACTGAGCCTGCACGTCTGGAGCCTGTGCTCTGCAACAAGAGAGGCCGCGATAGTGAGAGGCCCGCGCACCGCGATGAAGAGTGGCCCCCGCTCGCCACAAGTAGAGAAAGCCCTCGCACAGAAACGAAGACCCAGCACAGCCATAAATAAATAAGTAAAATTTAAAGTCAAACTAATTGAGTAACAGACATTAAAAAAAAAAAAAGGGAAGGAAGAGAATCCTAGTGATTGGAAAAAAAAAAAAAGCTTAAAAGACATATCAGTTTAAAAAAAAAAAAAAAAAATCTGCCTGCCAATGCAGGGGACATGGTTCAATCCCTGGCCCAGGAAGATCCCACATGCCTAAGAGCAACTAAGCCCAAGTGCCACAGCTACTGAGCCCGCATGCCACAACTACTGAGCCCGCATGCCACAACTACTGAGCCCGCATGCCACAACTACTGAAGCCTGCACACCTAGAGCCCATGCTCTGCAACGAGAAGCCACAATGAGAAACCTGCACACTGCAACGAAGAGTAGCCCCCACACACCGCAACTAGAGCAAGCCCGTGCAGCAATGAAGACCCAATGCAGCCAAAAATAAATAAATTAATTAATTAAAAAAAAAAAACTTTGGTAAAGAACGAATTTGACACCAATGTCCTCACGTCTCAGTTCACTTAGTAACAGAGCACCAACCCTCCTGGCTTGACGGGAATTGTTACAGAAAACATTTCAAAAGATATTTCTAGGGTCTTTCTGTGATGCTCAAACTTTCTGCTTGTCTGTGATTCAACCTGCTTCTCCTCAATCTCAATACTTAAACCTTCATTGAGAAAATAGTAGTCCTCCAAAATGTACTTAACTATTATTACTATTACCATTAATTTTAGAAGAATGTAGAGAAAATAGTTGGAGTTGGCTAGGAGAATAAATATAAAAATATATACAAAAGGAAAATTCTGACTGCTTTGTTAATAGAACTTAAAGATTAAAACCTACACAGGTCTCTTCAGATCTTAAAGGATTTTCTTCTAAAGGGTGATTTCAGTGCTTAATATATATAAATCATGTTCTTCACTACAACACAGTAATGTAAAATTATCAGTTTACTACTGCAAGATTGATATGAGCCTAAGAGTCAAGTCCACTAAAGAGGTTTGTTTTCCTTGCATTCATGCCAAATCAGCTAGAGTGAAATTATCCACCAGTCTAAGCAGCTGGTTCTGTGCAGCCCAGAGAACGTGTGGCGAAATTCTCTCCTTCACAGGGTGCAGGTTCACTGTGTCTCTCACACCCAGGTGGTTTGTAAAGACTCTCTGTTTCTGGTAGCTTTAAATTAGAGGTGCTCTTAGCACCAAACGAGAATGAGAGATATGTAATATTAAACTCTTATGTATTTTTCCTGCGTAGCCCTTGCTTTTATGATCTACCTGGGACTTTATGCTCTGGGTTTCACTCACTTATCCATAAAAAACAATATTATGCAGAGACCACGGTTTATGCAACTGAAACGTAAAATCATGCAGGTAACTTACAGAAGTGTATCAACCCAAGAAAATTTTGAACCTCAGAATTCCTGAGTACTATAGTCGTTGAAAGATATTTGCTCTTGGCTTTCAGAATTTAGAGAAACCAGTTACAGATATCAATTTAATAGGGGCTCAGATGTGGAATTATGTGCATGACACTATGCTGGGTTTTATGAACGAGTCACAAAATGAGTATGTACTCGTTATATGGCCATTACTTTCAGCTAATTAAAATTTTTTCTAGCATTTACTTTAGCAAATTTTTTTCCAACATTTCTTTTGGGCATCATACTTAAATATAATATGTCATTTAATCTAATTCTCATAACACTATTTTGTGAGGCTATTATTCACGCAAGAATATAAAGGTGGCGAAAAAGGTTAAACAACTCACCAGATGCCTTAGTTTGTAAGATAAAAGGTGTTCAGTGAAGTGCATGTACCCACTGAGTCTGTGCTTTTAGCTATGACAATGTTCTACTACTTTCAAGGCCCTGACCATTGGGTAGGAAAGGCAAGAACGAAGAGGCCAAACTAAAATACAGATAAAACAAATCTCATAAAATGAGAAAATGGAGTGGAAGCATTTATAAGGAGCAATTAATTTGGTATTAGGTAGGAAGGGTTGAGGAAGACTCGAGAGAAATCAATCTTTTGTGCTTGGTCTTGATGTGTGAATAGAATTTCCATTGCTAAAAATGTTGTACTGACAGCAATATTGGTTGAGGACAGGACAGAAGGAGAGGGAGAAATTCAAAGGGTATTGCAGTCTGATAATGGCATGACCAAAGACATCAGGAAATAAAATTTACACATGGCTCCTTCCAGGAATGATAAGTAAGCAGGAATGGATATGTAGAGACAGAGGGGCCATACAAATATTTTGTCCAGTGGTTTATTTTGTTCAGTGGTTTTGGAGGTGCTGAATGCCGAATTAAAGCATAAGCAACACATTTTTGAAAGGCCTTTTTGTAATTCAGTTGTGTGTATCTCAATGACCACAATAAATAGAATCAAAAGCAATAGGTGACTAGGTTTTAATTTTTGGAAACTTTTCCCTCTATTTTAGGGAATTCCCTGCTGTAGAGACAACCTGAGAAAGAAGGTGAGAGAGTGAGAAAAATTAAGACATGAGTAATCTGGTAGCGCCTGAAACAAGAGTGGGTGCATTCCTAATGCTCCAAGTACTAGGGACCTTGACGATTATGTGTGACATTATCAGTTAATGTTTTCCCTTTTGAATTTTCGCATGAAATTTTTTGTGTTACATTTTCACTTCTTCGAACAGAGGTAACTTCCTCCACTTCCATCCTATTCTCTAGAGCTAAAACTATGGCCCTATGCTTATGACTGGAGAAGAATGTCTATCTTTTACACCACTTTTATATGTTAAACAAATTGATTATTTCATATTCATTTTGTTCAAACAAAGCCCAAAGCTAATAGTAGGATTTAGATTAATTCTGAACTAATACCTCTTCAAAATCATTTGAAGTTAAAGTTTGATAAATATTTAGACATCTAGCTTTTCAGAACCCCCAAATATGGCCTAAGCGTATAATACCTATCCTTTGAGTTATCTTCATCAGTTATTTTTATAATCATTTTTATTGCTTTGTTTTGTACCTGCTGAAAGAGAATAAAAGTCATATTCAAAATGAAAAAAAAAACCCAAAAAACAAACAAAAAAAACAAGCAACCCAATCAAAAAATGGGTGGAAGACCTAAATAGACATTTCTCCAAAGAGGACATATGGATGGCCGAGAAGCACATGAAAAGCTGCTCAACATCACTAATTATTAGAGAAATGCAAATCAAAACTACAATGAGGTATCACCTCACACCAGTCAGAATGGGCATCATCAGAAAATCTACAAGCAAAAAATGCTGGAGACGGTGTTGAGAAAAGGGAACACTCCTACACTGTTGGTGGGAATGAATTGATACAGCCACTATGGAGAACAGTATGGAGGTTCCTTAAAAAACTAAAAATAGAATTACCATATGACCCAGCAATCCCACTACTGGGCGTATACCCACAGAAAACCGTAATTCAAAAAGACACATGCACCCCAATGGTCATTGCAGCACTATTTACAATAGCCAGGTCATGGAAGCAACCTAAATGCCCATCGACAGACGAATGGATAAAGAAGATGTGGCACATATATACAATGGAGTATTACTCAGCCATAAAAAGGAACGAAATTGGGTCATATGTAGAGACGTGGATGGATCTAGAGACTGTCATACAGAGTGAAGTAAGTCAGAAAGAGAAAAACAAATATCGTATATTAATGCATGTATGTGGAACCTAGAAAAATGGTACAGATGAACCGGTCTGCAGGGCAGAAGTTGAGACACAGATGTAGAGAACAAACGTATGGACGCCAAGAGGGGAAAGTTGTTGGGGGGGTGGTGTGATGAATTGGGCGATTGGGATTGACATGTGTCCACTGATGTGTATGAAATGGATGACTAATAAGAACCTGCTGTATAAAAAAATTTTTAAAAAAAGAAACCAAAAAGGCAAGTAGAAAACTCCCAAATAAGTGGAAATTGAATCACACAATTCTAAACATCCCATGAGTCAAATAAGAAATCATAGCAAAAATTAGCAAAGGATTGAACAGAATAAAAGTGAAATCAGAACATATCAAAATCGGTCAGATGCAGCCAAAGTGCTTAGAGGGAAATTGTTAGTGGGGGGGGCTAGAGGCCAAGGTGGCATGGGGCTGAGCGTCTTCAACGTCCCCAAATTCCAGGTGTTACTGCTTCTCTCTCACAGGGGTGTCCTTGCAGTTGGTGCCACCTCCCCATCTGTAAAATGAGTCCCCACTGGACACCCCAGCACAGCTCCCTCCAGCTCCTTGACTCTAACCGTGGTGGTAATTACTAACCCTACATCTCCCTTCGCCACGACGTTAGCAGCTGGGAGTGGTCTCGGCCTCTGCTGCTTGCCAAGGGCCCGAGCCCAACGTCCACATCCTGTTCATCCACCAGGAGCTCGGGAGACCTGAGCTCCACACCCGGGGTCGCCCCTAACTCCAGGGCAGGTACTTACACTTCTCCAGCTGGTCCCCGATCACCCTGAGGAAGGCCACGGAGATCATGAGCAGGTTGATGATGAAGCAGGCCTCGCACAGCTTCCTGATGGTGGGGCCACACAGCCCTCCGACCACGCCCTGGTAGGTGGCCTGGCCGCTGACGGAGGCAGCATAGCCCAGGATGACCAGCCCACTGATCAGGAAGACCAGGGAGACCTGCAGAACAGGACCATGGGGCCAGGCGTGCCCACAACCGCCCCCCAGGATGCTGATACCACTCCCTCCGGGTCTCACCTGCAGAGGCCACGGCTGCCTGCAGCCTAGGGCCTCTACCTGACAAGCCACCAGCCCCCTCCCTTGAAACCAGAGCTGCAAAGCAGGTGGATTCCAGAGGCCGCGCTGGCTCTACGTCTGTGAATCTGGGGTTCCCACCACTCCACACCAGTTGGACAAATGAGGTATCAGAAACCCAGAGTTTAAATTACTTTCCTAAGATCACATGCGTTGCAGGTGAAGAGCCGTAAAGCATGGTGGTTAGGAAGCAGGCATACTTGGGTTCAATTCCAACTCTGCCACTCACCTGCTCTGTGGCATGAAGCCCACCATCAACCTCTGTTTTCCCATCTGTGAAATGGGGATGATACCATCTACCTTACTGGAGGGTTGTGATGCATTTGCTTTAAACAAAGCACGTAACTCACTCAGCTCAGTGCCTGGCACGTGGTAACTGCTCAAGAAATGATGGTCATTCTTATTCTCCAGACTCCCTCTCCAGTGTTCTGTTGGAATTTTTTCCAACACTGAAATATTTTCAAACATCTAGGAAAGTTGGAAGAATTTTACAATGAACGCCATGCACCCACTACCTAGATTCTACTAGGAGCAGGTCACTTTGCTTATTTTATCACACCTCTACCATGCGTCCATGTGTCCATCTAAACTTGGGGGTACATTTCAAGGCAAGTTGTGGATACTAATTAGCATACTTCCCCCTAAAGATTTGGGCATGCATATCGCTAGAGCTTGCTATTTGTTTACAGTCCTTCTCCCTTGTAAGATAAAATTTACACACAGTGAAATGCACAAAGTCTTAAGTGTGTATCAGTATATCATTGGAAGGGGTATAACCAACGTACATGTGCAACCTAAACCCCTACCAAGACACAAAATGTTACCACGTCCCCGAAGTTCCCTCCTGTCCCTTCCCAGTCACTTTCTGTCCCCGTGCCCAGAAAAAAACCACTCTAATATTTTTCTGCTTTTATCCATTTTCTTATCGGGCTTTCCACTGAGTGGTAACTTTTGTGAGGGCCAGCCCTATCGGGCACATCGATAAAATTTATTCCTATTTTTGCCAAGTGCTATTTCACTGTGTGGATAGAATCACAATTGGTTGATCCAGTCCCCTGTTGCCAGACATCTGGGCTGTTCTTCGTTTTTGGCTACTATGAAGGAAGAGCTGAGCATTCTAGAATAAGTCATTCTGAGGACCCACGTTTCCTTCTCCTGGACACACACCTAGGAGTGGAATTCCTGGGTGTCAGGGTAGATGTGTGCTCAAGTCTGGCAATTTCTTACAAACTGCTTTCCGAATCATCTGCGCCACTCGATAACCTCTCCCCCACGCCCCCCCCAGCCTCAACTGATGCATTTGAGACCCACTTGCCCCACGTAGTTAAATGTTTTTGAGCCTCTCCAGGATGGACGGCTACCTTTCCCTAAGCTGGACCTGGTCTCCATGGCCAAACTCCCCTCCCACATTTCTATGGAGGAGAACAATGCAGGAGCTGTGAGGTGCTCAGCCAAGAAGCCCAGGGAGAGCCAGCATGGCCGTCTTCAGACACAGTTCGTGCCCCTGAACGGCAGACTCGTTCTTACGCCAGCAGCCAAAACTAGGGCTGCTGAAGGGAACATCTAACTGGACCGCCTGACAGAAACTTGCAAGTTCAGAGCCAGGAGGAACATGCACGCTCCCTCCAGCCCCTCGACCTCTGCCCGTGCCGGTTCCTCTGCCTGGAACACCACCACCCCGCCTCCACCACTGTCCCTCACCTGGGGAGCCCCTACTCTTCCCCCCGCCTCTCCAAGGTCACCTCCTCCAGGAAGCCTCCCCACACTTCACCCCCGAGCTGGGCTCAACCCTCCGTTTCTGGCAGAACCACACCTTTCGTGGGCCCACTTTTTTCCCCCGTGGTGGGTCGAGTCCCCCAAAAGGTTTGTCTACATTCCAATCTCCAGAACCTGTGAAAGGGACTTACTGGCAGCCATCTTTGCAGATGCAAATAATGAACATGTAATTAAATGAAAAAGGGTCTTTCCAGGTGAAATTAAGGATCTTGACATGAGGTCATTCTGGATGAGCCAAGTGGGCCTTAAATCCAATGATAAGTGTCCTAATAAGCGACAGAAGACGAGGAGACACAGAGAAAGCCATGTTGCGATGGGGCAGAGATTGGAGTGACGTGGCCACAAGCCAAGGAATGCCTGGAGTCCCCAGGAGCTGGAGAGGCGGGAAGGACCCTGATGACACCTTGATTCAGACTTGCGGTCTCCAGGACTGGGAGAGAATACACTTCTGTTGTTTTACGCTGCCCAGGTTGTGGTCCTCGGGTCCAGGGACCTGAGGCCACATACTCACAACTGTGCAAACAGCGTGAGGATCCTTGCCTCTCTCATCCACCAGACTCTAAGCTCCATGGACACTGGGATCGTGTCTTTTTTGCTTACCATTTAGCCCCAGAAAAGCACCCAGAACATAGCAGGTGCTTCATAGGTATTTGGGGGTGAAAGGAAGGGAAGGCGGGTTGGGGGTCAGGCTGAGCCTCTGCCAGTGAAGGTGCGTCTCTGCTAACACAGTGAGCTGTCCACGCAGGAGTGGCTGACCCTCAAGACAGTCCCCGAGCCTCTTAGCAGCCAGTCAGCAAAGAGCCCTTACAGCCCCTCGCCAGGCACGCCTCTCTTTGGAGCCGAGGAGGGTGCAGGTTCGTTAATTTCATTAACCCTCCAGTGCTCATGGGGCCATTAGAGACCTAAAAACCTCACACCACTGACCTCCCAGTAGCAGGGATGTTTAAACATTCCTCCCATCCGAGGGGAGGCCTTGTAACTGGGGACAGGGCAGAAGTCTCACTGGCTAAGAGGAGGGGAGAGTCAGGAAATGATGGGGGGAGTTACTGATTACCAGCCTGACTTCTTCCCTTGTCGGGAGTTTCCATTTATTCATAGTTGGGGTCCTCTCTCCTGAAGCCTGCCTGCCTGCTCAAGATGGGATCTTTAGACCATGCTGTGCAAACAGCAAGCCACCCCAGCAGCATCCGTGTTACCCGGGAGCCTGTCAGAGATGCGCGATCTCAGGCCCACCCAAACCTGGGCTGTCAGCATCCGTAGTCCCGAAAGGTGCCGGGAGACCCCGCACAGAGCTTGGGGAGCGGCGCGGCACGTCCCTGCCTCAGCCCTGCCTGGCGTCCTCGGACTGGTCCGTCTGTGCCTGACCACGGACCCCCACGCGGGCCCCATCCGCTCTATCGCTGACCCTTTGTGGCTGGAGGTCGGGCCCCCTGTTCCGGAAGCGCGGCCTTTCCGCCGCACACATCCAAACACCGCTCTGTTGCCCGCCACGTGCACCTGGACAAGCTGGGGCTCAGCGCCGCCTTGGAGGGGGCTTCTCTGCCCCACTCCCGCTCCCACAGATGTCATCCCACTCGTCACGCTGCCCACCATCTGACACTGTCTCATTCGACTTCTTGAATCTTGTCCGAGCTCCCTGTTAGAACAAGCTTCACAAGGACGGAGACCACACTGTCTCAGACACCCGGCGCCAGACAGGCGCTCAGCCAGCATGGGGGCGGCACGGGCTACACCGGACACTGCGCAGGGCAGCATCTGGCAGCTTCCAGAAGGACAAGAGAGGCCCCGTGGGCCCACCAATGAGGCCATTATCAGCCAGCTGCCAGAAAAAAGCATTTGAGATGATGCCGGTCAAAGAGCTTACCACGAAATGCCTGATTCCTATCAGCCCAAGGAAAAGCCTGCTAATAACATGAAGCTGTGCTAATCAGCAGCTCTTTTCCGCTGAGGACGGTCAGGCCCTGGAACTTTCTGGGAAGGGAGAGAGTTCAGGCTCCACACGCAGCCAGCAGAACTGGCCAAACACCGCTGACACCGTGCAGGTTGGGGGCGTCACAGCGGCCTCAGTCCTGACCTGCCCACGGGATTTGGGCTTTCGCTGTGGAGCCGAGACCGGGAGGCAAGATAAGTCAATCAGTGGCTCGGAGACAGCGCCTCCCCGGCTGAGAGGCCAGGTTCATTGGCTACAGGTGCCGCGCGCTCCGCAGGGACCCGCCGCGCCTCTACCTCCCCCTCCCCCTCCACCCCGCCTGGCTGCGAGGCCCTCAGCCGCATAGAGGATGCTCTCGGCCCGGGCCTACAGGGGGATTCCCTTCTCCCTTCGTGAGCTGAGCGGGATGGAAAACCAAAAGCCACAGGAGTAATTTCGGAGACAGGCAGCTCTGCAAAAGCAATGCCCAGGGCTCTAGCTGGAAAAATAAACTCAAGCTCCTACCTGCCCCCAGAGAACCACCCCCCCGCCCCAAAATGCTCCCCAGGGGCTTACCAGCTCCACTAGGAAAGCGGGGGCCACCCCACCCGCCTTGTGGAAGGCCCATGGGAAGTTGAGCAGGCCGGCGCCCAGCGCGGACTTAAGGAGAATGAAGATAGCACCCAGTGAGGATAGACTGGGGCGGGCGGCCGTGGGGACCGGCTTTTCCGAAAGGCCTCTGTCTCCTGGGGTCTGTCCCTCCATGGCTAGAAGCAGCAGAGGGGCAGAGAGACGGGGTGGTCCCGGCACCGTCTTCCCAGTTCACGGTAACCTTCTCCAGCTGGGATGCGTCTCTCCTCGATCCAGCCAGAGCCAAGACGTCTGTCTCAACCACCCCAGCCTCCGTACCCCTCTTCCTGAGCATCTGCTCCCCCTTTCCAAAGCGTTATGCAACCACCTGCCCCATGACTTCTGGTCCTCACGCCTTTCCCCTCAACCAACGCTGCCCCCCCCCAACTTCCAACCTTGTTTATGAGCACTCTTGCCCTCCCCCACCCCGTTTCTCTTCCAAATCCCCAACTCCTTCCTCCCCATGGCTGTTCTCACCCACCCACCCGCCTCCAGGCCAACTTCCACAGCGAAGGGGCTCCAGCCCCTGGTCCTTACCACCAAGTCCAATCTTCAAGGGCGACAGACAGTCCTGGGCCATCAGGGACGGGGACTCGGGCTCACTTCAGAGGACCCAGAGGGGTGGGAGGAAGGCTCTAGCTCCACCAGGGTGGGCAAATGAGTCATGAATTATGGGAGCCCTAGAGAGCACGTGCTGGGGTCACGTCCCCGAACCTGGGAGGACACGGGCAAGAGGTCAGGGCCATCCGTCCCAAGAACTTGTAGCTTCTGAGACTTCTGGCCTGAGCACGGGAGTCTTAAGACTGCCGGGGGCGGGGCCTTCCCGGCCGCCCCGAGGGTTAGAGGGAGCTCAGCTGGGAGAGATCAGGGAGGCTGCACCGATCTCACCATCTCCAACGCCTCCTCCCGGCATGCCTCCCAGGCCCCCACCCCCATCTGTCACCTGCTAGGGGCGCCGAGCCTAGTTTCCCATCTGCAGAAGGGGGTCCGTGTGCCCTCCTCGGGGGGCTGTAGACTCACGCATGCAAAGGCCCAGGCTGTCAGCAGGTGCTTCCTGGCGAGGCTCCCCAGGCCAATGAGCACGTGAATCACCTGGGGTCTTGTTAACAGGCAGATGCTGATTCGTCCCACCTTGGGTGGAGCCGAGAGTCCACGTTTCTCACGAGCTCTGCGGAGGCGGGTGCTGCTGGTCCCCGGACCACACTTTGAGTAGAGACCACCTCTCCGACCCAATACAGTCGGCTAGGATGGCAGAATCCTGGAAACGGTCCCAACCCGGAAAACGCAGCCCCGTGAAGGTCGGATCTTGAATTCAGAGGTGAACCTGTTTATTCCTGGCGCCCAGGCTCAAATCCCCCTGAGAGCATGTTAAACCACCGAGTGTGGGATCCGTCACCAGCGTTTCTGACTCAGGGGGTCCGGGGCCCCTTCCTGAGAACTGCTGCTGTAAGTTAGACATGTTCAACGCCTCCCCCAATCAGTCCTTCTCCGTCGAGATCAGCACCAAAGGCTTTGCTCGTGTGGTCTCAAGCCCCTGACCGTGCCACCTCCCTGCAGCGGCTCCGTTTATACTTTGCGGGCTCCCGGAGCTGGACGGCGTCGCGGGCCGCAGTTCTGCTGCGACCACGTGAGCGGTGCTCACCGTGACCCAGGCCTTGCAGCAAGCGCTCCCCGCGTCCTCACTCTGAATCCCGAGGGCTGTCACCGCGGTCCGTAGAGCGCAGGGCTCCCGCGGGTGGGGCAAGAGGCTCAAAACGTGAGCGCTGGCCAGGGCCAGGGCCGGAAATCAGCCCCGAGTGTGTGTCATCTCAAAGCCAGCAGTGTCACGCTGGCTCCTGCACCCGCCCAGACCCTGATGGTGCCTGGATGGGAGCGGACGCGTAAGGGAGGGGATGAATGGGTGAGCAGACGGCAGGATGTGAGGGGCTGGGGCGCACCCCTCCGGAATTCACATGGCTCTCTCCCCCCACATCCACCCCGAGGCAGTGAGAAAGGAGATCAAGGGCCCTCAGAGCGGCCTGGCTTTGTACTCCTTAATCTCGGCTCTGGGCGCCCGGGGCACCCCCCTGTCCCGCCTGGGTCCCTCATTAGCTGCCCATTAACGTGCATGACTTAGAAATTGGCCACTGGGCTGTGAAATTCCACTCAATGGGGAAAACCTCTTAATTCTGAGGGGCTTTGATTTGCACTCTGCCCAGTCTCAGGGCTGTGTGACCTTTCCCGGGGAGGAGAGGTGCCCCTTGGGGCCCCATCTGTGTGGGTGGGCAGCCCTGGTGGCACACGGGGCTCAGCCCAGCACCCCACACACGGCCCCGCGTCGCCCCCCAGGGGAGCACCGTCAAGGGATGTTCCAGGGTCCCTCCTTTCCACCTCCACAGAGTACTGGTCACCTGTCAGGTTGGGAACTTCAGGGAGAAAGTGACCTCAGCTCATTTCTGCAAACCTTTGTCTCACCCTTTAGAAAGTTCTGGAAGACAGACCGGGGCAGGGGTCGGGGGGTGGGGTGGTCTCAGCAACCAGAGTGCCTAGGACTGAGATCCAGGCCTCACTGGGGTCCCCTGCGAAATGGTGGTAACAGCCCCTGTCTGCCCCGCAGGGCCCTTAGGAGGACCCAGTGAGAAGAGGGTTACTGCTGTTGAAATACGCACGGGGCAAATCCCATGACCTGTACATGTCTGTGTTTTTACCTCTGCCTGCTTCTGAGCTAGGACAATGCTCTGAACCTGGGCTGCACAACACCCGAGGGACCCTTCAAACTGCCGGCGCCAGGCCCACCCTCAGAGCTTCGGATGAAGCTGGTCTGGATGGGCCAGGCACCAGGTTTCCTATAAAGCTCCCCAAGAGGTGTTCACGTGCCGTGAGGAGGAGGAGGTCAGCCCTGTGCGCCTGGGCTCACAGCCCCTGCTCAGCCGCAGCTTTGTGCCCCTGCTTGGCCCGCAGAAGCAAGGGAGTGTGCATGTGACTGGGAGGGCGGGCAAGTGCGCAAACCTCAAGTCCGCCTCAGCGGAGGCCAGGGCCTCGGGGCATCTGTGGGGTCAGGAGGGAAGAGGCACAGGGGTCTGAGGCCTGGGCAGCCTGGGCAGGGAGGGGAGGCAGGCAAAGGTGATGGGGAATAGGCACGGGAATCCGGAAGCACCCAGCAGAGGACGGCGCCGGCTACCGCCTGCTGAGACGGGGTGGAGACCCAACAAGGGCTTGAGGGATGAAACTAGCTGGCACTCCTGAGAGTATTTTCTTGTTTCTAGTTTCATATTTTGATCCCAATAAGCAAATACCACCTGTGTGCCAGCTGTCAAGGCAGCCACAGGCCAAAGACTGTTAACTGAATCTGCAAGATATTCCCTCAGGGGGCGCACAGAATGACACACATGGTTAACATTTAGAATTTTCAGGGGTTTTGCCTAGGACAAGGTCAAGCAGGGATTGCTTCGTCTTTTCTTCAGCTTTGTGCCCTGGCTTGGCCCTCACAAGGCGGCTTAATAAATGAAAGGTGGAGTGAACCAGACACTGAAGGAATAAAGCCTCAGGTCTGCAGATACAGGAGCTCGTGAACTTCTCAGGGCGACAGTTAACCTCTGCGGGAAACGGCGCCAGCGCGGGGACAGGAACCCAGTGTGGTCGGTGGGCTGGCTGGCGGCTCCCAAAGATGTCCTCACCCTCGTCCCAGAACTTACGGCTGTGTCACCTGGCCAAAGGGACTCTGCAGATGAGAGCACGTCCAGACCTTGAGACGGGGCGAGTATCCTGGGTGGTCTGGGTGAGCCCTCATCACCATCACAGCGTCCCGAGAACAGGGACACAGCGGGGTCAGAGGGCAGAGACGTGCGGACAGAAGCAGAGGGTGGAGTGGTGTGCACTGCAGGTGGCGGAGGGGCCCCCGGCCAAGGGATGCGGGCGCCTGCAGAAGCTGGAGAAGGCCTGGCAATCACTTCTTGCCTGGAGCCTCCAGAGGGAACCAGCCCTGAGTTTAGCCCCCCGAGACTGATTTTGGACTTCCAACCTCCACAACTGCAGGGAATAGATGTGCTGTTTCAGGCCACTGCTTCCTGGTAACTGGTTACAGTGGCAGCAGGAAACGGACATACCCAGCATCCCGAGTTCTGCCAGTCGGGCACCTCTGAGAGGCTGGAGGCCCATGGTGTCCCCACCCCCCGACCCCCAAGCTCAACAGCAGGGGTCTTTTCTCAGCCGCAGAGCAGAGGTTGGGGGCCTCCAGGTGACACACAGCCCAAGGGCACAGGCCTTGCTGTCCCCTCCCTCTTTTGAAGGGCTAGTGCCCTGAGTCATGATCCGGAGTCCCACTCTGGGTGAAGGAAAAGAAAGCTGCACCTTGGAGTGGAAAGTGAACAGTCTTAACGCTGACCCCCTCCACCCACTGCATCCAAAGGAAGAGGCACCTGGGAGGCGTCAGCGGGCAGACTGGAGGCAGAGTCACAGGGCAGCGGGCGGGCGCCCAGCCCTGCAGGGTCTTCGTCACCTGGATCCTGACCCCCACATCCATGTTGACGTGTGGTCTCGGGGGCCAGAGAGCCTCTCCCCATCTCCGAGCCAGGGGCTCCCACCTGGCCTGTTCACAAGAATCCTCTGGGGAGATTTGTGTGGGGTTTTCTGGTAAAATTACATGAAATTCACCGTTTTAGCCAAAGTGTACAGTTCAGTGTCATTTCATGCACTCACAATGCTGTGCAACTGTCACCACTGCTTAGTTCCAGAACATTTTCAACACCCCAACACGTCCCCACTAGCGGTCACTCCCCATCCTCCCCTCCCCCAGCCCGAAGCAACACTAACCTGCCTCCTGTCTCTGGATTTGCCTGTTCGGGACACTTCACCCAGATGGAACCCTACACTATGAGTGTAATGTCTGCGAGGTCCCTCCACGCTACAGCGTGACCAGCGCTTTGTTCTCTTTAGGGCTGACTAGCATTCCACTGTCCGGATGGCCCGCCTGCTCTCATCCATTCATCCATTTGATGGGCACTTGGGTAGTTTCCACCTTTTGGCTACTGTGACTAACGCGGCTATGAACTTTCACATACAAGTTTTTGTTTGAACACCTGTTTTCAGTTCCTTTGGGTCTACACCTAGGAGTGGAATAGCTGGGTTGTATGGTCATTCTGTTTACCTTGGGGAGCTTCTAAAACAGATTTCTAGGCTCTTCCCAAGGAGCATATGATTTAGTAAGTCTACAGCAAGGCCCAGGAATCTATGTTTACGACACTCGCCTGCACTGCCCTCATGTCACCAGCAAATTAAACCAACGTTCTGCGTGTTAATATCCTCTTAACGGCACCACCGTTAAAAAAAAAAAGAAAAAAATCAAAAATTTTTTTTCTCTGAAAACTTCTACTTACTCTACACATGACAGTCCTTAACTCACTTCATTTTGTAGCCAGTGAACCTAAGTAGCACCCCCATTATATCCAGCAAGTGGGCATCCTTCCCAACATAAGAAAAGGGGAAGCAGTCTGGCACTGGGGGCTCAGAGCTCAGGCCCAGGCCAGAGCTGGGCTGGAATGCTGGTCCCACCTCGGTTTTCTCACCTGAGAAATGGTGGTGGGAGCATCATGGGACGGCTGAGACCCCCAGGTCCCACAGTGCACGCGGACCCTGCCAACAGCAGGCCAGCGGTGCGCCCAGCAGAGGTAGCATGGCTGTCCCAGGGCAGGCTCACTGAGCACAGACCTGTTCTGGTGGGAGGTCCTCAGGGTCCTCACGCCCGGGCACCGGAGGGCTAAGTGCATGGGCAGGGAAGACCCCAGCTAGACCCATCTGCCGACACAGGGCGGGGCTAAGGGTGGGCAGCTGCAGGTGCCCTGCTGCCCTTATTTCTGGCCCATCTCCACGCAGTCAGGGCGCTGCCTGGCTAGATGAGCACGGTTAGGGACCAGCCCTGGGGCCCAACCTCCATGCCCGGCCCCTCGGGGCCCCTGGGGCCCCCGGGGCCCCCGAGGACTCCCAGGCCTACCTGTGGTTGTGCTGGGGTGGCTCCTCTTGTTTTTGGTTTTTAAAAGAAATAGAGCTGTTCCCTAGAACAATGAGAGCTCATGCCAGGGCATGAAAGGGAACCTTCAAAGCAGTAAGTAGGCCTTAGGCACATCTGTCACCACAAAGGGACTGGCCACTGGGAAAGGTGACATAACTGAGCACTGGCTCTGTGTCCGGCCCGGGGCTACACGATATCAGAGAAGGCCCACGGGCAGCAAGTGGCCAGGTCGGAACTGGATGGACCCCAGGCGGTCTGAGTCTACAGCCAGGGCCCTGGATGGTGACACCCTCTCTGGAACGTTCCTCCCAGGTGGACCTGGGTATCCCACTGCAACACCCGACAAGGCCTCCCTTCTTGGACAGGGCAGCACACGGCAGACCCCATCGACTGGTCCTCCGGAGAGCTGATGCCCTTTCTGCGTACGCTCGCCTCACTGAAGCCCTCTCTCCAGCTCAGTCTCACTGCTCCTTCACCACCCCCTCCTCCCTGACTCTGTCCCAAGGCATGCAGCTCCCAGTGGCGCCGTTCTGGCTGGCAGACAGGAAGGGATCCACACGTCTGTGACCCAGCTGTTCGCGGCAGGCAGGGCCTGTGCCTTCAGTGCTGCTCTGATGCCCCCTTCACACTGGGCTGCGGCTGACCGTCACCTGTGCATGACCCCCATGCAGGGTTCCCTCTGGAGCGGCAGGAACCACAGGGCCCCACAGCTCTCGGTACCTTAACAACTCTCCTGTGTTGTCGACCTGGCCTCAACGTGTGGCCTGGGGGTCCATACTTGTCCATCTCTGTCCTCGTCCTGTCCCAACTACATGACCCTACAAATGCCCACATCCAGAGGACACACGTGTGCACCGAGGCTGCTGTAAGAGCACTCGAGGCTGGGCCAGGGGCTCCACCAGCTAAAGGGGAAGCTGGTCTCCGGAGAACAAGTGGGGCAGTGACCAGCCTCAGCACGGGGAAGGGACGGGAGCAGGAGAGCTGGTTCCCAAAGCAAGTAACACGTGTAGATGCAGACCTCGAAGGCTGGGCGAGGGATCCTCCCAGCAAGTGGGAACGGGAGGCCCCAGGTCCAAGCTCCCTCCTTAGGGCACGAGGTATCCAAGTCCCCAAAGAGGCGAACCTAAGGCCTGCAGCCAATGTGGAGATGTGGAGACCAGGAGCCCAGCTCAATGCTCTGAGGTCTAGAACTTCATTTCATAACCACATGGCTGCAGCGTTAGGATGGCCTTACGATGGAGCTGCAGAAACACTCAGGTTGACAAACAATTTCTCTAATTCAATCATTTGCCAACATTAATACTGGGAGATGCCCCAACCAAAAGACACAGATTGACTGAATGGATACAAAAACAAGACCAATATATATGCTGTCTACAAGAGACCCACCTCAGACCTAGGGACACATACAGACTGAAAGTGAGGGGATGGAGAAAGATATTCCATGCAAATGGAAATCAAAAGAAACCCGGAGTAGCAATACTCATGTCAGACAAAAGAGACTTTAAAATAAATACTACAAGAGACAAGGAAGGACATTATATAATGATCAAGGGGTCAATCCAAGAAGAAGATATAACAATTATAAATATCTACGCACCCAACATAGGAGCACCTCAATATATAAGGCAAATGCTAACAGACATAAAAGGGGAAATTGACAGTAACACAATAATAGTAGGGGACTTTAACACCTCACTTTCACCAATGGACAGATCATCCAAACAGAAAATAAATAAGGGAAGACAAGCTTTAAATGACACATTAGCCCAGATGGACTTAATTGATATTTATAGGACAACCCATCCAAAAACAACAGAAAACACTTTCTTCTCAAGTGTACATGGAACATTCTCCAGGACAGATCACATCTTGGGTCACAAATCAAGCCTCAGTAAACTTAAGAAAACTGAATTCTTATCAAGCATCTTTTCTAAGCACAAGGCTATGAGACTACAAATCAACTACAGGGAAAAAAACGTAAAAAACACAAACACATGGAGGCTAAACAATATGCTACTAAACAACCAAGAGATCACTGAAGAAATCAAAGAGGAAATCAAAAAATACCTACAAACAAATGACAATGAAAACACAATGACCCAAAACCTATGGGATGCAGCAAAAGCACTTCTAAGAGGGAAGTTTATAGTAATACAATCCCACCTCAAGAAACAAGAAAAATCTCAAATAAACAACCCAATCTTACACCTAAAGCAATGAGAGAAAGAAGAACAAAAAAACCTCAAGGTTAGCAGAAGGAAAGAAGTCATAAAGATCAGATCAGAAATAAATGAAAAAGAAATGAAGGAAAGGATAGCAAAAATCAATAAAGCTAAAAGCTGGTTCTTTGAGAAGATAAACAAAATTGATAAACCATTAGCCAGAATCATCAGGAATAAAAGGGAAAAGATTCAAATCAACAGAATTAGAAATGAAAAAGGAGAAGTAACAACTGACACTGCAGAAATACAAAGGATCATGAGAGACTACTACGGGCAACTATATGCCAATAAAATGGACAACCTGGAAGAAATGGACAAATTCTTAGCAAAGTACAACCTCCCAAGACTGAACCAGGAAGAAATAGAAAACATGAACAGACCAATCACAAGCACTGAAATTGAAACTGTGATTTAAAGTCTTCCAACAAACAAAAGCCCAGGACCAGATGGCTTCACAGGTGAATTCTATCAAACATTTAGAGAAAAGCTAACATCTATCCTTCTCAAACTCTTCCAAAATACAGCAGAGGGAGGAACACTCCCAAACTCATTCTACGAGGCCACTATCACCCTGCAACCAAAACCAGACAAAGGTTTCACAAAAAAAGAAAACTACAGGCCAATATCACTGATGAACATAGATGCAAAAATCCTCAACAAAATACTAGCAAACAGAATCCAACAGCACATTAAAAGGATCATACACCATGATCAAGTGGGGTTTATTCCAGGAACGCAAAGATTCTTCAATATATGCAAATCAATCAATGTGATACACCATACTAACAAATTGAAGGATAATCTCAATAGATGCAGAAAAAGCTTCTGACAAAATTCAACACCTATTTATGATAAACACTCTCCAGAAAGTGGACATAGAGGGAACCCACCTCAACATAATAAAAGCCATATATGGCAAACCCACAGCCAACATCATTCTCAGTGGTGAAAAACTAAAAGCATTTCCTCTAAGATCAGGAACAAGACAAGGGTGCCCACTCTCACCACTATCATTCAACATAGTTTTGGAAGTTTTAGCCACAGCAATCAGAGAAGAAAAAGAAATAAAAGGAATACAAATTGGAAAAGAAGAAGTAAAACTGTCACTATTTGCAGATGACATGATACTATACATAGAAAATCCTAAAGATGCCACCAGAAAACTACTAGAGCTAATCAATGAATTTGGTAAAGTAGCAGGATAAAAATTAATGCACAGACATCTCTTGCATTCCTACACACTAACAATGAAAAATCAGAAAGAGAAATTAAGGAAACTCCCATTTACCATTGCAACAAAAAGAATAAAATACCTAGGAATCAACACACCTACCTAAGGAGGCAAAAGCCCTGTATGCAAAAAACTATAAGACACTGATGAAGAAAATCAAAGACAATACAAACAGATGAAGACATACCATGTTCTTGGATTGGAAGAATCAGTATTGTGAAAACGACTATACTACTCAAAGCGATCTACAGATTCAATGCAATCCCTATCAAATTACCAATGGCATTTTTTACAGAACTAGAACAAAAACTTTTACAATTTGTATGGAAACACAAAAGACCCCAAATAGCCAAAGCAATCTTAAGAAAGAAAAACGGAGCTGGAGGAATCAGACTCCCTGACTTCAGACTATTACTACAAAGCTACAGTAATCAAGACAGTACGGTACTGGCACAAAAACAGAAATATAGATCAGTGGAACAGGATAGAAAGCCCAGAGATAAACCCATGCACATATGGTCACCTTATTTTTGATAAAGAAGGCAAGAATATACAATGGTGAAAAGACAGCCTCTTCAATAAATGGTGCTGGGAAAACTGGACAGCTACATGTAAAAGAATGAAATTAGAACACTCCCTAACACCATACACAAAAATAAACTCAAAATGGATTAAAGGCCTAAATGTAAAGCCTGACAGTATAAAACTCTTAGAGGAAAACATAGGCAGAACACTCTATGACATAAATCACAGCAAGACCCTTTCTGACCCACCTCCTAGAGTAATGGAAATAAAATTAAAAATAAACAAATAGGACATAATGAAACTCAAAAGCTTTTGCACAGCAAAGGAAACCATAAACAAGATGAAAAGACAACCCTCAGAATGGGAGAAAATATGTGCAAAAGAAGCAACTGACAAAGGATTAATCCCCAAAATATACAAGCAGCTCAATATCAAAAAAACAAACAACCCAATCCAAAAATGGGCTGAAGACCTAAATAGACATTTCTCCAAAGTTGACAGATTGCCGACAAACACATGAAAAGATGCTCAACATCACTAATCATTAGAGAAATGCAAATCAAAACCGCAATGAGGTATCACCTCACACCAGTCAGAATGGCCATCATCAAAAAATCTACAAACAATGAATGCTGGAAAGGGTGTGGAGAAAACGGAACCCTCCTGCACTGCTGGTGGGAATGTAAATTGATACAGCCACTATGGAGAACAGTATGGAGGTTCCTTAAAAAACGAAAAATAGAACTACCATATGACCCATCAATCCCACTACTGGACATATACCCTGAGAAAACCATAATTCAAAAAAATACATGTACCACAATGTTCACTGCAGCACTATTTACAATAGCCAGGACATGGAAGCAACCTAAGTGTCCACTGACAGATGAATGGATAAAGAAGATGTGGCACATATATACAATGGAATATTACTCAGCCATAAAAGGGAACGAAACTGAGTTATCTGTAGTGAGGTGGATGGACCTAGAGTCTGTCATACAGAGTGAAGCAAGTCAGAAAGAGAAAAACAAATACCGTATGCTAACGCAGATATATGGAATCTAAAAAAACGGTACTGATGAACCTAGTGACAGGGCAGGAATAAAGACGCAGACGTAGAGAATGAACTTGAGGACACAGCGGGGAAGGGGAAGCTGGGACGAAGTGAGAGAGTGGCATGGACATATATACACTACCAAATGTAAAATAGCTAGCTAGTGGGAAGCAGCCGCATAGCACAGGGAGATCAGCTCAGTGCTTTGTGATGACCTAGAGGGGTGGGATAGCGAGGGTGGGAGGGAGGCTCAAGAGGGAGGGGATATGAGGATATATGTATACGTACAGCTGACTCACTTTGTTGTACAGTAGAAACTAACACAACACTGTAAAGTGATTATACTCCAATAAAGATATTTAAAAAAAGAAAAAAAAAAACACTGGGAGATTTCACATTCTCCAGATTGTAGGCTTCTCTTGAAAGATCAAAACATGTGCCATCCCCAAGATGTGGCCTGAGCGCTCCAGTGAGTCCCAGCCCCCTGAGACCCGCTGTCTCACTAGGGCCGTGTCCTCACTCCCTGGACCCGACTGGCTTACGGGACCCCAGCTTTCACAGTGCTGGGGGCAGGTGGTGAGCCGTCCACACCTGTGGAGGGCAGGCAGGAAGACCAGAGGCACAAGCCCCTCATTCTGAGATGTTGAAACCATGCTTAGGTCTACAGCCCGTCTCTGAGGACAACACACCACCGTAAGCCTGTAAACGCTGACACTGTAAGGGCTGCTGGGGACGGGGAGAGCTCTGCGGGACCCTCAGCAATTCCTCTAAGTCCTCGAAGCAACAGCAGCCACGGAATGCGGTTAAAAGCTGCCAGGTCACCACTGTGACCTGCCAAGGGTGATACGCGGCAGGGAGAGTTGGGCGTTGGCAGCTCCTCCCTCATCCCTCGGCCTGGGCCTTTCTCTTCCCAGGACCTCACCAGCACCCCGATCCCACAGGACCTCCGCCCTTTCCGGTCAGTCTGTCCTCACCTATGATCTGAAAGCTGATGTTTGGCCACTTGGAGGACAGAAAACACTGTACAGGCAGGGGTTAAAAGTTAACAGGCTGCCTTGGGTTAGGCAACGGTTTCTTTCTCAGAAATGGCCCCTGATACATAAAAAGGACTTCATCAAAATGAAAAACTCTTATGCTTGTAAGGATACCATCAGGAAAGTGAAAAGACAACAGATAGAATGAAAGAAACTATTTGCAAGTCATGTATCTCATAAGGGACTTTCATCTGGAAGATATCGAAGAACTCTTACAAGTCAATAAAAAGACAACTCAATTAAAAAATGGGCAAAGGATCGAAATGGACATTTCTCCAAAGAAGACATAAAAATGTCCAATGAACACATGAAAAGATGCTCAACATCATTATCTCTAGGGAAATGCAAATCAAACCACAATGAGATGTCACTTCACACCCACTAGAGGGCTGTCATCAGAAAGATGGGTAACTAACTGTTGGTGAGAATGTGGAGAAGCCGGGACCCTCATACACTGCTGGTGGGAATGTAAAACAGTGAAGCAGCTTTGGAAAAAGAGTTTGGCGGTTCCTCAAAAAGTGAAGCATAAAACTATAGGATTTTACTCCTCGGTGCCAACCCAACAGAAATGAAAACTTATGTCCACATTAGAAATGGTACATGCATGCTCAAAGCAACACTATTCACAACAGACAAAAAGTGGAAACAGCTCAGTGGTCCATCAAGTGAGGATAAACAAAATAAGACCTATCCATCCGACAGAGTGTCATTTAGGTCCAGAAAGGAGTGATGTACGGAGACAGCTACAACATGGATGAACCACTAAGACGCCCTCCGTGAGAGAAGCCAGTCCGCCAAGGCCATGCATTATACGACGCCCTTTTTATGAAATGTTCAGATTAGGCAAATTCATAGAGACAGCAAATCAGTGGTTGCCTGGGGCTGTGGGAGGAGGGAATAGAGGTTGACTGGCTGCTGGGTAGGAGGTTTCTTTTGGAGGCGATGAAAATGTTCTGGAATTATAGCGGTGATGGTTGCACAACCTTGGAATATACTAAAAACCACTGAACTGTACACTTTTAAACACAATTTTTTTTTTAAACAGAATTTTGTAAGACGTGAATTACACCTCAAAAAAATATTTAACAGGCTGACTCAGAACCCATTCCAGGTTGTCATCAAAGAGAAATGCACAGGAGGGCAAGAGCCCATTACACACTTTTTAGCTTCATACAGGTAATGCATATTTATTGAAAATTTTCTTCACCAACAAAGGTGAAATCAAGACCCAAATTACAAAACACGATGGCAGTTGATACTTATAAAAATAAAGCGAAGGGCTATGTTTCACAGATTTGTGCAAGTTTCTTTCAAAATCTGTCTGTCCTCTCATCAAAAAGGAGATCATGGCATCTGTGTTATTCCTCATGATGTAATAGTAAAAAACTGCGTTCCGTTGACAAAAAAAATAGCTTTGCTTCCATACAGCACAAGTCTTTAAAGTGACTTTTCCCCAACAATAAATATAGAAAATAGCCTTTATGGAGCACGTCTAGCTTGGTCAGAGCCGTTTCCTCCCCGACAGCCTTTAGAAGTTGTCCGAGTCTTTGGTGCACGGGCGGCCGGCGAGGTCTGACCCCAGGCTGCCCTGCGGGGCCCTCCGGCGGCCCCGCGCCCCGCACGACACACCGCGAGCCTGCGCTCCCCGCCGGGGGAGGCCCGCTCAGCACAGGCTCGCAGAGCGTTTCGAGCAGGGGGCCCCCCGGGAGCCCACGGCTCCGCCCGCCCGCCGCGGCCACCCTCGAAGGCGCTCCCCGGCGCTCACAGCCAGCCGGGCGGACGTCACACCGAGGGGGCCTTTGGCGGATGAACCTGCTGCACGAGCTGTGGGCGCTTCACCCTGGGCTTCCTCCGCTTTGGCCTGCTCTTGGCCTTGTTGATCTGCACCACGAAGAAGGCCAGGACCACCATGGCTCCCAGGAAGGCGAAGACGGGAATGGTCTGGCCCACCTCCTGGTTGTAGCGGCCGGGCATGATCCCTGCAGGAGGACAGCGGGGGACGGTCAGTCCGCACGGCCGCGACCTCTGTGCCTACGAGACGAGCTGGGCTCGTAGTGACCCAGAGAAAGAATGAGAGAGAAGTGCGTCCAAACTCTCAGAGGAGGGCTTCCTGGGGCAGAGGGTGGGGTGTGAGGTCTCCGCCCTGCCTCCCCACCTGTGCTCCCTCAGAAGCCAGCGTCGCCCTTCTGCTGCCGCGGATAATCTGCAACGGGGGCGCCCTATCTCTGTTTTCATGAAAACCATGGAAGACGGACAAGTCTAGGCGCTGGTGTTACACTAGCTGGACGGGGGGAAGAGGGAGGCGGCCTGGCGGGAAGGTGAGGACGGCCGGCCATGCTTCCGCCGCTGGGAAGGCCTCCCGCAGATGGGACACGTGGTCGGGAACTGAGAGTGGCCATCGGAGGAACCTGGGTTTGTGCTGTCACACGGCTCTGTAACTGAGTGATGCTGGGGATCCAGAACTAACCTTCATCAGTGCACCCCGGGACCTGCAGGCAAGGCCCTCAGGAGCTTGACGTCAGCACACAAAGTCCCCAGGGTTGGACCACGTGGGCCAGGGTACCCCTTCCTGATCCCCGGAGCTCCTGGCCAATTCTTAACACCAGGAGAAGTGCCCCTGGGGAGCTGTAAACTCGTGCAAGAGCACAAGGGCTTCTGGAACGGAAGAGGAGCCCACACTCTGGAATGACTTGGTCCAATCATCCCAGATAAAGGACAACCTGTCCCCGACAGTCCGGTGAGGCCAAAGCCATTATCTGGCTGGTTGGGGGGACCATTTGATGTCACTTGGGGTGAGGGACACCCCACATTTAACTGAGAATCTCAGCTCAGGGAAGTCCCATCCTAGGGGGGTCGGGGCAGAGAATTGGTGAAGACGTCTGGGTTGAGGGTTCAGGGGCCATAGTGTGACAGATGGACATCATAAAAGAAATTCTAATTTGAAAATTCAAGTAGAATTTTCTAAGAGACGACAACATGTTAATCCTTTAGGTCTGCTTTTGGCCTTGTTGACTTGTACCACGAAGAAAGCCAGGACCCCAGTGGTCCCAGGAAGGCAGAGACACGAACAGCCTGGCCCACCTCCTGGGGGACGGAGGGAGGCTCTTTTGAACAAACCATAGTATGATTCAGCCCAATAGCGAAACGCTGAAGAACTGACCTCCAGGAATGTCCCAGGCTCCACTCTCTCCCGGAGACAAGGGCCTCACTTGAGGGCGATTTGGTCGGAAGCTGGGTACCACCACCTTGTCCAGGTCGATGGAGAGTAGCTTCTGGTGTTTCCAAAGATTACTTCAGGAAAACGGATTCAAACAAAATACAAATAAGCAACTGTACTGGCCCAAGGAAGCTGAGCCAATCCCTGAGAAGTAGAAAGTGATTTAAACATTAACGTGAAACGATGTCCCATCTACGTCTACCTAAACACAACTGTGGACAACTGGAAGCGCACTTCCAGGCCCCAAGACAAGAACGCCAAGTAAAGTCCGTACACACAAGATCAGTTCTAGAGGGTTTACACCACCAGCAACTCGAGCTTGCCTTGGCCTAAACCAGAAATGTCACCCGGCAGAAGGAGAGAAAACTACACGTAACCTCTGAAAGGAGCCAGCAGATGCAGGTGAGTGGACACGGCCCGGCTGGAAGGTGCGCAGTCTCCACCGCGAGGCAGGAGAGCCGTGGGCACGGCTCTCTGACAGATGCAAACCACGGCGGCAAAGGGGGCAGACCTGGTGCCAGGGGCCAGCCGTCACCTTGGTCCTCAAGGACACCACTCTCAGGAGGCAGAACAAGGCAGACACACAAGTAACCGAGGCGCGGACAGAAACCATGGGAATAAAGGAATGAGCATCTGCCTAGCCTGCAGGGCCACAGTGATGAAGAAAGGAAACATATGTGCTTTGCAGAATGTACTGGACTTGCTACGATGGCACCGTTATTCATATCACTAATTCTAAGATCTGAAGAAGAACTTGTTCAGGCCAGTACAACTTGTAACTGAGGAAGAGAGGCTGGTATACTGCCAAGAGCAGCCTGGGAAGACACAGAGATTAGAGCAAAGAGTGCGAATGGAAAATCTGAAGACTGCTGTGGCTAAAATCAGGGAAAAGAATAAAATATGCTTGCAAATTATGAACTCGCCATTTTTCCGCTTCTCATTCATTTGGAAATTGCTGGCCCATCTCTCACTTTGGCCAAGAGAGAGCAAAGAGTTCAGTTCTATCAGCAATCAGGATGAAGGTCAGCAGGAAGCCGACAGACACTGGCTCTGTAAAGAGGTTTTCCGAGCAGGAAACAGATAAGCTGCTATCTTGCCCGTCCAACTGGGCAACTGCTCGGAAAATGCCGAGTATTATAACCTGTTCTATTTTATATAATCTAACTTTACTTTTCAGGTTTAATCAGTCTGAAAATTAAACTGACAATGCTAAGTTACAGAATCAATGACATTTAAGCTTTATAACCCTGCAGGTGAATATACATGGGGCTGTATGTTAATTCTCATAGTCCTTTCCTGTTCTGGAATTTAATTACCTGGCAGTGGCCCCTTCTCGTTGAGCAGACGGGGTGACAGTGCACCACGTTATCATTTGAGAATTTCACAACGTCCTGATGGGAGGACAGAAGGTTAGCCTCACCCAGGGGCTCCTTACAGGTCGAACATTCCTGCAACTGCTCCGGGTACGGATGCCTGACGCCCAGGAACGACACCGGGAAATGAGTCCTGGTTTCAGGAACGGAGTGGCCGCCTGCACTCAGCACTGGGCTGACGGAGCCTGAGCCTTTCCAGGGCTCTCTGACACTGTCTCGCGTCGCTTCAGAGATTCAGAATCTAGACCTAGATCTAGGTTGATGAGAACGGAGAACAATTTTCACCAAGAGGTGAGGTGTGAGATACAGGTGACGCCTGGTGGGTGTATTAAGAAGGAAGTGTTGGGAGCGACAGTGAAAGTCAAGTTCTAGGAGCTGCACAGCATCAGCACCCTCGACGGGCCAGGCCGGGCCTTGAGGCGTCTTTCGATGGGGACGCGCAGACGCCAAGGACACTGTTATCTGTTCTCAGCGTCCTGAGCAGCTCCGTGGAGAGTAACGGGGTTTCAGGGACCTCTGCCAACAGCCCCTGCCCGCTGGGCGTGGACTGCCGACCACAGCTGGAGTTCAAGTCTGGTTTGAATACTAGGATGATGACAGGTTATAAATGAATGAGATGTAAAAATGGAATCTTATCAGAAACTTTTAAACGACGGCATGGTAACTGAAATGGAAAAGTACTCAGTAATTAAAGTGTCAGGACCAGAAGCGCCGCCGAGTAGAGAGCGTGAAGAATCTACAGTCCTGCTTCCCATCGAGCAGGTTCGGAAGAGGACGTGTTCATCACTCACTGAGCGGGTGGCGCGCTCAGCGCTCCGCTCAGGACGACAGCAAAGCACAGGAAGCTTCGGGGCCTCTGCAGGCAGCCCCCTCTTCGGGGCTCACAATGCAGACAGTGGCCCCCCGTGCCCTGCCACACACACCCCGACACCTGTACACACGGAGACCCACACGAAGCGGGCAGGCTGGTGCGGGAGAGAAGGCAGGGCCCCCCCCGCCGCCGAGGGGAACCTGCCGCGTGCGTGAGGTGCGCTGCCCGTGAGGGGAAACAGCTGCTCGCGGCGTCGCTCAGGGGACCAGGAGCCAAGGGGGTGGGACTGCCCCCACAGCCACGCCCAGAACACGCGCCCCTGCGTCACCGCACCAGGACCTCACATCTCCTCACCAGAGCAGGAGATTGTCCTGCTGGGGCCAGGCATGCCCAGGACAGAAACAGGGAGAGGGACTGATCTAGAGAAAACCTGGAACCAGCGGCCTGAGCTGGCTCTTCTGCCCGAACAGAGAAACAGCAGGGGTCACTCAATTTTTGGCTTCTGAAAGGAAACGACAGAAATGAAGAGGCTGAGCTTGACAGATGGAGAAGCAGGCAGATCAACAGCGTCTGCGCCTGTCATGGTAAGAGGTCCCTTTACCAGGGACGACACTCAGCCCAGGGTGAGGGCACAGACGCGACTCCGGGCCCGGCGACAGGCCAGAACCCAGATCTACTCCTGAAGTCTCTGCCCCCGGCTGTGACACAGAAAGACCCTGTCTGTATCCCAGAATCAACACCGCACATGGGGAGCGCTCAACTCCCGAACCTCGAACTAAAGGAGCCAGAGCTTCCCTTCAAGGGGACATCACTGTCAGATGACAAGCTTTTTAACCAAGAGCCAACCAAACCTAACGGGAGGCTGATTACCCAAAGCGCTTTTATGCAGGATACCACCAGGGTGCATAACTCTGAAGGTCAATACGGGAGTTCACTAATTTAAAAAACCATCACAAAGTGACAAGCTAGACTTGATTATTCGATAATGATGTCAGTAAAATTCCATTCCCTCTTATTCAAAAAAAAAAAAAAAGGCAATGAATCATAAACCCAGCAGAAGGAGTGGAAAAGCACAGTGTCACCAACCTGGGAGCCGTCTCATTCAAGGGCTGCGGCTTGGCCCACGACAGGTGCGGACAGGCCGGCAGCGCCCGGGGCTCAGGGCCTCCCAGCCGGGCCTCAAGGACCTTGGAGTACCGGTGCAGGTGGTTCCCTGGGCGACACCCGGGCCATCGTTGTTAAGAAGACGCAGGGGAAGAACAAGGCTTCGTTAGTTGTCTGTCTGCGTCCCGGCCGTCAGGCCCGCTACACGCGCTTCTCGCCCGTCTGCCAGGTGCTCAGGGGCGAGGCCTGGCTGCTGCCAAGCGTGAGCCAACACATCAGGACAGCCGTTCCCTCTCAAGTGGCCACGCTGCACACACGGCAGCGGCCGGGCCGCCTCACGGACCGTAATTACACGCACGAGGCCATACTCGAGGAGTCTAACCTGTACATACACTTCGTGGAAACAGCTTTCTCCTCTCAAATGTTTAATGCTCAGGCCAAAAAGAAAATCTGCGTTTTCAAAATTCAAAATTCTTTTTGCTTCTCATATCTGTGCCGTCCTTTACTGCAGCCAAGGCCCACATGCGGCTACTGAGCGACTGAGAGGGTGGGTGTCGCATGTTTAAATAACAGCGCTCTGGTGAATGGGGCTGAAGAGTTTTATCACAATGAACTTAACCTGTTCCTTTTTAGTCCTTAAACGCGGCTACTGGGAAGTTCAGAACCAACCGCAGCTCGCACCGAGCGTCCAGGGACAGCCTGGGAGGAGGGGGCTCGGGCTGCGCGGCCACGGGGCCGTCACCCGCCAGGCGAGCTGGGGCCCTGTCTCTTCTGTGAACCGGAAAGAAGTACCTGTTTTCAAGGGTCCCGAGAGGGCTTAGAGAGTAATCCCTGTGAGCAGCCCCGGCCTGGCGCCTGGTACCTAGAGAGCGCTCAGAACTGCCGGCCGCTCCTCCCAAGAGCCCGTCTCGTGGGACGACACGGGCGGGGGCGGGCACCCCCGCGGCCACTCACCTTCCATCCTCTCCGGAGCCACCGAGTGCGCCCCGCTGGGGGGGCGCTGCCGAGCCCCCGAGTGGCTGAGGCTGGGGGGCGTCACCCCGTACGACGTGAACTGCAGGAGCGCATCCAGGAGCCAGAAGCAGTCTGCGGGTTCAGCAACAGGCTGCTTAGCAACTAGATCTGTTTACAGCGACCTCTACAGGGAAATCAGAGCTGGCCCCCGAACAAGGGGGAAACGGGACGGCAGAAGGTCGGGTCCCAGTACAGCCCTGTTTGTGGGACACTCGCGTCCTTCACGGTCATCGGCAGCCCAGGCGGGCCTCACTCCCAGCCCCCAGGCGCCCCTCGGGTCTGGGTTCCTCACGACAAGGACGCAAGGGGCTCCTGCAGGGACGGTGGGACCACGTGCCACCACAGAGAGCAGAACCGCCCGGAGATCGGGGGTCCGCGAGAGAGGAGGGGAGAACCGGGCACCAAAGCTCCCGCCAACACCCGCAGGCTGTCCTGGGGGAGGGATCTAGATTTTCAGGTGAGGGTACAGCCAGGACCACCGGGTGCACGCCACAGGGAGGTGGGTTCAAGGTCAATGCAAGTACAAAGTCTAGCAGTCTGGGCCGCCCTGAGTCAGTGGGCCCCGACCACAAAGTAGGAAAGCTGAAAACGGTCAGTTATTTTGGGGGGTCATCCCAGGGGGCCTAGGTGCTGGGCTGCACTCAACCAGCCTCCGTCACGGGGCCACACAGACGGATCCTTCCTATCAGGAGATGAGGGGCTGCACTGACTTTAAACCTGGGACCGCTGCTCCCCAGCTGCCACCGCCCCGCATCCCATCAACACCAGCGCAGGCGGGATGAGGGTCGCAGAGAGGGGACGGCAGGACGCACTTGTCTCCCGACGGAGCACCCAGTCAAGTGCTCCCAGCCCCAAAAGCTCCTCCAGGCGGACACGGGAAGTGTAAGGACCAGGACAGTCTCTCAGGCATTTACCGTTTTAACAAAGACTCACCAGAGATCTCAGGTCTTAAAAGACAATCTCTGTAGAAATAAAACATTAATCTTCTTTCAACTATGACTTTAACCTTCACTTTTGATTTAAAAAAAAAAAACGTTCTATGGATTTATGTGAAATGCTAGGAACGTAGTCACTTAACCTTCACATCACAGAGAGAGAGAGAGAGACAGGGAGAGAGAGAGGGGGACGGACGCAGCGCAGACGCCCAGCTCACGCTCAAGCCGCCTCGGCCCCTCCTGTGAAGCCTGGTCACTGCCTGCACATGAAGACACGACTCCCCCAGCCCCTCCTGCCCGCCGTCCTCAGGGACCTGAAAGACTAGGTTCTGGTCCTGGTCTGGTCATCATCTCACCAGCAAAGAGACGGAACACGTGCACCCGTCCATGCCTCCTTTACAAAATGAGAAAAATGGAAGTCTTTGGCCAAGCTCAAACCCCCAGATCTGACGGTGCATCGAGAGATGCCGAGGAAGAGGAGGGGCGCCAAGGACCAGCTGCCCCTCTCTGCCCCCACCTCACACCCAGCGATGATACCAAGCACCCCTCACGAGGGCCGAAACTCCCGAGTCTGGGATGAGGGCCAAGTGCTGGAAGAGGGTGGGTCAGACCTGAGAGGGGGCCTGCGCAGCAGTGCCAGGGACACAGACTCCAGAGAGGGACGCCAGGGAGGGCAGAGACCGGGTAAACTGGCCTCCCCACCAAAACACGGGGGGCCTGGCCTCCGCCGGCCCCAGCACAACGAGCGTGGAGGGGAAGGCAGCGCAGCCTGCGAGCGCGCTTTTGCTTTGCTTATGAAACACGCCCAGCCCGAGATGCCTATCGAAACATCCCAAGCACCTGGCTCACCTGAGCAGCCTCTAGTTACCAGCATCTCCTGGGTGCCTGTCCAGGGACAAGGGGGAGAAGGGGCAGGAACCTCAAAGCCACCAAGGCCCACCCGCTGCGGCCGCACCAGCACTTCTCACCCTTCTGCCGGTGACTGTCATCCAAGCAATTGGAGTCTCCGTACAGCACAATCCGGCCTCCACCCTCAGCCGGGATCTGATACAGCCCCAAAATGGGGACGTTTTCAACAACCGCTGTTTCCTGCTTTAAGACCTCCAATCCTGAAACAACACAACAGAAACAGCAGTGAGAAGTTCTGTGGAGGAATGAACAATTTTCCAGTTGCCCCTTACCTTGACATTTAGTCCGTATGACCCCCCTGCAAAAAAAAAACCCACAGCAAAGTCTAATAATCACAACAGTGCCAACTTTTAGGATAAGAAAACAACATATAAAGTGCCACTAATTTGGGCTGTAGCAAAATTCACATATGTGTATACGTATATTCCCATAACTCTCCTTTTCCATTTTCACTTGAAATGGTGGTACATAGTATTCACAATCCTAGAGGCGTTGTTTCTCTCTTTTTATCCGCCAAACCCAAATTTTTTTCTCTTCTTATTATGCTGAGAGGCTTATGTCTTCGGACCACACACACAAGGGGCAGCTCCTGCTCAACACACAGGTACCTCTACGGACACAGTTATATACACTGGTGCCCAGGCTTCATGCTTAATAACTGAAAGCTAGGACAACCAGAACTAATTTTTAGAACATACGCCCACGTAGTTTTAGTTTAGATTTAAGGTATTTGTTACAGGAATCTCATAAATACAGTACAAACGTTCCAACAGCAGAGACTTCTCACCTCTGCCCAAACAGACAACACAATTTACAACACTGACCACATCAAGAAGCCAACAGTGCACAGATGCCACGGCAGCAACTGCTGGTGACACCATCACATAATCAAAGTCTCCACCCCTGAAGCAAACGCATCCCGCACACTGGAGACGACACACGTCTGCACCAGAATCCAGCATCGACTGCGCTGGTCACATGTAAAATGTCTATGGCTCTAAAAATGCAGCGCTTCCTGCTCTCTACGTATAATCCCACTAGGAACTGAGTGGAAGGGAAAACAGGATCTTCTTTGTCGGGAGGGAGAGACACGGCAGTAAAACAGATGAAGTGGGGAAAGTGCACACAGCATTGCCACTTGGCCTCGTGGTTTGACAGAGTTTTGTTTCTGACAATAGGGTCCTTTTTGATCCAGCATAACCCAGATTTTCAAATTCCTATTTTGTACCCAAAAGATTACTCAACTTAAAGCCTGTTTGGAAATAAAAAGTCCCTTAAAAAGGATTCCCAGGTAATTAATTTTTATTTTCAGACTAGCAGAACACCAAAATAAAAGTATGCACCCTTAAACCTACTTTTGATTCCTCTCCCCCCCCAGAAAAGGAGCTACCAGATGGCAACAAGTTGACAAGGAGACCACGGCCTTCACCCCAGGGGAGTTTCCAGAAGCAACGCTGCCCTGTGAGCAACGGATCTCAGAAAGAATTACTAACCCATGGTAAATTGTGCCAGCGGACTGGGAAGACAGGATCATTTACGTTCTTAAAGTTAAAATATACCCTTATGAACACAGAACTACTTACTGACTGACTCTGCCTTGACTGGAAGGAAAGAGTCCCTTCCAGGCAACACAGTAAGTAAATTCTACCTTGCAGACACAAACCGATGAGTGAGAAATCGTGACTTCTTGTCATTTTCAACTAGGGAAACTGTCCCCGACTTCCAATTACAGAAAATGACAAACTTCACAAGGAAGGGGGCCTTCCATTCTGAAATAGAAAATATCAGCTTGCACGAGGAAATGGATCCAGCCTGAATGTTTCCGTGAGCCCATCACATTGGTCATGGAATACTCTCTCACAGCCTCGTACAGGCGAGAGGGGCACATGGTGCGGAACCCTGGCTCTGGAGGGCGGGGCTGGGGGAAGAGCACCCTGGGCAGGACGGGGGTGGCGGCCGCCTTCGGGAAGGGCAGAGGCAGCCCGGGGCACCCCGCTCCTCCCGCACCCCGGTTTCCTCAGCGCACTCAGCAGTGTCACAGGTACTGATGCCAGGGGACGTGGCATCGCTTGCCTTCCTAGGTGATGGCTGTCTGTAGTAAAAAGGCAAAACTGAAAGTAACGACCTTTCTTCCCTTCTAATTCTTCAGGGAATTTTAGGAGATGACTGTAATATTCTTTATGTTTACACAGTTAAGAAGTTCAAAGCACAGTCAACATTTTTCTAAAATTTTAGTAATCTGGCAATCACAGAGCAGAACAATTCATACATAGTAACAAAAATTTCAAGCAACTTTGAAGATAGTCTTAAAAAAAAACCCTACAAATATTCAAAAGCCCCTCTTCTCCTGTAGGAAAGTCAACTAATTTTGCAGTGGTCACTACACACATATTCCAATCAGTAGCAAGAGACTGTCTTATCTTTCTGTGTATCCCCCAGAACATATTACACAAGACGTCTCACCTGAAGTGCCATACACATACTGCAAAGAATTTTTTAAAAATCCGAACTGCTAATGGGTACGGGGTTTCTTTTCTGGTGATGAAAGTGATCTGGAATTAGATGGTGGTGATGACTGCACAACTTGTGAAAACACTAAAAAATCACTGACCTGCACACTTTAAAAGGGTGAATGTTATGGTAGGTGAATTACATGTAATAAAACTGTGATTAAAAAATTTGAAAGAAAGAAAAAGGGAACCCAGAAAGTATACGAATAGCATTCCTTACCTTGGTCCTTAAATGTCTGTGTTATCACTATGCCATCTTCTGGAAATTTAGCAATGCTGCACCCCGACGCGTAATACACTAGAAAACAGTTGTTCAAAGTTACAACCTAGAAACACTGAATGCTTTCAGCAGCAGCTACTCACTTACCGCAGGTGCAATCTGTAGACATCATGTATTTTCTAAAGCTGTTTCTAAGCTTCAGAGAGGAGCTGCTGTTACTGCCTGGTCGCACAAACTGCAGGGAATTACCTCAAAATTCAAGCTGAATTATTCTATTAATCTAAGGTTTCTGGGTAGATTTTAGGAATTGGAGCTGTCAGACTTGGGGACGACCTAAGTCAGGATAAGCAGAGTTAGTGACTATAACGTTCAAGACATTGTTTTAGAAACTAGCCACCAAAATGAAAGGGGGCGGGGGGACTTCTCAAATGAGAGATGCAATTATTTCATAAACAGAATTTATACATTATCAGTGGCCTGGGGGGTATGACCTATATGGGAACATACAGGACACAAAGAACCTTATAGGTGGTACCAGAGTTAGGAATGCTCGCAGGAAGTATTTTCATTCTAAAAATCTGGACAAAAACTAGGGTTAACACCCAGTGTTACAGGCGTCCTTTGTGAAGACACTGAACAGTTCTCTCCACAGACCCTGCTTACTTAGGTGATATCACATCACTCTCTCTCTCTGAAACTTAGACTTCAAAGACGCACGGCTTCTGCTTGCCCATCTCTGGGAATGATGAGCCCTACTAAAAACAAACACAAAACCTTACTGTCATGGTTTGCCAAGGTAAAGTCCCCCTCGTACAGGCCATCGCTGAATCCCATGTTCCAGACCGAGAGCAGCTCATTCAGGGCTGGGATGTTGGCTCCTCCGGTGTCCGGCATCCACCACTGCCTGTGAAAGTGATAGGGACTTAGTGAAGGATTAAAGCGTCCCACAAACGCTTGATATTTTTGTCACAAAGCTGACTTCTCCCACCGGAGTCCAGTCCCTCCACACTAGGTTTCAGCTAAAAACGAGCCTAACTGCCTGGGCTTGACTAACATTACAACGTAAACGCTCCTGCCGGAGTGCAGAATAAATCAGAGCTCAATTTATTTCATGAAACGCCACCACATTTCACATAAACGCACTGCACAGAGAGCCTAGACCTTGAGAGGATCAGTAAAGGAAGAAAGAAGCTTATGAAGTTCAAGCCACAGACTCTAAAGAAAGAACATACATCATAAGGATGAGATACTCATAACACGCTGGGAATTCTTCATCGATAACCAATCTACTGGAAGGTTTCTTTAAAAATAACTGTTTTCTTGGTGCACTTAAATGTATACAGATTCGGTAAAGGAGAGGTGGGAGAGCGGAAAAGAACTTAACAGAAATTTAAAGCCAAAGTGTCTAAGATCAACAAGGACAAGGAACCCTTTCAGTCAGAACTTGGGTCAACGAGCAGTTTACTTCCTTCACAGGCAACTTTCAAGAACATGTCCGCCAATGCAGAGAGAGCTTGCCCTCACCAGGCGTCGGAACCGGACGGCCGAAAAGACCACCGACAGGCCAAACGATCACTTTACGTCTTTGCTGGGGGGAATTTAATTCCCAGAAAGTCAGATTTCTCATGCAAATAGCAATTCGTATCAGTACCTCGTGTTCTCGTCGTAAAACTTGACCTTCCTCATCACGGACGTGTTGTACCAGTCGCTGAAGACGATGAGCGAGAGGCCGCTGTCCACGTCCCTCCGGAGCTTGGCCGCCTCCTCGGGGAAGTACTCCTCCTCGCTATCCACCATGAGCAACGTTCCTGCGGGAGAGAGCGCCGGGGTGAGCACGGCCGCCGCCCCCACAGGACCGCGCCGCTTCAGGAGCACGGCGCTGCGCTGGCCTCGACAACTCCGGTGACCGGCTGCTCGTACTCTGGTCTGTGCCCTGCTCCGCTTTAGAAGGGGTGAAAGAGAAAGGATCAGGGCCCAACAGCACGCGGACACCAGCCGGCTGCGGCCTGTTTCACGGGTGGTGCTGTGTGTGAAGGATATTCACTCACCCGAAGAGAAGCAAAATTCTGTGCTAGAGTTACTTTTAATTAAAAAAAATAATATAACAGAAGTGTACAAATGTCCTTGTCCCCAGTGATTCTGAGAGCTTCTTATTTCAGCTGAACGTTAGGAACACGGGCCACTCTCTCTGGTCCTGGCCGCCACGGGCAGCGGGAGACCCTAACCTGCCTCCACCCTTCCCCAGCTGAGTGGGACCGCCGGGCCAGCACCTCGTGTCCCTCACCGTACTGATTAGCGTCAAAGCACGTGAAGGGGGAGCCGAGGACTTCGACGAAGTAGCCCATGCTTCTCAAGTGCTGGTACATGTCCCTGAAGTTGGTGTGGATGTGGTCGCCATTCCTGAAACACAGGAAGCCCGGTACTAAAACCAACAGTCCTTACTCGGAATAAAAGCCGCGTGGCCACAGGGCGCCTTTCTGAAGGAGCAGCTCCACCGCCCACAGAGGCCTGGGAGCCAGTCCACTGGCACGAAAGTCAGTCTTTCAGACCAGCTCTCTCCGGGCTGCATATAAAGTGGGTGATAACAGGAAATGACCTGCGCGGCACACGCACGAAGGAGATAAGATGACGAGAAGGGGTGGCCAAAGAAAGGTTTCGTAAAGGGCACTGAAGCATCACTCTAGCGGTGGCACGGGCGTAAAAGGCCAGCAACCACCTGCACTGGACAAGTTCAGCCTGGCGACGCAGACATGCTGGGAGTGAACCAGGGTGGTCACACACGGGTGACCGCACATCACTGCCACTGATCACCTGTCCTCCTGTCCCAGCCCCGCCGAGGAAGGACGGGGGCAGCGGCGGGGACGGGCCGGGCCTGGCGGCCACTTACCAGTCCAAAGGGTCGTTCTTCATCCTCAGGTTGTCCCTGGGGAAGTAGCCGGGCGGGTAGCGCAGGTTGTGGTACTGGTCCCAGAGAACCCTCTTGCTTCGAGGAGGAGCGGGGATTATCTTCACCTTAATTGGGAGCTTCACCGTTGAAGTCTGTTCTGCACCACTGTTTGACTGAAAAAAATAAAAGGAATTTGAAACGTCCCTTTGGCTCAGAAGAAACCTTCAGGTTTTCAGGTTGGAAACCTCACTTCTATTTATCAATTTAACCCAAACAGAACCCAAGAATTTCTCACAACGACGGTAGGAGAGGACATTCGTGTATCATAATTAATTCCATTCCAATTCTTCTTTTAAGGGTTTCAGAATTCAAATTTAAGGCACCTGGTTCCTAAAAACAACTAGACTGCATAGCATTAGCCCTACTTTTTACAATCATCTGAAGCCTGAAATTTGGCACAGAACAGCCCACCCACGCCCCGTTCACCAAGCGGGCTGTGACCCCACTGCTCGCCGGGCCGGGACCCCCATGGATGGCGCCTCACACCCCAGTGCCCGGCGCTCAGCCCGCCTCCCCTTCCCCACGAGCCCCCCGCGTGCACGTACGTCCACCTCTGCCGGGGAAGCCACGGTGACCGTGACGTGCCCCTGCGCGACGCCTTCCCAGGAGGCGGCCTGCTTGGTGACGGAGATGGAAATGGCCAGGTAGCCCGACCAAGGCCACAGCACTGAGGAGTAAGAGAAAGCCACCTCGATGCTGTCTCCGTTCTGCGGTAAGTAGGGCTGCCACTCGGGCTGCGGGAGGAAAGAGGCAGAGGCTCGGGTGAGAAGCTCCGTCCCGGTCACCCCCCGCTCAGCCGCCACCAAGCAGCCCGTGCCCAAGGCCGCCGTGCAGCGCCAGGCCGTCACCCACCGGAGGAGCCTGGGGACACGGCCGCTGACCAACTCCACCTTTAAAGACAAGCTTCCCGCAAGCTTACAAGGAGGCGGGGGGTGCGGACACACACGGTTTGACGGAGAGCTTGTATCTGCAGAGAACTTACAGAAGAGAATAGTCCCAGGTTTGGGGTTAGATCTCAACTGGCTGTACGCTTCACGAATCACATGACTTGAAAGGAATAACATAATAAAAGGACATGGCTGCACGCTGTCAGCAGTCAGGGTCTGGGCCAGCGACGGGGCTGGCGGAGTGCACGCGGCGCCCAGGGGACGCGCCGGCTGAGAAGGGGACCGCCCGCCCGCCCGCCGCTCAGGCTTGAGGGAAGGCGAAAGGGAAGCACGAGACGGGAGACGTACATCAGCTCTCACAACGAACCAACGGTTCAAGCTAACCTAAACCACTCACTTCCCTCGCAAGCCAGAGCGCGACATCCTCCCCGCAAGCGAGTCAGCACGTTAAAGAGAACTGTGAGAAAGAAGGAGAATATTCGTAGGGCACAGCATCGCGAACAATGAGAAAGGACCGGGATTTTTAATAAGTGCTTTTCAGACCACTGGTTAACAATAGAGCAGAAAATTAACATTTATCCGTCGCTTGTAACACATATCAAGCTAACTCAACACAGATGAAAACATTCAATATTTAACAAGCATAAGAGGAAAATGAGTAGAAAATAAAATTGAGATTTTTCTTATATTTCTGGAGGGATAAGCTTCTAATTTTTGAAACAGAAGAACTCACAAAAGATGAAAATTCAACTACATGAAAAAGTGAAACTTTTATAGAACCACCCCCCGACCGCCCAAGTTTTTAAACCACCTCTAATATTAAAGAGACAAGAAAACAATAATCTGGGCAATCTTTTTGCATGACACACAACGGTGGCTAATCTCTCTATGAAATGAAGATCTTGTTCGGATTGATAGGGACAACCTAAATTCTAGTGAAAAATGGGCCAAGGAAATGAAACACGAATTCACACAAGAGGAAATACAATCAGTAAACAAACATGCAGATACGCACCTTACAAATCATTAAACAAGGTACCGACTACCCCCTGTAGACTTAAAGTTCAAAGATGAACCACGGAGAAACAAACCAAATGTCCACCGACTGACAAAGCGGGGTCTATCTATACAATGAACCACTATTCAGCCATGAAAAGGAGTGAAGCCCTATACACACTGCAGTGCAGACGAGCCTCTTCAAAGATGTTACGCTCGGTCAAAGAGGCCAGTCACAAAGCCCACACAACATACCACTCCATTTATAGGAAATGTCCAGAAAAGGTAACTCCATGGAGACAGAAGGGGATTAGGAAATGCCAGGGCCTGGGGGAAGGGGAATGGGAAGTGTTAACAGGGGTTTCTCCTTCAAGTGATGAAAATGTTCTGGAATTATCCAGTATGATGGTTGCATCACTACTTGTGAATATACTAATAACCACTGAGCTGCACAATTTAAAAGGGTGCATTTTATGGCATGTGAATTTTATCTCAATATTTTAAAACCTCATGCAACTGGGAAAAAAAGGACATACCACCAGAGCAGAGACACTACCCCTCTGTACACCATCAGCGGCAGTCTGAGCTGATGCACCTCTTTTGAAAAGAATCTGGTATTACGTACCAAGAGCCATTAATAATGTTCATGCCCTCTCACTTGGGATTCTAATACAGGGAGTTTATGTTAAGAAAATAATTCAGTCTACAAACAATAAATGCTGCAAAGGGTGTGGAGAAAAGGGAACCCTCTTGCACTGTTGGTGGGAATGTAAATTGATACAGCCACTATGGAGAACAGTATGGAGGTTCCTTAAAAAACTAAAAATAGAACTACCATACGACCCAGCAATCCCACTACTGGACATATACCCTGAGAAAACCATAATTCAAAAAGAGTTATGGGCTTCCCTGGTGGCGCAGTGGTTGAGAATCTGCCTGCCAATGCAGGGGACACGGGTTCGAGCCCTGGTCTGGGAGGATCCCACATGCCGCGGAGCAACTAGGCCCGTGAGCCACAACTACTGAGCCTGCGCATCTGGAGCCTGTGCTCTGCAACGAGAGGCCATGACAGTGAGAGGCCCGCGCACCGTGATGAAGAGTGGCCCCCGCTCGCCGCAAGTAGGGAAAGCCCTCGCACAGAAACAAAGACCCAACACGGCCATAAATAAATAAATAAATAGATAGATAAATAGATAGATAGATAGATAGATAGATAGATAGTCATGTACCACAGTGTTCATTGCAGTTCTATTGACAATAGCCAGGACATGGAAGCAACCTAAGTGTCCATCGACAGATGAATGGATAAAGATGTGGCACATATATACAATGGAATATTACTCAGCCATAAAAAAAAACGAAATTGAGTTATTTGTAGTGAGGTGGATGGACCCAGAGTCTGTCATACAGAGTGAAGTAAGTCAGAAAGGGAAAAACAAATACCATATGCTAACACATATATATGGAATCTAAAAAAAAAAAAAGAAAAAAATGGTCATGAAGAACCTAGGGGCAAGACGGGAATAAAGACGCAGACCTACTAGAGAATGGACTTGAGGATATGGGGAGGGGGAAGGGTAAGCTGGGACAAAGTGAGAGAGTGGCATGGACATATATACACTACCAAATGTAAAATAGATAGCTAATGGGAAGCAGCTGCATAGCACAGGGAGATCAGCTCGGTGCTTTGTGACCACCTAGAGGGGTGGGATAGGGAGGGAGGGAGGGAGACGCAAGAGGGAAGAGATATGGGGATATATGTATATGTATAACTGATTCACTTTGTTATAAAGCTGAAACTAACACACCATTGTAAAGCAATTATACTCCAATAAAGATGTTAAAAAAAAAAAAAGAAAATAATTCAGAACAAAAGAAAACCATATATACAAAGATATTCAGTGAGATGTTTACAGTTGAAAACCGCCTAACTGTTCAAGCAAGAAGAAATAGTAAGCACGTTACGATTCAACAATTCTACATAGTATTAAGCAACCATTAGAAAGAACATCGGTGCTTATATATAGTAACATTTAAAAATGTTTACAACGTGAGAACTGAAAAAAAAAAAAAAGACTAACTTTGTCTACCACACAAAGATAACTAAAAATATCTATTTCAGATAAGGGCTGGAAAAGATTCTTTTTTTTTTTTTTTTTTCTTCAGGCAACTGACTTTATTAATCTCACAAAATCATAAGAAATGTACTTTCTGTGATAGCTTCATGAAAAGTGAAATCCTGCAATCAAGAAACAGATGAAATGAGGGACTTGGAAATGAAAAAGCAAGGATGAATACAGTAAGTGTTGGTGGGCACTGAATCAATTTAAATACACCTATTTAAACAACTACAGTAATTTGTTAGAAAATATGATTTGAACTTTTTTTTCAAATAGTGGCTCTATTAGTGTGTGGGGCTGAAGTGGTTTTTCTGTTCTTTTTCCCGATCCTTTATTTTTGTGACAATGTTTATATAGTAAGTGTAAAACAAATTATAAACACAAAATTCAAATAAAGACCATGCCTTCTAAACATGAAGGCCCGTGTGTCCTCATTAAACAATAAAATAATTATAAGTGAGCCTTTAATTATAGGCAGGAAACTGTAAAAATGAAGACTCAAATGCAATTAGCTGATTCAGGAGTCAAACTCAAGATGCCAAAGTAAAAGAGTAGCAAACTGGCCTCATTACTATATCCCTGACATACATAAAGCACTCAGGGGAGAACAAACCACTACTTCCAATCCCCCGGCACCCGGACAGGAGGAGGACCTGTCCCTTTTAACTGCAGGAATAAATCTGGGCCACGTCTAAGTTGGCCGCTGGCTGGAGGGCAGTCTCACCTTGTCTACGATTCTTCCTGTGACACCCATGCCGTTGAGGATGGTGACGTTGACGATCGTCGGCATCCCTCCGTAGTAGATGGGCTGGGAGCAGTAGGGCCACATGTAGGGACACTCGGTCAGATCGATGTAGCTGGGGCTCAAACTGAAACAAAAAATCCAGTGTTACAGTAGACGGCGTTGGAAAGCATCAACGGGGCGGGCCTGAGCCTCGGGAGGGCCTGCCTCCAGGGCTGCCCTCGGCTGAGGTCCGGGAACTTGGCTTCAGAACACGCCCCGTGCTGGGAGGCCTCCTGGCCAACCTGCCTCGCCGGCAGCACGGCGGGATGCGTGGGCGTCACCTCTCCCCTCTGCGAGCCCGGAATCTGGTGGCTGCGGCTGGCGGAGAACGAGTATGTGACCAGCCCCAGAGCAGACCTGGGACTCAGTCTCAAGGCACTGGGGCAAAGATGGACTTTTAAATAACTGGAGCGGGGACGAATGGGTGGCCATTCGGCAAAAGATAAAATTAAGATCCCCACCTCAGACCATACACAAGAATAAACTCCAAATGGATCGGATACTCTCAAGTAAATAAAAGAAAGCCAACAAGCATTAGAAGAAAACACGGGCGGGTCCCTCCTTAACCTCAGTGCAGGGAAAGGCTTTCCGTGCCTCAAAATCCAGGGGCAACAGCCACGACAGACCAACAGATATGGTTGTTAAAAAAGAAAAAAACCACATGGCCAAAAACACTTTCACAAAGTCAAAAGGCAACCAACAAACTGGGAGAAATACTTGTAATAAAGGGTTACTCACCCTAACATAAGAACACGTAAAAACCGAGGGACAAAAACCCCAGAAAAGAAAAATGGGTGAAAGAAATGAACAAACACTTCACAAGAAAGATATAAAAACAGCTCTTAACTCTAGACAAAGTGTTCAAACTCACTCATAACCTGAGAAAGGCAAATTAGAACAACACTGAGATAGCACTTCTCACGTGTCAGATTGGCAGAAGGTAGAGCATGGCCGGACACTGCAGGTGAGGCTCTGGGCAGACAGGCAAGCTCCCACGGCACAGCCCTTCTGGAGGGGAAGGGAGAGTCCTGGCAGAGTGCCCTCTGTTCTCAGCTTGGACCCAGCAACCCCACTTCCAGGAATTTTCCCTGGAGACACACTTCCAGCAAAACTAAAATGCACAGGCACAAGCAGCTTAAAATTACAAAATACTGGAAACAGTTTCAATGCCCGTATGTAGATATAGATATGTGCTTGAATAAACAAAGGTATCTACACTATGGAGCTGTAAAAAAAAACGGAGGAGAAAGATGTCTGTGAACCGACACAAAGTGACTTCCAGGATACTGTTAAGTGAAAAAAGGACAAGAGAATACTTATAGTAATGCTGTCCTTCACGTAAGAAAGGGGATATCAGATGGTAGGTACGTATCTGCTCGTGTGTGAAAAAAGAAATGCAAGGATAAAGCAAAAACTAATGGCGTCGTTACCTATGGGGTGGAGGGAAGGGCAGGGGGAGCGGCACAGAAGGGCTGAGGGGAGCAACACGTGGCCAGGTGCACTCTGCGTGCAGCTCCAACCTTAGAGCCACAACCCGATACGTAACTAGTTGAAATCAACCAGGATGTGGGGAGAATCCGAAAAGAAACAGAAATGCTAACAAATGAACTCAACTGCATTGAAAATAAATGGCAAAACCAGACTGAAAGGGATGTAGTGGGGAGGAAGATATTAACCTAAATCACTCTGGCAAACAGGAGACTACATGCTATAAAGCTAAAGATAAAAAGAACTACACACGAACACAATCCTCTAGTTAGTATATCTCTTCTCAGCACGGTACGAGCTAGCAGTTCTAAAACTTGTCCACAAGTGTGTACTAGGACTGAGCAAATAAACATCGTGGCGAGTGAGAGCCAGGTTTCTGGCTGCTGGAGAAGGATAACCAGCAAGAAGGAAGACTCAAGATGAGGGCCGTGATGTCAGGTGGGATCAGGAGACAGATGACTGCACGGACAGACACAGAAACAGGTACAGGTGTGTGTGTGTACAGACACTCGCCAGCTCTGTCTGCTGAAAGGGCCTAGAAACCACTATGAGCACAGCTGCCAAGAGCACACCTGGTGCCCAGGTGTCCGCTTCTAAACCCACTCTCCAATTAAAGGACCAGGGCTGCTCGGGCAAAGAACTGATACCGACACTGGGCACGGAAATGCTGCCAAAAAGTGAGGAAGTGCCCCCCAGCTGATGGAGACATGCTGAAAAGACACGGGAGCCAACCAGCGGGAGCCCTAGAGAGCCAAACCTGGGACAACATGAGCAATAAAGTAAACAACGACACCAATGGATTATAACCCACAGAGTAAAATAGGTACCTATGTGTCCACGCCGATATAACTGAATAAATAAGAGAGGAGGACAGCTCTTCCTTACAGCAGAATTTCATTCAATAAATGCAGAAGGGAATGAGAGAAACAGAAAGTCACCATGGGACAATCTCTACAGTAAGAACTGTTACAGGGAGGAACCATCAGAGGACGCTAAACTTAGTGATGGAAAGTATGTTAAGAAACAAGATCATCTGTTTTGTTTTGTTTTTTTAATTTTTATTGGAGCATAGCTGCTTTACAATGTTGTGTTAGTTTCTACTGCACAGCAAAGTGAATCAGCTATACGTATACATACATTCCCCCCTTTTTTGGATTTCCTTCCCATTTAGGTCACCACAGAGCACTGAGTAGAGTTCCCTGTGCTATAAGAAACAAGATCATCTTCAAGGGCGTCCCCACAAGACACTTCGCAGTCACAAAGGGACAGTCACTGCAGTGGACGCCTGGCAGAGCCACCCCCGGCACCAGATCTCCTGCTGCGGAGCCCAGCTGACGGACACCGGTGGACCCTCCACTACATCTGTGCCAAGGACTGAGCGCCGAGGGCACCAGGGTAGGCCCCGCCCTGGGGGACACAGGTGCATCTAAGAGGCGATTGTGGCTCAGGGAATCTCCGTGATCGGGAAAGGTTTCAGACCTGCGCTGGGTGTGAGGGTCCTCCTCCCACTCCTCCCTTCTCGCCCCCTTCATCCTTCATAGGCCCCCTCCCCCAGGAGGTCTCTTGGCCGTCTAAGTCCACGTTGGCATCTGCTTCCTGGAGGGTCCAGCCTGACACATCACCTAAACTTCATGATGCAGGTGAGCACCACCCAGAATAAAAGGAAGGACACTGAGCCAACTGTCCCAACTGGAGGAGACCAAGGACACGCGACGACTGAATGCAACGCGGATGCTGGCCTGTATCCTGGACCAGGCCAAGGACAGGGGTGGGAAAAATCGGGGTGGGGAAAATCTGGGTGAAATCCAAATACAGTCTGCAGGTTAGTAGATGGTAACGTATCAGTGCCAACTTCCAGGCTCTGAGGCTTCTACTATGGTTATGTAAGTTGCTAACATCAGGGAAAGCTAGTGAAGGGTTTGTGAGTCCTCATGCACCAATTTTTAAAACTTTGTTGTAAATCTAAAATCATTTCAAAATAAAAAGTGAAAAAGAATTCTTGCCAAAAATACAGAACCTCACTAATCACGAGAAAGCATCAGAGGACTCAGAGTCATGAATGACAAGACAGATGAACTGTCAGGGGTCCGGGGAGACCAGGGAGACATGGCAACTGCACGCAACGTGGGGCCTGGACCCTGGACCAAAGAACACGACGGGAGCCGGCCACTGCGCATCTGTCTGCAGACTAACCCCAGCACAGCATCAGGGTGCACCTGTTAGCTCTAGCAGAGGAATCACGGACTACCGAGGTGCTGGCCTGAGGGGAAGCCGAGGAGAGGGTATATGAGAATGTCCATACCATTTTTGCAGATTTCTGTAAACCTAAGATTATTTCAAAGGAAAGTTTTACAAAGAAAAAGAAATAGGAAATCACTACCTTAGGCCCCCGATGTTACAAACAGCAGAACATGAGGAAGTGGGGAGCAATCCTGTCGGCAGCGCCCCAGAAGCAGCACTGCAGAGCTCTCCCTGGGGCCCCCGAGCATTGTGTGATCGGGGCTGGTTCCGTCTGGAGGCTAATACTCTGCGCCGAGGAGCCTGGTGCAGAGAAGAAAGGCCTGTTCAAGAGGAAAGCACACCGACCTGGCCTGTGGCTTGTAGCTGCTGAGGACCTGGTAGGCTCTGAGGAGGTCCAGCTTGCCGTGGCCTTGTTCAAACATATTCACGCCGGGCAGCCTCCGGGCTGCTGCAATCAGGGCCTGCTTCATGCTGGCCGGGTTCACCAGCTCCCGTCTCTGGACTGTGCTGGGGGAAAATACCATATTTGCCCATTTTCTCTCAGCAACAGAATGAAAACCAGACTATCCCTACCCTGTACGTGCGCAGTCATGTGACCTCCCATCTTGATCTCTATCTAACAGGAGCTTCTTCGGTAAAACTCGTGCAAGATGCGAACGAACGTGCTCGTTTCTGCACCTGCCTAGGGACTGACCACTCAGCGGTGTTCCACGTGGTTTGTGAGAACATGGACTCTTGGGCTACCGCCCGTTTTTACTAAATCGATCAGGAAAACACATCTTCCCGCTAACTTAACAGTCGACCTCAGAGGTTGCAGGAGACAAGAACAGCTAGGAGTTACAGGCTCCGGACACGTGGACGCAGCCCGGCCGGGAGAAGGGAAGGATGGAGGTGGGTCCTGCGGGGACTCGATGCAGCGTGGCCAAGAGGCCCGGCCTCGGAGTGAGGCCCGCTGCGTCCACGTGCTTGTTTTGTTTGGAGGCCCGTGTGTGACGCGTCACCCTGGTGGGTCAGGCCTGGTAGAGGGCTCATCATCGGAACGCAGCTGGACTCGGGCAGCGGCGCCCAGACATTCTCACTTGCTTTAGAACACCAGCATTAAAACGCATTTTTGTGTATCTACGTATTATAAGTACAAGTAAATTTTAAGCCCCTAAATGCAGGGGAGAAAATCCAGTAAACAGTAAGGAAGAACTGACTCTACTAAGCTGCTGAATATTTTTCTGCGATGATGGGTGGTCGTGGAGTGTAGCTGGACCTTTTCTAGTAGGTCTAGATGGGAAATCTGACCTAAGGAGAAGTGAGGGGAGGAAAGCGGCATCAAGTCTCACTGGCAGGAAAGAAGAATCGCTCACAGCCCAGCCACAGACTGGCAAGGCCCCTCCCGCCGACAGCGCACGAGCAGGCGCAGCCTCTGGCTGCTCGCCGGGCTCTGAGGCTGGAAACGAAGCAGCGCTTCTCTGCCGCTCGGCATCTGTTCCGAGCTCCTTCTCACACCACGAAAGCACTCCTGACCCACCGCAGAGGCATTTTACCCGCTGCAGGGAGATGAGGCAAGCAAAGGCTTCCTCCCCACTGAAAACATCTGTACGTAGGGAAGCCGCCGGGCTGGGCACGAAGACACAACGGCCCCCCCCTCCTCACTCCTCTGACAGCAGGAGGCTTGACGGGCTCGTTAACGCCCACAAGAACCACCTAAGAAAGAACGGACGCCTGCCTCTTCTGTAGAGACGGGGTGAGGCCCCGGGATGTGCTCTACATCCAGCCAAGCTGGTGACAAGCGAGACTCAGCTCCTGGTCCCCTGACGCCACCTCCTCCCAGCCGAGCCACACTCACCTCACCAGCAAGGTGACAGCGCCCGCCACCACTGGGGAAGCCACACTGGTCCCCGAGAGCGCCCGGCACCCGCCTTTCACGCCGGAGCCCCTCACTCCAGCGCCGTAGGTGACAATGTCAGGCTTCATGCGGCCATAGCCTCCTGGCAGCTCCTGTAAGCAAAAGCAGTGTGGTCTCTACCACGGCACACACACTGGCACACGGCCACGTGCAGTTATGAGTGAATAAAACCAGAACAGAAACGTGGGTCAGCTAAACACACTGTAACCTTAGTACGATGCTGGTTTTCATCTGAAATTCACTGCAGTTCAGAAGAAGCTTAAAGGACAGTATATAAAATAAAATTATCTTTGGTGCGTTTTGTAATGATCAGCATGACAGTAATGCCATAAAGCATTTTAAAAGTGAATATTTTAAATTTTGCTAACATGCAAGGCTGAAAACTGGAAACTGATTTATTTCTAGATAATTTAAAAATTAAAAATATGCTAGAAAAATCAGAAAATTAAAATTAAAAATTAGGGGAAAAAAAGAAACATTTTCCTTTACAAGGAAAAAAGTACGTGATATGACTGGATATTTCAATCTGTCACCAGAGGGGAAAGAATGACTTAGAACGGTGAGTATATAACCGTACAAGTAACCTGGGATAAGAGTTTAACTGAGAACTCTCTTAAGCTTCCCAGAAACTGGGGCAAAATGAGAATTACAACAGGAGTTACATTCTGTAAGAAAGAAGTACACCAATTTGAAGTGAAAAAATCCTTCCCGGCAATCGGGCATAAATGGACTCTGGATCCTCCCGTGTGGGATACTGAGCAAAGGCGTCTTCACTGCAGCTCCACAGATTATTCAGGAACGCTTCTCAAAATGCCGTCAAAACACAGGCCTCGATAAAGGCCAAGGACATGGCAGGGGGGCTGGAGCAGCAGGGGGACGCCGAGGGCAGGTCAGGGTCCCCAAGTGCCGCCCGAGGGAGCACCGGTGACCCCAGCTCTGCTCAGATGGGAGGAGGAGTCGGCCGCATAATTCAAGCTCACGCAGCTGGACTAACTACCTTGCCAGAGTCATTTCAATTTTGTCCAGCTAAATGCAATCATTCCCATGTCAGCAGAGCTGAAATTAAGCCGTGCTCACTGGCTTCTCCTGCTTCCCAAGGCCAAAAAAAATCACCCCACCCAGCACGGAGGACTGCCGGCCCTCCCCCTACCAGTCAGGGCCAGTGCACGTGAATCCAACTGACCTAAATGACGAGTTACTCAGAAACAAGTTAAAAAGAAGTGGAGCCGGGAAACACAGTGAGAACCGGCACCTGCCCGCTGGGCCACGGGGACACGGCAGACACAGAAGGCGCCAGAGCGCGTCCTCGTGGCGGGCTGCCTCCAGGCTGCTTTTCTCTCCGTGCTCACAGGCAGCCCCGAGGCCCTCACATGCGGCTCCCGCGGGCACGCCGGACTAAAGGAGCAGCGCCTACCCAGGTGGTCATTCCTCGCGATGAGAAGCGGGCGATGTTGTCCTCAAAGTCAATGCCGCCCACTCCGATCACATCCATCTGGTCAGCAGGGTTATTCAGAGTGCTGCATCGAGGCAAGAAAAAGACACAAAAGGCGGGGGAGAGGAACCACTCTAAATGAAAGATTCAAACAAGGGCAAGCACCCCCAGAACGGTCGGAGACCGCGGCAGGCTCTTCCGTGGCGAGGCACGTGCGGCTGTGAGCGGCGGGCCCGTCGCTGCCACCTCTGCCGGCTCAGTGGTCTCCTCACACGTGGGACGCCCTCTCCTCCTCTCCCTCTCTCCTGTCAACTTATCGCCCTCCGGCCCAAGACTCTCTTCTCCCCTCACTACTACCAGGCGTGCAGAAGCCCCCTTCCTCCGAGCTTCCCAAGACTGACCACTACCAGAACCGTCACCTGCGTACACGTCCGTACACCACCTCCCAACTGCTGCGAGCGCAGCCCCCCCAGCTCGGTCCCCGGCTCCTCTGGGAAGGAACTGCAGCCACACACGTGCACCTGCCACCGTCAGAAAGTGAAAGTTCTCCCCTGGTCTCGGGCAGGTGTCCCCCTTCCTCAAGGGAGCCGTGGGGACCACTCATCTCTCCGTAACCCTGGGCTCCTCAGCGGGAAGACACGGATGCGTGTGAAAAAGCATGCGGTTCTCCCCAGCACCTCAAGGGCACTAGATCCGCAATGACACAAACGTTTCAACTACGGAGTCAAGATGGAAGTCAAGATGAACTATTTGAAAGTATAAAACAACCAGTTATGGAACTGCACTTCCAAGCTTTACCTATTTCCACTCCACCACCACAAAATGAACTCCTGAACCACAACTGATTCCGAGCAGCTGAGGCGATATTAGCAGCAAGATACTACTGTTTAAACCACACGGAGTCGACCCTAGCATCACCCCCTTAGCTTACCCACCACCACCATGCTACCAGCTGGTTGTTCAGAAGCACCAAGAGTGATCTGTTAATTGGCTGACAGTAAAAGTTTACAAATTTCTATGACTTCAAAGAGCAGAGATTAGAACAGAAGTCACTGGCAGAATTTCCCACTGAAGCTGATACCAAAAAACACCACCTTCCCACCCTGCCTCTACCTGCCAATCCCTATACTTTACACCCTTAAAATCAGGGGAAGGCATCAGAAAATCTTTGTTGGTGCTGAAAAGGGGGAAGTGCAGCTGCAGACTCCCTGGCCCCATGAAATCTAAGCATCAAGGGTGCCGGACCCCAGAGAGCTCCCAGAAGGGGTACCCGTGGGGACGTGTCGGGCAGCGCCACGCCTCCGATAAATAAGCGGGCTCTTCAAGTGCACTACTGTCACCTGACCAGCCCTACCCGAGGCCCAGCAGTAAGCCACACCCGTTCAGGCTGTGCCACGGTGACCGCGTGCCACCCCCAGCCCACCCAGCAGCTGGTGGACGCCAGAGGGCAGGACAGGCTCTGGGGGCAGACACGCGTCTGACACCGGGGCTTCCTCTCCCGGGATCCCCGACACACTACGCACGAGCAGCTCTTTGATTAGAAGCCCTCACGTGTGGCCGCCCACAGACGTCACAGGATTTCAGAGGAGTGACCAGTGTGTGCAAAGCAGTCAGGACGGCATGTGGAAGAGCCGGTGTGAACGGAAAGAAAGGCAAGCTTGGGGGAGGGGGCTGGTCAGCAGCAGGATCAGGTGATGGAGAGCGAGAGAAACACGGTTTCCCCAGGGAGACCCGAGGAGGAGCCCGCTTGGAGGAAGACGCGCACGGGGCGTGGGGGGGCGGAATGAGGCTACGGCTGCAGAACCAGGCCCCCTGTTCTCGTACATAAGGTGTTACCGGGACACAGCCACGCCCATTCGTCTACACGTCCATGCTGCCTTCACACTACAAGGGCAGGCGAGTAGGTGCGACATACCATGTGGCCCACAAAGACTCAACTAGTTACTATCTGATCTCTTACAGAAAACGTTTGCCAACTCCAGGCTAGACTACTGAAGACCTTGAAAACCAAGGAGAAAAGTTTAGATCTGATCAGGCAATAATGATCCACTGCAGATCCTTAGTTAAAGAAACTGCTGGACTATGTTTTAACAACAGAAACACAGAAAAAAGGAAGAGAAAGGAACAGCTACCACTCACAGAGGCAGAGGCTCAGTGATCGTGGTGCTTTCCCTCGGCTGTCTCATTTCATCCTCACAGCCACCAACCCGGGCGGGTCTCGTGCCCTCCAGAGCCAGGCGAGGGGGCCAGGGCTCAGAGAAGCAAAGGCCCCACAGCCCGAGGGCAGGTCACACTTGCCTGGCTCCGTCCCCGCACCCTCCCCGCCACCCCACGCCCCCCGTGCAGGGAGAGCTGCGCTGGGGAAGACTGGAGGCAGGAGGGTGGGCTGGGGAACTGACAGGTAACCTGGGGAGGCTGAGCTGCCGAGGGCTGGCCTGGAGCGGGGACATCAGAAGTGGGGGGAGGGACAAATGGAGAAGCGTTAGAAAGAGAAGACATGGAAACTGGGTGAGATGACGAAGTAACTGGTGCTTTTCGTGGCAGAACTACAGTTGGGACGTGTTTATGCCACTCACGCCTGTGAGTCACAACATACACGACTGAGGACCCAGCCAGATCCCTAACCTTGGAGCCCTACAAGGAGATGGGATCGCTGACAGAACAGCTCTTAGGCTGGACCCATGACTGCGAATGTGCAGGGGTTTTGACCTATAGAATCACTAATTTCACAGAGTCCAGCCTAATCTCCACCCTGGATGAGCTCAGTCAGCGCTCAAGACGACCTGCTCTGCCCCAGCAGCACGGCCAGGATGTCCCTGAAGACAGAGCGTGTGCTCCTGAAGGCACGAGCAAACAGCCATGCCAGGCGGCTCTCCTTCTGGATCAGGGCACGCCGAGGCAGGCTCTGTATGTTCTCTCCCTCCCCTGCAGTTACTTTAAGCCCTCTGCCACGGCACTGAACCTCACACGTCCCGGGAGCCGGGTAAAGGGGGGTGACGGACATCCCACCGCAGAAGCGTTTCAGCACAAGAGGTTATTTATATACATTATCTACAGAATAAAAACCGGAGCTGTAAGCAGAAAGAAAATTGGGATCACTAACCAGACAAAAGCTTACTACTGCCTGTGATTCAGTGACTGATGTCCCGCATTTCAAGCCACTTTAATACACCATAACCCGGCACAAAGGGACATTTCTGTGACACTGTTCTCTGGTCCCTCCCAATCTGACCCTTCTCCTCAGTCCCCCAAACACTGTGTCTGTTATGCCACCCTGCACTTTCTCCTCATATTAGTCTCATTGTATCTGTACCTTATTTTTCCTAAAAAGGCAGGCACCTCAACTTATTCACCTCTTTACCCCTGTGCCTTGTGCACAGTGGGTCTCAATAAATACTGTGGAATCCATTTATTTCTAACAGATTTACTTTCCCGATTGATTTTGGGGGTAAAAAGAGTAGAATAAAAACTTTAGGCCTCCAAATTGCTATTTCCAGCAAAGTTAAAAAAAAAAAATTAAACAAAAACAAAATCGGCCTTGAGTTGGCAACTGCTGGAGTGAGTGGGCGCATGAGATTCATTACAAAGTCTTTTCTGTATGTGTTGAAAATATCCACAATACAAAGTTTTAGACAGGTATAAACAGGTATAGCAAGATACAGAGACAGACACACAACAGGTTTTCAGTTATTTCAAGGAAAAAAATACCTCTAAGGTTATTCCTATCAGGGGTACTTACCCATAAAGAGGCCCATCATTGCCAATAGCAGAAACCATGATGACGTTGTTAGCTGTTAACTCCCACACCTACAAAATTAACAAGCATTTATTTATGAAAGTACACCACTTTTAAACAATCAACACATAATTGTTCAAAAATAACCACAACTTCCAAAAACAGAACTAAAAAAAGAAGGGATCCCCCTGAAAGCGCAACACCAGGCCAGTAGAGACGCGGTGTGGCTGGCAGTCAGAACGTCCAGAGACGACAGACTCCAGGACACAGACCCACGCGCACAGAGCAGACCCGGGCTTTCCCGGGGCGCCCAGAAAAGACAGGCCGTGTGCTCAGGTGAGAGGAAGCAGCACAGCACCCTGTGCTGCTTCCCACACAAGTCACCATGGCTCACGTCCTCACAGAGCGGTCACCACGTGGGGGACTAGCCACCAGCACACTAGACACGAAGCAAAGCGGGGCGCGAGGCAGAGCAGGAGTCGTCGCCAAACGCCTCGTCCGTCGCACAGCAGCAGGACCAACCTTGTCGACGAACGGGTGGTCCATGAAGTCGGGGCCCCCGATGCTCAGGTTCAGCACGTCGATCTTCTTCAGGATGGCGTAGTTGAAGGCGTCCAGGAACCAGGACGTGTAGGAGACCTGGCCCATTTTTAAAACAGTCCTTTAGGTGTTTCAGTGGAAGTCTCCAAATGCTAGATTCTCAGCAGCATGAAGTATTCACTTAAACTTCAGAAACAGATACCAAGAACGACAAATGCTCTGCGATGTAAACTACTACACTCAGAGCTTCCAATCCTTGGGGCTGGACTCTGGGGAAAGGCAAGGTTCCCAGGGTCCTGTCCCGCCCGGTCTCACGTCCAGCGCCTTCCTGACCTTACAGCCTGCCTGCCCAGGGAAGACCTCAAACTTCTAGCTGCCCCTCTTATAAAAGGACTTGTCCTAAGACACGTCTATTCAGTTAACTGTTTCTAAATAGTTTAATGTATTTGTCTAATATTCTTTATTTCTAAATAGACTGAAGAATAAATGGTATCTATGAAAGTTACTTCACAGAATTATTTCTGATAGTTATTATTTCTCTCATAGTTTCCCTACAAAAGTTAAATTACTTTGTGTATCGCCATTCACGTGTTTTATAAGATACAAAATTAAACTTAGAGTAGAAAACAATAGATGACAGAAAACAATAAAATAAGCACTGGAGGGAATGAAAAGCCTTTCAATCCAGAATTCTATATTCAGTGAGAATAGTTTTTTGAGAATAAAGATGAAATAAAGATATTTTCAGATAACTAAAGCTGAGAGAAATCATAGCTACTAGACTGCATTACAAGCAATACTAAAAGCATCTTTTCATGCTGAAAAGAAATTACGTGATATGGAAACTTAGATCTACAGGTAGAAATAAAGAGCACTGGAAATTGAAAATATGTGAATAAATACAAAATGTTAAAAAAAAAAACACCTTACAGTGGAAAAAGAATCCACATTATGATTAAGAATTATGTTTTTTAAAGGCTTTTAAAAATAAAACAATATATTTATATTTGCTTCAATGTGCAAAAGAAATTCTAGGAGGAGTGGGTATGAGAAAAAAAGAAACCACCACATAGGGAACACGGGGAAGCAAGGTGAGAACCTGTCGGACGGGGACAGGGTTGGGAGAAGTATCCCTGTGCTGCCTTTTGATGTTTTTGAACATGTATTACCTGTGCAAAAATGAAATTTTAACAGTTAATAAATACTAGGACCCTCCCTCTTTTCAGTAACGTTTCCAAATGCAGATTGAGGGAACAAGCTTCTAAATCCACGTTACCCAACACGACACTGGGTGCTGGGCACAGAGGCTACCCTCAAGGCAGTCAGTCCAGCAGGGGCAGCAAACACACAAACACGGGGCTGTTCTCTCAAGCACAAGAAGTGTGCCGAGACGTGGTGGGCAGGACCCCTGGGCCGGCCGGCGGGGCAGGAGAAACGGGAGGCCAAGGCATCCCCTTGGAGCAGGGTCCTCGGGGTTCCAGTGAGGCCAATGGAGGGGGCGCTGGGAGCAGGGCAAAGCCGCCCCGCGGAGGGACGCGAGGGACAGCACAGCACACGGGGGACGCCAGCCGCAGCTCAGCACCGCAGACGTGTGCTGCTTTTTTTTTTTTTAATTTTTTTAATTTTTTAAAAAATTTATTTATTATTTATTTTTGGCTGTGTTGGGTCTTCGTTTCTGTGCGAGGGTTTTCTCTAGTTGCGGCAAGCGGGGGCCACTCTTCACCGCGATGCGCGGGCCTCTCACTATCGCGGCCTCTCTTGTTGCGGAGCACAGGCTCCAGACGCGCAGGCTCAGTAGTTGTGGCTCACGGGCCCAGCCGCTCGGCGGAATGTGGGATCTTCCCAGACCAGGGCTCGAACCTGTGTCCCCTGCATTGGCAGGCAGATTCTCAACCACTGTGCCACTGGGGAAGCCCAACCGTGTGCTGCTTTTAAACCAGCACGTTTTCTAGAGTTTTGACTTTTCACATTTTAATATCAACCCTTTACCTTTCAGGGGTCCTCAAAACACCTACCTGGTTGTTGGTAAAGACCCTGAAAATGTGCAGTTCTGCATCTGGAGCAAATCCCTGGCATTCCCGCATGCTGGCTATCACACCTGCCACGAACGTGCCGTGGCCCAGCCCTGTTGTCCAAAAGGAAGAAGGCACGAAACACAGCTGGTACGACGTGTGCCAAGATGCAGCATTTCAAACGAGCTCATTGTCCAAGCCCGAGACACAGACTCCCCGGCACCTCTCCGGTGCCTCCACGCAGAGCCCAGGCCTCACCAGCCCCACCTCTGGGTCCAGCCGCTCCTGCCCTCCCCCCAACAAGGAGGCTCCCCTCCACCAGGCGTCCCTCTCTCCTCACTCACCTCCCGACCTACTCTGAAAAGCTTCTGCCAACAGGCACGAAACAGCTTGGGTCTGTCTGAATAGCTGTTGTACATGGACTGTTTAAGCATGTACACAGAAAAATACCCTCTCAGCTGACAAAACGGAGGATGGGAGTGATGCAAGGCCCGCCTGTGACCAGAAAACACCCCCTCGGGCTCTCAGGACATCGGCCACCCACCGTCGTCCAGCGTTCGCTCGTTGGTCCAGTTGGTTCTCTCCTTCACGTTTTTGAAGTGGGGGTGCTTCTCACTCAGCCCGGTGTCAAAAACGGCAACCCTTACGTTAGCACCTTATTCCAAAAAGAAAGCACAATCGTGTTTGAGAAATCACCGTTTATGAAATACATCCCTCTTTGGGACCCAGAGAGAATGACAAGTGATCCAGGGCCAAAGCCTGCCCAGAGGGCACACAGCAGGCCAGGTGCTAAGGAGAGGAGGGGACAGCAGGGGAGTACTGTCACCTGCCGCTAAATAAGACCTGAGGCCACACAGAAAGTCCCTCTGGACGCCCCTCAACGTCACCAGCTCTCAGGGGTGGAACCACCTCTCCCGATCCTCCACCAATGACTGATTTTCCCCTCTGGGCCATTTTCTCCAAGTCGCCATCTCCTCATCTGCTTAGAGAGGCCCGTGGGGCGAAGGGCACCACAAAGCACTCACTTACGGGAGGGTGGGGCCGTTTCTACTCCCGACAAGGACTCAGTGCTGCAGAGAGGGGCTGCCCACCACACACAGCGAAAACCACACTCTAAGGAAAACCACTGGATTGCACACTTTTCTATGATAACAAGTCTACTTCAGATACTGGCCAAAAACCATCTGCTCCGATGGGAAACATGACTCATGCTGTGAGATCAAGGAATTCTAGAAAACACGTAGAAAAAAATACAAGATACTCACTGAAAGGCTAACGGAAGTAACACAGGTCATGTCTTTTTGGTATGAGGGTTGTATTTATGTGTCAATACTACGTTAAATAATCAACTACACTGAGATAACCAACAAAGTCTATTGTTTACTTTTTAAAAATGCAGACACAATACTGGAAACCAGCTGGTTTGGGGGGAATGAAACATGCTTTTCTGATGGTTAGAGAATTTCTGTTTTGTGAAGTTTTCCCCCTAAAAAGATAAACCAAGAAGAGACAATAATTTAATAAAATGTCAGCCCCCCGGGTGTTAAGTCTGAGGCACGGTAAGGGAAGGTCTTTGGTTCTCTAAGGTAAGGGTCTCTAAGCCAAGGAGAAATGAAAAGACACTGAGACAAACTGTGATGTATGAGGAGCCAGAGACATGGGCTGATATTTAGGGTCCAAACCTCCACATTAGTTAAAACAGGAATTTTCTGCCGTGATGTATCAGCAAGAAAAAAAATCTGATGGGTTGTGAGTTGTATTTCCCAGGATAGGGTCGTTACTATTGTTTCCTGTTCCGAAACAAAAGGTAACAACCTCGACAGTCAATCACTTAGCCATGCTGCACACAGGGCACCACACAGGAGGGATACGCTCAATTTCACGGGACTGCCCAAATCAAGGTAACTATCTCTGGATTTGACCTCATTCCCTGGGACATTACAGAACTCTGCTGGACTGCCAGTCAGCTCTGGCAGGGGCAGTGCCGTGTCTGTTCACATGTGTCAACAGGAAAGAAACACTCCACAATCTACTCCTTGTAACCTCAGAAACAGTACAGGAAAATAAGACACAAAAAGTGAACAGGACTGAAGAATTAGAAAAGCCACAGAAACAGATGCCCAGCACAACAGGAGCCAGAGACGAGGGGCGTCCAGCTCAACCCACAGAAGGACAGACCCGTGAGGCCCTGGAGGGGAGGCCGCCCCGGGCTGAAAGGCCCACCTGTGTAGCCCATCTGCCACAGCACGTCGGCCTGCAGCGTCTGGGCGACCTGGCGCGGGATGGCCCTGAGCAGCCGTCTACTCGAGTGTCTCCCGGTGGCGTGCCAGAAACCTGAGCCCAGGGAGAGGCTGGCCCTGCGCAGGGGGCGGGACGACTGCCACTTCTGGCTCCAGCGGGTCTCGTTGCAGGGCGCGGCGGCGGGGTCAGCTGCAGCCACGGGAGAGAAAGATCAGAAACGCAGGGGACACGTACCTGTCAGGGAAACAGTCACTCCCCCAGTGCAATGACTCCCTTCTGGAATCCCTTCTGCAGGGGGGTGATATTCTCTCCCCTCTGCTAGAAGGGGCTTCTCCGTGCGGTTAGAGTCAGAGGATATCATTTATCCATCACGTTATTCCCAAACGGTTCTTTACCTGGAATTTTCTAACCAATGTAAGGCAGGGAAAGACTGATAAGATAATCACTTCTGAAGAAATAAAGTCAACTGTGATACTAAAACTGAAGAAATGCGTGGTTTTTCATCAGCCACTTATTCCCACTGAACCACAAGTGTGTGTGTGCTGGGCGGGGAGGGCAGAGCGTAAGAAAATGTCCACTAAGCGATGGTGAAGCTTCACCGTTCACAGTGTGATCCCTGGGGCAGGAGGAAGCCGTGTGATCCCAGGACACCTCGCTCCGGCCTTCTCCTACTGTGACCCGCTCAACGTCCTCAGCGTGCGTATCTGCTAGAACGTCGCCCTTCAAACAGCAAAACAGAGGACTCGGGGGATTGCTGGGGGTGATGGAACTGTCTTGTATCTTGATTTTGCTGGTGGGCACCTGACTGCACACTTTTACCAAGACTCGCCAAACTGTGCACTAAAAAGCATGGATTTTACTATCTGTAAATACTTTTTTTTTTTTTTTTTTAGTGGAAGAAAAAAGTAGAAGAAATACCACAAGGGCTGTCCCTTTACCTTTCAAAAACCATGCTATAATGAAGAAAAAACCATCTTTCAAATCCGTTTCTAAAGGGCAAGTCTGTAATACCACTGAGGTTCTGTTTCTAAAGCCAATTACTTTAGCTTTCCTTCTGGTCTCACCAGGCTACACCCATGAAAGTACAGGGACCGGGAAAAATATGCAGTCATGTCAATTCCATTAAGTAATTATTTGCACAGTGCAACTGAAATTATTCTATACTGGACCTCCCATGTTGATTCTGTTCCTTTGGTCAACAGCCTGGGCACTAATTGAAGGACAATATTCGAACAAAGGACGGGTCTGCTGTGCTCTCCCTTCAGCAGACTGGGCCGCAACCAAAGGACTGCATTCAACTCTGGCTTCACTCGTTAAGGGAAAACAGGAAGTGTTCGAAGAAGGGGACTTGACGCCAGGTCGTGTTAGTAACCCCTGAAGGAACTGGGTATTTTTATTATCCTGGAGAGAAGGAACTGTTAAGGGGGACACCAGGATAGCCTTGAAATACCCTGCAGTGCTGTCTTGTGGAACTCAGGTTAGCTCTGTCTTATGGCCCATGGAGAGACCCGGGATGGGATCCAGAGTGTGACAGATTCCAACCCAAAATAAAGCAAAGCCTTCGAACAACAGAGCCACAGAAAAAATGAACTTTTTTTTTTTTTTTGGCCATGACACGTGGTATTTGGGATCTTAGTGCCCCGACCAGGGTTTGAACCCGGGCCCCAGCAGTGAAAGCACGGAGTCCTAACCACTGGACCGCCAGGGAAGTCCCAAAAAATGAACATTTAATGTCTGCTCACAACAGCCTAAGAAATCTGCTAAGCTCTCTTCACGCGCACTACTTCCTTTTACCTTTGTAAGAACTCCGAGGAAGGTAGTACTATCTCCATTTTCTGGATGAGAAGCGCTGAAGCTTAAAGAATCTTTGAGTTGCTTACCACAGAAGGTCACGGCTAACAAGAGGGAGATACATACTATTTCCTTATGGGCTGTCGAGCACAGCAGCTGACAACCATGGTGGAGAGGATACAGAAGGGAACCCCAACCATGAGCCCCTACGCTTCCTGTCCTAAAATCAGCCCTTCCATGTTTCCTAAAATATTCTGCAGCTCTTTAAGATAAGATTAAAAAATAAAAAAGGCACAATTTATATATTTGGCTAACTGTACAAGTTTTGGTTTGCTTTTATCTTCCTGGATTGCTCTGAGGTTACTGCTTTTCAAAGAGAAAAAGCACCACGAGACGTGGGCTAGCAGAGAGAGCTCTGCGAAGTCAGACACCTGAATTCCACAGCTGACGCTCGAACTGGCTGTCACAGCATGCAAATTAGTCAGGCTTGTCCCCTGGGTGTTTTTTGAAACCTCAGAGGCTCTCAGGCCTAGTATATGACAGACGAAAAAAGAAAAGCAAAATTGTATTTCTTTTTCCATCTAATGAAAGAAATGACAATAAACGGTAATGGAACTAGCAATCTGTTGCCCCAGTTTATGTCAAATGGGGAAAAAAAACCCTTTCCTTTGGTAATACATTTGCTTTGGAAAATATTATGCAATAATATGCAACTTGTTATCTGAGGATAAACTTATCTCGACAGGCCCGAGTTGTAAGGACTAGGAAAGTAAGCCCTGGGGCTGAAAGGAACTCAGCAAATTCCTTCCGTCCCTGCACCTGCCCAGCTTCCCAGCTTAAACAAGCCCAGCGGAGGCGCGACGGTGCGCGGTCGCGAGGGTCTGAGAAAAGCAAAATGAAACCCAAGGAAGAGGTGTTTTGCAAGATGCCTTCAAAAATAAAAACATGCGCTGAAAGAAGCAAAATGCAAATAAAAAGGAGACTCAAAGACACCGTCTTCGTTTCAGAGCGTGAAGGGGCGTCAGGGCCTCAAAGCCTGGACGCTTTGAGAGGAACCTGGTGAAAATCACTTCCCACACGACAAAGATCACGATCACCCTCTACTGCAAACTTTCATTATTTGTTTCTATCAGAAAGAAGCACGAAGTCTCTTTTTGGTTTTTTAAATTCCTGCCAGGAAAATGTTCACGACTGACGAAACCGGATGGAGGGACAGGAGTATTCGCTGTACTGCTTTTCAAATTCTGCCACGTGGGAATACGCACATCCTCCCGCTATTCCCAGCGCAGCAGAAACGGATACAGACCAGCCCAAGGCCACGGTACTCACACTCCGTATACTTGAGGGAACGGAAGACTTTCCGTTGGGGTGTTACCCGTTTGATGTTTGGATGATCTTCAAGTGTCAGCAGCCCCGCTTTCTGTTTTTCTTTTATCTGAATCACCTCAAAATCACTAGGGTAGTCACTGGATGGATTGTTTCGAGGTATAATTCTCCAGTTGTCGATTGCACTGCTCTTCAGGGCGCTTGAAATAAAGGAATTTCTAGCTTTGGCTGTAAAGTATCCATTGAAAGCCACGATATACTCTGCAATCAATGACCACAAAATAAAAGTGAGAATTTACGTACCTATATTATGACATAAGATTATACTTAATCTAAAACTTCCCTGGTAAAAGAAAACTTACATTATCATAAAACCTAGTAGAAAGAGGAGTAAACAAACAGACTAGTTTAAACACCCTGGATGGCAGTTTCCAGAGCTCTGAGTTAAAACAATGTGGATGAACCCCACTGATCACAGGACACATCACTTAGAATCAGATACCTGAGCTATTTTTCAAAAACCAAACATTAACAGAAATTTGAGTGTATGGCAGAGAAATGCATGCAAGTTTTTCAAACAGGAAGAAGGAATTCAGAGAAGCGAAGGCTCAGTTTTATTTTACCGAAAACAGTAACAAAATGTAGAGCAGATTACATAAGACTAATTGCTTAGTTATCCACAACTGGTCACATAAACTTTCAGCCCCTCCGAAGTCCCCACCCTCACCAGCTACAATGACATCTGTTCCATGGAATCCAGTTTTAGGGAAATAATTCAGAATGTCAATTTCCTTGCTTCATATAAGCTAATTATACTGGAAAAACAAAATTCAGCAGAATTAACATCCAAACACTATGCACTCAGCCCATTCGAAATTTATTGTTTTCGGCAAAAGCTAAAGCTTACAATAAATCTGAAAAAAACCGCATTGGGGGTGGGGGGAAGTCCCTAACCTTTAAAATAATATCATTACCATATTCCACAACTGTTGAGGAGAACTCCACCTTCAAGGTCAGGTGGGAACAGCCAGGGCACGGGGCCTTTTCAAAAGATTTCTTTTCCAGTCTGTCACCCAGATGTTTCTTCCCACAGAGAAAAACCACCAGCAGAAGCAGCCAGATGTGGACAAGCTTCATGGTCATGAGTGAATATGGTCATAAAATCGCATAAATTCAAATCGCGCTTTTTTCTTCCTTGACTATAAGTTAATTTCTGTTTCAGCTAAAAGCTGAAACATTACTGATCAGCCACTTTATAGTCTTGTCCAAGGTAAATAAAAGTTAAATTTCATGGCCTTTTGTGGTTTGGCCTGAAAAGAGGCTTTCATTTCTTTCTTCGTTTCTTCTCCATCTTGGGCCTCAGGCTTCGCTCACTCTGGCCCAGACACCTGAGTCCTACGCTCCATCTGCACCACAGAACCAAAGTCCAACGGGGATGAGTGATCACTCCGTGAGCCAGCCTACAAAACAAAGCAAGCGCAGAGACCTCAGCAGCGCACCGACAGAGCCGGCGAGGGTTAGTGATCCCTGCAATTTAGATAAGAGGGTCAAAAAGACACACCAGCTACAAGACAGAATAAAACCATGGGACATCTTATTATTTCACTTTAGTTACTCCTCACTTCTTTCAGGGGAAAAAAAGTTTTAAGGCAGCTTCAAAACTAAAATAGGATAAAATAAATGAGAAAAATAAGGATGACAAATAACCCCAGGAATATTAAGCACACTGGCCCTGAGCACCCCAGCACCACGGAGGAGGAGGAACCATGACCCTTCGCCTATGGTCCTTACTACGCCTCTATTTCAGATGCCGTATTTTCCTATCATTTGCAGCTCTTCATCTCCAGGGTATTTCCCCAGTCAGCACTTTAATTCCCCATAAATTTCACCAATTTTTCAGGCAAAAGCTTGGTATACACCCTTACTTTCTGCTGTAGAATTAACACCTAAGAGCAAACTAATTTCCATGCAAGTCATGTACTTACCACCTTCTTTAAGAGACGACATAAATGGTCTAAAATTACTCAAACTATGCCTCTTCAGGTTTTGAAATACTTTATGCCAATGCTATGAAGAGAGCACAGAAGAGTTTTTATTGTCACTAAGTGTATTTTATCTGAAGCCTCAACTTAAAGATTTTCAACCTGCTGAATATGCTATAAAATCAAATTACCTCTTCACTGGAAGTGACATGAGAGGACAGTCTGTGAGGTAAAAGCTGTTGCCAAAGAAAACTGCTGAGTATTAAACTGCACGTGAGCACGAATACCTTTCAAAATATCTGAATGGTCAGGAAAATCATAATTCTTCACAATGAAGAACAGAGCAGTGATAAAACAACAACACAGGCTGCAGCACGCCCAGAAAAATCCGTTGCACAGCTCACACCAGAAACATAAATAATCCAGCAGGGGGAAGACAGACCAACGAGACAGACAGGGCCTTCCATCGCTACTTATTTCTAAAAAGAAAACACGTAGGACAAGGAGTTAGCCCCCTTTCAAGAGAGGAGTGTCAAGGTGTTAAACCCATTCTTCCGGCAGAAACTGCTACCTGAGAGCAACAAGGAGTCTGTGGTTTCTGGAACTATTCATGTGTGCCTCTATAAACAGGAAAGCACTGATAAAGGAAAGTAAGGGTTTGGGCTTCCCTGGTGGCGCAGTGGTTAAGAATCTGCCTGCCAATGCAGGGGACACGGGTTCGAGCCCTGGTCCGGGAAGATCCCACATGCCGCAGAGCAGCTAAGCCCGTGCGCCACGACTACTGAGCCTGCACTCTAGACCCCGCGAGCCACAACTACTGAGCCCACGTGCCACAACCACTGCAACCCACGTGCCTAGAGCCCACGCTCCGCAACAAGAGAAGCCACCGCAATGAGAAGCCCGCGCACCGCAACGAAGAGTAGCCCGTGCGCAGCAACAAAGAGCCAACGCAGCCAAAAATAAACAAATAAAATAAATAAATTTATTAAGGGAAAAGAAAAGTAAGGGGTTAAGAGTATCTGAACAATCTTTGAAGTTCAATAATTAGGACATTCATTGTTATAATAACAAATGATCCTGAAAAGCAGGCCTATCTCTGCAACTGGAGATCAAGGTTGGTGGAACAGAGTTAATCAGACAGAAATGAAATATTAAAAGTTATTTCCATAGCAACATGAAGAACAATGAGAATGCCAGTCATATAAACAAAGAAATTCAAAACAAAGACCAGAACAGAAAGATGGAAGAAAAGCAACAGGGGACACCAACAGTCACTCCAACCTATTTTATAGCAAGCCGCTTGGGAGTGAGGCCCAAGTTTTTGTTCATACTTGATACCTGCAGCAGTATCACAGACTACAACTATCTGAAGCATATAGCTGACCTAATTATAGTATTACGGGTCAAAGAAGAGAAAGCTAATCACTGGTGATAAGAGCTCTTATGTTAATAGGAAATGAACTTACAGTGAAAAGATTTAAATGGGTCTCAATTAAGGCAATTAAAAAATTAAAATAAAAACAGAATACTAAAGAATCTATGACACATTTGGACTGGATATAACACAAATATTAGTGCTCCATACTAGTGAGCAAATATTAGACCTAACACGTTGGGTTAGATCAACTTCAATTCAACCTGTTCCAAAATAATTCACACACAGGTAAAGACAGTGAACTTACAATCAGCCTGGGGGGGAGATAGCTGATGTTCTCTTACAGCTGAGGCAGGAGCCTGACTTTAAAAGAAAGAGAAATGGAAAGAAAAGGTTAGGGATTCTGAAATTTTAAAATGCCTAATCAGTTCTCTTCCAAATAGAAACAGGAAACTTCTTAGGTCTTCGGAAAACAGGACACTGTACGATCGTAAGACAGTCTACCTTAATTTACTCACTACATCATACAAATTTATGAAGTGCTAACCAAGTTGCAGACATTGCCAGGGGTTACAGAGGAAACACGTGTTGTTAGTAGGTGAGGGACGCAGCCCTCCAGGTGGGATCCTGCAAGGAGGCCAAGCACAAACGCCAACGGCTAAGCCAAGCGCAGGAAAGGACGACAGCAAAGGAGAGGCACAGGGCCAGCGCCGGGGACGTGGGACGGAAGGAGGAGCCTTCCGGAGAGGCGGCTGGCAGCTGGCTCTGACCCCGGCAGAGCTGGAAGCGTGGAGATACGGAAGGAGAAGCGGGGCATCCTGAGCAGAGCTACATCCCGGCGAGGAAATGCAGGGTGCGCGTAGGAGCGGCCAGTCATCGGTGCCAGGCTGGAGAGGGTGGCAGGGCGGGCGCTGAGGCAGGCACGGGGCTGAGCAGCAGGGCCAGCGGACAAGCGGAAACACAGCCGCTCAGAGCCAGCGGAGCGCCGTGCAGAACTAGAACCCCGCGGGGGCGGGGGGGGCGGGGGCCCAGCGGCTTGGTTCCCTCGTCCGATCCGACCCATTTCCCCGGGAGCGCCAGAGCCAGGCACTGCTCCGGCTGGCCCCGCACAGCAATGAGCACAAGACAACCAAAATCTCTGCCTCGTGGAGCGGCCCTTTCACGGGGAGACAGGTAACACACACGATGACGAGAAGACGTGGCATTTAGCTGGTGATAAATCCTGTATTTTGAAAGCAGAAAAAAGAAAGAAGGAGGATGTGACAAGTCAGGGGGAGGGGTGAAGGTGAGACAGAGTGCTGCAGAAGCTTCTGGAAGGGGACTTTTGAGTGAAGACCCGATGGAAGCGGGACGCTCGCCAAGCCACCTGGGGAAGGGTGCTGCGGGCGCTGGGGAGACGAGGGCAGGAGCCCGAGCAAGAACACGCTTGGCGTGTGTCAGGAGAAGCAGAGGCCAGGGGCCAGGGAAGGGGACCTCGGAAGGGGAGATGAGAGGCCCGTGCCCTAGCGCTGAACGGGCAGGGAAAGCGTGAGCGGAGCAAAGGAGCCGCGCCGGCCGGCTCGCTCCAGCCTCCATGTGGAGCGGACACAGGCGGAAGCGGGGGACCCCTGGAAGGCCCCTGTGAAGAGGGTGGCTTGGGCCACGGAGGGGCAGGGGAGGCGAAGGCAGAGCGGACAGACCCGGCTGACGACCACGTGCACGTGCGGAGGCAGGGACTGCACCGAGGCCTCCGGCCCAACACCCAGGGCGTCTGCCCCAAACGGGATGGCGGAGGCTGCAGGAAAAGCCGGCTCAGGAAGCACAGGCAGGACCTGAGTCCTCTCGGGTGAGCATGAGAGCTGGGGGGCCCGGCTCAGGGCGGAGGGGAAGAGGGAGGTCAAAACCCCCAAATTAGGGGAAAAATTTCCATAATGCACAGCGGTCACTGGTTTAGTAATTGAAAGGTCACTGAACCTCTCACCAAAGGGCCACACTAGCGAAGTCTCCAAACCACAGGGGCTGGAAAGAAGACACCCTCACGAGGAAAATTCCCAGGGAGGGGGAGGAACGAGAAGGCCGGGAAGGACAGGAACAAGGACACACTCCCTCTCTGGATCTGGTTGACCTGCTTCTGTTCTTTAAAGGTGAACTAAAATCTGGGTTCTAGGAAGACACTCCTTCTAAGAGTGACAACAGATATGGAGGTTTCTACGGTTTCCCAATCCCAGAAAGAGAGAGCTTCAAAACATAAATTTGCACTGAGGAAAAGAAAAACGCCACGGGGGATCTAGAGGCTGGTGAGTGATGGCGTGGGCACTGGGGACAGAAGACCGGCCACTGTCTACCGGCCTCTGCGCCCTTGGCCTGTTTGTTTTAAAGCTACGGCTCCCCCGACTCCTCCACAGGGCTCTGAAGGCACCCCTCAACCGTGTCCACAACGGCTCCCTCCTGCTGTCACTCCACAGTGCAGACCTGGAAAGTGTGTCCCCAAGGCAGGCTCAGCATCTAGTGGCAAACACATATGCAGCAACAGGCGTAAGGTGAGCACAGACACCACAGGAAAAGAAAACACTTCTTATAAAACTAATGGGCCGAGGACAAGAAGGAGGCGTTGGTGGGAGCGCTGCAGCGGCCTGGCGTGCAGTGATGGAGGCTGCGGGGGGAGAGGCCCTGGCGAGGGGTGTCAGCGCCTGCGTGAGGCGCCGGCAGTGACAAAGGGACACTGATTTGATCAAATAAATATTTTGTGGATAATGGGAGGCAGATTTCTCACTGACAGAGAAGGAAGTCTCAAATATGAAAGGGGAAAACTGGAATGAACCATGCAGGGTCAGAATAAAACTCGAAGTACTGGTGTGAACTCAAGGTTTTCAATATACAGACAGATGTAGAAAAATACATTCACACAAACACACATACATGTATTTCCTAGCTCTGTCTGCTGAAAGGACACAAGGGCAGTGATATCCCAACAGGAGGGAACCCAGAACTGGTTTTCTAAATAACTATTCTCCATTAAAAGAAACCAGGCTCAAAAAAAAAAAAAAAAAGAAACCAAGCTCCTTGGAGAGAGAGCTAGTTCCAGGCTGGGCAGGGTAAACAGAGATGAGTCTGGAACATCTTCTTGTGCCAGAAAGTAAGGAAAAGCTCAAAGAATGGTGGGCACGTGTCAAAGGGACACAGAGGCCAGCATGGGATGACAATCTGAGCATCAAAGTAAATAATGAAAGTAACAGATCCTGACCCACTGAATACAACAGGAAAACATGAGTCCACTGTAGCATATATACGTAAAATAAACTTAAACTGTGAAGAGGAATAAGTTATTTACATGGTCTCAGAATGCCTCCCAGCAAAATCTTGATTTACGAAAGGAAACAGGGTAACCCTACAATGGAGACGCTTCATCAAGTTAACCAGAGATGGGACAAATGGACCCAGGTCCACCAGGCAGACGCACTGGAAGAGCCTGGCATCACCTGAGGGGCTCCTGCCAAAGACGCACAACCTGAATCAGATCCTAAGGAAACATCAGGACCCAAATCGAGGGACATTTTTCAACACAACTCGCATAGAATTTCCATAAGTACTGAGGTAATGAAAGTCAAGGAGTGGCTGAGATTGAAGGTGACTCAAGAGACATGACCACTAACTGCAACTCAAGACTCTGAACTGGATCCCTTTACTGTAAGTACATTACTGGAATGAACAACTGGCAAAACCTGAATGGGGCCAACCTGTGATTAGCTAGCAGTGGCGTATCAAGACTAACTTCTGGATTTTGAAGGCTGTGCTATGACTGCATAAAAAGGTCCTTGCTTGCAGGAAATGCCCACTAAAGTATCCAGGGATAATGGACGTCAGGTCTGCAACTTACTTTCAAATGGTTCAGAGGGGAAAAAAGGTCTTGTATTGTTCTTGGACCCTTTCTGGCAGGTTGAATGGTTTCCAAAATATGCAAAAAGAAAAAAAAAAAAAAAGGTCCTACATTTAGTCTCAGTTGCTAGGGCTGCCCTCAGGAGGGTGGAAGTATGAATTTGAAAATGTGGTGGAGGACTTCCCTGGAAGTGCAGTGGTTAACAATCCGCCTGCCAATGCAGGGGACACGGGTTCAAGCCCTGGTCCAGGAAGATCCCACATGCCGTGGAGCAACTAAGCCCGTGCGCCACAACTACTGAGCCTGCACTCTAGAGCCCGCGAGCCACAACTACTGAAGTCCACGTGCCACAACTACTGAAGCCCGCGCGCCTAGAGCCCGTGCTCCGCAACAAGAGAAGCCACTGCAATGAGAAGCCCGCCCACTGCAACGAAGAGTAGCCCCCGCTCGCCGCAACTAGAGAAAGCCCGTGAGCAGCAACGAAGACCCAACACAGCCAAAAATAAATAAATAAATAAAATAATTTTTAAAAAGAAAATGCGGTGGAGGAGTGGGGGCAACTTTAAGCCTCTTCTGTGAGACTCAGTCTGCACAGACCCATGTGTGCACAACCAGACCATGGACCTTGTCAGATAGGTTTACACCCATCACCTGTCACACAGAATGATATCTGAACACACCAAGAGATGGACTGAGCTAGTCAAAGAGAAATTAAAAGTATTCCTCATTCTAAGGAATTACGGAATTGAGATAGTAAACAGCTGGTAAAATTAACCTCAGTGTCTCTATAATCTACATTATAAAAATCAATGGAATGCAATGCAGCAATTTCAAACTATGCTCCTTTGGAAGGCTGAATAATGGTCCCCAAAAAAATGTCCACATTCTCATCCCCAGAACCTATAATGTTACTTTATATGGCCAAAGGGACTTTGCAGGTGTAACTAAACTAAGGACGTCTAGTGTCCTGGATGATCCAGGTGGGTCCAATGTAATTACAAGAGTCTTTATAAGAGGGAGGCAGGGAACTGATGATGGAAACATGAGGCTGAGGTGATATAGGAGGAGGTCAGGAGCCAAAGAATGCAGGTGCCTCTGGAGGCTGGAAAAGGGAAGGAAACACATTCTTCCCTGGAACTTCCAGAAAGAATGAAGCTGACACCTTGACTTCAGCCCCGTGAGACCGACTTCAGACTACCGACCTCCAGAACTGCAAGAGAATAAATTTGTGTTGTTTTAAGCCACCAAGTTTATAGAAATTTGATACAGCAGCCATAGGAAACTAATATATTTCCCAAAGAATATGGGGGAAATGCTAATGAAATATTAAGTAAAACAGTTCATGTACAGTGTGATCCAAATCTTGATTTTTAAATATGTATCTATATGCACAAGGAAAAAAGAACATGAAAAAATATCCACCAAAATGGTACCAATGATTCTATTACCTTTCGATATTATGATTACAGGTAGTTATTTTCTTAATTCTATTCATACCTTTTCACAAAGAGCACATGTTACACTTTTAAATTAGATAAAACATATTATTTAAATACTTTAATAAATCTTTTAAAATAAATTTTATAGAAAAACCAATTTTCTGGTAAGACAGTGGCACAAAGTCAAAATACGTTAAAAATGTAATTTTATTTGTACATATAGCAGAGCTTAAAAGGGATCTATTTCCTAGGAATTGTTTTCAAAAATCTCTCTGTGTCTACCTTCTAGCTTAAGGCTATGCTTTTAGCTAGTACATTCTGAACAGGTTTATCATCTGTAATATCACTTACTCATAAGGCCTGGTTAGGGCTGTTACTGGATCCACTAAGTGTTTACTGGATTTAATTTCTACAAATTCTCACTGTAGAAGACCTGGTTATCTTTCCATACAAAGGTACACCCTAAAAGATGGTATTTACAAAATTATGGATTTTCCATAAATAAGTATAATTATGCCTCCAATAAAGGTACAATCAAAAAATATTTGACATTAAATACTAAATGTAAAATAAACAGCTCAAAAAATACAATGCCAGGAATAATATTTAATGAGACGTGTATAAAAGGGAGACAAGGTAGAGGAGATGTATTACTTGGGCAAGTGACAGCTATCATTCCTTACAGCTCTGAGAATCTTCTACTTTGCATTATAAGAGTATCACTAGGATTATGATGCTAGGTATAGCTAAAGTACACCCAAAATGATTTCTTTGCAAATAATTAAAGAACACAATTCAGATGAGAGGAAATGACTTGTATCACCTGATAGTCGTCTAATTATGAAGATGTGCCTTGCTTTTTAATGACCCTTTACTGAAATAGATCCAGAGAAAATTGAACTATTTAGGCCATGGAAGGATACCACTCAGTTCAATTAAAATTTGACTGTAAAAATACCACTTTTGTAACTAACTGCATACTTGACTGTATTACCATTGTTTAGCAGGCTAACATTTAAGAGATGCCAGACCACACTATCTTAAAACAAAGGTGTATTCTTAAGCCTGACTGAACCATTCATTCTGGCACATTCTGTCCATTAGTAGGTTTTGTAGGGGGCAAAAACACAAGTAATTCAGCCCCAAGAGTCAAGAGTGCCAAAGTTAAGGACCATGGTCTACACTGTTTTTATTGCCTATTCTTTCTCAGATGTGGCTCCTGTCTCCTTATTCTCTTGACCCTTCAGCCATCCAGTACTGGCCAGCCCCATATAAGGCTAGTACTTTCCTCATTTTATTTTAAACTCATTTTCTTAAGCAAAAAGACATTCTCAATATTAATAAACCAAGTTAACAGATTTCTCAGCATGTCAAAACCGATTAGGCCACAGGGAGGAGGAAATCAGTCTCCCTAACCTGACTCAGGCCAAACACTGAGAAACCAAGGTCCAGCCTCCCGTTCTTAATATTTCAAGTCACCGAGGGCTGGCTGCACACAAATGAAAGAGGCAGCAGGCGGGGCAAGAACTATCTACCACCAGACCGACAGAAAATGCGATCAAACAACACGTGAATGGGAAGGGAACGCTAAAACCCCCTGACTCTTCAGAAGAGAGCCCGCTTGATCCCATAGGACCCTAGGTGCTTCTAAGGCTCTGCAAGCACTGAACTAGAATTTCTTTATTTATAGACGCAACCAACTCTTGATTATAAGCCTTATAATATAAGGGATATAAGGGATACTTGGGGAGCACAACGGAGACAGCTTATGGGCAAGGGTCCCACCTGCCACCCCTGCCGCCACCTCTAACAAAAAGGGCTCTGGCCATCTGCATCATACATGGAAACGTAACATTTTATTTGAGAAAAGTGTCCAGGGGACTGCCCTGGCCGTCCAGTGGTTGAGACTCCGCGCTTCCACTGCACGGGGCTCGGGTAAGATCCCTGGTCGGGGAACTAAGATCCCACATGCCACACAGCCCCACCCCCCCCAAAAAAAGTGTCCTGCATGAATGGATAAACAAAATGTGTTATATCCATACACTGGGATATTACTGGGCCATAAGAAGGAATGAAGTATTGGGGGAAGGCACAAACTAGGAGTTTAGGATTATCAGATACACTCTACTATATATAAAATAGATAAACAAGGACCCATTGTATAGCACAGGGAACTATACTCAATATCTTGGAATAACCTGTAATGGAAAGAACCTGAAAAAGAATATATATGTATAAGTGAATCACTCTGCTGTGCACCTGAAACTAATACAACATTGTAAATCAACTCTACTTCAATTAAAAAAAAGGAATGACTTACTGATACAGGGTACAATGTACATGAACTTTGAAAAGAGTATGCGAAACAAAAGAAGCCAGACACAATGGCCACATACGATCTCACCTGAATACACGAAATATTCAGAAAAGACAAATCGAAGGAGACAGAAAACAGATTAGTGGTTGCCTGGAGCTGGGGTTAGAAACAGGCAGTTACTGCAGATGGGCACCAGCCATCGTTTGGGGATGTCATCTTAAAATGGGTCATGGTGGTTGCAGAACTCCGCAAATTTACTAAAACAACAACTACCAACAAACACTGAATAAGTACACTTAAAGCAGGTGAATTTTATGGTATGTAACTTTACCTTAACAAAGCTCTCACGTTAAAAAATATATATATAAAATGGGTGCTGCAGATTAAAGGGTGGGAAGAGTCACTGTTCTCCAAACCCCTCATTTTTATACTCAGGCAGACTGAGACCTTTAAGTGAGAGCGCTACTTACCAGCACAATCAAGACTAAAGGGCCACAGGAAACGAAATTCTCCAGTTCAACTCAAATCTTAAGCCACTCTCAAAGGACACTTGGAAGTGTCCTTCAGAATCTAAAGTAACTTGTAAATATTTAACTTAATCTGCATAGGCAAACAGGCCAAAAGTCTCAGGAGCTCTAACCCAAACAAGGGGTACACATCTTAATGAACATATGTAGACGGTGTATAACAGTCTCAGGCAGCACATTCAGGACAGGGCAAGGCAAGATTTTAAGATCCTACAGGTCTGAAAGGCATTCTGGTTCTGAGAGTCAACCAGAGCCTCCCGGACCCAACTTGCCGACGAGCTTCTTACCCCGCATTTTTGAAAAATCAGTGGAGCAGTGCGTACAGACCGAGACGGGGCAGAGAACCGAGGTCCCTTAAGATCTGATACCAGCTCCCTCTGGGAGCAGACCGAGAACTGCGGTCTGTTCGGAGGCGGAGGGCCAGGGCCAGGGCCAGGCATATGGTTTGACTCCGTTAAAGTGTATTTCAGATAAAGAAAACGGTGAAATGGAGCAAGCTACCGAAGCGTGTCAACACGCAGAGAGGGCCACGCGGGGACACCAGCCGGGAGCCGGGCCGGTCTGGGGCGAGCGGAGGGGACCGCGAGGCTCCCACGGGCAGGCATGCAGTGCACCGGAGCGTCAAGCCGCCCGTCCTCCCCGCGCCCCGCACCGTCGCCCTCGCACCGCCCAGTCGGCGCCCCGCGGTTCCCGGGGCGCAACGAGGCCACGCCGCCGCCCGCCTCCCCCGCCAGCGCAGACCCCCGCCCTCGGGGCCTCGAGCACGCCGGGCACGCCGGAGAGCGCGGACTGCCGCGCGGGTACGGAGAGGCGGCGGCTCCTGGGAGCCGGCCGCCTGACGTACCTGCGGCGGCCTCACGCTCGGGTCCGCCCGGCCCGGGATAACGGCGCCTCCGCGGCGAACACGCCTCGGATCTCCATGCGGGGTGTTTACTCCCAACGCTCGCGATACTGCGCGATCCGGGCGGGGAGACCAACGGCCTGGAGCGCCGGCCCCGCCGGCCGTGCGTGCCCTGCGTGCGCGCTCTGGACGCCGGGGGCCGCGGGGCCCGGGCCGGGAGGACAGACGAAGGTCTCGCGAAGTTTGCGGCCCTGGGGCGGGACCGGGTCGGAGTCCGGGGAAGGGACTGTTGGAATGGGCCGGCGAGGGATGCGTAGGGAGTTAGGGCAGGAGCTCACGGAACCTGCACTGGCCCGGGCCGGGCTCGGTCCTGCAGAGGACAGCCGTGGCGAAACGGCCCCTGAAAGCTTCTACTCCAGCGCTCTCCTCCTGGGGCCTTTAGGTGTCCGGAGCGAGAGCCGGGTTCAGCGCGCGCCCCTTGCAAACCGCTACCCGTTTTACCCGCGCGGCAGCTGGGACGCGGGCGGGTGAAGTGCTTGCTCAGGGCGTGAGGATGCGAGTCCTCCCCTGACTCCCACCCTGACCGGCGAGACCCCTGCCCCAAGTCCGGTCCGCTCCACTCCTAACCCCTCGCGGCCTCGCCTGGAGCACGGACGCCAAACGGCTACCCCTTTTGAAGAAACAAGGATTAATGTGTTGAACTGTAGAAGTGCGCCCCCCCCCCAAATGTCTGGGTGATTGAGATCACGGGCTGTTTTGTCTAAATGTTGAGCTGGTCCACACTTGACACTGGACACAACTGGGGGACTAAAAGCCTGTTTTACGTAATGCTGATGACAAATGATGTGCTATATAGTGAGACAAAACTGCATGCATCTTGTTTGAACTTTCCACGGCACCATGAAGATACTGCGTGGCCCCAATATTAGAAACCACAGCACTGCATCTTCCCTTTAAGAATATTTAACCAAACTGATTTGATATAGTGGCTAAATACAGAATCCCCTACTGGCTTTGTGATCTTCGGCAAGTTGTACCTCAGCTCTTTTTACCTCACCTTCCTCATCCAAAAAAGAGATATGAATACCTACCTAATAGGATGAGGGTTAAATGAAACATACACATACAGAGCTTGACACACGTTCAATAAATGTGGTGGTTACACTAGATCAACCCACACCTGATTAAGTTCTCCCCCCACCCCTGCCCCGCCCCGCCCCAGATCACATCAATGTTAGGAACTTTCAGAGAATTCTTGACCCTTCCATTCGCAAATCCTCAAAATTAAGCACTCCCTGCTGCCACCACGTAAGGTACCTGATCTTAAACTTAACTGTGTTGTTCTACTCAGGGTTCTTTTAACAGCGCTTTGGGTCACTATGCCGTTGAATACAAAGCCCAACTGTTAGGAACAGAGGTAGGCTGATGAATTGCAAACATCCTTGTCACGTGATAGTGAAGCCGGAAGCCGGGGAAGAGAGACTGCTGCCAGCTCCTGAGAATCCTAGAAACTGCAGGGGGCCTGGGGCATGACAGGAGGTGGCCTGGGGCATGACAGGAGGTGGCCTGGAAATAGACCAAGGAAGGCTGAGAGCCCCGGAATCCTGGTCTACCGGTTTTCCACCACTCCAGGTTCTAATAACTTCCTAAACTAACCCTTCATGTATATAATGAAGCATTCACAATTCCATGGGAAGGTAAATCTTTATTAACACTGAGTGCTATTTTAAAGAGTAACGGCCTGAGCCAATACTGAGACAGACACACAGAGAGACTAGTTTCCGAGGGCAAACAATGTCAACATTGAGGACACCACTTAACCCTCCGGTTCCCAAATGTGCCAAGATTTTAAGTAACTGAGGTTAAAGCAAAACGGACTCCTCCAAAGAGCTGTCTCTGCTCACCGACTCCCTTTTTCTTCCCACTCTTTCTCGAACCCACTACTTTTCATCCCCACCACTTTCATCCCCACCACTCGATGAAAATGGATCATGACAAAACCACCAGTGACCTCCACATCGCCGATGTCAGTGATCAAAATCAGCTTTCATCTTATTCAGCCTATCAGGAGAATGAGAGCAAGAAATCAACTCTAGTTTCAAAAGATTTATGAGACACGTGGTTACGCACAATTTTCTTACCAGCTTTTAATGAGTTACTATCACAGGTGTTCAGAGATTAATTTTTTGTAACTTTTAAATAATTGTTCCTACGGGAAAAAAATGTATCTCTCTTTCCAAACAACCAATTTACAAACATATGGAGCAAAACCTCTTCCAAAGGAAGCAGAAGCAACTGCTTTTATTGTTAAGTTTTCAGGCCACAGATTGTTTCAAAGGTTCTTATATCCCACATTCTTAATAAGAAACCCCATCTACAGTGGTCTGATTATGACTCTCAAATGAGCTCTGGGAAAGGTAAAACCTAAGGAAGATTCTTGGTTTTGATCTTTCATGAACTTTGCACCAATCAGCATATTTACATATGTCATGCCAAGGAGAGAACTTTAAAACATCACTGACATGGTTTACGTATCTCATCGTATAACAATGATCCGACACCTAATCTATAAATATAAGACACTGCTGTACTACATAACACCTTAGATAGAAATACGGTATTTTTACATCAAGTTGCTGCTTCTTATGTCAATTAAAGTTCAAGTCACTGTGGCATGACGTCAAATTTTCTCTAGTCTTAATGACCATAAATTGTCAGGTGGGGAAATGCCAAATATGACAAAATAAAGGCTTCCAAGCCAACTTGGAAGCAAAATGGTCAGTTCTACGTAGTATCACTAGTGTGTAAATTTTCACACCTGAAGTTCTTCCTCTTATGTGATGATGAAGGCCTGATCTGTAAGTAGAAGAGCTCTGAACTTAACTTCTGATCTTGAGTCCAAGTCAGATCTGGAAATACTAAGGCAATGTCACTGGCAAAATTGTGGGCATAACATAAACGCATGCTTAGGCCTACTCGTAATGGAATATTATCTCAGGAGAAAGCAATTTCATAAAAGTCCTGATTTCAATTTACCGGTTTCTGAATCAATGTTGCAATATTAAACTGTGAATTTCAAATTTGCACATACGGTCATATTCGTATAGTGATTTACAGTTGTCAAAGCACTACGTATGTGGTTCTCAAAAATGTTTGGCTTTATAGGACCTGAACCAAAAAGACTTCACAGTAGGTTTCAGTGCAAACCCATATTGTGGTGGGTTGTGCATAATTATCTTCATACCAATAAACGTATTCACTATAACGCATAAATCCATTACACGAACCAAGAATGAGCTTCTAACTTATTTCAACAGATACAATATGTCATATCACACACACATAATCTGTCCATATTTTAACTACTATTCTATAAATATTTGATGTTTACACCCATAATGCCACTGGAATGGAACAACGTTACATAGAAAAGTGTTTGACAACGAGGTATAACAAGCTCTAAAGGGCTAAATTTGTTATAAAATGGGTCATAGGCTGCGAAATCATTACTTATCCACAGTAATTATAAATCAGAAGATGACTGAGGGTCAATTATTACATGTCCAAATCTAGGAATGAATTAATTCCTTAGTAGATTAAAAAAAACAGAATGTCGTAAGTAATGTTATACTTGGCAAATCTATAGCACGAAATTGGGTAGCCTTGTTTAGTATGAAAAGGAAAAATCTAGAATTTTAATACCCTTAAGGTTCCACATTAAGCCATCTTGACGAGCAATCTTTTTTAAAGTAACTTACCCATAAATAAAGTTGCCTAGATGCACACAACATACATACACATATGGTTCTCTAACGAAGTATCAGTTGAAGAGCAGCATTTCATACACAGACAGCCAAACAACTAGAGTTACACAATACAGATTTCCACTAATTATACCAGCAATCTTACCTAGAAAATAACACTTTTAAATAGTTTTTCCTGATGAACATTTGAAAACCAATACTATAATTCATCTACTGAAATAATTTCCCTTAAGAAACAACACATGAAATCGTAAGAGCTGACAAGTCATATCATATTTCAATATCAGATTGCTAGTAGCTCTCAGAACAACATAAATCACACAACTTTTGAACAGCTTAAAAAAAAAAAAAGCATCAAAATTTAGGTTTCCTCATCAGTTCTTTTGTGGTGGTTGTTATTTACTCTGTGCCATCCAAGTGGCCCTTGAGGCTTTTCCACAGCATTCTTAAAAGTGTTATGTTTGTTTTGCAAATGATGAGTCAACAGTATGCTAAATGATCAGTAATGAAAGAAAATGCAGAAGATAAATTACATGTGTTCTTCCAAATGTAGAATGCTGCAGGTTCCCCAAGTTGGCAACACTTCCCAACCATCAGCCAGCTTCACGCTTTGCAGGATAAGGCCTCCTTACGTAGGGAACGATTGAGAATATTTGCTCCCCACACCCAGAGCCATTCAGGCATATACTGTGCAAAAAGAAACTAAAAATGAAAGAGAAAAAGATTTTAAGGTTAGAACCCAAAGTCATCGACAACAAAATGCACACATCAGCAATCATTTAAACCAACAAACATCACCAATCCCATTAAATACAAAAAAGGAAAAAACCTTAGGTCCTACTGCACTGAGCACCTACTTCTGTATAAGACCCTATGCTAGACTCTCTGGGGAACAGAAATGTGATCACCGCCCACCCGCCCCCTTTCTCTAATGAGGCGGGACAGACCTACATGCAGTGATATGATTTCATCTTTACTTAACGTGACATGAATAGCATGGAATGTGGATAAGAATTACAAATCAGCCCAGGAATAAAAGGCAGATGAAAGAGAAAACTGCATACGTGCTTAGTACTGCGTGAGAAAACTGGGGATCGAGGGGCAGAGTGGTGCTAAGTTAAACAAAAGCACTGAGTCCAAAACACCAGGACCCTGAGAGAGTGTCTTGAGGTGCGACGAGGAAGGCTTGGGGACACGGGGAGGACGTCCACTGATGCTGCTCTGCTCCAGGGGGTCTCCAGGGCCACGTCCCCCCAGGGGACATTCGGCAAGGTCCAGAAACAGTATTAGCTGTCACAAGTGGGGTGGTGGTGCTACTGGCATCTAGTGGGCAGAGGTCCAGGACGCTGTGAACATCGTACAGTGCACAGGAAGGTCCCACAACAAGGAATGAGCCAACCTCTATGCCATTAGTGCCCAGGTGGAGAAGCCCTGCCCAACACTGACGGATCTGTCCGAGACTGAGTGAAAGTTTAACACCTTGCGTGTGAAGGAGGGGAGATGGACGGGCCCCTGGCAGGTGCTGATGTTCTAGCCTTGACCAGAGGTGTAGTAATACAGGTCACTCCACATTCTCCTTAAGAAACAGACCCAGGTCACTCTGCTATTCCAGGAACCACAGTGAACAAGGAGGGGGTCCCAGCACGATGAACTGTGGGGTGAGGGTCCCAGAGTTGCAGCTGTTCCCAGCAGGTTCCACAGAAGCTTCAGCTTAGCCACCTTGGAGACAGGGGTCCCGTGTTTGGCCTGGAGCCATAAGTAACTACCTGTGAAAATGACCAAGGTCTCTTTGGACCTCTTTGAAGAGTCAGGATTTCATGGGAAAAATACCCAAATACTCCTCCTTGGGGCCACTGTCCTAAAGCAGAAGGCTCTAAATCCAAGGAGATGAAAGAAGGCAATATACGGTCCCTCAGGAGGACTCTGTAAGGAGGGTCACATTGAAACATGGGGGCGCCTGACATAGGCTAGGTAATCAGATCCCCCTCCAAAGGGCATTTTATTTTCAGTATTTACTGAGTGGAGATGGAAGCAGCATCTAAAAATCTGTTTGTTTTCAATCTCCTCTCATGACCACTTGCCCACTACAGGGGGACCAGCATCAAGATGGATTCTGCCCGTTTCCTAAGGAGGGGCAGGCAGAGACTCACTGGCTTGTCCCAGGGAGGTTCAGTACCCTGGGCAGTGGGAGGGAAAGAGCTAATGGAAAAGGAGAGAATTTCATCCTCTGGGTACTGACGGATCAACTCCGGAGGCTGACTCATCGGCCTGTTGAGATAATAGCAGTAACAGGAAAGGGGTGCCAAGTCTCCAGGCACTGGGAACTGTGGAAAAGCCGGGGGGGGGGGGGCGGGTTCGGGTTCTGCAAGGCTCTGGGCGCCTTCGGGGATCCTGACCTGTGTGTCCAGGCCTGCTCCTGACCAATGTGACACAGCGTGGCCCCCGCGGGGACCCAGCTCAGTAGGACTTGGGAACAATGAGCAGAGGGCAGGACGTCCACAGCGAGGGTACACATCCAGCTTGTCAGAAAAGTGCACAGCGCTTAAAATACACATGCCATGCGTTCCCAAGAGACTGAGACAGGCGGGACTTAAAAAGGTAAGAAACAAATGGGAATGGGGAAGATGGAAAAGAACTCAAAGAACGTGAGCTGGATCCTTAAACTGGAGCACTCTAAGGTTTGAGAATCAGGATTCACAATCCTCATCTTTCAGCATCACGCTTCAATCAGATTCCCATGTATCATTTAAAAAAGGTTTAGGATGCATTAACCCAATTACAAGAGCTGAGCGCACACTGTTACCTGAATGGAATGGGACCAGTATCCTGTGGTCCTTTTTGAAATGCCAAGGGTAGAAACAGCATGATGGGCGTACACTTGTGGCGAAGGCACCAACCACGGGCACTTGTGCAGAAAGCTGCCAGGGGTGGACACATTGGTAGCTACGTAGAACGGGATTAGACTCTGTATGAAGATTCCTTTGGAAGCATATTCATACTGCAATGCTCTGCTGAAGTGGTCTAAGTAAGCCTGTTAAAACAGGAGGGGAAAAGACTTAATTTTTCAGGAACTCGGAAGAAATTCAGGAGGAAAAAAAGACTTAATGGTCATTTCAGGGAAAAAATATACAGCATAAGCAAACATGAGCTGCTGACAAAGAGCTCAACAAACTGGACCAAACCATTGTGATAAACGTTCTCCTGCACGATGATTTCACTTTCCAACTGGGAACGCATTACCTTAGACGCGGAAAACGCCGCCAGCTGGGGGGTTGGTTTGCAGCAGGAGCCGGAGGAGATGGTGACGATGGCCCCTTTCTTCCTCTCCACCATCCCGGGTAACACTATGTGGACCATCAGACTGGCAGCGGCAATGTTCACGTTGACGATGTCCCAGAGCGTGTCCTCCGAGACCTGCGTGAAGTACTGCGGGTAGGGGTAGAACACGCCCACGTTGTTGACCAGGATGCCAATGTCTCTGTCCTTCAGGGCTTCCCGAATGAGGCCGTAGATCTCGCGGCCGTTGCTGAAGTCCGCGACAATGACGTCAGTCTCCACTTTGTAGGTGTCGGCTATGTCTTTAGCGACCGTCTGCAGCTTCTCTTGGTTCCGACTGATCAGGACGATGCTGAGCCCACGGCTGGCCAACTCCTCTGCGTAGGCCCTTCCAATCCCATCTGTTGCGCCTACAGTACAAGCCGGGAAAAGTGAGCAAACTCGTTTCTCAGTGTGACCTTTAAAATGGACTTTAAATACCCTGTGTCCGGGTTTAATCAGAGAAGGATTCACACTAGAAATAAACCGAGTTCTGCAAGTGGTCAGTCAAGCACAAGGTCAAATCCAGGACACAAGCTAGTCAAATACTCGCCCAGACACTCTGACAGGCAGAGGAAGAGTTGTTTTACATTCACCAAGTTGACCGTGAGACACAGTGGGAAACTGTTTTCAAGCTCCCATCTGGCTTCAATGAGTGCCAGGAGGTACTTTCCTGGGAAACAATGGTAAATTAAAATGCAATTTAAAATAAGGGAAGTGTTTCTGAAAGTGGTACTAGTTTGTAAGGACACTTTCAAAACAGAGAGCAAGAAGGAAAAGCAAAGGGTAGGAAGCAGGGGCTGGAGCAGGGCTGGCAACATGAGGGGGCAGAATAAGAAGGACAGGAATCACAGGGAAATTCTTCCAAGACGAGGGCGGTAAGAAATGCGCACATAATCATAAGAGTAAGTCTTATTTTTTTATCCCATGAAAACATGACATCAAATTCAGTAACTCCAGGAATGATGCATCCGACCTTAAACACAGATTAAACAGGAAAGATGATTTCATTTTTAGATTAGGCAAGAACTGAAAACTCCTCTCTTACCACTCACGACTGCCCATCTTCCATACTGCTTGATCAGGTCTGCTCTGCTCACCAGGCGCGGGACGAAATGCAGCCTGACCAGGCTGTAGAAGTCACAGACGACGGTGATGCTCTTCCTGGCCGTGTACCAGGCTCCAACCAAGGCGAGGGCTTCCATGTAGCAGTTGCAGGACCTGGCGATTTCCCTGTACAAGAGGTAGAAGCTGTCGACGGCAGCCATGGCAGCCTGCAAGGGAGAGCAGCGAGAGAGAGGTGGCCTTTGCTTAGTAAGTCAAAGGAACACGCACCGTGCGGGCGAAGAAGGGCATCTGAGGACATCAGAGCTTAACAATTTTGCATTCAAATAACAGTAACTGTTCAGATGCACACAGCCCATGGATCCAGACAATTTATGATCTCGTTATTTAACCTCTGTAGCTTATGAAGTTCTTTCCTTCCAAGAAGATTAGTCAACTTAGTTATCAAGAGTTACCAAATTCCTACTAAAATCCAGGCACTGCGCTAAATGTTGTGGCTACGGAGATGAACACAATACGCCCTATGCCAAAAAAAAGCTCCTGGTCCAGCACACTGACAGACACAGACCTTTTAATTCACATAACAGCTGAGAGGTATGTTTCTTTCTTTTATTGAATTTATATTTATTCAAAACCGGCAAGCGCAGAGGGCCTACAATCCCTAGAGAGACAAAGTAGAAGAAACAGAGGCAATATTAAGACAGGGCCTTGGCCTCAAAGACCTTACAACCCATTTGAGACAAAACTAAGCTCTAATAAACTTTAACATCAAATAAACATAAATTAGATTATGTATAAATAATATTCATAAATGTATATTTAAAAAGAGATACTCCTCAAACTTGAGGAAATGGTTTTCTCAAATGATAGTTTATAAGCACGTTCCATCTTGCTGATGTCACTGGCGCACCATTACCCTTGCCTGGCCCCTTAACGTTTGGGGAAAGAAAAACCCAGTTCAATTCTTGTAAGTATTCACACAGCAAGCATCGCGATGCACCTATTATGTGCCATGTACCGTGACAGACGCTAAGGACTCAAAGATGAAGTAAATAACTACCTAGAAGAAGAGACGGACATTTAACAAAACAACTTTAAATGCCATACGAACTGGTGTATGTACACCTGTGCTCAGAAAGGCAGAGAAAGGCCGGGCACGACCGAGGCTGATGAACTTCATCCTGGACTTGACCCGGGGAACCACTGAGGCCTGAGCCAACTGTGTGCTATCAAGTGAGGGTCAAACATCAAAAAGACCAGCACAGACCACAATGAAATTACAGGGAGCTCAGATATGCACAAACACAAGGATACAGCATTTATTATATATTAATAAAAGAAAATAGATTTAAGCCAAACAAACATTTATGTAAAACTTCTGGAAGTGGCCCCTTTCATAGAAACTGCATTAGAATAGGAAAAAAATAAATCCTGGAACTAAGAAAAATCCCCGACAATAGCAGCAAAAATTGGCATAAGCTTAAGGAAGAATAAGTGAATTCCTTCCCGCTCCACCGCAATGCAATTTGAGCTCAACCACGGTTTGCGTAGTGGAGAAAACAAATTAACCCCTGGAATGGAACACACTGGAAGAATGATACCACACTGTGGTAACAGGCACATAAAATAGCAAAAAAACTACTGAATATAAATACGTATATATCTATATATATCTGTGTGTTGAGTATGCACATGAGTGTGCAGTCCAAATTACAAACCAACAAAACATACAAAAGAAATATGACAGAAAACTGAAAGAAATAGGCAGTAGGATTCCTAAATGCCTCACAATGAGGATATAACCCCTCAAACGTTAAAATTTCCACTCCTACCGTAACTCTAAGCTGGTGTGGCACTAAGTAAGTTAAAGAAACTTCCTTCTCAAATAGCAATACAGGAAATGACTGAAGGGGCCACCTTACTTCCAGTAAGTAAAGTGCTGTACACTTTGGGGTTCTGTTCAGAGAAACTTACCTCCTACGATAAGGATGCCAAAATTGGTGAAGAAAAGAAAACATTATGAACTTTATTAAGCACACAAACCAATTACTTAACAAGATAACAACAATTACATGCTCCCCTGGGGTAATGCTTCTTCATGGACCTCACTGGCTGAGATTCCCTAAAACGTGAACTATCAAGATCAGTGCAGTCTGGGCTGAAGACGCTTTTCTTTTTCGGGTCAGCCCGCCCCACTAAGGCAGTACACTCTGGGCGCTGCTCCAAATCCTCTGAAAGACGTTCACAGTCACGGCCATCCACCTCAAATGTGCTCACCCCTTTTCTGCTGCGCATGAGCGCCTCTCAAAGCTTCCGGATGCTAGCGATGAGGCAGTGACGTGTCACCCTCTCCAAGGGTCCCCCCTGCTGCCCCATCTCAGTACACAGCCACATCCTGAGGAGGCAGGTGCTGGCTGGAGAGGCCCCTGCCGGGCACTGAGCGCTCACATTGGCTGCCGTCCCCGAACGGTGCTAATTCAAGATTCCCAGAGAAACAACCAAAACATTAGCTTCTTAGAAGGAAGAACATAAAAACTGAGAATCCAAGTCCAACCATCCTAAGTTAGGAGTTCCTGAAATAATTTTTTAAAGTGGACACGTGCCTTTTGTCATAATTAATCAAATACTAGGCCATGAAGAAAGCAAATGGGAAACATAATACTTGTATGCACCAGTACTTTTCAAACAAAATGTGATAAAATTCGAAATAACAAAACTATGCCCAAAAAAACTAGATACTTGGAACATTAAATCTATTCTTCAAAATAACAGGTGGGCGTACATCTAAAATGTTAAAACAGTGTTTTCAATGAAAAACTGAAAACCACATATCAAGGACTAATGGATCGTAGCCAAAGAAATACTTGTGGGAAAATGAATTGCAGGAGTGTCTGTAATAGGGTTCCAGCTAAAAAGGTCAGGTGTGCCTCAGGGAATGACCTCACCCCAAGGGGAAGCTGTGTAAAGGGAACTTCGACCCTCTCAAACACCATTTTTTTCAAAAATTGAACATCTCACAAGGAAAAACTTCAGCAAAAGAAGCGTGACTGCGACCGAGTTCCCCGATTTTTCTGCTCAAGTCATTAAGTACCCGTGGTTTCCTCTTACCTCCTCTGCCAGCCCTGGGCCTTCAGGAATACACTGCTCTGTCTTCTCTGCAGGACAAGCTGTGAACAAAAACCAACAGGAAACAAATGCCTCTCCTTCACAGCTCAGCTGGGATAAGTTTATACAAAACTACGACCGAAGCGTTTTAAAAGTTAAGGAAACGGGACCACCCCCGTGCCGTGATTCCCTGCACAGGCAGCGACGCATCACCTGGTCTGGGAAGACGGCAGGCGCCGCCAGTGCCCGGCCGGTGGGAGGCTGGGCTGGGAGGCATCCGGCTCCCGCACCTTGTTCCTTAAGGAACACTGCGTCACACTGGACAAAATCTGTCCAGACCGCTTGGAGGGAGACCCAGGACGGCGAGCAGACACCCTGCCCCCGACCTGTCCCGGGCATCTGCTGGGCTTCCCCGGGCCTCACCCTTCTCTCTGCAAACCACTGTGCTGCGCTCCAGCCACAGAGCACTAGACCCTCCGCTCGGCCGCAGCACCTGCGCCACACTCCCGGCTGATCCGGGCTGCCCCCCTGAGCACGTGGGTCCTGGGCTGGCGGCAGCGGCAGGGAGGGATGGCCCCTTCCAGTCTGCCTGGGGCCGGGGGCTTAAGGATGAGGAGATGGAAGGAAACGCCAGGGCCACCTCTCCCCTCTCCCTCCACCCTAGACACCGCCTGGTGCCTGTTTCCGTTTTGAAACCCCCCACCCAAGGCTGCGTTCCCTGGGGGGCCAGATCTCCCCACACACACTCCTCCAGCACCTCACACAACCCCTGGCGCGGACGGAGCAGGAGCTCCCAGATCAGCTGCTGCATGAAATCGCACCACCCAGCCTAGCTCAGCTCTCAGTCCCGTCCCGCGGGGAGGGGACCACCAAACCAACACCTGCGATCCTTTACAAAAAGAAACCCCTCGTGGGCAAGGCCCCCGGGGCCATCCTGCGCACGCCCAGCAGGAGATGTGCAGGCATCGGAGGGGAGCAGAGACCAGCGGTGCCAGGGCCTCCAACCCCGCTTCTCAACCCCACCCACTGGATCCCCTGCACCACCAGTCAGGGGGGACCGTCACGATATTTTAAATTGCGATTCCGTCACAGACAGCTACCTTACACGTTGATTATCATTGCTGGATTCTTTTTCTTAATCGCGGATCATCAGAGGGCTGACGGCATTCTAGGTCTGAGATGCATCTCATCGTTCCCCAGAGGCAGCTCAACGTGGACAGACCTGACTCACGCCAACCAAACTCACAAAAGACTGATAAATTCAAACGCCAATTTAGTTATGAATAATAAACGATGCAGCCAAGAAGCCTAAACACACACGGTCACTAGGCTGTAGGAAAGTCTACGTGGAAAGCCAAACTATTAGGACAGCAATGAAGAAAGCAGCAAGTGTCCGACGCCGAGGACCCGTGCTGGGTCTCTCAACAGAGCGATTCCCCAGGGAGGAGGGCGGGGGCGAGACGTGCCTGGGCAGAGAGGAGGCACAGCCCGGCCTGCCGGGAAATGGTGACAGCAGCAACGAGCTCACAGCGCGGGATGTGCACCCTGGGGTGGAAATGGGGCCGGGAGGGGAGCCCAGGCTGTGAGATGCCTTTACGCCACACAGAAACGTTGGGCCAAAGGCAGGAGCTCATCAGGTTTAGCGCAGAAGGCAGCTGGGGGTGGTGGAGGGGCAGTGGCCTCGCAGGCAGGAAGTCAGGCGGCCTGGGCCCTGGTCCATCCAGACGGGGACGAAGCAAAGCCAGACGGAGAGCACGCGGCTTTGTGACCGACTCCCTGCCGCTCCTCAGACACGCCAGACATTTTCACCCATTTGCTCGCACCTCGATGGCCCATAAATGGCAAAGGATTGGAAATTCTACACGCCCGACATCCTCTTAATCCTCTCCTCATCCGTAAGTAGCTGATGGAAAATAATGTCTTTCTAATGGAAGAAGAAATCAGGACTCCCCCCCAAAGCCATTCAGTTCTAGGAAAGCTCATGGAAGCAGTTTTAAAGGGGTTTACTACACATTTAGGTCGAGAAGGCTACCAAGGTACCCACAGATAGCAGGCTGCTTTTAACTTGCTTTGGGGGTTTGACTAGTTCATTGTTCTGTACATAGGTACTAGTCTAAAACTTAGAGAAATCCATTACTTAGAAAGCAACACTGAAACAGTAAAATCCTGGTCCCTCTACACCCTACCTGTACAAGCTATTATAAAGCTTTGTTTTCTTGCCTCTACGGAAACTAAAACATCAGTGAACAACAGAGGCAAACAGTCAGAACTGTCCCCGAAATAGGAAAAGCAGTGCAATTCCCTACTGTCTTCTAGGCATTTTCTACTTCTCCAGGGCAATATTCATCAGGGCTAAAGGACCCTTAGGTAAACTACAGAATTTGAGTGATTATGACGTGTCAGTGATTATGACTCACCCTCAGTAGAAACGGCGCCACTCTGGTGAGTGACGCTGATACAGGGGAGGCTCTGCACGTGCCAGAGTAGGCGGCATGTGGGGTCTCCGTACCTTCCTATCGATTTTATCATAAACCCAAAACTGCTCCAAAAAAGCCTAAAAAACACCCCTTTGAGGTCACATCACAACTATGAAGGCATCATGGGAAAACTATGGTCAAGACTCCAAGGAGCAAAGTCACGTCTTCAAAGCACGGCTGCTGTGCCTGTAACATTATCCCGACCTACAGTTTAGCTGACTCAACTTCACCGTGAAAAAGGCGATCAGACCTAATACAAAACCCTTCGGGAATCAAAGAGCTCTGGGAGCAGTGTCTTGGCTGAAACACAGGCATCCCCAGGCTATCCAAATGAATGCTACCTGGGGGTGGTGCTACAAGAACATAAGACAGATTGTCCAAAATGTTTTCAAAGAAAATAAAGCAAGTATGATAGAAAAAAGACAATTAAAACACCACCAAACAAAAGGTAGTGGGGTCGGTAGATAATGGCCCTCCAATATGCCCACATCCTAATCCTCAAACCTCGTAAATACGTCACCTCATGTAGCAAGGGGACTTTGAAGATTAAGGATCTTGAGATGGGGAGATGATCCTGCATTATCCAGGTGGGTCCAATGTGATCACACGTGTCCTTATTAGACGGAGGCAGAAGGGTCAGAGTCAGAGAAGGAGCTGTGACCAAGAAGCAGAGGTCAGAGAGTGCCAGGGAGATTTAAAGACCAGAGGCTACTGGACTGAAGATGCAGAGAGGGGTCACAGGTCAAGGAAGGCAGGCACCTCCAGAATGTGGCAAAGGCCAGGATACAGATTCTCCCCAGAGCCTCCCCAAGTGACACAACCGTGCGGACACCCCGGCTTTAGTCCAGTGGGACTGACATGAGACTTCTGACCTCCAGAACTGTAAGAGAATAACTATGTCTTGTTTTAAGCCACTGAGCTTGTAGCAATTTGTTACAGCAGTCATAGGAAATTAAGATGGAGGGATGGACAGACTATCAGTCTAGTTTTTAAGACAGTATAGAGACAAGTTGCAAATCCTGAAACATCCCTCAAACCAAAACCTTCCAGTGTGTTCAGGAACCAGAAAGTATCCCCAGAGGCTCCTCAGATCTTCGACTGGCTGAGGTGGTCCTCACCACCCTCGTCAACAGCCGGCACTGTCCAACTTTTCAGTAAGGCTGCAGGGTTAGGACTTTAAACTTTTTTTTAATAGAAATCTCACTTCAGTCAGACCCTTGCTCTCAGCACTCCCGTCCTGTCTCTCCTCACAAGACCAGCTCAAGTCCCACCCCTTCTCCCCAGCTCAGTCCCAGGACTCGCTGACAAGCACCACGACACGCCAGCCCTGGGGATGGACCGATGGACGGGAGGCCCACGCCCCTCTTCCCTTCCCTTCCCAGGTCTCCACACCCACCAGCATGAGTTCCCCTCCGTCTCCCTCCTCCACGTGACACTTAAACACTTAAACAGAATGCGGAGCAGTGCAGTATCTGGACTCTATCTTGGTTCCTCAACTAGAACAAAGGCCTCTTGAGGGCAGGAAATAGATCTAAAACTAATTTTTCTGTAATTTAAGAAAATTGGAAAATGTACACAAAAGTTGTAAAACCTATTATGCACAGTTCAAAGAGTAATGAACAAAACACCCACACAGACACCCTACTTCACAAATCAAAGCAGAGTCTTAGAAGCCCCGATGCTTCCTCCCTGGTCACATCCCCTTCTGCCACCCGGTGAGGGGGGGTAATCAATCTCCTAAATTCTGATGTAATATTCCCTTGCTTCTTTTTTTTTTTTTTTTAACAGTTGTACTATTACTGCAGCATGGATTCTGAAATATTCCGTTTTCCCTGGTTCTGACCTTTACATAAAGGAATCAAATCCAAGTATCCTTTGGTGACTTGTTTCTTTCACTCAGCGTTGTTTTTGAGACTCACCCACGCCTCCGCAGCTGTAGGCCGTATACTCTCACTGCCGCGCTGCCTCACGGTACAGACACGCAATTCACATAACCATTCTATTGCTGATGGGTTGTTCTCGTTGGTTTTGACTTTACAATTACGAACGGCACTGCCGTGAACCTTCCCATGCACGTCTCCTGGGCACGTGTACGAGAGTTTCTCGAAGGGATAGGCCTATGAGTCGAACTGCCGGGCCACAGGGCATCCACGCGTACAACGAGAAGCTGCCAAAGCGGCTGCACCAATTTACACGCCCACCAGCAGCAAGTGTGAGCTCAGGCTGCCTCCTCTCCATGGCTGGCAACATCCAGCAGTTCACCTCCTGCCAAAGGCTGGCTGCGAACTGGGATCTCACCATGGTTTTCATTGGCATTTCCTGACCACTAATAAGGTTGACTGGCACTCTTTGGATGTTTATGTGCTGTTTGTGTCTTCTCATCTATGAAATGCCTGTTCCTAGCTTTTGACGTGTTGTCTTCTTTTTCTTTCAGAGTTATAGGAATTCTTTCCATATTGTAGATACAAGTTCTCTGTACGCTTTGTCTCTTTATAGTGCTTTTGATGAACTGAATGTCTTAATATTAATGTAGTCAAACTTATCTATCTTTTCCCTGCATGGTTTGGGCTTGTCATGTTTTATTTCACAAATCCCAGCCTAGTCCCAAGTCATAAAGATATTTTCCCATATTATTTTCCAAAATTTTTTTTACAGTTTTGTTTTTCAGATTTAATTCTTTAATCCTCCCACAGCCTTGTGATGGTGTGAGGCTGGGATCACATCCGTCTTTACTATTCCTCCTCAGCACCTGGCATGGTGCTAAGTATATGATATTTATTTAGTAAACAGAAGAAAATAATGCTTTGTGTTCAAAGTTCAAACTTCCCTCTCGGGGAGAGAAAACTTGAGAAGCTTCTCAAACTCTGCATCAGCACTTTGACGAAGTTATTATGGGTGTATCATGACTTTCTGGAATTTCCTTACCTTCCTTTGCCAAGTTGCAGTATGCCACTACCCTGAATTGCATGCAAAGAGCAGAGCACGGCAGTTCTCATCCAAGATCCGACAGCCCTCAGCTTCAGGTCTCCCTTTGTGCAGCGGGAATTAAAATAATAATAGCATCTACTCCTAGATATAGACCCAAGATAACCGAAGACTTAGGCTCACACAAAAACTTGTACAGCTGTGTTCATAGCAGCATTATTCAACAGCTAAAAAGTGGAAACAACCCAAATGTCCAACAACAGAGGAATGGATAAACAAAATGTGGTCTATCCACATAATGGAACACTATTCAGCAATAAAAAGAATGAAGTATGGATACATGCTATGCCATGGACAACCCTTGAGAACAGTACGCTGAGCAAAAGAAGCCAGACACAAAAGGCGACACATCATAGGATTCTATGTATATGAAATGTCCAGAAAAGGCAAATCCAGAGACAGAAAGTAGATTAGGGCTGCCACAGGACAGGGGGAGTGGGAAATGGGGAGCGACTGCTAATGGGGTGGGATTTCTTTGGGGGACGATAAGAATGTTCTGGAATTAAATAGTGGTGAGGACTGTACACCGTGAATATGCTGCTATGAGCAGTACATGTTTAAATGGCTAAAATGGTGAATTTTACGTTATGTGAATTTTATCTCAAAAAGAAAAAATCTGCTAAAAAAATACCAATTTGTTGAACTCTATACCCCTGGAACATTACTGTAGTGATTATAACCACAGACTCTGAAAATAGACATCCTGGATTCGAATCCACGCTCCCCATATAAGAGCTGTGTGTCTTCGGTGAAGGTGACATTACTTCACCTTACATCACCTGTAAACATGGGGCTAACAGTTCCTGCCTAAGATTATAATGAGAATTAAAGTAGATCATATGTAAAAAGCACTCAGAACAGAGCCCAGAACATAACTGCTCCATAAACCTTGGCTATTAGCCACTATAATTCAGTGTTCAACGTTAACGCTTGTCTATTTGCAGTGCTCAGGGTTAAAACGGAGAGCTGGCTTTATGCAAAAGACTCCGCTAAGTGCTTTATTCCTATCATCGGACTTGCCCTCTCATCAACCTTACGAGGCAGAGTTTTAATCGTTCCCAGTTTACAGACGGGGAAACTGAGGCTTACCGAGGTAAAGTGAAGAAATGGGCTGTGGGAATTCAGATCAAGGTCTACGAAAGTCCTGAGCCCTGGCTGGCGACGCCCACTGTAAGACCCCCAGGCAGGCATCCTGCTAGCATCACCGAGAGGGCCGCTGGGTTTGGCTTCAAGAGCCGGTCTGTGTCTGGACTGCACGTTCCTTTGGAACAGCGACAGCCTCACTGGTCTCCAGAACCCTTCCCCTCCAGCACCGGGCAGGGCCGAACAAACGACCGCCGCTGGGGAACTGGTGGGGCCCTTTCTCCAAGAGCTCCCTTATTGTGAATTACTTCTACTTCAGAACAAAGACGACGACAACCAATCCCACTCAGACCAAGTCCTTTGGAAACGACAATAAAGAAGCACAAAGGGGTGATCTTCAGAGCCTCGTGCGGAGCACCTGGGTCAGGTCTGGGAAAGAGTGGGGCCCGCGCTCGGGGTGGCTGGGGCCCCAGGTCAGCCGGGTCCTGGGGGAGGGGCGGGCCCAGAAAAGGGAGTCCCGTGTGGGTGCAACGCCGGGACGGAGCTGTGAAAGGGGCGCTCTGGGGGGACACTCTGGAAGGAAGGACGCTGGGGGCGGGGTCCGAGGGAAGGGAGGGACGAAAGGGTCCGAGAGGCCTGGGTGTCTCGGCGCTGAGGGCACTAGTCCAGGGGGGCGTGGTGGGGCGCAGAAGGAGGGGACGCGCCGAAGTCCCAGTGGGCGCCGAGGGAGACCAGGAGGGTCCGGGGCCCAGGGCCCGGCGTGGGGGACGCGGTACCTGCAGAGGCGACGCAGTCTCGGAGCCGGTCCCACCAAAGACGCTCGGCCACCGCCCCCGTCACCGCCGCCGCAGCTACCGCGGGCCGCGCCCCCACGTGACCCGCGCACGCGCTGGGGGCGGGGCCGTTATGGGACCCGCCCCCGGCGTCCCGAGTGCGAGTGCGCAGCGGTTGCCGGGGGGACCAGGGAAGCGTAGGGCTGCCAACGACGCAGACGCAGACGCAGAGGGGCCTGGCGGGCTGGAGGACGTAGTGATCCCACACAACCGGGCTTCCCCACTGCTACGGGGTGTTCAGTGTTTCCGGAATAAACATGCACCGCGAGGCCTCGGGGCCCGTGGCGGACGGGGGAGCGGAGCAGGACTGCGCGCGGGAGCCGGGCTTGGAGCCAGCCATGGAGGAGTCGGCGGGTGACCACGCGAACGCAGGCCAAGGGGGCCGCAAGGAAGGTGCCGACAGCCGCCCCAGGGAGGCGAGGGGGGCGACGGGCTGCGCCCCGGCACCACACACCTAGTCTTCACAGCCAGCAGTAATAATAATAATAATAATGGCGACCCACACTTACTAAACGATGCGTGCCGTGCGCTCACTGCCTTCGAGCCATACACCCTCGCTCTGCGGTAGGCACTCCTCTCCCCGTTTCATACAGATGAGGAACCTGGAACTTAAAGAGGTTATAGAACTTGCTCCAAACAGATTACCTTCAGCCAGTCAATGACAGAACAGACTCACGCCTGGACAGTCTGACTCCAGAGCCCAAGCCCTCACTGAACACACCATTCTCCCCACCGCCCAACTTTTTAATGTTTTGAATGTTTCCCTTTATTGCCGGCACCATGTAAGATCAAAGGCTCTCTCCCCCTCTAGACGGCAAGCTATGTCAGGGCAGGACATCCTGATTGAACTGGCAGTGGCCGGTCCAGTGCCTGATCTGTGGTAGACAGAGTGAATGACAAGCTGGTGCTTCTGACGTGACTCCTCAACAAAGTTTTCCGGAATGGGCTTAGAAAACAGCCTCCGCTCCTGCTTGGCTTGGACTGTAAGGGAAACTTTTTAGGGACTGGTAAAGAAACTACTTGATTTGTGTCTCATTTTTTGAACCCAGCCAACAAATATATCTTGAGCATTGACTGTCCAGGCAAGCCCTGTGAGAGTTGCTGTAGGGAAGCCATGTTGCTCTGTGCACAGACACAGGTTTGAAGCCCCTCCTGCTGGGTTCACACTACCCCTCTGCAACTTGCCGGCTTTATGGCTGTATGCCCAGAGCTTAAGCTCTCTATAGGGCACTCTCCTGTTTTGCAAGCGAGATAGCTGTAATTAGAGTGTCTGGCATACATTGGGCCAGTAATAAATGGTAGTTCTTGTTATTAATATAACCAATCAATTATTATGTATATTGAGCACCTAGTCTTTCTTCCACAAACCTTTATCTCGTGCCTCTTGTGGCTGGGCATTGTATGCAGTGGGAAATGGGAAATTATAAGATACAGTCCCACACACGGAGTGTTGAATCTCATTCGGTAGTCCACAGGGACACCCAGAGAGCAGCAGCAAACAGCCCTTAAGATTAAGTGCATTTGAATCAGCCAATTTTGATTGACCTTTAAAAAAAAGTAAGTGCATTTGAACGTGTTCATTTTCTTTCTACCAAAGATATTCCCATCATTTTTGTTTCTTCTTGTGTGTTTTTTGAGAGCTTTTTTTGAATTGAAGTATAGTTGACTTATAATGTTATATTAGTTTAGGTGTACAACATAATGATTCAAAATTTTTATAGATTATATGCCCATTTACAGTTACTATAAAATATTGGCTGTATTCCCTATGCTGTACAATATACATCCTTGTAGCTTATTTATTTTATAGATGGTAGTTTATATTTCTTAATCCCCTACCTCTATCTTGGTCCTCCCTCCTCTTTTGAGAACTTTTTAAAAAGAACAGAGAACATTATAACAAACACCCATGTATCGCCACCAAGAATTGAAAATGATTAGCATTTTAATCATATGTACCTGAAGTCTTTTTTTAAAGAAATAAAACATTTCAGATAAGTTTGATGTGTTTTGCCCTACCCCACCTCTATTCCTAGTCCCATTACTTTCTCCCCGCCTCCAGAATTTTGTGTGGGTTCTTTCAATCTCGTCTGTCTCTCTCCCTATCTATCTACCTATCTATCTATCTATCTAAAATGTGTCCTTAAACAATGCATAGCATAGGTTTGTGTGGGTTTGATTTATGTAAATGATATCCTGTGCTTATTATGAAACTTTTTTCACTCCATATGTGTTTCTGCGAATTATCCATATTGATTGACATAGCTCCAGTGCATTCAATTCCAAGGCAGAACAATAATCTGTTGCTTTATTTAACCACTCCCTATGGATGAACATTTGCATTGTTAATAGGTTTTGGCTGTTAGAAGTAACGCAGAAGTGAATATCTTTGCACACGTCTCCGTGTCCAGCTGTACAAGAGGTTTTATCAAAGATCTGCCTAGAAGTGAAATTTTCATAGTCCTTATCAGTGCTTTAAAAATCACTGTGATACATTTAAAGAGTACCGGTTCCATGCTAAAAGCGGACAGTTATTCATCAAGTTGAAATTGGGGGACATTTTTTATACATTTCTCGATCTCTATAGAACCAATCTCTTATTTTACAGAAATTAATGATCCTAAGGAAACATGCATGGGTCCTTCGGACACTTCCTACCTCAGCAAGCAGAAACACAGTGGTGATAGCTGGTCAGATGGTCGCTTAGCACACCAAAGAGATGACAAAGAAGATCGTGGCCCCAGGTACGTGGGTGTGCTGTTGCCAGTCACAGCACGCTTTTACCCACTAAGGTGGATGTGATAATCACCCCTTTGTCCAGATAAGGAAATTGAGGCTCATAGAGATTAAATAGTCGGTCCCATGTCTGAGGATTAGTCACAGAGTCAGGATGGCGTTGCTCTGTGGCATAACTAACCACGATCTATACAACGTTAATGCTGGACCTGGAGAGACAGAAACATGAGTAGTTCTTGATGACACAAAGTTATTTCTATTAGAACACACTTTGCAGTTTTTGAGAAGGCTGAAAGTCACAATATTGGATGAGGCCTTGAAAGCTATGAACAAAGTCATTGGGCATATAGAATATTGTGGAATTTGTGGATGGAATGGGTGTGGCAAAGAATTTATGGGATATATTTTACAGCTGACAAATTGAAATAAATTTCTTGTTCATGATTTTCATTCAACAGAATGACTAAAAATTTTCTGCAAAAACTGTGCAAGAAGCACAAGCTTTATATTACCCCAGCACTGAACGATACGCTGTATTTACACTATAAAGGTAAGGGGCTGGTGGAGGAGCTACCTCATGTCAGGTGGAAAGACTCTAGTGGTGTTAAGAATTACTTGCAGGGATCATCTGGTGTTCTTAACTTATATTTAAGTAGAAATTTCAGAGTTTAGTGGAGATGCATGGAAAAGCAATAATATTTCTTGAAGAAAAAGTCTTACGTGACTGGAGTTAATATGGGTTCAAGGGAAACACATTGGTATCTTTTATTTATATTTGCTAAAGGACTCATACTCTTTCGAACCAGTAGCTACTTGTAATACTTTGGGCTTGGGAGGGTTAAGTTGTGAAGGACTGTGTCGGTGTCCAGTATCACACATAAACTTAAGTTCAGGTTCATAGACGGGGCTATTCCAGCAATGAGGAAGCAGAATGATAACTCCCAACCTTGTGCTGAATTTGGGATGGCCACCCTGCTTCATCAGACCATCTTTATGTTCATTTGTTCAGTAAATGTTTACTGAGAGCCTTCTGTGTGCCCGGCAAGTGCTGAAGATACAGAGACGGATATGGTAAGATGCTTTTGGCGTCTGGGGGATAGGGCGGCCACTGTGAGAAGGTTCAGGGAGATTCACAGAGGGCTCTCAGCAGCAAAACTACTTTAAAGGTGTGGAACGACCCCTAACTGGTCTCCTCACCTCCACGTTGCCCCCTCCAAAACCCTCCACCCAACGTCTAGGTGTAACAGTGATAAGATGACTTAGGAGGGCAGACCCCAGAGGACCAATATTTAAGAGGTGGGAAGAAGAAGAAGACCCAGTGGGTTAGACCAAGTAGAAAGAATTAGAGAGGTAGAAGAATTAGGAGAGAGATAGGCCTGTATTATCTACTGCTGCCTAACAAATTATCCCCAAACTTACCAACTTAAAAAAGTTATCATTATTTGGTACTGTTTCTGAGGGTCAGGAATCTGGGAATGACTTAGCTGGGTGGTTCTGCCTCACCGTTGCTATTACCCTTTTTTAATAAAAACTTTTGATTAAAACTTTTCAGGCAACAAAACAAATGACTTTGAAAAAGTTTTGGTAATAGCAGGTGCACCGTGAATTACAAATCTATAAAGAGTCACTCAAGGAAACAAAAATGTTTGTTTTCCTCACCTTAAATGTGGCTCATAAAACTGAAAAATACCGTAAAACCAGACCCGAAGTTAGGACTGGCTTCAGGTACAGCTGGATCCTGGTGCTCACCGCGTATCTTCACGAGGCTGTTTCTCCCCTTTCCTTGGCCCTGCTTTCCCTTGTGCTCATTCATTTCAGACAGGTCACCCCTCACTTCCCCCGACTCCCAGGCGAGAAGGGAAGGTGGCTGCTTCAGTGTTAGGCTCTACCCTACCAGGCTGGCAATTCTAGCAGAAAGTTACCGCTTTCCAATGGAGCCAGCAAAGCTCCCCAGGATTCATGAAGGTTGGCTCCACTTGGCTAAGCGTGACCAGCTCCCTGCAGAGAGCCATGGGGTAGTATCAGGACAGGGATGTCCCTCCAAAGAGGCAGTGGTGTAACTGAGGAAGGACGTATGGATGCTGGGCAGATAGGCAAAAAAGAGGGTGACCCCTGTGCCTCTGAGTGCGTAGAAGCTTAACCAACTCCCCCTTCCTCCCCACTAGGCTTTGACCGCATCGAGAACTTGGAAGAGTACACAGGGCTGCGTTGTCTCTGGCTGGAGTGCAACGGAATACAGAAAATCGAGAACCTAGAGGCCCAAACGGAACTGCGATGCCTCTTCTTGCAAGTGAACTTGCTCCATAAGATCGAGAACCTAGAACCTCTGCAGAAACTGGATGCTCTCAATATCAGCAACAATTACATCAAGACCATTGAAAACCTCTGTAAGAAGGCCCTGCCGTGGCGGGGCGGGGGGGGGGCGTTCTCTAGGCCCCCGCGTCCACCACCGTTTCCTAGCGGAGGTTCTTAACATTCTTTTCCACCCGTGTCGCTTACTTCTGCCGACCTCCCCTTCCAGCCTGCCTGCCGGTCCTCAACACGCTCCAGATGGCCCACAACCACTTAGAGACCGTGGAAGACGTTCAGCATCTCAAGGAGTGTTTGAAACTCTGTGTCCTTGACCTTTCCCACAACAAGCTGAGTGACCCAGAGATCCTGAGCATTCTCGAGAGCATGCCTGACTTGGTAAAACACACACACGCACACAACTTGCGTTATCTTGTGTTCTGTAGACAGCAAATCTGTTTTCTCTTTCCCCTCCCTCCCTTCCCCCTTCCTTTCTCCCTGCTTTCTTAACACGCATCACACTTTTTTTCCCCTCTCTGTATTTTTAGCTGGAGTGTTTGAAATGCCAGGTGCCGTATCGTTTCACCCACAAATATTTCAGTGTGTATTCTTGACAGATAAGGACTTTTTAAAAGCATCATCACAATACTATTATTATATCTAAAATATTATCAGAATGACAGTTAATAACCAGTCCATATTCAGTGTTCCCCATTTGTCTCAAAAATGTGCTTTGACTGTTGGGTTTTGCAAATCCAAACCAGATCCACACATCATATTTGGATTATGCATCTCTCAAATCTCTTGATCTATCACAGTCTCCCCTTGGCTGTTTTCCCCCACCCCCCCACCCCCCCCCCATAAATCTGTTGAGGAAACCAGGTCCCTCCTCTGGCTGTCAGCCACTTCCTGGATTCAGTTGACTGCATCCTCATGGTGTGGTTTAACGTGTTCTGCTGTCCCCAGTATCTCTTGTAAAATGATGATGATGGAGCCAGAGACCTGATCAGATCCAGGCTCAGAATATAACTTTGAGGTTTGCTGTTGCATCAATCAGGGCACCTGTAAGTCTGGTTGCCTCTCTTTTTGTAACTTTAAGCTTGATTCGTGGGTTTGGCTGCTGTCAATCAGATCCAGCCTTCATGAAGTCCCTCATCAACCCTTCCCCTGATAGTTCCTGCAGCTCCCGATGCACGTTGCCTCCATGTGTGATTTCATTAGGGGTCACACAGTGACCATATTCTAAGTGTCTTATTCCTTCTGCACCTATTAGCTGGAATGCTTCCACAAAGAGCAGTTTTGCTCATCAATTCATGCCTCCCTAATATAAAGTGCATATAGAAAAGGCTGGGATAGGGACTTCCCTGGTGGCGCAGTGGGTAAGACTCCATGCTCCCAATGCAGGGGGCCTGGGTTTGATCCCTGGTCAGGGAACTGGATCCCACATGCATGCCGCAACTAAGAGTTCACATGCTGCAGCTAAGGAGCCAGTGAGCTGCAACTAAGGAGCCCGTGAGCCGCAACTAAGGAGCCCACCTGCCACAACTAAGACCCAGTGCAACCAAATAAATAAATAAATATTTTTTAAAAAAGAAAGAAAAAGCTAGGATAAATGCTTGTTGGTTTTTTTTTTTTTATGTATTCCTTTTCAGAGAAATGAGTCAAGAATGTAGGAACCTCTAAAGGTGACAATGAGGTTGAACCTCTAAAGGTTCACGTTTTCATCGTGAACACAAAGATTTACAGATACAGTATTTGATATGACTTCACCCTTGCTGTCATTTTAATTTGGGGTGATTGAATGGTCCATCTTCTGGCCTGTTGCAACCCCTCCAGGCGGCTCCTGTGTCCTTTGGACTCAACTCCAGCAGCCTTTGACGACTTCCTTGCTTTTTAGTGTATATGTGTTGTCATGTGAACTAGGAAAAAATATTCCAAATAGCACACAAAAAACTTGAGTTCACTGTTTAGTGCTTAGGGTATGGATAAGAAGGAAAAAGTGAGTCCATTTAAAGAAAAACAGTAAGCAAATCATAGTTCAAGAACAATCTGTAGAGCAGACTGTCACCAAAGACTAATTTAGAATTTATATTATCACCAGTATATGGTGATAATATAAAGCTGTATTATAATACCTTTTTTTGGCCTGGCTGCCATAACAAAGTACCAGACTGAGTGGCTTAAACAACAGAAATTTATTTTCTCATGATTCTGAAGGCTAGAAGTCCGAGATCAAGGTGTCAGCAGGGTTGGTTTCTCCTGAGGCCTCTCTCCTTGGCATGTAGACGGCCGTCTTCTCCCTGGGTCCTCATATGGCCTTCTCGGTGTGTGTCTCTGTGTCCTAATCTCCTCTTCTTACAAGGACCTATTGGATCATGCCCCACCCTAATGACATCATTTAATCTTAATCACCTCTTCAAAGACCCTGTCTCCAAATACAGTCACATTCTGAGGCGCTGGGGGTTAGGACTTCAGCATATGAGTTTGCTGGGGGGACGCAATTCAACCCATAACAAGAACAGTCTGCCTCATGGTTGTTTTGTGATGGCTTTTACATTCTCCATACACACGCAGCCCTTTAGTCCCTGCCCCTGGGGCACAGTGCTCCCCCCACTCAGCCCCACAGAACAGGTCACTTGAACCAGTATATTTATTTTCCTGAACAAGAAAAATCACTTTAGATATGAAAAACATTTCGCCAGTTCAGGCAAACCGATGTTAAATGTTTCACCCACATGTCACCTTGACCATTCACCTTGAGTTTCATCGGCAGGAGGGGAGGTGACAGTATCTAAAGGCAGGGGGGACAGCACACTGGCACTGCTGTGTCACTTTCCCTTTCCTGGTCCCAACTTGACATCCAGGAGACCTATAAGCCTGGCAGTAGATAAGCAGGCACTTTGCATCCTATCCCCTCAGTCACCACTTCTTATCTGTCTAGCTGCTGTGTACATTTTCTTAAAATGGGTCCTGGCTGGGAAGGACAGAAAACGATCAATTGGAGATTAATTTCAGTAAAAGAGATTGGGCGAACAAAACTAATGCAATCACTGCCCTTGGGTAAAGGCCTCAGGAAGTGTTTTCCAATATTGTTCTGGAAGGACGATGAGAGTTAGGATCTGAAGTTCAAGTGTAATAGAAGAAAGGGCTGCCCAATTCTCGGGACAGTTCTGATGGTGCAGAAACAAAGAAAGCCTCTGCCTTCTCTGATACCGTCTTCATGATTTGATGTCGACACTCCCTGTTTATTTATTTTCAGAGCACTGCACATATTAACTGTTTTAATCGCATCCATTTTTCAGTGATTAATGTGGTTCTGCCTGTGTGCTTCCAGCGTGTACTGAATTTGATGGGAAACCCAGTGATCAGGAACATCCCTAATTATCGAAGGACAGTCACTGTTCGACTAAAACGTTTAACATACCTGGATGATAGACCAGTTTTTCCAAAGGACAGGTAAGGAAACGAAAAGCCTTTTGATCATACTTAATAGGTAATAGTTGAGCATGCTCAATATTAAACTTTTAAAAATTTCTGATTTTTGAGCATTTCCACACATCATTAAATATTCCAGTGAAATAGGTTTAATGGCTTACATGATTGTTTATAATAGGAAATTCTGTCTTTGAGCACTTATTCATAGATTTTTCATAATCCCTTGATAATTATCCTTCTATATAAGTCTCTGATCTCGTGGCCGGTTATTTCCTTAGGATGGAACCCTGAGTTGTATTATTGGATTAAAGACTGTGGTTTGAGACTTTTAAAAAGTGTTTTTAAAAATTTTCTAATTGCTTTCTAGAATGTTTGTATCAACTTATAACTTCCCCAGACACAGCCATGTAAAAAAAAAAAAAAAAAATCTTTGCCAGGCCAATTGATGAGTGAAGGTGGTACCTCGTTTTATTTATTTAATTTTTATTCATTTATTTATTTTTTGGCTGCATTGGGTCTTTGTTGCTGCGTGCGGGCTTTCTCTAGTTGCGGTGAGCAGGGGCTACTCTTCATTGCGGTGTGCGGGCTTCTCATTGCAGTGTCTTCTCTTGTTGCAGAGCACGGGCTCTAGGGCACAAGGGCTTCAGTAGTTGTGGCACATGGGCTCAGTAGTTGTGGCTCGCGGGCTCTAGAGCGCAGGCTCAGTAGTTGTGGTGCATGAGCTTAGTTGCTCTGCGGCACGTGGGATCTTCCCTGTCCAGGGCTCGAACCCGTGTCCCCTGCATTGGCAGGCAGATTCTTAACCACTGCGCCATCAGGGAAGTCCCAGTACCTCGTTTTAAATTTGCATTTTTGGGTAACTGATGAAGTTGGTCATTTTTACTACCTTTGTCAGGCATTTATGTTTCCTTCTCTATGAGTATTGCATTCATGATTTCTTCCCAGTTTCCTTTTGTGGGGATGCTTTTTCTTACTGATTCATAAGAGCTCTTTGCATATCAAGAATATTGAACCCAGGACTGCCATGTGTATCATCACTGCTTTTATCTGGGTTTTTAATTTACCTTTTTTTTTCTTTTTGGCCACGCCTCGTGGCTTGTGGGATCTTAGTTCCCTGACCAGAGATCAAACCCTCGCCCTCGGCAGTGAAAGCACAGAGTCCTAACCACTGGACTTCCAGGAAATTCCCTTAATTTACTTTTTGATTGAGGCCACTATTCATTCATTCCAGCTTAGAATAAAACCTCAGTAACTGGGATGGCCTGAAGGGAAGTGCAAATCTGAATTTTCCAACACTTAAAAAGAAACGTAGCTGGTAGTATGTTTTTGAACTCACAAATTTTAGTCAAACTAACACAGATTTCAATCGGAATGAGGAGCCTCCACTTGGACCAGGTAAGAGAACCAGGATCCCTGCTTCTGGGCAGTTGGGCTGAGATGCATCCGTTTCCCCAGCACTGAGCCCTGGATGTTCAGGGGGAAAGCGGGCGGGCGGGGCCTGCGGGTGGACCTCCAAGCCCAGCTCTGCAGCTGCGGGTCCTGTGCCCGTAGCTGAGCGCCAACCTCCCCAACTTCAGGTTCCTCATCCAGAAAGTGGGGACAATACTGACCGTGGGGTCCTTGTGAGTATCTGTTAGTATCACGTGGGACTTAAGCAGGTACCAGCTGGTAGGAGGAGGGAACCAGCGGGAGCGGCTGTCCCAGAGGATTGTGAGTCCCCACACTGCGGCAGTGCCGCCCAGCAGGAAAGTGTAAACAGGGACCTGAGCTGGGCCCTCAGCAGGGGGACCCCCGCCCTGGACGGTGCAGCATGACTTCTCTTCAGGAGTTGGGTTCACCTGGGTTTGAAGCCTCATTCCAGCACTCTCTAGCTGTTCCACACTGGGCCCTTGATATTCTCTCCACCTGGGATGCTCTTCACAGGTGTTTGCAGGTGTCTGCTCACCTGTCATCTTCTGAAGAGCTCCATGAGTGACCACCTATCTAAGTAGCACCTTTGCCACTTCCACCTGCTGTCTCTTCAGCCTGATTTCTCAAGACACATCCACCTCTGACATACTTGTTTCCCCATAAAAGGGCAGCTCTAACAGAGCAAGCGATGTCATCTCTTATGTTACCTGCTGTATCCCCAGCCTCTAGAACAGTTCACCCATTTCAAGTGTACAATTCAGTGGTTTTTAGTATGTTCATAGAGTTGTCCAACCACACCCCACAATCAATTTTAGAATATTTTTATCACCTCAAAAAGTAACCCTTACTTATTAGCAGTCACTCCACAACCCCGCTCTGCCAGCCCCTGGCAATCACAAATCTACTCTCTATGTCTCTGGATTTGCCTATTCTGGGCATTTCCTATAAATGGAATCATACGATATGTGGTCTTTTGTGAATGGCTTCTTTCACTGAGCATATTTTAAAGGTTCACCCACATTGCAGCCTGTGTCAGTAAATACTTCCAAAATAATGCTGTGAAATAATATTCCATTTGGAAAGCCCACATTTTTTTTTGTTTTTTTTTATACAGCAGGCTCTTATTACTTATCCATTTTATACATATTAGTGTGTATATGTCAATCCCAATCTCCCAATTCATCACGCCACCACCACCCCCTGGCTTTCCCCCCTTGGTGTCCATATGTTTGTTCTCTACATCTGTGTCTCTATTTCTGCTTTGCAAACCGGTTCATCTGTACCGTTTTTCTAGATTCCACATATATGCGTTAATACACGATATTTGTTTTTCTCTTTCTGACTGACTTCACTCTGTATGACAGCCTCTAGCTCCATCCACGTCTCAACAAATAACCCAATTTCATTCCTTTTTATGGCTGAGTCATATTCCATTGTATATATGTACCACAATTCCATTCGTCTGTCGATGGGCATTTAGGTTGCTTCCATGACCTGGCTATTGTAAATAGTGCTGCAATGAACATTGGGGTGCATGTGTCTTTTTGAATTATGGTTTTCTCTGGGTATATGCCCTGTAGTGGAATTGCTGGGTCATATGGTAATTCTATTTTTAGTTTTTTAAGGAACCTCCATACTGTTCTCCATAGTGGCTGTATCAATTTACATTCCCACCAACAGTGCAAGAGGGTTCCCTTTTCTCCACACCCTCTCCAGCATTTGTTGTTTGTAGATTTTCTGATGAAGCCCATTGTAACTGGTGTGAGGTGATACCTCATTGTAGTTTTGATTTGCATTTCTCTAATAAGTAGTGATGTTGAGCAGCTTTTCATGTGCTTCTTGGCCATCTCTATGTCTTCTTTGGAGAAATGTCTATTAAGATCTTCTGCCCATCTTTGGATTGGGTTGTTTGTTTTTTTAATATTGAGCTGCATGAGCTGTTTATATATTTTGGAGATTAATCCTTTGTCCGTTGATTCGTTTGCAAATGTTTTCTCCCATTCCGAGATTGTCTTTTCGTCTTGTTTATAGTTTCCTTTGCTGTGCAAAAGCTTTTAAGTTTCATTAGGTCCCATTTGTTTATTTTGTTTTTATTTCCATTACTCTAGGAGGTGGATCAAAAAGATCTTGCTGTGATTTATGTCAAAGAGTGTTATTCCTATGTTTTCCTCTAAGATTTTTACAGTGTCTGGTCTTACATTTAGGTCCAAATCCATTTTGAGTTTATTTTTGTGTATGGTGTTAGGGAGTGTTCTAATTTCATTCTTTTCCATGTAGCTGTCCAGTTTTCCCAGCACCACTTATTGAAGAGACTGTCTTTTCTCCACTGTATATACTTGCCTCCTTTGTCATAGATTAGTTGACCATAGGTGCATGGGTTTATCTCTGGGCTTTCTATCTTGTTCCATTGATCTATATTTCTGTTTTTGTGCCAGTACCATATTGTCTTGATTACTGTAGCTTTGTAGTATAGTCTGAAGTCAGGTAGTCTGATTCCTCCTGCTCCGTTTTTTCCCCTCAAGACTGCTTTGGCTATTCGGGATCTTTTATGTCTCCATACAAATTTTAGATTTTTGTTCTAGTTCTGTAAAAAATGCCATTGGTAATTTGATAGGGATTGCATTGAATCTGTAGATTGCTTTGGGTAGTATAGTCATTTTCACAATATTGATTCTTCCAATCCAAGAACATGGTATATCTCTCCATCTGTTGGTATCATCTTTAATTTCTTTCATCAGTGTCTTATAGTTTTCTGCATACAGGGCTTTTGTCTCCCTAGGTAGGTTATTCCTAGGTATTTTATTCTTTATGTTGCAGTGGTAAATGGGAATGTTTCCTTAGTTTCTCTTCAGATTTTTCATCATTAGTGTATAGGAATGCAAGAGATTTCTGTGCATTAATTTTGTATCCTGCAACTTTACCAAATTCATTGATTAGCTCTAGTAGTTTTCTGGTGGCATCTTCGGATTCTCTATGTATAATATCACGTCATCTGCAACAGTGACAGTTTTACTTCTTCTTTTCCAATTTGTATTCCTTTTATTTCTTTTTCTCTCTGATTGCCGTGGCTAGGACTTCCAAAACTATGTTGAATAACAGTGGTGAGAGTGGACATCCTTGTCTTGTTCCTGATCTTAGAAGAAATGCTTTCAGTTTTTCACCATTGAGGAATGATGTTTGCTGTGGGTTTGTCATATATGGCCTTTATTATGTTGAGGTAGGTTCCCTCTGTGCCCACTTTCTGGAGAGTTTTTATCATAAATGGGTGTTGAATTTTGTCAGAAGCTTTTTCTGCATCTATTGAGATGATCATATGGTTTTTCTTCTTCAATTTGTTAATATGGTGTATCACATTGATTGATTTGCATATATTGAAGAATCCTTGCATCCCTGGGATAAATCCCATTTGATCATGGTGTATGATCCTTTTAATGTGTTGTTGGATTCTGTTTGCTAGTATTTTGTTGAGGATTTTTGCATCTATATTCATCAGCGATATTGGTCTGCAATTTTTTTTTTTTTGTAGTATCTTTGTCTGGTTTTGGTTTCAGGGTGATGGTGGCCTCATAGAATGAGTTTGGGAGTGTTCCTTCCTCTGCAATTTTTTGGAAGAGTTTGAGAAGGATGGGTGTTAGCTCTTCTCTAAATGTTTGATAGAATTCACCTGTGAAGCCATCTGGTCCTGGACTTTTGTTTGTTGGAAGATTTTAATCACAGTTTCAATTCATTACTTGTGATTGGTCTGTTCATATTTTCTATTTCTTCCTGGTTCAGTCTTGAAGGTTATACCTTTCTAAGAGTTTGTCCATTTCTTCCAGGCTGTCCATTTTATTGGCATACAGTTGCTTGTAGTAGTCTCTTAGGATGCTTTGTATTTCTGTGGTGTCTGTTGTAAACTTCTCGTTTTTCATTTCTAATTTTATTGATTTGGGTCCTCTCCCTCTTTTCTTGATGAGTCTGCTAATGGTTTATCAATTTGTTTATCTTCTCAAAGAACCAGCTTTTAGTTTCATTGATCTTTGCTATTGTTTTCTTTGTTTCTATTTCATTATTTTCTGCTCTGATCTTTATGATGTCTTTCCTTCTAGTAACTATGGGTTTGTTTGTTCTTCTTTCTCTAGTTCCTTAGGTATAGGTTCGATGTTTTGAGATTTTTCTTGTTTTCTTGAGGTAGGCTTGTAGCTATAAAACTTCCCTCTTAGAACTGGCTTTTGCTGCATCCCATAGGTTTTGGATCATCGTGTTTTCATTGTCATTTGTTTGTAGGTATTTTTTTGATTTCCTTCCTCTTGATTCTTCAGTGATCTCTTCGTTATTTAGTAACGTATTGTTTAGCCTCCATGTGTTTGCGTTTTTTACATTTTCTTCCCTGTGATTCATTTCTAATCTCATAGCATTGTGGTCAGAAAAGATGCTTGATATGATTTCAATTTTCTTAAATTTACTGAGGCTTGATTTGTGACCCAAGATGTGATCTATCCTGGAGAATGTTCCATGTGCACTTGAGAAGAAAGTGTAATCTGCTGTTTCCCGATGGAATGTCCTGTAAATGTCAATTAAACCTATCTGGTCTATTGTGTCTTTTAAAGCTTGTGTTTCCTTATTAATTTTCCGTCAGGATGATCTGTCCATTGGTGTAAGTGAGGTGTTAAAGTCCCCCACTATTAGTGTGTTACTGTCGATTTCCTCTTTTAAAGCTGTTAGCAGTTGCCTTATGCATTGAGGTGCTCCTATGTTGGGTGCATATATAATTGTTATATCTTCTTCTTGCGTTGATCCCTTGATCACTATATAGTGTCCTTCCTTGTCTCTTGTAACATTCTTTAAAGTCTATTTTATCTGAAGTGAGTATTGCTACTCCAGCCTTCTCTTGATTTCCATTTGCATGTACTATCTTTTTCCATCCCCTCATTTTCAGTCTGTATGTGTCCCTAGGTCTGAAATGGGTCTCTTGTAGACAGCAAATATATGGGTCTTGTTTTTGTATCCATTCAGCAAGCCTGTGTCTTTTGGTTGAAGCATTTAATCCATTCACATTTAAGGTAATTATCGATATGTATGTTCCTATTACCATTTTCTTAATTGTTTTGGGTTTGTTTTTATAGGTTCTTTTCTTCTGTTGTGTTTCCCACTTAGAGAAGTTCCTTTACCATTTGTTGTAGAGCTGGTTTGGTGGGGCTGAATTCTCTTAGCTTTTGCTTGTCTGTAAAGCTTTTGATTTCTCCATCGAATCTGAATGAGATGCTTGCTGGGTAGAGTAATCTTGGTTGTAGGTTCTTCCCTTTCATCACTTTAAATATATCATGCCACTCCCTTCTGGCTTGTAGAGTTTCTGCTGCAAAATCAGCTGTTAACCTTATGGGAGTTCCCTTGTATGTTATTTGTCATTTTTCCCTTGTTGCTTCTAATAATTTTTCTTTGTCTTTAATTTTTGTCAGTTTGATTACTGTGTGTCTCAGTATGTTTCTCCTTGGGTTTATCCTGCCTGGGACTCTCTGCACTTCCTGGACTTGGGTGACTATTTTTCCATTTTAGGGACGTTTTCGACTATAATCTCTTCAGATATTTCCTTGGGTCCTTTCTCTCTCTCTTCTCCTTCTGCGACCCCTATAATGTGAATGTTGGCGCATTTAATGTTGTCCCAGAGGTCTCTTAGGCTGTCTTCATTTCATTCTTTTTTCTTTATTGTGTTCTGTGACAGTGAATTCCACCATTCTGTCTTCCAGGTCACTTATCCGTTCTTCTGCCTCAGTTATTCTGCTATTCATTCCTTCTACTCTATTTTTCATTTCAGTTATTGTATTGTTCATCTTAGTTTGTTTGTTCTTTAAGTATTCTAGGTCTTTGTTCTTTAATTATTCTAGGTCTTTGTTAAACATTTCTTGCATCTGCTGGATCTTTGCCTCCATTCTTTTTCTGAGGTCCTGGATCATGTTCACTATCATTTTTCTGAATTCTTTTTCTGGAAGGCTGCCTATCTCCACTTCATTTAGTTGTTTTTCTGGGGTTTTTTCTTGTTCCTTCATCTGGTATATAGCTCTCTGCCTTTTCATCTTGTCTATCTTTCTGTGAATGTGGTTTTTGTTCCACAGGCTGCAGGATTGTAGTTCTTCTTGCTTCTGCTGTCTGCCCTCTGGTGGATGAGGCTATCTCAGCCCACATTTTCTTTATCTGTCAGTTGATGGACATTTGGGTTGCTTCCACTTTTTGGCTGTCGTGAACAGTGCTGCTATCAATGTTCGTGTGCAGGGTTTTGTGTGTGGACATTTGTTTTCAATTCATTTGAGTACATACTTAGGAGCACGATTGCTGGATTATATGTAAGATTATGTTTGCTTTGTAATTGCCAGGCTGTCTTCCAAGGGGCTGCGCCATTTTGCATTCCCACCAGCAATGAAGGAGCGTTCCTGTCGCTGCACATCTTTCCCAACATTTGGTGTTGTCAGTGTTCTGGATTTTAGCCGTTCTATTGAGTGTCAAGTGGCATCTCATTGGTTTAATTTGCACTTTCCTGACGTCCTATGATGATGAGCTTGTTTGCCACCTGCCTATCTTCTTTGGTGAGGTGTCCAGTTCTTTTGCCCACTTTTTAAAATGTGTGTTTTTTCATTTTTGAGTTTTAATAGTTCTTTGTACGTTTTGGATACAAGCCATTTTTCAGTTATCTTTCTTGCAAATATTTTCTCCCAGTTCAGTTTGTCTTCTCATTCTTTTAACCTCTTCCCGTTTTTAAGTCATCTTTGTATTAATGAGTTGCAATAGGTCTTTATATATTCTAGATACAACCCCCGATCAGGTGTATGATTTGCATACCCATTCTGTGGGTTGCCTTTTATTTATAGTATTCTTTGCATGACACACATTTTTAATTTTGGTGGAGTCCAATTTCTCTATTTTTTTCTTTTGTCACTTGTGCTCTTGGCCTCATATCTGGAAGGCTTTGCAAACCATTAGAGTTTAAAGATTAAAATGTGCATGTGTTAATATGTATCCTTGCAGTCATATGTCCTGTGCCTTTAGTTTGATTTTGGGGAAAATGAGCAAGTTTGGTCAGATAGTATATGTTTTGGATTTACTTCGAACCTGTGACAATTCAAACCTCCCCGATTTCTGGGGTGTTCTTGTTTGTTTTTTGTTTTTAATACTCCTAAACAGAGCTTGTGCAGAGGCCTGGGCACGAGGAGGGTACACAGCTGAGAAGGAGGAGAGACAGCAGTGGGAGAGCAGAGAGCGGAAGAAGATCACAGACAGCATTGAGGCCTTAGCCGCAATCAAGCGCCAGGCTGAGGAGAGGAAACGGCAGAAAGCAAGCCAAGAGCAAGGTGCATGCTTGAGACACAAGGAGGACCCCGAGCTCCGTTTAGATTAAAAATCTGGGCTGTTGAACTCACAGTCTTTCATCTCGGGGACTGGGGGTGGGGGGTGGGGACCATTCGTTCATGTACCTGCGGATCCACCTGCCCTTGACCTCATGCAAGGACGGTGCTCAGGGCACCTTATTAAGTAGGAACCCCCTTCCTCCTCTTACACCCAGTAGAAGAGCCAGAGTCTCTATGTGTGCTTTTAAATGACATTTAGTGTTTTTCACCTAATTACAAAATGTGAATACGCTACACATAGAAAACATAGAAAGGCAAGAGTAATAACAGTATCATAGCAAGAACCGCTCAGTATTCAGTGCGGGTATTTCCTGGCTTTTCCTCATGCATGTAACACATATTTTTTTTTTAATAGAAAAAAATGTCATAGCTATATTGCTTTCTTTTTTATATATATAAATTTATTTAATGTATTTATTTTTGGCCACATTGGGTCTTCATTGCTGCACGCAGGCTTTCTCTAGTTGAGGTGAGCAGGGGCTACTCTTCTTTGCAGTGCACTGGCTTCTCACTGCGGTGGCTTCTCTTGTAGTGGAGCACGGGCTCTAGGCGCGCAGGCTCAGTAGTTGTGGTGCATGGGCTCAGTAGTTGTGGCTCGCAGGCTCTAGAGCACAGGCTTAGTAGCTGTGGCACACGGGCTTTGTTGCTCTGTGGCATGTGGGATCTTCCCAGACCAGGGCTCGAACCTGTGTCCCCTGCATTGGCAGGCGGATTCTTAACCACTGTGCCACCAGGGAAGCCCCTGGCATAGCTATATTGCTTTTTGCCTACTCTTTTGAATCAGCATAATAGTCCCATAAAATAGACGTTCCCCTGTAGCATGGTTTTTATTTCCCTTTTTCCCAACTTTTACTTTGATATTTTCAAGTTTTAAGAAAAGCTTAAAGAATAGTTAAAATGAACAGCTGAATTGTCTGTTTAGATCGGAAGGTTGTTCATATTTTGGCACACACGGGCACACACGCACACAGTCTTTCCTGTTCTGCTGAGCCATTTGAAAGCAAAGGCAGACATCGTGGCCCTTAACCCCAAATACCTCAGCCTGCGTCTCCTAAGAGCCCCCTGCACAGCCTTCTAGTGGCTGTGTCCTGTGCTGGCAGTGCACGCGCTAGGCATCGCCCGGTGGACTTCCAGCCCGTGTATTTAGCACCTAAACAGCGCTCTGATGACCATCCCGGCAGTTCGCCGCAGGTCCCCCTTGTCCTCCCAGGATGTTCCCAGCTCACTGTGGACTTCTGTTCAGGGGAGGTGCTCACGCCAGACAGTGCCGGGGACCTGGGCGCCAGTGTGGAAGGGGAGGAAGCGCCTGCAGAGGACAGAGAAAGGTGGCAGAAGACGGAGCTGTCTGTCAAGGAGAGCTTCGAGGCCAAGGACGAGCTATTCCCAGAAAAGTCAGAAGAGTCGCGTCTCCGGGAGGAGCTGCCTGTGGATGTTGACGGGGAGCCAGGAGGGGCGCGCCCTGCCGAGGCCCCGCCACCGAGCCCCGGAGCTGCCTGGGAAGGTAGGTGGTTGCGAACAACAGGGGTGTCGCTGGGCCAGCACCCATCTGGGGGCCTCGGGTTTCCACTTCTGACTGCTGAGTCTGCGAGTTATCTAGAACCCCAAGGGGAGCCAGGACTGCATTTCTAGTATCAGCTTCAACAGGGTGCAAAGAAATGGGTGAGACGCTAACAGTGTATTTTATCTAACTCAGTACATCTAAAATATAATAATTTATATCATCATAAAATTATTCATGAGATACTTTCCCTCTTTCGACACTAAGTCTTCAAAATCCAGCCTGTATATGCCACTTATAGCACATCTCAATTCACATGCTCACTTTTGAATGGTTAAGGTGAAATGCAGCTCTATGAAAAGAAGCAAGTTGTTTTGGGCTGCTTCATTTTTTCAATTGAAATGAATTAAAAGTAGATACGGTTAAATAAAATTTAAAATCCAGCCCCTCAGGAGTACTGGCCACATTGCAGGTACACGGCCATAGCTACCACAGTGGATGATGCTGATCTAGAAGGGAAGCCCACTGGCAGGTTCTCCCAAGTTCCTGGGGTCCTGCTGACTAACAGATAGACCCAGGACTCGGCCCTGGACACTGCCCATTACTGCTGTGTCTGTGCAGCCCTGGGAGACCCGAACCTTCCGTTCCCAGCCTGAGCAGGAGTTGAGGTCCATCTGGGGAGGTCATTTGGTCTGGCCCCCACTGTCTGGGAGAGACCTTGAAGTAACCCCGGTCTCCAGACTGCCGAGGGGGCAAAGGCCACACCCCAGGGCACCAGCGATGGGTGACTTATCTTTCCAGCTGAAGATAATGGCAGGGCAGACTGGCCTCTAAGATTAACTCAGCTGAGCTCTATTTTAATTATTCTTTTCAAAACCTCACTGGCCACTCCATACCCCCAAACAGTCAGTGCTCCATTATTCACTGGGATTTACTACCCACCCCCGTTTTGTTCAGTAACATCTGAAAAATTTATCTTGTAGCCTAGAGTCTTTAACAAGATGTCTGTGGGAAATAGAAACGCACCTTAGGAAGGAGGGGTGGTGTAGGGAGTGAGGTGACCTGTGACTGTGCTGACATCCATGGCCCTGGCCCCCATCAGGGATGCTGGAGCTCATGAAGTCCCCCGGGGTCCCAGCAGGTGAGGCAGGAGCAGTGGGCGGAGAGCAGGGAAGGAGCAGGAAAGTGCGTGGGATCTGAACAGCCACAGTCACAGAGAGAACAGGCTCCCGGGGAGGGGACATGCCCCGCGCTGATGCCCAACTCGTACTTGCCAGGCGGCTGCCGCAGCTCCTCTTCCGACTTTGCCGTGAGGCTGTGTGCGGCTGGAATGCATCTACGAGAAGCGTGACTTGCCTCGATTTAATTTCCCCTGGGAGGCACTGAAGCCCTGCTTTCTATGGCTCCTGGCACCACTTTGCTGGATGGGATTGTAGACCCTCCAAGACCTGGTCACTCCTTGGTTTCTGGGAGAGAATTTCTACTAGACAAGGGTCACGTTTTCCCTCAAGCTTCCCACAGATGGCGATGTTATAGGTTTTATTATTTAAAAGGGGCACTAATCATGTATTAAACACACGGGAAAAGGGCATTCTCTGAACTACTGATGCAGGTGTTGGCACGTGTATTCTGAGATCCGGATACAAGGTTTTGCCTGCATCCTCACTCCCTCTCCGGTAAGTTTTTTTGCCTTGAAGCCGCACCTAGCCTAGAAGCAGAGTTTTCTATGAGTGAAACCATCAATTGCCTTCCTGAACTAGGGGCACATTTAACAAGGAGCTGGCAACCTGCGGCAGGTCGGAAGAGGGAGGCACAGCCAGATGTTTATCTAACATGTCAGCCAAGGCCATGACTTCCAGCTTAGCCTCCCCAAAGTCCCACGATCAGGTGCTCTCACCATTAACCCATGTTACTGAGTTGGCAACTGGGGCTCAGAGAGGTGAAGTAACCTGCTCCACGTCACACAGCAAGTGATAGTGGGGGCAGAACTGAAGCCAGATCTGCCCACAGAGGCCAAGCTGGTCTCTATCTCGATTCACTGCCATCCTCCCTGCTTTTAAGCCCCCAGGGCCTTTGCTGCCCACCCCTCCCCCATAGTCCCCTCCCTACTGAGCTAAACCCTCTGGGTGTCCTGAGTCCCAAGAGGGGAGCTGGGCTGTCAGAACAAGGAGGTCCCTCTTCCACGCAAGTTACTCAACCCCAAGAAAAGCAAATTTAAATATAAAAGCCATCTGTTTAAAAAAAATCACTTTTCCATTTACCTTTCTTGCATGGCGCACCGTCTTTCCTTACAAGTCACGAGGCCTCGTGAAGGATGCAGGAAATTAGGAGATAAACGGTACGAGCAGCTCTGCTGCGTTTCCTGGGCTCATCCTCTCTCCTCATGGAGTCAGGAACCAGGGAAGGCTGCCTGGGGACCGAGTCAGGGCTCGGAGGCTTGAATAGCTCCCCATCCCGATGTTGAGTCTAAGTATCAGGACCAGGGGAAACGTGACGTGAGCGCATACCGTCACGGAGACACACGTGTCCCACCTCTATCTGATGACACTCTGTCTAGAGGAGCCTTAGCTTCCTTCCAGTGGTCGCCAAAATGGTACAGGGAATGACACATGTGTTTCATTAAAACACTGTGAACAGGTGAGGCAGCGAATTTGGTAGACAGACACCCTGAGGTCAGACCCAAGTCCAGCCCCGTAACCAGCTGAGCCACATCAAGCAAGCCACAAAACCTCTCGGAGCCCGTTCTAGCCCCTGCGAAGTGGGAACAGTCTCTGCCACGGATCGCATGAGGCAACGTAAGGAACACGCCCAACAACTGTAGTCTCTTCCCTGCCTCGCCTTTTCCCGGCACACAAAGCCTAAGCAGGCAGGTTTTAGGAAACAAAGGGACTTGGCAGCTGCCTGGACTAAAGCTTCTGCTGGCTGGGAAGCTGGACGCCACGGTGCCACGAGCAGGACACAGGGGTCCGGGGGAAGGGCTCGTTGGAGGGGAAGCAGACTGCTGTCGTAATTAGAAGCTGCGAAGCCATGGGCACAGCCAAGTGGAAGAGACCACGACAAACCGGGCCTGGGAGGTGGGCCTGGGATCGTCCACAGCAGCCCCAGAAGCCCCTGCCCACTTCCTTATATCATTCTTTTTTTAAACATCTATTTATCTACTTTGCCTATTTTATTTTATTTATTTATTTTTGGCTGCTTTGGGTCTTCGTTGCTGCGTGCGGGCTTTCTCCAGTTGTGGCGAGCAGGAGCTACTCTTCGTTGCGGTGCACGGGCTTCTCATTGTGGTGGCTTCTCTTGTTGCGGAGCATGGGCTGTAGGCGCGCGGGCTTCAGTACTTGTGGCACGCGGGTTCAGTAGCTGCGGTTCGCGGGCTCTAGAGAGCAGGGTCAGTAGTTGTGGTGCACAGGCTTAGCTGCTCTGCGACATGTGGGATCTTCCCGGACCAAGGATTGAACCCGTGTCCCCTGCACTGGCAGGTGGATTCTTAACCGCTGCGCCACCAGGGAAGTCCCCCTTGTTTCATTCTAAACGGGTGCCCCAATGTGGCTCTCAAGTCCAACTGGGCACGGCCAGTCCTCAGGGCAGACAGCGGACCAGCGTGTCATGAGCAGAGCGGGGCTATTCATCTCTAATCATGGAGACTGGAGAGGAAGCAGAGGGCAGGACAGGAGGGGCCTGGGGGAGGAAGACAAGCCCCGTCTGGACTCCACGTTCCACAGGCAACCCTGCGGTGACTTCACAGGTCTCCCTGACGCTCGTGCAGCAGGAGGGGCTGTGAAACTTGGCCTTTGGCACCACGGCCTTTCTTTCTTCATCTCCTTGCCCATCAATCATGCCTTTTCCAAGGTTCCTGCGTATTCTTCACGGATTCCTGGCTGGTGCTTCCATCTCCAGGCTCCAGAAAGGGGGCAGCTGTCTCCCTTTCCTTTCAGACATAATCTTGTCCTAACCTGGGATTCTTGCAGCTCCTGTCACAGGGGCTGGAGGCTTTCAGACCCGAGGGTTTTGTCCTTCCTCTTGGAATCGCCTTAACCTCGGGTTTGCCCGTCTGTCCACCATGTATGAAACTAACTCCAAGATTAATATAACTCTTTGTTGTTCCTTAGAATCAGCTCCCCAGACTGTGGCCACTGAAAGTGCATCAGGTACAGAGCTCTGTGGAGCTGAAGACTTGGAAGCCGTCCGACTGGAGACGAAGGAGAAGCTCTTCATCGACGTACGTAATTGGTACATCTGCAGAGAAGTACCTGCGGTACAGCCGGTATCAGATCAGACACAAAACTTCCAAATCCTCGCTGCCCAGAGTGTGGCCCTTGGGCCAGCAGGCATGGTCTCCCCTGAGGGCTGCTCAGGAGGCAGAACCCCGGGCCCCACCCCAGACCCACTGCTCAGAACCTGCAGTTAATAAGCCCTCCCCCAGGGGGGTCCGTGCCTGTGCACCTTCAAGACTGAGAAGTGATGGCCCAGATGAGTCCCCTTGAACTACATCTACAAAACTCTTGACGTGTTTTCCCCAAAGAAGCTACACTGAAAGCAGCTCTGCCTGGCTGGCCGTATACACAACTGTTGCGAAAGCTGCCCTTGATCGTCAGAGCCTCATCCTCTGTGGACAGCTGCCCGTCCTCCTGGCTTCTCGCTGCTCCTGCACCCTGGCCTGGCCTGGCTGTCCAGCGGCCCGTCCCCTGGGGCTTGTTCAGTGAGGGGCCGCCTGACCTTGGGACTGATCACGGCCCGGAGCATGGCCCTCCTCCCTGAAGCCCTTCCGCTCTGATAACAGTTTGACATGCTGTGCCCACAGGAATGGGTCTCCGGGGACGTACACACTTTGCCATGACCCCCGGGAACGGTGCTTTGGTGGGGCGAGGGGTGGGGGCCGGTGCCCCCCACCTGTAGCCTCACACCCTGCTCGCCCGGAGGACGGCCCGCCTCTCTGCCCACGAGTGAGCTCCTTCTGTTCAAGCCGTGTGCGCAGCTTCGCCTGCCCCCGCCCGCTTCTTCCATAAACTCCTACACGGGTGTTTCATTCCCAACCTCACAATTTCACGTGGCTCAATAAGTGTTCAACTGAGTACAGCCAATATTCAGAGTGGGTTTCTGGTTTTCTGGGCCTGCATATACATATGACAAACAAAAGTGGGCAATTCTTCCCTAACATTTGGTAACTGACCGTATACAGGACCCCAACACTAAGCTAGTACTGACTGTTCTTCCTCTTTGTCCGGCACTATTTTAAACACATCTTGTTATCGATTGATTTAACCCTTCCAATAACTCTAAGACATAGGTACCATTGTCATCCCCATTTTACAGATGAGGAAATTGAGAAACAGAGAGGTTAAGCAACTTGCCCAAGGCTACACAGCCAGGCAACGATGGAGCAGGAGTAGCAACGCAGGCAGTGTGGCTCCAGAGCCCATGCATCTAACCACACACTGTGCCTGCCTCACACTCTGGACGGGGTGCTATAGATGAAGATACCCCCAAGCACAGCACAAAACAGAAAAGCCCCCCTACTTTGGGGGAGGTCCAAAATAGACTCGTTTTATGCCACATAGAGTCCTAAGACAAATTTGTGTATAGGAGGTACGTTTCCCCCCAGATGAACTGGGTGAGTAACACCAAAGTGAAGTGGAGAAAGAGGTGGAAATTTTTGAAACATGTCACACCTTGCAAATCTCTTTCACCGATCAGATCCAGGTACCTGGTGTTGCCTCTGCGTGTGTTTCGAGCGTGCACGTGGCCTGAGTGGCCTGGGTCACTCCGCGGGCCCCTCCACACTCGGAGCACGTAGCGCAGGCTTGGTTGGCTGTGCGGCCGCGTCTGGCCCGTGGACCGGGCGTTGGGAGCGTGCCCTCCTGCTGACGGGGGTCGTCTTCTCTTCCAGGACCTGCCTGACTTGGAAGACGTGGATGCGGGCGGACCTCCGGGAGACCAGCACAAGGTGACCTCTCACACATCCCCCCAGTCCCACCTTCCCTTCCAGCCCCGTCACTGACCAGGTATCTCGGGAAGCTGCGAGCCCTTTGTGCTTGGTGCTTGAAGCCTTCTCGCCTCACCTAAGGAAATGCGGCTGTTTACTGTTGCTCCCCTTGCTGAGGCGTCACCACTAGCCGCTTTGGTTTTTTTGAACAGATCTTTTATCACTGATTTTTAATAATCATGTTCTGTACATAATTATCTGAACATTTTTTCTATCCTTTTGATGTGTCCGTATGTTCATCTAGTGAATGTCTGTACCACAGCGACACACGGGCAGGGGAAGGGAGGGAGGAGAGCATAGAAGGCCCTATAGGGACCTCTCCCAAGGTGACCCGACCCTCCTCCCTCTGGCGGTACTGAGAGCCAGTGTGGGCCATCCCCGGGGGGCCCAAGGAGAGGGAAGCCTAAGGTGTAATCTCAGGGCAGGAGCTCGTCATCGAAGGAGGGACACAGACACAGGAGACCACAGTTCCGTGGGGGCCTGACCTCCAAAGCACGACTAGGTGGCCGGGTGAAGGCGGAGCCCGTCAGAAGCCAAGGCTCACAGATGAACCGTTCAGGGACCCAGGAGGGTGTTGGTGCAGCAGGAACAGAGTGGGCGAGGGCCGTACCACACGGAGACCTGACGAGGGCCGGAGGGAGTGGAGACCTGGCTGCAGAGCTCACCGTGGTCTCCAGGGCTCACAGACGGCTGCCAAGGAGTGTCCATCCTGAGGCCGGATTTTCAAGCAGCGAGTGCTGTGCTCCCTCGGGCCCACAGTGTGATGGAATAAAAAAGCCGAATTAGCATTGTGCATTTTAGAGACTATGGTGAAAACAGAAATGTTCAAATACATCTTTTCTCTTTTAACAGAAGATGTGCTTTCCAAAGATTACAGCCATCTCGAGCCTGAGTGACGACAGTGACCCTGAACTAGACTACACCTCACTCCCAGTGCTGGAAAACACACCCACAGACACCCTTTCCAATATATTCGCAGTCTCCAAGGACACCTGCAGGAAGGCCGAGACGGAGACGCCCTTTACAGGCATATTTAAAGCAGCAGCAGAGAGGGACTTGGAAACCCACAGGAGAGACACCAAGGCCCCTCGCCCACTGATCCAGGAGCTGGACGACGATGAGCCTTCAGGGCGACCACCCTGGCCCCCAGCCTGCGAAAGGGAAGCCGCGCCAGCCCCGTGCAGCGAGGACAGGGATGGGGACCTGCTTCTGGCCTCCCCTCCAGGTAGTGTCACCCAACTTTCAAGGCTACAGGGGCCAAAAGCTTCTCAGGGGGAAATGGACTGTGGACCACCCAAACCCAGAGCGGGTGGCCCCCTGGGCCTTTGCCCTAGGAATACCCGGGTTCTCAGAGGGGTCACTCACGACCTCTCCAGAGACCACGGAGATCGCTAGAGCATGTTCCTAAGTCGTCGGCCGGGGCCAGCGAGCTGCCAGACCGACCCCCTCCCCGACCTTCCCCATCCTTGGCCCTTCCAGACCAAGGCTGCTGAGGGAAGGAGGGGACCGGTGATACCGCAGCTGGGAATATGGGACAAAACGAGGGTGGCAGCTGGCCGGAGGGTGTGGGTCTTCCACGTGAAGGCCCAGGACCAGGATGAATGACTGTGAGATGGTGCTGGCCGGGAAGGGAGCTTCAGCAGGCGGGGACGGTGCCCACAGTGCCCGGCTGGGTGGGACCGGTAAAGCCACACCCCGACACGCCCGCCGGCCTGGCGCTGGGGCCTGTGCCCATGACCAGGGAGAGGCACTTTGGGGGAAGCTGGCTAGTGCTTGCTGGTCACAGCGCACTGGGGGTAGCTCTGTGTTCAGGTTTGTGCCTCCGGGTATCCAACTCGGGAGCTGTTGAACGCAGACAACGCCCGCTGTAATCCACACCGGATGGCAGCCAGGCTTCTTGCTGAACACCAGCTTGCGTAGCTGCCCCGAGGCCCGCATGCGGGAAGGGGTGAGGGCTGGCCGCACTTCCCAAGAACACCGAGTTACCCATTTCCTGGCTCTTTAGGGAACAGCCCTGAAAAGGATGAAGTCCAGTCTGAGACGGAGCCTGAGGAGTGCCCGGAGCCCAAGGCCAGAGAAGACTGGGGCGACATTGAATTTGGCCTGCACTGAGCCCAAGGCAGCCCCTCTGCTCTTGGACTAACAGGGACAGGCCCCGGCCTGACCCCCCAGCAGGGGCAGGTCACCCCCTTGGCTGGGCTCCCCTTCCCTTCAAAGAGCTGCAGTTACTGAGGGCGTGCAGGGCCCCAGACGTGGATGGCTCTGTGCTCCCTGCTCTCAAAGCCTAACACAACCCCTGGTTATTTGCAGAATAAACCATGTTAACTGTAAATGTCTCCCTTGAGCACTGTAAACATTCTAGCACCCACGCAAGTCCCCATGTTATTGGCTTATTTGATGTCCGGTGAGTCACACGTGATTCACTTCATCAGGTACCCGAGACAAGGACCATTCCTCTCTTCACATGTGATCAGAAACCTAGGTCCCGCCCCAGGGCCCTGTGTCATTCCCAGGGGGTGTTTTCCCTGCAAGAGGGCAGACTCTTCACCGGAGCCACAGAGCTGCGGAGGAAGCGAACCTGACGCGCTGAATGTCGAAAGCCAAGTAAGGGAACGCAGCCTAGCCTGAGAAACTTGATCGTTCAAAACCAGGCTCAGGTGACAAGTTTATTCAACCCCTAAACGTGGGTCCAAAGTGCCTCCCTCTACAAAACGTTAGATGGTGCTAGAAACCGCTTCACACACACACACACCTAACACCCAGCAGCGGAGCACCGGCAGGCTGGGCAGCTCACTTCACCGTCACTCGCCACGTCCCCGGGGGCCCGTGCGTGGCGGAGCCCTCGGCCACCTGGAGCCCCCGCTTTCCAGCACGACACTGTCGGCTGGAGGGGATCCTGGCGACACTGACCTTCAGGACGGGGCTCCCAGGACTTCTCAACGTGCCCCTGGGAGCACGAGCTACAGGAGAAACGACTACCTTGTCCTCCTTCCTCCAACGTGGACTCAAATCGCTTCTGAATGTCTCCCGCAGTCACGAAGGCCTTCAAAAAGCAGGAAGGTCTGCACCCTGGCCCGTTTCAACCACAAAAGGCACAGCTTATCCAGGACAAAGGGCTCCCTGGAGGTGGGGGGCAGCTTCCCCGGGCGTCAGAAGCCCATGCGGGGCTTCTTCCAGTGCGGCTGAGAGCCGGGGCGGACGGCTGCCCGCTGCCGGGAGGGGGTGGCCCGGACGCTGGAGGCCTGGGAGGAAGGCACAGAGGCAGCCCCCGGGGCGTCCCCTCGGAGCGGCAGCTCAGCCATGTAGTCCCGGAGGGTCTGCTGCCGCTCCGAGGGGACGCCCCGGGCCCACAGCTCCTGGGTGGACTCCTGGGCGGGCGGGGTCACTGGGGGCTGAGGCCTGGCCTCGGGCAGTGTCCGCTCTGGGCTGGGAGGGGGGCTGGCGGCGTCTGAGAGGTCTAAGCGGCCGCTGAGTGAGGAGAAGGTGCTGGACAGTTGAGTCCGGCGCTTGTGCCGCTTGGGCTGTTTGCCGGGCCCCGAGCCGCTGCCCCGCCGCCTCTCCCACCAGGCCGCCGCCTGGCCCTCCCAGGCTGCCTCCAAACGCTCGCTGAGCTCGTCCTCGGGGCCTGGCTCGGGGGCGGGGGCCCGCTCTTCCGTGGGGAGCAAGCCCAGGTCCCTCGGCTGCAGGAGACGCCCTTTGGCCATGGCCGTGCGAAGACCCTCTGGCGCTTTGCCCTCTGCCTTCTGAGGCTCAAAGCAGCCCAGCAGGCGGCGGTGGGAGAAGGTGGGTGCAGCCCACACGGGGGGAGCCGGGGGCACCTCCAGCAGGGCCTTCAGCCACCGGCTGCAGGAGGCAGTGGCCTGGGGGGTCCAGGAAGCCGTGGGGGCAGGAGAGTCAGGCCCGGGCTCTCCCTGGAGGTGGAGGCGCTGGTGGAAGACGTCTCCAGCCGCCGACAGTTGGAAGAGCGACAGCACCGGCGTGGAAGCGGAGGGCGGGATGGCGGCGGCCAGGCCTGGAGGCGGAAGGGCCGTGACCCCACAGCCTGGTGCGGTGCGGCTCCCCAAACCCACTCCCCTGCCCCAGCGCACCTATGGCTGGTGCTTTCAGACGTTCCTGCAGCCGCCACTGACTCTTGGGCTCCAGCAGGGGGAAGGCAGAGAGGGAGTCGCTCCTGGAAGGGAGAGACTGGGGGGGCCCTGCCAGCCGGGGCGTGGAGGCCCCCTCTCCTGGAGGAGGGACAGACAGCTGAGGCCCTGCCCGGGCCCGGCCCCGCCCGCCCTCCTGCCCGCCTCCCGCCCGCGCCGGCCCTCACCTGCGACGTGCAGCAGCTGCAGCTCCCCACCCTGGCCCGCCAGGAGCAGCGGCCGCGGGAGGCCTGTGCGGGGCGGGGGCAGCAGCCGGGCCAGCAGGGGCGCGGAGGGGAGGCCGTGGTTCCACTTCAGCAGGGGCACCAAGGGGAGGCGCTCATCCACCAGGTAGAGCGAGAACTGGGGGCCCAGGAAGAAGACAGAGGGGACGTGGCTGAGGCGTGGGAGAGAGGGACGGGACAGGTCCCGCTGGGTGGCCCCCTCCGGGGCCCCACGTGGCTCTCAGGGTAAGTCTCAGCACGCCGGGACCGGCCCTGACCGCCTCTCCAGCTTCAGCTGCCCAGCCCCGCACAGGAGGCACCGCCGAGCAGGTGGCACCGTCCCCTGTCCTGATGGCCTTGCTGGGAGAAGGGCTCTTGAGAGAGGCTTTCCCCCAGCCTCCCCCAACCTCACCTGACCCTGGCACATACGCCCGAGACACACCCACTAACACCCAGGGTCCTGAGGGGGCGGGGCGGAGCCAGACCTCCTCTCCCCTTCCGGACACGGGGGGACTGTCCAGCTCTGGCCACTGCCCCCCACGCCCACGCCCTTCCCCCTTCCCCAGCAGCTGTCCAGGACCGTCTCCATTGACCGCCTGAGACGGTGCAGGACGGAGAGGAGGGGAAGGTGTCGCTCACCTGGGTGCAGATGAGGTGGAGCGTGGGGTGCAGGCACTCAGGGCCGCACTCCCCCAGGTACTGGGTGAGCAGGACCCGCTCCCCTTTCTGGCACGATGCTTCTGCCCCTCCACGAAAAAGCAGCAGACCACAGCCCGGCGGGCCCTGGGGGACACGGCCAGGTCAGCCAGCCACGGTCCGCCATCCGTGGTGCCACCTGCTGCAGCTGGCCCTGCAGCTCATCACGCCCTCTCGGGGGAGGCCCCCCACCCCATCCCCGCCATGGACCTGCTCTGCCCCCTCACCTGAGTGTCCACCATCTTCACTCCGGTGCGATCACCCACAGTCAGCACTCGAGGGTGGGCGGTGAAGTCTGCCCAACGCCAGGGAGAGGGGTCCCGGAACACAAGGGTCTCGGGGTCCTTGTAGATTTGCCGCAGCCTTGGGGAGATAGGCCAGCCATGGTGGGGAGACCGGCTGATGGGGGGAGACTGGGGTGACCTGGCCTGGGGTCCAGGACATGGGCCGGGTTCTGCGGGAGCCGCTGGTTGGGGTGGAGGGTTTTTATGGGGAAGGGGCGTTACCCGTCCTGGGGATTCCACAGACAGATGGCTCCGGAACGGCTGCAGATGGCCAGCTCTCCAGGCAGGTGAGGGCTACAGGGCACACACGTGATGAATGCCAGGCCACCCCCTTCTCCCACGCCCATCTCCACGCAGACCAGCCTCAGTGAGCCCCTCACCTGAGGCTGATCCCTGTGGCCCCCTTCTCGACCTGCAACACCTGGAGAGGGGCCGGCTGCCCCTGCTTACTGACCTTCCACAAGGCACAGTGGTAGTCAGAGCGGACAGCCAGCAGAGCTGAGGGATGGAGAGGGTCAGGGTCAGGCAACAGGTCAGTGAGTGGACGGGGGAGGTGTCTATGGGCCTTACCTTCTCCCTGCACGGTGTGGGTCACCACCTGCCGGACAGGTCCCCGGAGCCGGATATGGCCAGGGCCTCCCAGAACCCGGGGCTCACTGCCTGGGGTCAGGCTGACCTTCTGGAAGTCTGGGCATCTCGCTAAGGATAAGTTCACGCGTTATGGCCACTCAAGGCTCCCAACTTCCCGCCTGTCCCTAGAGCATGCCCAGCGAGGGAGGATACACAGCCTGTCCAGGGCGCCTCCTGCGGGGTAGACCAGCTGCCCAGCCCTGGGCGTCCTGCCGGGCACCCAGGCCAGTGCGCCCCCAGTGAAGGCGTCGTCCAGGAGCAGCTGCTCCCACCGCAGGGCCAGCTCCTCGTGCAGCAGCTCCCCCAGGAGGCTCGCCACCGACGTGCTGAGGATCGGGCCCCCAAGGATGGAGAACCGGCGCTGGCGGTGGCTGAGGTAAGCCCAGGGACAGCTGGGGGCGGGAGGAGGAGGGTCAGGCTGTGGCTGATGGGGAGGAGGGCTGGGTGCCATCCCGAGGGAGGCCAGGCGTAGCAGACGCATTCTTCATCACCCTAGAACTTCCTCCTCCGGGAAACCAGCCCACCCTGTTCCCGTGCCGCAGTCACACGATCCAGGCCTGGCCACGTGGAGTCCGCCATCGCCCGGCCACAGGGATCGGCTCACGATGGGCATGACACCCAAGCCCAGCCAAGCCGACCACACCGCTCCCGGGACTTGTGCTGGCGCCTCAGGAAGGACACTAGCCCTTTCCCTGGCATCATAAACCACCTTGCTGCCACCTGGAAGCAGCCCGTCTAGGAATTAAGCCAAGCAGAGGCAAGAGGATGAGAAAATGAAGAGCCCTATTAACACCTGAACACCTGGATGCAGCCGTGCCTGCAGTGCATGAGCTTCCGTTCTTTTCTCCCTCACGCGGCCTGTGCAGCTGGGAGCTCTGCATGGGGCAGCGTGGCCCGTGACTGCACGGGGCGTGTGGAAGCAACCTGATGGAAACCAGCATCCAGGCCCTGGTTCCCTCCACAGCCCCACCACCAGCTAGGCATACCCATCCCGTCCTGTCTCACTAGCCACTTGCCCCCAGGGCTGGTGTCCACCGAGGTCCTGGAGCAGCCTCTTCACGCTGACCACTGTCTTCTTCTTAGAGCGGCCCTGTGTGGAGAGGCCTCGTCAAGCTCACACGCCCTAGGGCTTACCCCGACGGGAAGTGGGGAGCCCCCTCTCCCGGCTGGCGAGAGGTTACTCACCCGTGCTCCCTCCAGTTTGAAATTCTCCAGCATCAGCTTCCCCAGGGGTGCAAAGGCTATGTCCCCATGGTCCCACAAGAACCGGCTGAGCTGCAGGAGGAAAGGAGGCCAGGTCACTAGGCACAGCCCCGGCCGCGTGGCACTGCGCACCGTGGGGCCGCTTACCTGCTCAGTAACGTCCAGCACGGCTTGGGGCTGTCTACGGAACTGGTAACCTCCCCGGAAAAGCAGATCCTGGGCAGTCACGCCGGGGTCCCAGGGATCTGAGGGAAGAGTGAGGCTGCGGAAGGGCCCGGAAATGGAACCAGGTGTCCTAGGTGCCTGGAGGTGCCAAGGGCCCTGTAGGGCACAATCAGCAGGGAGAGGAAAGGCCTCGCGCGGGAGCTGGGGGAGAGGAGCAGCGGGGAGCAGCTTGGGAGGGGGCCCCAAGGCCAAGATCCTTACCGGGACCAGGAGGCAGCAAGGGCAGCGGCCCAGGGGTATCCGGCTCCCAGAGCAGGCCCTTGGCCACGTGCGGCGCCGCGTTCTGAGGAAACACAACCGTGGCCACAACAGAACAGTGAGTGTGCGCCGGGCCAGGCGCTGCCACCCACTCTTGTCTTTTATTAACTCATTCAATCCTCCCAAGGCATCGGCCAAACTGGTACAACGGTCATCGTCACTTTAACGATGAAGAAAATGGAGGCACAGCGAGGCCGTCCCTTGTCCCAGGCAGCAGCCACTAAAGTGAAGGGCTGGGATGTGAACCCAGGCAGTCTGACTTCAGTCTGTGCTCTCGACCTCCAGGCTGCACAGGCTCTCGCAGGAGCCCCTGGCCTTTGAGCCTCACTTACACTCAGGAGACCTTGTGGTCACTTACTTGGGACGCCCACAGGCTGCTCCATCCCACTGCGGGGCTGGCCTGAGACCGCTCAGCTCCACACCTGGGGACGGAGGAGCGAGGCTCCCGCAGGGGCGGGTCTGATGTAAGCCCTTCCTTGTCAAGGGAGCCCCTCCCGCCCAACGCCAGTGTCTCTTTTAAATTTCTCGCCCACTTGCCTCTGCCGGGCGTAATCCTTAGCCAGCCTGTCTCCAAGTGGCAGCCAGATGGCTTAGGCTTCCGGGGAAAGAGCCGGCGTCCTTCGTGTCCCAGGAGATCTCCCCTCCCCTCCCCACCTCACCCCTCCTGTACGGTTTCAGCATCCTTTCAGTTTCGCTCAGAGCTGTTCTCACTTTGTAATGATTTTATCCTTTGGTCTATTCACCGTCTATTCTCACTCAACCTAACTCTGTTCCATGGGGCAGGGAGCGCATCCGACTTACTCACTCTGGATTCCCAGGGCCTGGTAAGGCACCTGGCACATAGTAGGGGCTGTTCAGTGAGTATCTGTTGAACAAATAGAGGAAGAAAAGACGGGGGCCAACAGCTCCTGGTCAGTAAATCCTCTGCGGTTGGCAGGGCATCCTAGGTCCCCAAAGGAGGGGATTCTGGCTCAGCCTGTGTCTTAGCAGATTTATGCCAATGCCACCCCACCCTGCACTCCTGCCAACTGGTGTGAATGCTAGGATAGGGGGGCCAAGGGACGGCACCCACCCTGCAGCCACCAAGGCTCTCCCTGCCATCCTCACCTCAGGACCTTGGGGCAGGGACTCCGGCAGGGTCAGCGCGTCTCTCCAGCTGCACATGAAGGACACGTCAGGGACATCGCTCAGACCAAGGGGGCCAGTCGTAAACAACGAGGGCGGGAGGGAGCTGGGGAAGTCCATCCTGGAAAACAGGAGCCACCCTGGCCTTCCTCAGAGACCTGAACCTGACAGCCACTTCCGGGGCTCCTGGGAGGGTGAAGAGTGCCCTAAGAGGAGAACAATTTCTTTGGGGAAGCAGATAACAAAGAACAAATGACTATGTCGCCTAATGCCTGACAGTAATAAGTGCTACGTTAAAACCAACCAGCCAGCCAGGAGGGAGGGGATGGCGGTGGCCGAGGGGTGTGGTCTTAGCATCGGTAAGAAGGTGGCGCTCGGCATACCCTGAGCTAATGACAAGGCTGCTGGGAAGAGGGTACAGCAAGTGCAGAAGTTCTGGGGCAGGAAGTATGGGAGAAACAACTGGGTAGCCATGGAACGAACTAGGAGGTGAGTGACGGGCCGAAGTCAGACAGGTGGCGAGGGGTCCGCTTCCAGCATGCTCTTATGTATTACGTTATAATTACACGTTCATAGACTACACACCCCACACTCTACGCTATGCTCCCAAGACAAACTCAAGTTCCCCAAAGCCAGAGACGAGTCTTATCTGTCTGCCTTCCCACTGTCAAGTACAGTACCTTCCAAAAAAAGGAACTGACTGTGTGTTGAATAATAATAAACTTATGTCAAAGGGCTTTGGTAAGTACAAAGTGCTCCAGAAGAATAAACAGCCATATCATCCCTCTTTTTTATTACCTGCAAAAATAAGAGCAGTGCTCACTTACTGAGCGCCAGCATCTGCCAGACACGGCACTACGTGTTTTATTCTTCTGCCCCGATCATGGAGTTCAGAAAACCGAGGCTCGGGAAAGAGCAACTTGTCGGAGGCCAACAGCCTGATCCCTGCCCTGATTCAAAATCCAAGTTCTGAACCACTACTCTCCCATGCATCCAGAAGCAAACACCAGCCTTGGAGTCTCAGTAAGCAAAAACTTTCCCCCTCGGAACTGCAGCTGCATTGTATCCATTCAGTTTGTAACCTCTGGACATCCATGTACCCTCGGCACCTGGCAAAGTGCCCCACACAGTAAATGCCGGTAAATACTTGCCAACTGAGTGAATGTGTGTTTCCTAGGGCACGTGTCAGCCTCATTCTAATTGTGGTTTATGGGTACAGCCTTATTTCTTCTTCGAGACTGCTCTCCAGGGGCAGGAACTGTATCTGATTCATTTCTGAGTTCCTGGCATCTGGCTGTTGCTGTCATTCTCTTCCGTAGCAGGAGAGGACAGTGGCGGGAATGCGTCTTTTCACTGCAGGACCCTTTCACACTATCTCTCCACTTAAAAGGAACACCATTGCCCTTCCTACCCACCTACAAAATCCTCCTCATCCTTCAGATTTTCAGTCAGGAAGCCTCTCCCAGTTCTCCCAATCCTATCCCACAACACCCTGCATCCCTCCTCCAGAGCACACATTGCAATGTGTGATTAGATATTTAAAGGTAAAGCTATTTAATTCCAAACTGCTCTAAGAGTCCCCGTGGGGAAGAGACTTTATCCCCACTGCCTTGGTACTTACTACGTGGTAACAATCAGTACATAAAAACTGAAGGAACAGGGCTTCCCTGGTGGCGCAGTGGTTAAGCGTCCGCCTGCCAATGCAGGGGACACAGGTTCGAGCCCTGGTCCGGGAAGATCCCACATGCCATGGAGTAACTAAGCCCGTGGGCCACAACTACTGAGCCCGTGCTCTAGAGCCCGTGAGCCACAACTACTGAAGCCCGTGCGCCACAACTACTGAGCCCGTGCGCCACAACTACTGAAACCCGCGCGCCTAGAGCCCGTACTCCTCAACAAGAGAAGCCACCGCAACGAGAAGCCCACGCACCGCAACGAAGAGCAGTCCCCGCTCGCCACAACTAGAGAAAAACCCGCGCGCAGCAACGAAGACCCAACGCAGCCAAAAATTAAATAAATGAATAAATAAATCTAAAATTTTTTTTAAAAAACAAAAAAACAAAAATTGAAGGAACAAATCCAGGAATGAATGAAGGAGCGGAAAAAGGAACCAAACAGCCTCAAACAAACGCAGGCAGGCTGAAGGCGCTGGTGGAGCCCACGACCTCAGAGAAGCCCCGAGACAAGACAGCCTCGACTTCCCGCCCTCGCCCTGGGCTCTCCCGGCCCGTTTAGACCGCCAAGCCTGCAGAGTCAGTCGGGTCTGCATTCATGCCAGGCCGGGCACGACAAAAAGTGCGCCTGCAATGGGATGGGAGAGGGGATCCGGGCGGCCCTTCCCCTCAGACATCTACTCGCCCACTCCCTCCCTTATCCACCTCTTCCCACTCCACCTCCAGGCCCCAGAATTTCAACCCAACAACAGCAGAGGTCTCGCATCAAGCGCCGTGTGCCAGACAGCTGTTGCTACCACGCTTTACATCAGTGGGACGCTCCCCACTCCATGAGCCAGCGGCTGCCAATAACCCACTTTGTAAAGACTGGGCGACTTGTCCCAAAGCCACACAGCTTGGGGCCCGTGGACTTGAGCAGAGGGACCTGCCTCTCTGTCCCGTCCGGGCGGCGCGCGCACTTACGTGGCCCCGGCTGTGCCGTGCTCGTCTGGGAAATGAACCTCCGCGTGACGCTCGCCTGACCCTCGTGCTACGAGGTAGCCCGAGAGTGGCAACCTAGCTCGGGCGCCCTCGACAGGACCGCCCCACAACGGCGTTCACCCGTCTCTTGGGCTAGGCCGGAAGTGCTCCCTGGAAAGCAGGAAGTCCCGCCTCCCAGCCTGGCCTCACGGGCGCTCCAGAGCGCCACCTCCCGGGCGGAGGGGGAATGCGAGTGCAGGCGGCGCTGTGGGCAGTAGAAATCAAATGCCTTCAAATCCCAATAGTGAAGTCCAGGTTGACGGGCGTGCGAACCTCACCTCTGCTTAACTAACTTCCTACTTTACAGGACTGTTGCATTAATTCACTCAACAAACACTGAGCACCTACTATAAGCCAGGCACTTTTTTAGTCAGTAGGAATCCTACTGACTGTCTTTATATCCTGTGAAGCAGGCTTTCCAAATAGGAGTACAGGTACTGCTGGGAATGCATGAGGCTTTCCCAGTAGTCAGGCAAATACAGCTTTAGGCACTGGTTCCCAGATTCTAGCATGCATCAGCATCAACTGGAGGGTGTGTTAAAACAGAGTTTCTGATTCAGTGAGTCCGGGGTGGGACCTGATAATTTGTATTCCTGAGTTCCCAGGTGACGCTGATACTGCTTGTCTGGGGGCCAATCTTTAAGAGCTACTGTGCGATCATAAACATTACCCTTATCCAGCCCAGTAGTTTTCAGACCTGAGCGTGCATCAGAATCCCCTGGAGGGCTTGTTATAACCATTTGCTGGACCACACCCCCAGCATTTTCAGATTCAGTAGGTCTGGGATGTGATCCAAGAATTTGCATTTCTTTTTTTTTTTTATTCAACTTTTTTTTCATTTAAATGAATTCCTCTTAGAATTTAGTCCCAGAAAAAAACTTTCTCCTTACAAACTTTATGCTGCTTTTTTTTTTAGAATTCCACATATTACTTATTTTAAATTTAATTCCTTTTTTTTTTAATTGGAGTAAAATTGCTTTACAATGTTGTGTTAGTTTCTGCTGTACAATGAAGTGAATCAGCTATATGTGTACCTATATCCTCTCCCTCTTGGACCTCCCTCCCACCCCCACCCCCGTCCCACCCATCTAGGTCTTCACAGAGCACCGACCTGCGCTCCCCGTGCTATATACAGCAGGTTCCCACTAGCTATCTGTTTTACACATGGTAGTGTATTTATGTCAAACCTAACCTCCCAATTCGTCCCACCCTCCCCTCCCCCCCCAAATTTGCATTTCTAATGAGTTTCCAGTGAGGCTGATGTTGCTGGCCCAGGCACCACACTTTGAGAACCATTACTTTAAATTAGAGTCAATTTCCAAATTCTTGGCTTCCATCCATATAGATTTTATCTGGGAGGTGCTTGGCTTCGGATGGTTCGAGCTTTTTGCTCCTCTGTGGAGTGTTGCCTGAGATGAGTGCCGAACAAGGGGGCTATTCCAAAAAGCAGAGTCCCTGCAGGAGAAAGTTCCCGTAAGACTAAGAAAAGCAGGCTCAGTAAGAAGTAGTGATGGAAGGGTTCAGGAGAGGGGCCGTTTATATATTATATTTTTTCAATTCTTTCTTTATTATTTTTATTATTGTTATTATTATTTTTGGCTGCGCGGCATGCGGGATCTTAGTTCCCCAACCAGGGATCGAACCCATGCCCCCTGTAGTGGAAGCAGAGTCTTCACCACTGGACCGCCGGGGAAGTCCCAGGGGCTGACACTATTGTGTTCGTTCATCTGAGTGCTGGTTACATGGCTCTGTGCCGTGTGTGGAAATTCACTGAATGATCCGTGCACTTTTCTGCGTGTATGTTATACTTCAGTAAAGAATCTTTTTTAAAAAGAAAAGGAAAAAGGAAGAAAACTGCTGGCTGTGACACTTGATGTTACTGAGACTTCAACCTCTAGGTCAGCCTTCTCAGCTACCTTAGAAATAGAATCCAGAAGTCCCTCTACGAGGGCAGGGATTCTTCTGTCTGTGTTGGTCACTGATGTATCCCAAACAGCTAGAAGATGCTTCATGCATATTTGAATCAATGGAAGAGGTAATGAATGAGATGGCTCTTCTGAGAAAGTATCAACACATTTACTTAAATTGAAAAAGCTAAGTCAGCCTGTTTCTGATGAGAAGTAATTCCATTTTAGCTGAGTGCTTTGTCTATGAGAGTAAGCTTTGACGATTAAATCATTTGGAGAGTGTTTTTCATAAATGGAATAAGCTAAGTCTGCATCTCCATGGTTTTGGTGAAAACATATTGGAAAGATGATTATAATATATAATAAACTAGACATTGCACCTTTCGTAACTCCGTGTGACTAAATAATTGGGGGATACATAGTCTTTCAAAATTATTTTAGGGGTATGTATGCCAAAAAAATTGAAGGCCTTTTATACTAGTTTCCTATTGCTGTTGTAACAAATTACCACAAACTTAGTGGCTTTAGACAACAAAACATCATACAGTTCTGGAGGTCAGAAGCCTGAAATGGGTCTCATTGGGCTAAAATCAGGGTCTCAGTAGGGCCGTGTTCCTTTCTGAAGGCTGTGGGGAGGCTTCTTTTTTTTTTTTTTGCCTTTTTCAGCTCTGAAAGCTGCCTACACACCTTGGCTCATGGCTCCCTTCCATCTTCAAAGGCAGCAATGGCCAGTTGAATCTTTCTCACAAGGCCATCTCTCTGATTTTGACTCTTCAGTCTCTTTCTGGTTTAAGGACCCTTGTGATTACATTGGGCCCACCCAGATAATCCAAGATAATCTCCCTCTCTTAAACTCAGCTGATTAGAAGCCTTAATTCCATCTGCAACCGTAATTTCTCCTTGCCATATGATGTAACATAGTCATAGGCTGAGGCGATCAGGATGTGGACATCTTGGGGGTACCATTATTTTGCCTCCCACATCACTATTCACATCACCCATCCAGCTTCTGCTTGGGGAGGCCAATTCCATTTCCTCCTTCCTTCTTTCCTTTCTATAAACAAGCTGTCAGGTTTCCTCTTGTTACTGATATATACTTAACATGCAGTAAAGTGTACAAGTCTTAAGTGTACACTCATCAAGTTCTTACATACATATAAACCCACATAACCACCACCCAGATCACGACAGAGAACATTTCCATCACTCCAGAAAATTCCCTGGTGCCACTTGCCAGTCACTACCTCCTTGAAGAAATTACCATGATTCTGAGTCATCACCACAGATTAATTTTGCCAGCTCCAGAACTTTATATAAATAGCATCATGTGAAAGATAGTCTTTTTAGTCTGGCTTCTTTCACTCAACACACATATGTGATTGTGAGCACAAAAGTAGCTTGTTTATTTAAAAAAAAATATTACTGAGTAATAGTCTATTGTCTGAATATATCACCATTTGTTTGTGCAGTTTCCTACTGGTGACGTTTCTGGGTTTGGTGACTCTGGTGAAGTCTTTGTGGATTTGTGTAGCCATCATTCCACTACTGAACACCTGCTATGCTGTCCCTCTACTAGGTATAATTCTGCTCTCTGGGCTACACACGAAAAAAACCCCATAATTCCTGATGCCAATCCTTGAAACGTTTGGGAGTTTGAATCTATGCCGCTCCCCTCAGCTGCTCTTCCCGAGTCAAATGTTACTGGTTCTACCAACTGCTGCTCCTATGCCTCCGTATCCACACTGCCCCAATCCTGGCTAGTGTTCTCAGACCCAAAGGTAGCAATCAGCAGCAGCAGAAAGAGTGACAAAGCTTACAGACTGTAAACTGAATAATTGGTCACGTTTTCCCATTCACTGGCTCCAAGACTGTTAAAATTTCCAACCCCTTCAAGCAACTGTGTTGCATCGTAGCAGGCCATGTGTAACTCGTCTTCATCCCTAACTTCGTTTTATTTTTGTTATCTCTCCTTCATCCCTAGTCCCTCATCTTAACGAATTGTTGTCTTGCGATATTTTTAGGAACCAACCCAAAATCCCTTCTGGAAAAAAAAAAATCGGGGGGTGGATGGGTGGACGGTACCAAATGAGTAATTTTAGCTAGAGCACACATGGAGCACTTACAGTTGGTTTCAGGAAGGCCTACGGCGAACAGTTCTTAAATGTAGGTCCTAAAGATTCTGTGGGGCTGCTGCAATTGAAAACACCTTCATTCATCGAAAGAGGACCGACTTTCCGCCCCCCCCTGCCCCTCCGCCCCCTGCCCCTCCGCCCCCGCCCCTACGCCCCCGCCAGGCTCAATTAAGCAGCTGGGGGCAGGCTGGCATGACGTGGCGTGATTTGGGAGGCATCCTAGGACGGGAGCAGGGGTGAGGTGCTGGACTTGGGTCCCCAGACCCCTCCCCTGATCTTTGCCTCCCCAATACCAGGCAAGGGCCGAGAAGAAGCTAATGGGAGTGCACAGTGCCCCATCCCCACCTCCCACCTGAAGCCCCGCCCCCCGGAGGTAGGCTGTTGGCCAGGTGGCCACTCAGTCGACATCCAACGGTCTGGGAGACTGGCCTTCCCATTGGCTGGGCACACTGTCGGCCACAGCTTTATGGGCTCTCATTGGCTAGGAGCGAGGTAGGAGGCGGAGCTCTCCATGCGCTGTCTGTCGTGCCACGTGCTCCCCACGCGCGAGCTCGCTCTAGCGTGTAAAAGGGCGCGGGTGGCGTGAGAACGTGCCCGCTGTCCTCTCGGGTCCTCGCATCCGGCCATGGCTTCACAGGCCAGCGCAGCCCTGGGCGCGGACACCGGGACCCGCAGGAAGCCCCGCCTGGCGGCGTCATTGCAGATCAGCCCCGGGCCCAGCCCCAGGAGGCCTTTGGCCAGCCTGGGCCAAGACCCCTGGGAGACTGCGCCCGCTCCCAACTCGGATGACGCCGAGCAGGGCCGGCAGCTCCAGGCCTCGGCGATGGGGCATGGTGGGCCCGGGGTGGGGGCCCGTGCCTGGGTACTGGGGGCAGCCCGGGCACGGGAAGACTCGAGGGGAAGGATGGGGGGGTCCCCGAAGGTCTCCTTTCCGTCCGCAGGGCCCGCCGGGGAATTCCCGACGGCGGCCAGACAGCTGGGCCTGCAGCTCAAAGACCCGCCACCGGGCCAGGCCGTGGCCTTGCTTACTCAGTGCGCGGCCAGTCTGGGAGTGTCCCTGATCTTCCGAGAGGACCAAACAGCAGGTGAGGCCCACGAGGCTGGGACGGCCGTGTGCCCTGGGCCGACCCCAAATGAAGCAGGAGATCTGTGAGTTGGGCCTGAGCCTGGTGCCCGAGGGTAGGCCCTGCTGTGAGCAGCGTGGTGCCAGGAGCACCAGGTACATCAGATTTCTAACTGGCAGGTCATGGCCACATCTGAAGCTTGGGTTGGTTAAAGGACCTGCCTCAAGCTACCCCAGCCTTGCAGCAGGCTTTTTTGAGGGCCAGTTACATACAGTTAGAGTTGCCATGCCAGCACTGGAGGAGATACCTGAGTGAGGGCCAGCCCCAAAGTCAAAGACATTATCAAACACAGCTTGATGATGGCAACACTGCAAAGAGATGTAATCATTACAGTCCTCCCCCTGCCCTCCCCAAGAGCAATACACCAGGTCCTAAATTCAGGTTCCCAACTTTAAGCCAGCACATTCCCTGCTTCTCATGAGGCAGCAAGAGAATCATCCCTTAAGCTTTTGGGAGCATTTGTAAAACCTCCTAGGAGAACCCCAACGGAACAGCTCAAAAAGAGATAATGTATTAAAAATCTACCCAGGATTTGTTTTAATCAGGTATGGTAAGACAGCAGTCGTGAGAATGACTGCCGTGAAGGAAGAAGTAAATACAGATCCCTAGAAACAGGAGGCACAGCTTGCCATGCCGGACCATGTGGGAAAGGATGGGGGTGGTCAGGAGGTAGAGGAGAGGGGAGAGCACAACCCAGAGCCTTTATTGGGGTTTTCTTGGGACAGAATGGTTGAGGCAGGGTAGGAATGCAGAGTAAGTTTAGGATTGAGGAAGGCAAGACAGTAAGTTCAGGGGTTGGGGGTTGGTTCCTAGTTGTCTAGTCCCTGACCTGGGGGGTGATTTAGGGTATGGGGAGTGTTGGCTTGTGTGAGAGTTTGGTGGTTGGGGTGTGAGCTCTGGATTCGTTGGTTTCTATATGAAAGGGCGTGCTTGCGGGGGACTCATTTGCTATGTCCAGGAATTAGCTAGCCCTGGGAGGGTCGGTCTCTCCAGGATCAAATCCCCAAGTGCCAGAGCATCAGGAATATAGAAATAAGGCAATCGATTCAACAGCAATGGTGCTAGCTAACATTCGTGAGTTCTGGTTGATGGGCCAGGTGTTGTTTGAAGGCCTTCAGACAGTAACTCCCTGAGTCCTCACAAGTATTCCTCGAGGGAGCACAATACCGTTACCAGCACTTCACACATGGGGAGACTGAGGCCAGAGAGGCCGTAGCCGAGAGGGGGCAGTCTGCTTTCAGAGCCTGTGCTGAACCCCTGGGTGATATTGCCCCTCCCTTCTGCCTAAGGTCCCCCTTTCCACTGTTTACATGCGTAGGCGTACTTTCAGTCATTTTTATTTTTTATTTTGGTAAAATTTCAAAGGATAGTATAAAAGAGCTCCCCTAAACTCTTCACCCAGATTCTGCAGTTCACATTTGCCACACTTACTTTGTGTATGTCTCTCTGTCTCCCTGCCTTGTATATATTTATACATAAATATCCATGTTAATTTGTCGTGCACAATCTGAACACTGATTTACTGTTCCTTAAACACTTCAGTATATATTTCCTAAGAACAAGGACATCGGCTTATATAATTGCAGTACAATGATCGAATTCTGGAAGTTGAACATTGATATGATCCTATTAGCTAATTACCATTCACATTCAAATTTTGCCACTGGTCACGATAATGGCCATTTTTTCCCAACCCAGCATGACCTACCACATTAGCTCTTCCACCTCTTTAATCTCCTTTCATCTGAACCATTCCTCGGAGTGTCTCTGGCTTCAGGACATTGATGTCTTTGAAAAGTAAGGGCCGGTGGTTCTGTAGAAATTCCATTCACTTGGGTCTGTTTCCTCAGGATTGGGTTCAGGTGATGCGTAACCAGCAGGAGCGCCTGTAGAAACCTCGTGCCCCTGGCTGTGCATCCCACCAGCAGACCTGAGATCTGTTTGTCCTACCCCTGGGATGTCAGATGGGAGGGCCTGACTAGGGTGGCGTCTGCCAGGTGTCTTCACTTCCCCCTGGGTGCGTCATCAGTCATCCGAGGGGGGCATCTCCAGATGGTGTGACTATCCTGTTCCCCAGAACATCGTCACCTCGTGGTTCTAGCATCCTTTGATGATTGTCGCCAGATTTAATTGTCACCCCGCTGGCTGCCGTGGATTCCTGATGCTAGCCTTCCTTCTGCATCTCCTAGTTGGCATTTTTGATGCCCTTTTAAAGTAGGTGAATCTCCGTGCTAGGGAGGAGTACTGAAATGTGGGTTCTCTTCTAAAAGGGAGACCTTTGGGCAACCAGTTTAGCAGCAGGCGCCAGTAAATACCGCGAACGGAAATAAATTTATGCCCTTTGACCAAGTGATCCCAGTTCTAGGATTTTCATCTGTCTCTGTTGTGTCATAAGTAACACCTGAAGTGGTAGTGTTTGGAAGATGACCCTTTCAAATGTAGAAAAGAAATAGAGCTATGTGTTTGGGGAAAGACAGGGGACCTTCATCCTGGGAACAGTGTAGCCCTGGATGTGGGTCCTGGCACCACCTGGGCACACTACCTGCCCTTTGTGTGCCCCCTCTGTAAAGTGGGGTCATAGGGACCTATTTCAGAGGGGCTAGTGAGGACTCTGAGTGGGCATGGCCTGGGTGGAGGTCAGCAGGCCTGTCTCCTTGTCGTCCTCACTGGCAGGTGTCATGGCCCTTCTAGAAAGGGCCCACGATGAGGATAAGGTGCATGGTGCTACTTCTCAGCCCCTCCTTCCCCAGACCCCTGCTTGCCCTTCTCTGTGTCCGTGGAGCTGGATGGGGTGGTCTGCCCTGCGGGCACCGCCTACAATAAGCCAGAGGCCAAGCAGCAGGCAGCTCTGTCTGCCCTCCACTACATCCAGCGTCGGCTGGAGAGCCCAGGTACAGGGGCAGGTGACCCAGGGCCCTGAGCCCCGGCGGGGGCGGGTGCATGTGTGTGGGGAGGGGTGAGTCGCTGCGGAGACCATCTGGGCATCAGGACCCGGCCCGCAGGGAGCTGGGGGGGGGGGCGGTGTGAGCTGACCCCGGCCCTAACGTCCTTTGAAGGACGTTAGCAGTCCCTGGGGACAGGGACTGCTGGGGGCAGCCCAGGAACTTTCGGCTTCTGGAGGATGACCCCCCCCCACACACACACATACACCGCTTGCCAGTGGGACTTCTTGGATTCCTGAAGGGCACAGGATAGGAGGGCAGACCCCAGCACCTACGGCAGCCCGCCCCTTGTCTGTCTTCCAGAGACCCCAAAGACCCCCAGCCGGCCTCCACTCGCCCCCCTGAGCATCGGTAGGTGGGCCCCCATTGACCTGACCCCTGGCACGGGAGGGGTGTGGCCTGTGGGCCCCCCACCTCCGCCCTCTCCCTCACCCGCAGAGAACATCCTGACCCACGAGCAGCGCTGCGCGGCCGTGGTCAGCGCCGGCTTTGACCGCCTGGTGGACGCGAGCTCGCGGTACTGGGCCTGCAAGGGGACTGTGGCCGCGGTCATCCTGGAGAGAGGTAGGGCTGCCCTGCCCCTCACCTCGGAAGGCCCCTGGGCCTCTCGCTTCAGTCTAGTCATCTCTGCCCCCTTCCCCGCAGAGGTCCCGGGCGCCCAGGGCCACGCCAAGGAGATCTACCAGCTGGTGGCGCTGGGCACCGGTGGTGGCAGCTGTGCCAGGTGGCTGGATTTCTCAGGCCGACAGCTCCACGACTGCCACGGGCTGGTGGTGGCCCGCCGGGCCCTGCTGAGGTGAGGGGTCGGGGGGGGACCCTCTGCGGCCGCCCCGGGCGGGCCGGGCCGCCCCAGCTGCCGCTCCCTCCGCCCCCAGGTTCCTGTTCCGGCAGCTCCTGCTGGCCACGCAGGGGGGCCCCAAGGGCAAGGAGCAGTCTGTGGTGGTCGCCCAGCCGGGGTCCGGGCCCCCCTTCGCCCTCAAGCCCCGGATCTTCCTGCACCTGTACGTCAGCAACACCCCCAAGGGAGCTGCCCGCGACATCTGGTACGAGGCGCGCCCGGGGCGGGCCGTGTGGGCGCGGGTGGGGGAGCGGCCCTGAGCCCCGCGTCCTCTGCAGCCTCCCGCCAGCCTCGCAGGGCGGCCTCCCGCACAGCCGCCTGCTCCGCCTGCAGGCCCACATCCAGGGGCGGCTGAAGCCCGTCTGCTACGTGGCCCCTGCGCTCCGCGACACCCACGTGGCCTGCCTCTCGGCCAGCGACAAGCTGGCACGCTGGGCCGTCCTGGGGCTGGGCGGTGCGCTGCTGGCCCACTTCCTGCCCCCCGTCTACGCCAGCAGCCTGGTCGTGGGTGAGGCCCGAGGGCGAGGGCGGGAGGGCTGAGGCGGGCTGGGGCAGGGCGGGGAGCGTGGCGGAGACTCAGGCCTCGTCCTGGGCCTTCTGCCCCCGCAGCCGACCCCTGCCAGAACACCCCGGCTCTGGACAGGGTCATCCACGCCCGGCCCGGCCTCGACAGGGCCTTGGGGCCGCGCCTGCCGCCCCCCTACACCCGGACCACGCTGCACCTGTTTGAGGGGCCCTCAGTGGCCCCCTCCGACCCCCCCTCCAACACCTGCCAGGGCCTGAGCCTCAACTGGAGCCTGGGGGACCCTGACGTCGAGGTGGTGGATGTGGCCGCCGGGCGTGTGAAGGCCGAGTGAGCGGGGCCCGGGGCGGCGGGAGGGGCGCCTGGCGGTGGGGAAAGAGGGAGCATCTAGCCGCCAGCCTCTTACCGGTAATGTGACCCACCCCGTGACCCCCCCGGATTGTCACGGCGTGGAGGTGGTGTGAGGGGCGTGGAGCGGGCCTGTTAGTTTTGTCTTCCCTTGCCCTCCCCCGAACTGCGGTCCCTTTCTCTCCATCCCCAGCGCCGCCCTGGGGCCTCCGTCCCGCCTCTGCAAGGCTGCCTTTCTCCGGGCCTTCCGCCAGACTGCCCGTGCTCTCGGGAAGTCCCACCTCCTGGCCTTGAAGACCTATGAGGCAGCCAAGGTGAGCCGCTTCCCTGCCCCGCAGCCCCCCTTTCTCCTGCACCCCCAGCAGGCATCCTCTCTCCACCGGCTCATCTCCCGCCCTAGGCTGGGCCCTACCAGGAGGCGCGCCAGCAGCTGTCTGTCCTCCTGGACCAGCAGGGCCTGGGGGCCTGGCCCTCGAAGCCACTGGTGGGCACGTTCAGAGACTGAAACAGACGTCCAGGCCCGAGGTCCCTGAGCCCAGGCGGAGCCCGCTGGAGGAGGGCCGTTTCTGGGCGGGGGCGCGGGGCGGGGGAGGGTGGCGCCCGGGGGCACAGGGTGGAGCTGGGGGTGGGGGGAGAGCCTGGCGTGCTGGAGAGGTGGGGCGGCTGCATATTCGGGCTTGAATAAAGAAGCTGTTTCTGGCGGTTCCGTGTGTTGGCGGCTTTCTGGCGGGGAAGAGGGGAGCCGTGGCCCCTCGGTTTGCGAAGGGAGAAGCCCCTGTGGTGGCCAGGGCTCGGCTGGAGCCCTCCTCACTGAATCACTGCGTCGTCGCCCAGCCTGCGCGCCTGGGGGCGGCGGTGTGGTGTCTCGGGCGGCGGGTGTGGGAGCGTGTCCTCCCTGGTCTCCTTCCTTTCCCAGGGCTCGCCTGGCGGGGCAGGGGGAGAAGGGTGGCACCTGGCCAGAGGTGGCAGCCGCGAGGCCCGTAGAGGCAGCTGGGTCGGCCCAGCCGCTGCCGGGAAGGGTGGCTTTGGGAGGAGAGGTGGGCCCCTGGCGGGCGGCAGCCCCAGATCCTGCCCTCCGCGTCCTCCGGGTTCCCGCGAGTGGGTGGGGTAGCGCTGGGCGCCAGCAGGAGGCTCACGCAGAGCTGAGCCCAGGCTTTCTCCGGGCCGCCCCAGCTGTCACACCGGCTGAGGCTGTGACCGCCCGAGCCCCTGTGCCCGCCGGATGGGGGCTGCCTAGCCTGCCTCTCAGGCCAGGTGGGCGGGTCTCCTTCCTTCTCCTCGGGGGGCTGCAGTGAGTGTGTGGGGACTACCGGGCTCTCCCGGGACCTTGGGTGTGGAGGGAAGATGCTGTACACTGCACACGTGCACACACGCGCACGTGCACACACACCCACGCACGGGCCTGCAGGCCTGGGCGCCACCCCAGCCTGGGCAGGGCCCGCTGAGCAGGAGTACAGGCAGCTTTGAAGTCTGGGGACCTGGGGCCAGGGGGGGCTTGAGGACCACGCCAGCCCCCAGCCCCACACCCCGTGGCCGGACGCTCCCTGCTCCCCCAGCAGTTTCAGGGTTCACAACTACAGACTGCTCTCCCCGGTGGGCTGGGAAGCTGGGCCAGGCCGGAGCAGGTGATGGAGCCCCGGGATAGCGTCCCCTCCCTGCAAGCCACCTCCCGGCCCCGGGTGTGTGTGGCCTCGGCTGCCGCTTAACCTCGGTGCACTCGGGTCGACTCATCTGGAGAAATAACTGGAAGGCCAGCCCAGGTGGCCTGTTCTCCTCCAGCCCATCCGGCCTCAGGCTGGGCTTTCCCTCTGCCTGTCCGCTGGGCCCGTGCTCTCTCCCTTTCAACCAGTGCCGCTGTCAACGAGGGGACGTGGGAGGGACGTGGTGGCAGAGGAAATAGCTGACAGGCTAGAGGCTCTGGAGGCCCTGCACCCGAGGCTTTACAGATGCTGTCATGTCGAAGAGGTAGATGCTATCGCTGCCCCGCTTACTGGTGAGAAAACTCCCAAGGTGAAGCTGGGTAGCCTCCAGAAGAGCACGCGGGGTCAGGATGCAGCCGCGGTGCCTGTCCAGGCACCTGACTTCCAAGCCCCTCAATCCCACTCACCGCCTGGGCTGCCACTGGAGTTGCTTCTGTGACCTTGGACAGAACCCCCGACCTCTTTTATACCGTGACTGGACCGTATGGTTCCAGGAGCTCCCTCCTGGCTCCGACCATCTCTCCTCTGCTCTTTCCTAACGGCCACGAGGGTGGGAGATGCAGCCTTTGCCATTGAGAGAAAGAGCTGCGGGCTGGCGGGCTTGGGAGAGGGCGGGAAAGGGGCTGGGGGAGGTGAGAGTGGCTGCCAAAGGCAGGACAGGTGTCCAGGAATGTGCATGTGCAAAGGAAGGGCAGAGGGAAGTTTGAACCCGGATGGAGGGTCTCCAAAGCCAGGTAAGTGCTGATCTTTCTTCTTCTTCTTTAACTGAGAAAACAGCGAGGTTATTTACCAGTGTTGTTATTTAAAAGAAAACAAACTTAGGCCAGCTTTGAAATAATGATTTCTCATGCTTATTTTTTTCAGGGATGGAGAGGATTTTTAAAACAGCCAAGCCTATTAATTAGCACATTTATTACACATTTTTTTCCCCCTGGAGGGCATTTAAATTGATTTCCTTTTTGGATGGTGACTACATCCAGAAATATACCAGCCATTCCAAACGGCAGTTCTCTGCAACGAGCCTTTTGATATTCATTAATCACATCATCAGTGGGTAAACAAGTTGTTCAGAATGACATTAACTCTGCTGTGTTCTGCCCAGTAAGTAATATTTGTCCGCATGTTGCACAAATCTGCCTGGCCAATCCTCCCCTCCCAAGACAGTCCCTGTTACACAATATTCGCTCAGTTCCTTTGGCTCAGCTTATTTATGATTGCAGGGTGACGATGAAGGCTGCTTCTGAAACGGAGAGCCTGTTAATGTCTTCTTGGCCCGATCCCCTCTGGGTGAAGTTTTGCCAACAACAGCATATTTGAGCAGGGAGGTGACGTAACCCAGCCGGGCACAGCTCAAATGCCGCTTCCTCCACGACGCCTTTGCCATCATGCCCACCTTCCCTTCCCTGCAGCTCCAAGCTCCGGGGGTCTGCCCTGGACCCCTGCACGGTGCCGCCCCTCCCCGTGTGTGGTCTTCACTGCTGAGCACAGGTGTGGACCCAGCGGCCGAGGGGCAACTCCTCCTTTCCAAGCCTCAGTTTCCCCACCTGGGAAATCGGTCACAAACGCGTGGCCTGCAGGGTCATGGTGGGATGAACTGAGAAGTGTGCCGAGCACTGTTCCCAACGTTAGCAGTCATCGTTGGTGGCTGTCATAGGGCCTGGCCGCTCCCAGCTCCCAGAGGTCAGCCTGTTGTCTGTTTCTCTCCATCCCCTCCTTGAGGCCTCTCCACATAGAACATGCCCTACAAACAAGCTGGACCTCCCAGCTCCCGGAGGTCAGCCTGTTGTCTGTTTCTCTCCATCCCCTCCTTGAGGGCTCCCGCATAGAACATGCCCAACAAACAAGCGTTGAATGTAAAATGAATGAATGATAGTATCTTCTCTTTACAGGAGTGGGTTAGAGGGAAAGAACAGAAACCCTTTTCTAAAATACGGCTCTAGAAGACATTTTGAAAATGTCCATTTTATTGTGAGCTCTTTTTTGCTGACCTGTAGAAGCATTCAAAAAGACCTAGAGAATGTGGATTAAACCACACCTGAACTTGTGTATTGTCAGTTATAAGAACCAATAAGTCTCCTTTTGTTTGCTTATTTAATGAAGTCTGATTAGAGATTCCTGTCCTTGGAAACAAAATATTTCTAAGTGATATTTGTGGGTGTGTCCTAAAAATGTATAGTGTTGGCTCAGTTCATCTCCCAGATAAACTGCCTGCATGTAAATCCTTGCCTCGGGGTCTGCTTCTGGGGGAACCCAAACATCTGGGAGAACCAGGGCAGACCTCCTCAGGGCCGGTGCCACGTATGGTTAGTCCCATCACCACTCTGCCCTCTTCCCTTCTAGGACTTATCACAGGCTCTGCTTGTCCTATTTATTTCCTTCTTGACTTATCCTTGGTCTCCCTCTAAACCCCACTCTTCCCCTCTACCCAGGTCTACAGGAGCATCTGTCTTGCTGACAGAACAATGCCTGGCACATGGCAGGCATTTAAGAAACACTGCCCCAGAAACTAACCATTGCCCTTCCAACTTCTGACTTGGCCACAGCCCAGGGGTTGGTGAGCCCTGACCCCTGCCACCCATCACCTGGGGGACCCTCCGACCTGCTCCGACATCCCTAGGTCAGCCCCAGCAGTCTCCGAGGCTAGACCTGCCCCAATACACCAGAGCAGCCACTTATCGCTTCTTAGTACAGTTTAATGTTTCTCTAGGAGTTGCAAGGTGGCGGGGGGAGCCCCAGAAAGCTTAGTTAGGAAGGCGCCAGGTGAAATTGCTGAGTTTCCCAGGGGATCTTATTTCAAGCCAGTCATTGACCGAGTACAATGGAAGCCTTTGGAACAGCAAGATTGGCTAATTTTAGCTCAGGGCGCCCAATTTCATGCTTTTTTCCCTTTGTCCCCCTTGCAGGAAAGGTGATTTATGAAAGTCATGTGCCTTCTCTGCGCGTCACCTGGAGCTGGCGGCCAGGGAGGCTGGGCTCATGCAGCCTATCTGGGGCTGCTCTGCACGGCCCCAGAGCCACAGGGCTGGTGGAGACAGCGGCATCCCTGTGTTTTATTTTTAACTGACACTGTGTTCCCGGAGGTGCCCCTTGGTTAGATGTCAAATGATGGATGAGCCCAGCGCTGGGCGAGGGTCAGGAGGCTCAGAGCTGTGGGTGCTGCCTGCCAGCCCTGGCTTTGCCGCCTCTGACCGTGTGACCTGCCCCATCACGTCCCCTTCCTGGGCCTCCGGGTCCACACCCGTAAAAGGGGCAGGTTGGGCCCAGTGACCATAAGGACCGTTTAGCTCTGAGAATCTGTGAGGCCGGCGGTTGGTTCCCAGGCTGGCAGGGTCAGGAGGGCAAGGGACTGTCCCCTTCTCGTGGCAGCTGGAGAGTGAGGACCTGCTCTGAGCCTCGGCGATGGGGTCACCTGCCAGGCGGACCCTCTCTCCTCCTCACCGAGGCGCCAAGGGTCCATGCACTGCCGGCCATCTGGCATGTTCTATCCGGCCTGCATGGGAGCAGGGGTTAATTTTGTTTCTTATTTGAATGCCTTGGGCTCGGCCACCACTCCCCTGCTCTCTTTCTCTTTCTCACTCTCCACTCCCTTGCCAGCATTTCCTGGGGTCACCTCCCAAATAAAGGGCTTCTATGTCACCGGTGATGGCGCCCCCAGATGTGATACCCTGAGAGGGACACAACCTCACGGATATAGCGTGTGGCCAGGAAAGCACAGCCTCAATCTAAGCAAAAGGAGAGGGGATGGGCACAAAATGAGGTATGTTTTACTAAATAAGGAGAGGTCTATACTCACCCCAAATTTCCATGTCATCTATGTCGAAGAAAGGCTGTGGAAAGATCCAGATCACAGGAGGCTAAAGAGATAAGACAAGGAAATGCAACCTCCAAGCCTATGCTGGACCCTGTCCCAGATGGGAAAGTCTATAAAGGATATTATTAGGTCAGCTGACAAAAGTGGACCGGGCAGTAGATTAGATTAAAATATTGCATCCGAGTTAAATGTGCTGACATTGGTAACTGCGTTATGGCTTTGTAAGAGAATATCCTTATTCTTAGGATCTACGTACCAAAGTATTTCCGGTCTCCTTGGGCTCTCCATCTTAAAACGGAGTTGGTTTACCTTAGAGCTTCTATTCTTTTACTTGGGGGAGGAGTCATAGATTCCTTTGAGAACCTGATGAAATCATTGAACACTGCACTCTGAAATGCACATAACGTACACGTGCTTTGTTTCGTGTCATCTCCAGAGATTCCCAAACCCCTTGTGGAAACTCTTGGCTGGGAATCCTTGGACCAATGGTCTTCTGATAGACTTTCCAGTTACTACCTTCTAAAGTTCTGAAAGCAAAGTGCCATGATATAGTCATCTATTCTCAAATGGTCCACAAAAGCATACTATATAGATAATAAAAAAATAGAGAGAGCAAACGATAAAACAAATGGGGCCAAATGTTTCTTAAAAGGCGTATTGGAGTTGTCTATGTACTGTTTTTGTTCTTTGCAACTTTTGGTCAGTTTGACATGTTTCCCAAATAAAATGTTAAAAAATCAATTGCGGGGTGCCTAGTAATCATTCAACAAGTGATGCCAATCATGAGCATTTCGACAAGAAGAACGGGAGGGAGGGAGTTTAACGCCACTGGAGGGAGGTGGGCAGGGGGCATGTAGAGCCGTGCAGCCAGGCACTGGGGTGAGGCACCCAGGTGGATGGGTAGGCAGGTGGCGGGAAGCTGGTGCACAGAGATCTTCATGAACTCCTATTCAAACTTGAACTACTTGCTGATTTTTGCTATGGGAGCAATTCTGTGGATTGTCAGGAACTGTGGTCAGCTTTTCTTTCTCACCTCTCTCCCTGTTTCTTACCTGCCCCTCTCTCTCCATCGTATAAGTTGTAGCAATGAACTTCCAGAATCCCAGACTGTCCACGCTGGGAGGGAATTTAACAACCATCTCATCCACCTTCTCCACGGGATCAGTGAGAAAAGGAAGGCCCAGTGAAATCAATTTCCATGCCCATGTTATACAAAGGGTTAAGTGTTGGTACCCAGGGACCCCAAGACCACCCTCCTTACTCTGTTCAGGGTGGCATGGCAAAGTGTTAGAATCTTGTCTTGAATATTTTCTTTGAGGTCTTGGGCACTGTTTCAGATGAACCTAAGAGCTAATATACTAGAAAGAGTGTCCTGCTGGGAATCAGGCTGCTCGGATCTAACTAAACGAACATGCTGTGTGGCCTTGGGTAGGTGGCTTTCCCTCTCTGAGCCTTCGTCTCGCCATCTTAAAATGCAGAAGTTGATTTACTTAACTTCTTGTCCTTTTTCAGGGGTCATGGATTCCCTGAGGGTTGATAAAATCATTGAACCCTTTCTCAAAGCTGTGCATTTTGAGACACACATAATCTCCAGACGTTCATGGACACCTCATGGAAACCACTTGCTTAGGCTGTCTTCTGATGGGCCTTCCAGGTGTCAATTTCTCCAGTCCTAAAAGCTATGAAAATAGAGTCAGTGGGTCGAGCCCCACTTGCATTGCGTTGAAGAATTAACCCATCCATCCTCAGTTCACTTGGGCTCAACTCTGGCTATAGAGAGGTGTTGAACCAACATTTTAAAGTTGCCTCTGGGAGCCGCATGAAAATAAGCTTAAAGTAAAGGGGCCTTTGCTCTTTTGCCTTCAGCTGGAAAATTTTGACTTTTGGCTGCAGTCATGCCCATTGGCCTCCGAGAAAAACAAGTCCTTCTGGGAATCGCAAGACTCCTTTCAGCCAATGGGGATGAAGAGACCGCCTAGCAACTCGCTGGTCATCCCCATCCCACCCAATCAGCATGAAGGAAAGGCTGCTCTGCCAGGCTAAACACAAGGAGGCCCATCCCCCGGGACGTCGCAGGGAGGAAAAAAATAGAGCCTTTAATTAAGCCCCACATGTGAGCGATCAATTCCAATTTTCCACTTCTAATTTGGTAAAGGATTTCCACCGGGCATGTACTGAGACGTTATAGAGCCTCATAATGTTGGTGATGGGCTCACCTATTTTTCTTTTAGTCCTGGCACATTTTGTTCAGATGACTGGTATGGGAAACAGAGGAAAACGGAGAGGCCTGGGTGGGAGCCAGTCACAGGATGGGCTGAGCCAGAGTGGGGAGTTATTGCCTCAGGCACGCAGCACAGAAAAGTCTCCAATCAGAAGAAGAAGGACCGATATGGGGCCTGATGTGGGTCCCAGGCCTTCCCTGATCTGGGGTGAGCTCGCCCCCAGTGGGGGACATGACTGAAACGGGGGAGGGTATCTAGAAATTTGCACATTCTTTTAAAAATCATTATTTGCAAGGGCTGCACCTTGGGATTCAGAGCTCTCCACCCACACAGCAGCCCTGAGGGTCTTCGTGAGACCCCAGCTGGAAAACCACAGACCTAGCCCAATGCCTGAAACTGACAGAGAGGGGCTAAAGTCACAGGAGGCTTTTCTAGGGGGTAGGGCTTTTCCTTGTGAGACTGGCCACCTTGCCACTATGCAAAGCGCCTATTTGGTGGAATAGCATGGGAAGGACTGGGGGGTGCCCTGCTGACTTTTGGGGGGTTAGAGGGACGGGGACATGGGTGTCTGTCAGCTGGGAGGGCATCCGGAGAAGTCAAAGGGAGCGAGGACTCCCCACGAGATCAAGGCCAGCTTGAAGCTAGATGCTGATGTGGGTGGCCCCTGTGCCAGAGCCCAAGGCCACACTGACCCTGGCGTTGAGGTCAGGGGAAGGCGTGTGCCCAGCACATAGTAGGCCTGCACTAAATACTAGTGGAATGAATGAACAGCACGTTAAGTTGTCCCCACTGATGACATGCTAACACGCTTGCACGTGAACTACATCAGATCCACAGGTCCACGGTCTTCTCTCCATCATCCATTTGCAACCCCGTGCTCTTTCTCAGCGGATTTACAGCCGACGGCGTGCAGCTGTGCACGGCCGAATCACTGGTGGGAGGTGCCATCGAGGCCCCTCCCAGGTGTGCTCAGCTGGGGAACAAAAGATGAGACTCCAGGGCTGCCACCACCTTGTACGATTAATGACGTGGAGGAGGCAGGCCCTCATGGCTTGCCTGACCTGCTCGACTGTTCCCTGTTCCCAGCTGGTCCTCCTGCAACCCATCCCACCATCATGATCATTCACACCTGCAGTCCGCTCACATCACCCCTTTCTCCAGCATCTGCGATATCTCCTCTCCATCTACCGAAATGTCCCAGTCCACTACACAGCATCTCATCCCAGCCCACCTTTCCAGCTTCATCTCCCAAAACAGCCCAAACAGCCCTCCGCATTCAACCCCTTCCTGTGTCTCTGTGAAGCCGTCCGTGAGCAGACTGCCCAGAATGCACCGCTCTTTCCCCTCTGCTCAGGATGCACTGCTTTTGTCTCTAATGACTTGGTCCTACCTCTGCCTCCTACTCTGGATGCAAAGGGCCGGGTCTGTTAATGAATGAATGGATGAGCAAATGAATTCATTTAAATATCAGCCAAGGACGTCTATTCTCTGGCATCAAGGGGTCGGGGTGGGGGGAGGGGGGAGCAGGCAAGGGGCAGATCCTAAGTCTGCCCTCGTTTCTACGCTGCATCTGTGGTGGCTTAGCTGAGAGTGGAAAGCCCAGGTCCCCGCAGTGCTGGAGGAACCAGCTGCAGGAATGGTCCTCTCAAGGGACAATGCAGTGCCCTGTGAGAGGTAGCCTCTGCCAAGGCCAAGGACCGGATAATTGGACGATGTCTCACCAAGAGCCCAGGTGGCCAAGGAGGACCTGCCATGCTGACAAGTGCCGCTCCTGTCCAGGTCCCAAGTGCGTCAGGAGGGGTGGCAGGCCACCATCCCCCACTGTGGGACTTAACGTGGAGGCCAGTTCTGCCTTCTTGGCTAAGAGCTTCCAGAGCTGGGGGGAGGCAGCTGCATTAGAAAAATGCCATTGGTGGTGTAAGTGGTAGAAGAACTGACCCCGGCTAGAACCCCCAGTAGAGCTGGGTGGAGGGACCTGATCAGAAAGGTTTGCAGTGACTGAAACCTCCAGTTCCTGGGGGTGGGTTGGCCCAGGAAAGAGGGTCTTCAGGGAGGAATGGAATTCTGTAGGCTTGGTCCTCTAGGTGTCTGGAACCTAGCCTGGGTTGTTGAAGACTCTGCAGGGAAGGAAACGAGATTAAAGGGAGACAGACCCAACCCAGCAAGCGAACTTGCTTGTGCTCAGCGAGGGGCAGGGAGAGAGGAGACGGCAAGTGACGTGGACGTCGTGGCCAGGGGGGGTCAAGAATCACCCAACCAAACATCTTTGGCCTCAAGCCCCTCCTAGCTCTGGGAGTGACCCCCAAGCTCTAGAAACACACCACTGGATGATGTAGGTGCTGGTGTTCTCCAGTTCGTGTAAGCCGAGGGCGATGGGCTGAAGATCTGGAATATTCAGGGGGGATTTTGAGTTACATGTATGCGATGGGCAAGGCAGGGCCCTCCAGGATCAGGTCTTGGACGTCGTTTAAGAGTTCGCGTTCACTGGCCGTGGCCGCGTTCTGCAGGCGGCGGAAGCGAGCCTCCAGCCTCTCCTGCTCCTTCTTGAGCTCCAGGTAGGAGTGCGAGAAAATGTGAAAGATGGACGTGGCCGGGAAGGCCATGATGAGGATGCCGCTCAGGATGCTGCTGAGCGCCACCATCTGGCCCGGCACGCTGCTCGGGACCATGTCTCCGTAGCCCACCGTCGTCATGGAGATGACGGCCCACCAATAGGAGGCCGGGATGCTGGTGAACTCCAGAACTCGCCCGGACTCATTCTCGGCCACGTAGACCAGAGGAGCGAAGAGGGTGATGGCTACGCAGAGGAAGAGGAGGAGCAGGCTAAGCTCGCGCGTGCAGCGGCGCACCGTGAGGCCCAGCGTCTGCAGCCCCAGCGAGTGGCGGGCGAGGCGCATCACGTAGAGAATGCGCAGTGCCCGCAGCACGCGCAGCGCCAGTCCCGCCTTCTCCAGGTACGAGCTGCGGCTCGGCCTCGCGCCGTCCGCCTGGGGCTCGTCGGACACCGCGAGCGACACGTAGTAGGGGGAGAGGGCCAGGATGTCGATGATGTTCAGGGGCCCTTGGAAGAACTGGCACTTGTTCTGGGCCTGGACAAACCGCAAGCAGAACTCCAGGGAAAACCAGGCCACGCAGACGGTCTCCACGATGAAAATGGAGTAGCACTTACGCGAGCACTCCCCCTGGAGAGGCGACAAAACGCACGGTAGGGAGGGGCCGGGTAGCAGCGTGGGAAATGGCGAAATAAGCACACTGAAAAGCAATGCTGTAGATCTGTAATGATACCGATATCGATTCCATATGCAGAGTCTCTGTACTAAAGATATATTCTCTCTATATTTTATATATTAAATATATATTAATAATATATCAACACGTACTAATATATAATATATTAATATTTATAATACACATAATATATTACTGTAATATATATTATATAATACATATCACAATATACTGATATATTAAGTATAGCGTATATTAAACATTAAATATATATTCTCTATATATTCTTTGTATAGTATATGGTCTCTATAGTCTATATATTATCTATCTATCTATCTATCATTTATCTATACATCGATAGAGCCCTGTCGTAGACTCTTAGTCATCTGCCAAAACCCCCTTTTTACATAGTTCTCAAGTAGTGGCTGTGCGCATGGCCAGTCAGCTAGATCAGAGACCACTTTTCCAGCCTCCCTTGCAGCTAAGCATGGCCGCATAACCAAGCCCCCACCCACAGAATATAAACAGAGGTGATGCATGCCACCTCCAGTTCCAGGAGTTTAGTGTTGGCGTGAGTTCCTGCACACTCTTTCTCCCCTTCCTGTGAGCCAGGACAACCCAGATGGCCCTGCACCCCAGCTGAGAAACAGCAGATCGGACCAACGCCCTGGGAAGGATGAGCATCATGGTGGGAAAAATCTGGGTGTCAGAATGAGAGCTGCCCACTCGCCTCGCTCCCTCTTTATGAGAGAAACCAGCTTCTATTGTGTTGAAAGCTGTTCTGTCGTGAGGCCTCTTGGTTAGAGCAGCCAGGTTTCTCCTTTATGACATAAACACCTCTTGGGTACCAGGCACTGCTCTGGTGCTGTCACTTAAGCCCCACAGTGATGCCATGAGCAGGCAGCCCGGCTTCATTTACGGCCCAGGAAATGGTCCCGAGCACTGAGATGACTTGCCTGAGCTCACATTCATAGTAGATGGTCTCCCAGAGATTATGCGCTGTTTTGTAACTATTTTGCCCGCCATCCCGCATTCATTCATCCAACAAAATTACATGGAGGACTCACCTTGTGCCAGGTCCCATGCTAGACTCCGGAGGTAAAGGACTAGAGAAGCAGACGTGGTTTCTGGGGGCTTGGAGCCTGGGGCAGGCCGAGAGGACACCGGCAACCCTGTGATGCGGATTGTGATGGGATCCTGAGATCCCAGCCAGGTGGGGCTCCAGTGGGTTCCTCACTGTGTCATTCACACCCCTGCCCCTGCCCCCAACAGAGACTTCCGCTAGCCCCTCTGCTACTCAAAGTGTGCCCTGGACCCTAGAGCATCAGACTCCCCTGGGAGCTTGTTAGAAACACGCAATCTTGGGCTCCACGGCATCCCTGCGGAGCCAGAATCTGCATTTTAACAATGATTTGTGTGCACAATAAGGTTGGAGAAGCTCTGGTCTAGTGCAGTGGTTCTCAGCCTTGACTGCACGTGTTAGAATCACCTGGGGGGGGGCTTTGAAAAATCCTGATGTCCAGGTCGGGATGCCAGAGATTCTAATTTACTTGATCTAGGTTTTAGCCTGAGTGGTAGAATTTTCCAGAAGCCCCATCAATGATTCTCATGTGGAGCTAGAGTTGAGAACCTGACTCTAAATATTACATCTACATCTTCATCTCTATCTGCATCTATCTCTATATTGTCTCCATCTGTGTCTATATCTCTATCATCTGTATCTATGACGGATGAGTGAACCAATGACCAAAGCCAGTTGATTGAGTGAAAAGCAAGATGTTGACAAGCGCAGTTTTCTTTGGATTAAAAACCTCTGACGTGGAAAAAGAAATTATTTCCAGTGCCTGGGCTCACAGGAATACTAAACTGAAATATTCTTTTTGTCTGGCCTTTGAAGAAAGAAACAGGCTGGACCGTCCTGATCTCTATTTGCCGGTGCAGTGCTGGGTAGCTCTCTCCCTTGGTTCTCTGCCTCGGGAGGGTTGAGACAAACGGAAATGACGCAGGTAAAGAAGTTAGCAGGCTGCTGCATCTGCAGGTACATGAAACATTGTAGGTACCCGTTTGAGATGATTCACTGGTTGCAGACATAGCCTGCCTGGTCTGTTTAAGGGTAACTATCCTTCTCCTATCCTGGATTTTACAGGAGGCTGAGGAAATTCTCCAACACACTGGAGGTCTTTGCCATGACTGCCTGGGGTTTGCTTCAGGATTCTGGAAGGCTCAGGAGTTTTGGATCCTGATTCCCTAGTCCTGCTGCAAACTTGCTGTGTGACTTTTCCGTGGTCACTGCCGCTCTCTGTGCTTTAGTTTCTGATGAAGAGGGTGGAACAGAATCAGTATTTCTCAAAGCTGATTCATAAGCCCTGCATCAGAGTGCCCCAGAGTGCTTGTTACAAATGTGGATTCTGGGGCCCCCATCACAAAATCAAAGCCCTGGAGTGAGGCCCAGGAATCTGCATTTTGGCAAGGCCTCCTGTTGACTCAGAGGCACCTGGAAGTTTTTCAGCCTCTGGGCCAGATTCTCTCGATAAGTCCTCTTTCATCACTGACATTCTGGGAGTTTTTTCTTTGGTGTAAGAGCCTTGTGTGGCCTGGGAACAGTCTTCCCAGACCAGTGACCCAATAGCTCAGGAAGATGACTCCTGGGAGGCAGAGGAGGCTCTGTGGGCCCTTCCTCCCTTTGCCTCTGGTGCTGGCTTTTGGATGTTCCAGGTACGCACCACCCACCTCCCACCGGCCACCTCCCTGCCCGGCAACAAGGGCTCTGCCGAGTCACCCCCTGCATTGCTGCTCCGCTCTGTATCCTAAACCAACCTCCCAGCACTGGTCCTCAGAGAAATGCCCTGTTAGCGGCCGGCATTGGAATGGCAGGGGTTTATGGGGTTCGAGCTGAGAAAATAATTCCCAGGCCAGGCAATATTTGAAGAAAACTAGAATGGAAGGAAAGAAAAAGGTCACTCTCTCTCTGAGGGAGTTTCTGGTTGTATTCTGTAGGTAGGATGAACGACTCATCCTGGTTTGCCCAGAACTTTCCAGGTTGGGCAACAGACAGTCCCAGGTCACCAGAACTTCCCCTCAGTCCTGGGCAAACCGGGATGCTTGGTCACCCCGCTGGGGGGCTTGTCACCGTGAATGAGGCGTGCTCTGATTCCTTCCTGCAATGCAGAGGAACGTGACCAGCCCCAGGAAGGCCGGAGGGGTGAACGCCGTGAGAGCATGGACGAATGTCACAGACAGATGTGGGGCGATGTTTCCATCCAGGTGAAGTCCGAGAGCAGGCAAAACTCACCTGAGGTGGACAGAATCACCAAAAGAGTGGCTGCCTCTGGATGGGGTAGGGAAGACCACAAACGGACCTGAAAGAACATTCTGGGGTGATGGGAATATTCCATATTAAACAGGGCTGTGGGTGTGCCCCATTTGTTACATTGGACAGCTAAGACTTGTGCATTTCAGTGTATGTAAATTTCACCCATAAAACTGTAAAATAAAAATAAAATGAATGATCATGGTGCTAAATGATTGCGGGTGGGAGGGGGTGGAGAGAGAGAGAGAACCAGAATGGCAGACTGTGGACAATCGTGAAAGCTGAGACATGGGTACTTACTGGGGGTTCATTAGATTATTCTATTTACTTTGTAAATGCCCCAAATTTTCCATCCGGGAAAGTTTTTATTTATTTTTTTTAAATCAGAGTTGGAAATGAACACCACAATGAGATACCACTCCACACTCACTAGGATGGCTGTGATTATAAGGACAAAAAATAAGTGTTAGGAAAAGGGGATTAAGTGGTACAGACTACTAGGTATAGAATAAATAAGATACAAGGATGTAATGTACAGCACAGGGAATACAGCCAGTATTTTATAATATCTTTAAATAGAGTATAAGATACAAAAATATCGAATCACTCTGTTGTATACCTGAAACTAATATGATATAGTAAACCAACAATAAGAAAAACAAGTGTTGGTGAGGATGTGGAGAAATTGGAACCTCCCAGACATTGCTGGTGGGAATGTAAAGTGGTACAGCCGCTGTGGAAAACAGGTGGGCAGTCCCTCAGAAAACTTAAACATACATTTGCTATATGACCAAGCAATTCTGCTCCTAGGTATATACCCAAAGGAACTGAAAGCACACATCCACACAAAAACTTGTCCATGAAGGTCCACAGCAGTGTGATTGATAACAGCCAACAAGTAGAAACAAGCTAAATGCCCATCAATAGATGAATGAATAAACAAAATATGATCTCTCCATATGATGGAATATTATTCAGCCGTAAAAAGGAAGTCCTCACGTGCTACAAAGCAGATGAGCCTTGAAAACCTTATGCTCAGTGAAAGAAGCCAACATAAAGACCATATATTGTATGATTCCATATCTATAAAATGCCCAGAAAAGGCAAATTCATGAAGATAGAAAGTATGTTCGCAGTTGCCTGGGGCTGGTGGGATGGGGGCGGGGAGAGGATGGAGAATAATTGGAAGTTTGTGCAGTATTGCTTTTTAGGATGATGACAATGTTATGGAATTAGTGGGGATGGTTGCATTACTGTATACTAAAAATCACTGATTTGTGCACTTGAATATTTGAGGGTATGAATTATATCTTAATAAAAAAGAAACTCGAGTTTGAGTCTGAATGGCCAAGTCAGTCTGGGTGAGGCAGGGAGTGAGGTCCACAGCCTTGCCCCATCCTTTCCTGAAGCTCCAAAGCAGAGCTGCTCTGAAGGGCTCCGGGGTCAGAGGGAGGCCAGGGCTCTCTGAGGACAAAGCCATTGTCCCTGAGGGTCCATCCGGACAGGCTGTCCAGCAGATGGGCTGCAGGTGCAGCGAGGGCCAGTTCTAGAAGTTCCATCTGGGAGGGACTCGGGGCCAAAGTCTTGACTTTGGAGTTTCCCTGCACCCTCTGTCTCTCTCACAGCAATGCCTGCCACCTCCCTCTTTGGGAATGAGGCCAGAATCGGCCACGTCTTACCCGCTTAACTCAGTGCTGGTCCCACTGCCCCATTCAGCAGTTCCACCCACCTCCCTCCCTTTCCTTCCTCCTGGCTGTGAAATCCATCATTTGTGCCTCTGGCACTGGCCGCGGTCCTCCCCCTCCCGGTGCCTGGTGGTGCTGACTCACGCCTCTCCCCAGAGCCAGGTCTCTCTGCCATCCTCCCCTCCTTCAGGCCCCTTCCACGGTCCTCTCCCTTGTCCCCCTCGCCTTGAGCCGCCGTCCCTCCTCCCCAGCCCTGCCCCTACCCTTGGCTCCCTCTTCCTAGCCGCCCCGACTCCCCAACCCTGGCACATGGGGGCTCTGAGGGGGGGGCTAGGAATTGGACGCACAGAGACCAGGGCAGCGTGGTGAGGCAGGAGGGACAGCATGAAGTATGTATACTCAGGAAAGGGGGGCCCATCCAGGAAATGGGGAACAGTGCTTGTTGGCTGGGATATAGGGAGACTCAGCAGGGGGCAGGGAACCCCCCCCCCCCCCCGCCACAAACTCCCAAAACAGGTTAAGAAGAATTCCATAAAGCCATTACCAAATGTCACTGAACACAGAGAAGCTACAGAGCGGGCAGTTCTCTATGGAGCTGATCCATGATCCAAGAAAGGGCCAGGTAGGAGGAGACACTGGCTTCAGCACGAGACTTTCTATCAAAGGCGGGGAGGAGTGGGAGGGAACTGCAGCCCCAAAGGTGAGCTGCACCCGCACCAGGAGGGAATTGTTCCATCAAGGGCCCCCAGTGGGTCCACCTGGTCTTTAAAAGTCTCTCTGTAAAAAAAAAAAATATCTCTGTGCCTTCCTTCCTTCCCCATCCCAGCGAGACGCGGAAAGCACAGCACAGGGCACAAGGGGGTGGGGGAAGCAGAGCCCCGCCATCCCACCCCCAACCGCACCGAGGCTCTGCTCCCATCCAGTGCACTTTGCACAAATGCAATCCAGAGTGTGTTCCTTCGCAACATCCCCGAAGTCCGAAGCAAACCTCTGGGCAGAAGTAGAAGCTAGAACAGGAGGCGATGTGAGAGCATGTGCCTGTGCTTGTCCCCAGGGGTCCCACGGACCTGGGAGAGAGTTTGAGGAACAAAGCAGATGTGCAGGCAGGAGGGGCATGAGCGAATCCCAAAGGTGGGTAAAAATTGCCACTGCTGGCTCTGTGCCGGCACATCATAAATAAACCATCAGTCCTGTTGCCTCCCTCTGAGCAGGTGCTGTCATTATCCTCATTTATAGGTGAGGAAATAGAGGCACAGAGAAACAGAGTGACTCGTCCGAGGGCAGAGCCAGGTAGCAGCAGTAAGGAGGAAGAAAAAGGTCAAGAGAAAAGGACCATGTGTTCAGCTGTAGCTGCCTGGTGACCTTCTGACTCCCCCAGAGGGGGGACAAGGTGCTCTGACCAGCAGAGAGGCCAGGCAAGGGCTACAAGGAAAGGGCGCTAGGGCTAAATGGCAGGGGTGACAGCCCTGGCAGAGGACTCGGGCGGAGGGAAGCAAAGAACCTGATGAATCCACCACTGGATGGATGGATAAACACATTGTGGCATTTACAGACAGTGGAATATTACTCAGCCCTAAAAAGGAATGTAGAACTGACATAAGCTACAACACACATGAACGTTGAACACGTTATGTGGAGTGAATGAAGCCAGAAACAAAAGGCCACATATTGTATGATTCCATTATATGAAGTGTCTGGAATAGGGACACAGAGACGGAAAGCAGGCTGGTGGTTGCCAGGGGCTGAGGGTGGGGGTGGGGAGGGGCTGCCTGATTGGTCCAGGGTTTTCTTTTGGAAATGTACTGGAACTCGATAGGGGTGTTGGCTGCACAACCTTAAGAACATGCTAAATGCCACTGAATTGTTCACTTTAAGATGGTTAATTTTATGTTATGTGAATTCCACCTCAATTTAAAAAATGGAGCTGGGATGCTCAGGATATAAGCTCCAAGAAAGTGAGAAATTTGTCTTATCTGCAGCATCTAGAAGAATAGACTTAGTAGGCACTCAGTGACTGTTGATGAATGAATAAAAGGATAAATGTGGTGACTTCCTGTTAACTAGTACCTCAGTGAATAATGATGATGACTAACATTTTTTGAGCACTTCCTGTGTGTCGGCTTTGTTCCAATCACTTTACACGAATTACTCTTTTAATCCTCACCATAACCCCCTGAGGAAAGGGCTAATAGCATCCCCATTTTACAGGTAAGGAAACTGAGGCTCAAAGAAGTTAAGTGACTTTTCTGAGATCATTGAGTTCATGAGGGGTGAGGCCAAGATTCAAACCCAGAGCGTTGGCACTCAGAACCATTACCCTAGACAGAGAAGCACTTCACAAAGTCCAGATGCCTTAGAAATGCTAAGTGCCACTGAGGCTGAGGGTCTAGCCTACAGGTAGAGGGCCGAGCATTGGAAGAAGGGGTGCAAGGGGTCAGGTTTTAGAGCCAGGCAGAGGTGAGCTCAAATCTTGGCTCTGCCACTTACTAACTTTGAGCTTAGGAAAGTGATAAAAAAAACTTCCCTGAGCCTCAGTTTCCTCATCTGTAAAATGGGAGTAGAAGTGGTATTCACTTCCCAAAGCTGTTTCAAGGATTAAGTCCATCCTGTCAAATGCCAGCCTCCTGAAGGGCACTTAATAAGCATCAGTTCTCTCATCCCTTCTGGGCTGAGCTCCCCCAGGGAACCCAGCAGAGTCTGAATGCTTCTGGAGGTGCTTAGGCACTTGGCTTGGTCTTTCCTGTCCACAATGCCTCCTGCCTCCTCGATTTTAATTTGTAATCTCAGGCACAGACCTTGCACCCCAACTGCCAAGTTTACTCAAGGGATGTTGCCGTAAGAAGCTAGAAGAATTAAGGGCAAACAAAATACTTTCTTCACAGGTGTGCTAATTCTCCAGCCCTGCGTGCCACCTCTTCCACGTCTGATGGAGGTGTTCTGCAAGTCACATCCCCTCAGGATGACTTGAACCCTCACGCCTCTTGGGCACTTCCTGTCCCCAGAAGTAGCTGCCCAGCTTTGCAGTCGGTGCTGAATCGCTGCTTTCAGACTGATAAATACAAAATACCAGGCACGTGTGGCTGGGAAAGAACATCGTCTTTTTATGTAAATGTAAGGGCGCAGTTTGAAAGAACAAAGCCCACCTGGTCCTCAGCCTCCAGGCTCTCTGAATTACCATCGAAATAGACACACATTTTTTTGGAGGGCTGCATCTCCCAGCCCCTCTCCGGGCAGAACACCCAGGGGTGGCTTCACAGTTGCACAGAGGTTGCCACTGGACCGGGGGCATCACCTCCCTCGTCCCACGAGGAGAAATGGCTGCCTGATTCCCCGGTTCTGCGGGCCTCTTACCCACCTCTGATTTAATTTTCCAAGTCCCTGTCACACCAACCTGTGTTCATACCCTGGGTAATTTTCAAAGCATTAGGCTTTGAAAAGAGCTTGTCCCTCTGCACAGTCTAAATCCTGGCTCCCTGAAAATCCATCCCTAAGAGGAACAGGCTTGTGAAAAATCCAGGGGTCCTCCCTCAGCAACAGGGATCAAGGGCACCCTTAGGGGACAGGGGACGGAGGCCCCTTACTTTGTCCTAATCTTTTTACTGCAGCGTCCACATGTAAATATTTCTGTGAACAAGCAGGCTATTAAATTACATGATTTCGTGCTAAAGAATGAAAAAAAATGCCTACAATTAGAGCTATAGCCCTCTCTATGGGGAAAAAAGCTGTTTGAAAGTTGAAACATTTTGGGTGGTTTTCTTTAGGACAAAATACTAATAGGTTGAACAAGATACATTTTAGTCAGCAAACATTTATTGAGAGCCTACTCCGGGTGTGAAGCAATGGCTGGTTCTCCATCTAAGTCCTCTCTATCTGGAAAGTTCTCTGATCCTCCCTGGGATATATGTTTAAGAGAAGGGAACTTAGGTCAACTGACACCAGTTATAAACCATATACAGCCTGCACTGCCTTATGTATATGTTTTATTTATCGGCTCTCTCTCTGCTGTAACGTAAGCTCCATAAGTTAGGTGATGGGGAGCCATGTAGGACAATAGAGCAACATTTTAACTTAGGAAACAATCCAGTTCTCAGTTTGAAGCTCTCCAATAACCTTCCCAACAAAATGTTAGATTCTTATCTCATTTCTCAGACCATCTGGCTCCCTGGGGGGTGTGGGCGGTCTCCCACAGCTTCCCGGAAAGAGAGGGCAGGAGTGGGCAAGCAAACGTTTCTGCTCTGGCCTCCTGGGGCAGGGTCACTTCCAAATCAACTCATCTGTGAGCTCCCCATCCGGTGGGACTGATTGGGAGGCTCAGGAACAAGGGCCGAGAGTCTCTGCCATCATCGGCATCTTCACTCGGTTACTCCAAGGAAGCTAAGTGCCCTGAACCTCAGTTTATTCATCTGACAAATGGAGCTGAGATGCCCACGAGAAGGTTGGCTTAAGGAGGTAGGGAATCTGGTCCTGGTCTAGTGCCTGGCACAGAGTAGCTGCTCAGTTAACATGCGATGGGTGCATGGACTGTGTACACCTTCATAGTGATGTCAGCTGTCTTACGGAAGAGGAAACTGAGGCTCAGAGAGGTGGAGCAATTCGCCAGTGGTCACAGAGCCAGGAGAGGCCGGGCTGGGCCAGCTCAGCCCACTAAGACCACGGTGGCTTTGTCAATGCCTGGCGCTCTCTATCAGAGGCAGGGCCCCTCATGACTTTCACGGGTGCCCTTTATGTGCTTCCTTCTTCAAAAAAAAAATGTATAAAACTATCTTTTACCACTGCATTGGTCTGAAAATGAGCACAATTCACACTGGATCATATTTCTTTCTTTTTCGGTTGTGTGGAGTGTGGGATCTTAGTTCCCTGACCAGGGATCGAACCCACACCCCCTGCATTGGAAGGGCAGCGTCTTAACCACTGGATCGCCAGGGAAGTCCCTCTTTCCTTGTTGTTTGCAACGATATTAAACGTTTTCGTGGGCCCTCAGTGCCGCAGGTCCCGGGCACCATGCCCGGTAGAGAGATGGAACACTCACCTTGCCCTCCTCCGCCCTCAGGTCCGGCATGGTGCTAACGCACAGGCTGACGGCCATGGTGGCCACGAAGAGGATGGACAGACAAGCAAAGACCTTTCCGGGGAGCCCCGACTGCGGGTTCTCCACCATCTCCCGCAGCCGGTTCCTGAAGAGCGCCCCGCGGGACGTGTGCACGGCGGGGCGGCCGGCTGCCCGACGCTGCAGCGTCTCCTCCGTGCGCAGCTCGGCCACCTCGTCCAGCTTCCTCAGCAGTGTCTGCAGGCAGCACGTCTCCAGATTGGCTTCTTCGATCCCCCAGTAGGTCAGCTCCTCCTGGAAGGACAGCACACACATCTCCTGGAGGAGGACCAGCTTGCCTGCCGCCAGGAAGCTCACGATCACCCCGAAAGCGCTGGGGCTCCGGTCAAAGAAGAACTCTTGGTTACCCTCGTCGTAATCGTCGCAGAGCTGCGCGATCTCCTCGTGGCTCCGGCAGAAGCGGAGTTTGCTCAGGCGGCTCAGTGGAAACTCGTCCAGGGTGCTCCACGGAAGGAGGTACCGCTTGCCCCCCACGTTGACCAGCATCTCCTTCTTCAGGTCCGCCGTCCAGGAGGCGTCCTGCGCTCCCAGCTTCCGGGCCCTGCGGTAGTAAATGCCCTTGATGGATGGGGGCTCCACGGGGCGTGGCAAGAACTGACTCAAAGGGCCGCAGGAGCCGAGGTGATGGTGGCCGGGATGCAGGCCCCTGTCTCTGGAAGGCATGGCTATCACCGAAGACGTCCTGGCGCCCGAAAGGGACAAGAGCAAGAGAACGGGGGAGACATCAGTCTCAGGGCAGAGTCCTAGACAGTATCTCCTCATGTCTGCTTTCCTGCAACTGCATCTGCATCATTTATTCTTTTAATCTTCCATCCAACACAGATTTACTGAGCACCTACTATGCGCTTGGGATCTCAGTGAACAAAAAGAGATGATGATGACATCCCTTCCCTGATGGAGCATTTATTTATATCTCAGAAGAATCTCCCTGGAACAGCTGTGTCACTTTCAGGCTGTGTGGTCTTGGGCATGTAGCTTAACCTCTCTGATCTCAGCATTGTTATGGCAATGACAAGACTTGTCCCAACTTTGCAAAGTACAGTTGTTGAAAATAGAGCTTAGGGTAAAACTTTGTCAAGTTCACTGCCAGGTTGCGATCCCTTACGGACTGCCACCCCAGGTAGGTTTCTCAGCCTCTCTGAGCCCTTTGCTTCATCTGCACAGCTGGGGTAGTTTGAGTACCCACCCCACTGGGCACAGTGAGGGTTATATGCAGTAATACACGTGAAGTGTATATTAAGAACACTTCTAGATGCTTCTGACATGCCAGGCACTGACCCACATGCCTCTCCTATGTTAACTCATCTCAACAACCCCATGAGGTAGACATTAGTACATCCATTCTGCAGATGAGGAAATTGAGGCCCAGAAAAGTTAAGTATCAAGGAACTGTATGTGGCACAGCGTCTGACTCCCAGGAGAAGCTCCACAACGATCACCTGAGCCCTTTTATTTGCTTTCCCACTTAGAGGACTTTGCTATCAATGAGAGCACTCCTCCGTGTTCATTGGGTGCTTGCCTCAGCCACCTTGCTGTGTGACCTTGAGTCAGTTACTCCCCCTCTCTGGGCTTCGGTCTTGTTATCTGTGAAATGAAGGGGCCTCTAATGCTCTCTCCATTTCAGACCTATTTGGGATGCTTGACTTACAGGAAAGGTTTTAGATTTAGCCCATGCATTAAAAAAAATCATCGCCACAATATTTCTCATCCTCAGCCTCCCACAACTGTTTCCTGTGCTATTCATTCTAGCCAGAGCTGTTTCCAAAGCATCCATAACCTTACATTCCAAGATGCACTCCAATCAAGAGAAAAACTCAGCAGCTGAATGGAAATAAAAGTTCCTCTCAATTTCAGAGCCAGTTGGGTTCCAGCAGACAGCGAAGAGTTGAATCACAGCCGATGCATTTCACACTTGCTCACCACACAATAGTCTGTTATTCTGCGTGCATTACTTCGTTTACAATGTACGGCCAGAGAACGATGAGCAGCCTGCAGAAAGAAGAGTATTTTGAAATCAGGGGAGCCGCTTCCCAAGCGTTCTTGTTTTCCAAGTGAAAAGACGCAGAGCCAGAGAGCTGAAGTGACTCATCCAAGGTCACACAGCGAGTCCCAGTGCAACCGGGGACTGTCTCCCAGCCGGGGGCTCTTTCTAGAACCACCCAAACTGCTCTTTCTGAATTCACTGCACAAACCCAACTTTGTTACCCACTGCCCCCCAGAAATAGCCAGCACACAAACCTTCCAGAGCATGGGAAAGGTGTTCACTCAAAACAGTGCTTTGACAAAGGACGTTTAAGGGCACCCTGCAATCCGCGCCCCCCGCCACTGCAGCAAACACTAACTTCTTCCCCCAAAGTTTAACTCACCCTCCTGTCTCAGGGAGCCTCTTTCCAGCTGTTTCTCTGCCGGGCAAGGGGAGCCCATGTCTCAATGCCCAGGGAAGAGACAGGTTTGTGGTGAAGATGAAGGGGGAGAAAAGAAAAAGCCCGAACACAGCAGTTTCTGGCAGAGTTAGTTTTCAACCTTCCTTTCCTTGCCTCCTTCAGAAACCAGAAGTCCGTTCATGCTGCAGCTCTCTCTCCAGCAGCTGCAGAAAAGCCCAGGAGGAGTGGGGTGGGTTTTTTTCCAGTCCCCTTTCCCAGAATCCCTTTTCCCCATGAGAGGTGAGGGTCTGAGGGGTTCGTGCTGGGAGGGAGCTGGGCCAGCCGTCCTGCTTCAGCGGTGGGCTCTGCACTCTGAGTCCCACCGGGAAAGCCAGCGTGGTCCTGCAAGAGGAGGGGGTGGGGGGATGGGAAGGGCTTAGAAATAATCTCTCCATCAGCCAGGCAGCAGGCAGGAGCAGCCGCTGCTCTGCCAACCGCCTGGAAGGCAAGGACAGCTGTCCGCCCTCCCTTCCAAGGAGGAGCAAAACT